>NC_141993.1:65626023-66313523 GCF_049901715.1 Pseudonaja textilis
AAAACATTACTATTAATTGTCCTTGGAGTTTTCATCTTCAGAAAAGCCTGAAACTACAACAAGAACAAAACACAGTGAAACTAAAGCAAGCCACAACATGCTAGAGATGAGCAAGTTTAGAGTTTAACTTGTTCTGCTGAGACCAGTGTATTATACTGTATTTAAGGCTGAGAGGATTAAAAAAAATTTTTTTCTTCAATTTTAGTCAGCTTGGGCATATAACCACATGCCTGGCTCTAATTTTTCATATGGGTGAACAGAGATCATTATAATGTTACTCCATTCTTTTAAGGGATATTAGATTCCCAACTAGGACAGATCAATCTAGGCTATAAAAACTATAATTAAAAACATGAGACAATAGCTTGAAATAAATGACTTATTTTTCTATTGTACAAAATAACTTTTAACCTTGAATTTATTTATCCATATTTTATAAGATAAATGAATAAAAAATTACAAAGACCATAAAAAATTTTGGCCCAGGGATGAGATTCAATTTTTTAAATAACTCTTTCTGTGGGCATGGCTTAATTTGTGGGTGTGGCTTGGTGGTCACATGACCGGGTGGGTGTGGCTTGGTGGTCACATGACCGGCAGGTGTGGCTTGCTGGTCATGTGACTGAGTGGGAGTGGTCAGGTGGCCATGTGACTGACAAACCAAATACAAGTGGTCTTTGCTTAAGAGGCTGGTTGCTTAGCAAGTGTTCTAATTTATGACTGACCTCCCAAATGGAAGGTCCCACATAAGCCAAAGCTGGGCCCAAAAGGCAGTCAAGCATCACCATGTCCCCCCACCAAGGCAGCCCTTTGGCTGAGTGCAGCAAAGTTGGAATGGATTGTCCTTCTCTGCCATTAGCATTAGGGCTTGCTTGCACCATTCCCACAGTGGCTGCCCACACTCACCCAAAATGTGTGGGTCACCAGTCTGGAGAGAGAAGGCGTGGCAGGCAAAGGGGTGATGCAGGTGGCACAGCATTGTGCTCCCTGGTCACCCTCCCCCACCCCCCCACTGCCATCAGGCAAGGCCCAACCTCTGTGGATCCAGGCAGGGAGCTAGATGCAGGCTGGTGGGGACCTGAGAGGCAATGGGTCAACCTGGCTCACCTTTGCTGTCACCAGCAAACCAGGCAAGTTGGAAACCGGAGACAGTGGGGGAGGTAGCTAGCTAGGACATGAGATCTGAGGACAGCGGTGGTGGCCTAGGCTGGCCTGGGAGTTGGGACTCAACTGGGGCTTGTGGCGGCAGTGGCAGCAAGGGTGAGGGCAGCAGTGGTGGTGCAGTGGTGGTGGCCTAGGCCAGTCCAGGCCTGGAATCAGGAGTTGACTGGGGCTTATGGTGGCAGTGGTGGTGAGTGCGGTGACAGCGGCACTGAGATGGTGGCCTAGGCCAGCCCAGGACTCGGGACTCAACAAGGGCTTATGGCAGCAGCGGCAGGTAGGTGGCTGGGGCTAGCAGAGTCTCTTTCACCCAGGGAAATGAGATCAGGCAGGCCGCGGCAGAAGGCAGACAGCAGTGGCTAACAGGCAGGTGGGTGGGTGAAGGCAGACTGCAGGCAGCAATTGCCGGGCAAAGTAAGGAGGTGCGGGGCAGACGGGAAGGGATGGGGCCAGTCAATGGTGAGATTTGCCAGTTCTTCGAACTGCACAGAGTTGTAACAACCAGTTCTATAGAACCGGTTGGAACTGATAGAATCCCACCCCTACTTTGGCCACTTTAAAATTTAACCTTGATTAGCATTTACATTTTTAATTAGCTTTTCAATATTTCGCTTTTATTGTCTTTTTATTTTTTAATTATGTAAACTGTCCATAATCAACTGAAAATCAGACAGCCTCAAAATCTAATTAAATCAATAAAGTTCAGTGTTTTTCACTGCATTAGGACCCAGTCAACATGGCCTAATGGAAAATGTTCACATACATATTCTGATTCTATTAAATCTGAAGTCAGTTTTGGTAACAACAATAAGCAATTCTTGCGTTAGTTTTGTAAATCTAATCTTTAGCAAATCTAATCTAAAGGCATATCAGATGTTTCTAGGACAATAATACCTAAAAATCACAACCTCAAATAATATAAAAAACTAACGTCTGGAAAGAAAACTGGTTAAGATGAAGGTGAAAATTGTATTTTTTGACAGATGGCTAAGGATGGTGCAGTGCTTATCAATGGTTATCATCTTAAAATTCAGTCTAATTTAGTGCAGTCATCTTTGTCATTCACTGATTTTCAACAAATGCAACTAGTAAATCTGTTCAGATAGATACATTCTAAATATTTGGAAATACTGATTCATTGAATATTTTCATAGATAGGAGCCTTAGACTACTGTTAACACAATCCTATCCAAGAGAAGAGACTTAGATAAATCACTGGAATGAAGGCTATTCATTTTATACTATGCAACCCTGTATTATATAAAAGTCTTCCTAGACATTTCAGATAACAGAGTGACTATTTGATGGCTTTGAGTCAGTCATTCTGTCTTAGACCAATATACAAGTTGCTGTCATGAGAAAAATGGAAAGTATGCAGTGTTGTGTATGTTGCTGTTTGTTCCTGAAAAAAAAGAAAAGTGATAAACCCTATAAACAAGGCTGGATGCTCTGTGTCACTTTGGTTATTGACTCCTTCACACAAAAAGATGTAACAAGGGTTTTCAACCTTAGTAGCTTTAAAATGTGTAAACTTAGATTTCCATAACCACTTTGTTGGGACAATGCCACATGCAGGCTAGAAGTCAATGATTTAGAAAAACAGAACTCAGACATCAGCACCATGGATAGCTATAAAAGACTTAAGACTCAGATTAGCATGGTTGTACATTGCTTCCAACACCAATAGAGTATGAATTTGTCTAGGATATACTTTTTGAGACCTTCACTTTGAAAAAGCTCTGGTCTACTGCAATACAAAAGCTAAAACAAGGCCAATGATGGCATGGAAATGGTGATAGTGTTAGAAATCAGAATCCAAAGATTGTAATATGGCATCCTTAATTCCTTAGATTTTCAGAGATATGGATATGGAATTCAGAGATAGGTGATAAGTTCCACACTGAATTCCCCAAGCAAATATATTTATAAACATCAAAATAATATTTATTTCTTAAGTCAACAACTGTTCTGTATTTATGCTTTACAACAACTGTATACTTATACTCTTAATGCAATCTAAATGGAAATACAGCACCTCACCATCACGATGTTATTTAAACATCATATCCAAGTATGTATTAAAGAAAGTAATTGTCAGCAATATATTCTTGAGTCCTCCCAATTTTCTTTACACTTGAAAGAGCAGATATTCATTTTGTATGATGATCTGAGAAATATCACAAACTGAATCTAAAGTGAAATAACCTTTGAGCAAAGACTAGCAAGCTTTCCTAAGTATAAGATGAGACACTATACTGGCTCCCAGTCCACATTCATCAGCTATTTATTTATTTATGTATGTATTTATTTATAAGCCACTCATCTCACTCACAGAGCAGTTGTACGTAGTATATAATTAACATAAAAACATATAAAACATTATATTTCAATAAAAGGAGGAAGTTAAAATAAGGATATAATAATTAACATTAAAAAGGAGGGCCTTCAAGACATTAACCAACTCAAAGGCTTGCAGGCTCCTCTGTGAGGCCCAAGCAAGTTGGCAAAGCCAAGCCTTCAAACCCTTCCAAAAGGTCAGGGGAGTTGGGGGTGGAGGCTGCCTCACCTCTGGCAGGAGAATATTCCAAATTGTGAAAGTGATGGCAGAAAAATCTCTCTTCCTGAACCCCACCAGTCAAAATTCTTTATGGGGTCATAACATAGCTTTTCTGCCTGACCAAGCAGACAGGTTGAAGTAATGGCAAATATGGTTCCACAGGTAACCTATCCCTAAGCCATGTAGGGTTTTAAAAGTCATACCCAGCACCTTAAATTGGACTTAGAAGCAAACCAGCATCCAATAGCTTCTACAGCAGAGGTACATGTGCCATCTTTGCGATACAAAAAAACTGCCTGCATGGCTGCATTCTATGCCAACTAAAACTTCTAGCTTCTCTTCAAGGCTAGTCCTATATAAATTTCATTGCAATAGTCCCAACAGGACTTGTTCATCAATGAACAAGAGAGGGCCTCCTTGGGGCAAAAAGTTGAACAAAGGCCCACCTAGCCATTTTCTGCCATTTTCTTTGGTGGCATTTGCAGTCCAAAAAACCTTCTAAGGTCCAATGGGATCGAATTGTTCCCAGGTTATGGAATTAGTCGATTCCCTGTGCATCACTACCATGTTTCTCATATAATAAGGCCGGGTCTTTTTTTATTTTTTTTTGACCCCTGAAAAAAGACCTAGGCCATCTTTTTGGGGGTGACTTAATTTCCCCCCTTGCATCCTTGGGCAGCCATGCAGAATTTGGTGCAGCCACGCGGAGCCAGCCAGGGCTCCTTCCTGCAACCAGAGCCCGGTGGAGACACTCGGCTTCAGGTACTCCTGTCACCACCTTCCTGGGCATCGTTCAAAGGCAAAGCCCATTCTTTTAAAAACTATGCCCTGCTACTTGTACGACAAAGCCTCCCCTGCCTGAGAGGGCAGCCCAACCCCACATGGGGAGGCAAATCTCCCAGGGCTGCAGCACAGGGTCAGCCTACTCTGGGAGGAGTGCCCTGCCTGGCACTGGGCAGAGCGCAAAGAGCTTTGCCTGGGGCGCCCAGTGTAGCTGACAGGTGGGCCCTCCTGCCCAGCAGTGGAGCTCTGGCCTAAGCAGCGAGAGCCTCCCCGCCGGACCCTCCACTCATCCTGCCAGGGCTGCGCTGGAGCTGGGCAGGCTTGGCAGAGCTGGGAAAGCGAACCGCTGGTATGCACCCGCCTGCCAAGCAAAAGAGCCAGGCCAACCCAAGCTTGGCTTTCTTCCAAGTCCCTCCAGCCCGACCCCGAAGGGGCCACTGGGAGAGGCCACCCGAGGCAGTGATAGCACCCACCCATCTGTGGACAGGGAGGCAAGGCGATGGCCCGCACCGTGTCCTCCTCTGAGCTGAGCCCTGCCAAGTGAGCACCTCTGCCTGATGTCTGTGCTGCTGCAGCATTTGGAGCTGCCGGTGCATTTGGAAATGCGTGGGGACAGGGATGGGCTGGGTGAGGGGTGGAAAGGACAGGCAGCTTCGGGCTCTCTCTGCCAGACCCGCCGGCCAGGGAAGCAGCGCCTGAAGCCGAGTGTCTACTCCAGGCTCCGGTTGCAGGGAGGAGCCCTGGCTGGCCATGTGTGGCTGCGCCAAACACCTCGTGGTTGTGCCAAACACCGTGGGTTGATCCAAACACCACAGCAAGTCCCCCCACCATTCCCGCCCATTTCACATGTTTTAATATAGGCTTTAATTTGTGGGGAGGGGCTTAATTTCATTTCATGCCTATAAAACATGCTGGGACTTCCTATTGGGGGAGGCCGTATTGTTGGAGAAACAGGGTATTAATGCAGATATTGCAAACAGGTAAAAACAGTACCAATCAGAACAGCTACAACTGGAGATTGATTTTCTGTATTTGCAATGAGTTATAGGTTGGAGTCTCTTTTCTTCTGACTTGAGGCTTTTTCTCAGAGAAAACGAAAGAGGGAGGGGGAAGAAAGATTGAGGAGAAAAAGTGCCTGGCAAAATTTACCAATTGATTTTGCTGTGATGTATTCTACTTCAAATGGAGATGGAATTGTACAAAACAAAATTGTGAAAAAAATGGCATGAAAAATCTTTATGTATGAAAATGAGGTGAAATAGTTAAAAAAGGGACTTCAAATTAAATTGATATCAAGTACAATCAAACCTGGTGACACTCTTAGAATTCTTATAAAATTCTCATTCACCTTTTAGTGATTCAAATAATAACAAAGAAATATGGAGGAGGGTATTGATTAAGTCAGAGAATGATCAACTCACCCAACAACTACTATGTAAGCCAGCTAGGCAATCTTTCAAAGCCAAGGATAACATTTAAGATTTTGGGGTACAGTCTCAGTGGGAAAGGTAAGAATACAACTTGGATTGACTTCCTATTTTTCTCTGTATTTAGAAGCACATTTCAAGAGTATTCTTTGTGGTTCTGTTTGAAATAAAATCATACTTTGCCTATGTTACACTTTATACTACATTAGCCAATAACCCAGCATTGCCCGGATATTTTTTTATCCCAATCCTATATTAGACAGAAAAATCCTGTAGTTGGGACTCATGCTGTTGGACTGTCTATCACACAGCGTTGCAAGTCTTCTATTCTTTTCATTTGGAGTTTCTTGTCTATTCTGGTATTTTATTTTTGTAGCATTTGATTGCACTTGGCCAATCGCCTGATGTTTCCTTGGAGGGCTGAGAGGAAGCCCCCTTGTGGAGTACTGTGAATCTATTACCATGGCAAGTCCACTGTGCTGTACAGTAGAAGCCATTTTAAGGCACACACAGACACACCTGAAGGGTGTGAGGGGTGTCTTATCCCCACAGTATTTGTTTCCAGAGCATAAGCTGTCTACTATGGGTGAAATTTCTCGAGGCCTTTCAGAATTATATATATATATAGAGAGAGAGAGAAGATTTATTTCTGTTTCCTGTATCAGAATAGTGTGGGAATATGATAAGTATTATAGACAAAAAAAAACCCTACAAAAATATTTCCCAATGTAATCTTCAATTCTTGAATAGCTAGGTGGATAGTCCTATATGATGACATAAGCACCTAGTATTTCCTGTTTGAAATGGCAAACACAGAACTGAGAATCTTTTTATGGATCATAATAAGATGGATCTTATTATGGTCCATCTCTACAGATCAGGGTATGACTCTACAGGTGGCACATTGTATAACACCTGCAAGGTAGACCAGATCAAGAAACAGACCCACATAGGGCTAAATTTTCTTTTATTAACATGGCTATAGTAACAGTGTCTTGCATGTTGGAATGTACCTCACCCTCTCCCTCTCATCTTCTTATGAATTAGGAAAGTAGCTCTTTGCAATACTTATATAAACTGTCTTCATATGGATTTAAGCTATGTTTATCTATTTATTGTCTTGGTAATGTAACTTGTTTATGTGCATCTAACTCAACTAGAAAAAATAGATGTTTTGAAATAAACCTGTTTCATTTCTGAAATATAATAATTTTTTTACCATTTGATTCATGCCCAGGAAAGAATGCAATAGAAGCAAAATATGCCAATAGAAAAGGGGTAAGAAAGAAATATCAGGCACATTAGAACAATACAAGGATACAAGTAAATAGTACAGAATATAAAAAACTCTACTACTGGAAACAAGACTGTTAGCTTATTTTAATGAATGTAGGTTAAAGTGAAACTATATATATTGTACCTTATAATATTTGAAGATAGGAGTAGCATTTATTGGGGACTTCATGAAGCATTAAGACACACACACAAACACACCCACCAACCCAAGTGGCTAATAAATGCTATTCCCACCTTCAAATATTTTATGGCCAGATATGATGAAATAAATGTATTTTGTTTTACCAGAGATGGCAAAACCTGGGAATGAGGTTTGGCCTAAAAAATTCAATTCCAGAGTTCCCTAGTTTTATGATTCTATCCTCAAAAACTAACAAATGATTCAGTGTCTAGATAGCTAATGTCATGCCCCTGGTGGAGTCTGACTCTGAGGAAGAGGAGGAACAGCCAACAGGGAGTGGAAGTGTGGCTCCAGAGGTGGTGGAGGAGGCTGGGGAAGGGCAGAGGCTAGCTGAGCAGTCAGAGGAGGATCCAGGCCCATCCCCTATCCATCCTAGGTCACGCAGGGAGGAGAAGATCAGGGAAAAGCAAGGTCTACTCAAGAGGAGATTACCATGATCCTCCTCGTGGCTTGCACCTGGGAGCTATGTATATAAGTTTCCAACTGCACAGTTAGAATTGCTGAAGTCAATTAGTGTTCACCTTGAAAGAGGCTTATCTTTTCTGGTGTTCTTCCCATGGACTTTTCTCAGCTATATTTCTAGAGTTTATAATTAGTTATCTCGGCTTGCTTCAGAACACTCATCAATGTGGTTTGTTTTGGGTTTCTGTTTGCCTCCTTATTTACTTTTGTGACTTTAAACTGTGCCTAATAAAACACTGAAGTTAAGTTGAGGCTTTACCGGACTTTAATATATGTTTTGGGTTATTTTGAAAGACTATGGGTCATCACAGCTAAGGATGGTGTAGCAATGTTCGATGTCCAATGATAAGTGACTTAATTTTTTTATATATATTTATTTTATTTGCTTTGTCAATTGCTTACAAGATAATAGGTATAAGTAAAAACATAGTTATGAATACATGGATACATATAAGAAAAATAGAAAGAAACAATAGGACAGGGACGGTAGGCACGTTGGTGCGCTTATGCACACTCCCTACAGACCTCTTAGGAAAGGGGTGAGGTCAATAGTAGAAAGTCTAAGGTTAAAGTTTTTGGGGTTTGGGGAAGAAACCACAGAGTCAAAAAGAGTATTCCAGACATTGACCATTCTGTTGCTGAAGTCGTATTTCCTGCAATCAAGTTTGGTGCGATTAACCTTGAGTTTGTATCTATTGCTTGCTCTTGTATTGTTATGGTTGAAGCTGAAGTATTCATTGACAGGTAGCACAATGCAATATATGATTTTATATACTATACTTAGATTGGACTAAAGGCAGTGTAGTTCTAGGTTTTCTAGGTCTAGAATTTCAAGTCTGGTGGCATAAGGTATTCTGCAAAGAGTAGAGGAGTGGAGAACTCTTCTTGTGAAATATTTCTGGACTTTCTCAACTGTGTTAATATCAGATACGTAATGTGGGTTCCAGACTGATAAGCTGTATTTGAGCATTGGTCTAGCAAATGTTTTGTATGCTCTAGTTAGTAGTGTGATATTACCAGAGAAAAAACTACGTAGGATTAGGTTAACAACTCTTAATGCCTTTTTGGCTATGTAGTTACAGTGGGCTCTAGCACTTAGATCATTAGAGATGAGTATTCCAAGGTCCTTTACAGAGCTTGGATCATCAACAAGGTCTTGACTATTCAGCTTGTATTTTATTTTCTGATTTTTTTTGCCAATATGTAAGACAGAATATTTATTTGTTGAGATTTGAAGTTGCCATTTGTTTGACCATTCTGATACATAGCCAAGATCTTTTTGAAGGGTAGCAGTATTGTCTGTGGTATTGAACAGCTTTACATCATCAGCGAAAAGAACGCAGTTGCTCTTAATATGATCACAGAGGTCATTTATGTAGAGTATGAAGAGAGTTGGTCCTAGAACACTGCCTTGGGGGACACCACTATTGACAGGTACAGAATTTGATAGGACAGTCCCAATTTTGACCATTTGTGGTCTGTTTGACAGGAATGCTTCTATCCAGTTATGCAGTTGTACAGAGATACCATAAGCTTTTAGTTTTAGGAGTAGTTTGTTGTGTACCTCCGAATCAAAGGCTTTACACAAGTTTATGTAGTTTGCATCTATTGCTTTGTCCTGATCGAGTTGTGTAGTCCATATGTTTTTCCAGTTATAATTGGGGATCACATTCTTCAATTAGATACTTTCCACACATGTTAGATTACAACTATGGTCAAGATGGGAAGAATCCTAAATGGCTTAGAAATTTCAGCACCTGCAGCCCAATTCAATAGAATAATATGATGCTGAGGAAGGTTTGACTGGTTTATCATTCAGGTCATTTTCCACACAGTTCTTTGCTATTGTGATTTTGCTATATAAATAGAATAGATTTTAATCTCAAAATAAAATTCATCAGTTCATACAGACTATTGGGAAAAAAAACTGTCTGTTTCCTCAGTGGCATGTTGTATTTGAGATTGTGGAAAATGAATACTTTCATGCTCGAATAATATCAGTATTTTAAAATAAGATTTTGGAACACACTTTCAGTTCGAGGTTGTTGCTGTTGTTTTACTAATATTGGTTAATCCTATAGGAATTATTTTTTACATTTTCAGATAAATGTAAATGTTTTAAACATGTACCGTCCTTTGCTCATATATTATTTAATGGTTTGAAAATTGTTTGGCAGAGAACAACAATAATAAAAGGCTTGGTAATAGCAACAAAGAATTGCTGTGAATATTCCCAGCTGTTCAACTAAGTGGACTTTTCCCCCTAAAAATTCTTAACAGTATCCTCCTAAATGTTTCAAGAGGAAGAAAATGTCCTTTACCTTTAAATATATCTATTCATGTCCTTTTTGATGTACTTAAAATAATCTTCATTTACAAATTTCTCAGAGTTTGGTTAACTTAGTCCTAACGCTTTTCTGGGCTCAGAAACTAAGCAAAGTTAAAAAGAAGTACTATTCAGATGGAATTCCACTAGAAAATTTCAGAGCCATAGACTAGACTGAAAAGATGAAACAAGTCTCAGAATAATACAGGTAACACAACTATGTTGTTGACAATAAAACTGAATGGATTCATCAGTAATAAACAGGAACTGGACTCATCAAAGGGTATCTTTAATTTCCTTTCATATTATGACATTTCAAAAATGTATTTTAAAGGTATCTTGTGGGTACCTAGTCAGTAGAATGCAAACAACATTGGGTTAGGTATATATTTTGATTATATAATTTAATTTGCAGGAACATGCTGAGGATAAAATTAGGCTTTGTTTGAATTTGGAACATACAGACCTGGAACTTATGGGAATTAGTACCATCTTTATAATTAGCGGAAAAAGCTACATGTGGCACAGTCATGGGATTATTATTTTTTTACTACTGGTTCTGTGGGCATGACTTGGTGGGCATGGCAGGAGAAGGATACCGTAAAATCTCCATTCCCAGCCCACTCCAGGGAAAGGATTCTATAAAATCTCCATTCCTCCCCACTCTACTTTCCAGTTCTGTTCTCTGTGTAGGGCAACAAAAGAAGACCTAGCCGATCAGCTGGGACTCGGGAGGCAGAGAATAGTTCGGGGCAGGGCCAGTCAGAGGTGGTATTTGCCAGTCCTCTGAACTACTCAAAATTTCTGCTACTGGTTCTGCAGAACTAGTCAGAACCAGCTGAATACCTCCTCTAATGTAGCACAAATGTCACTAACAAATCTAAATATTCTTTATTTCATTAAAAGCATAACATAAAAGCCTTGATTGGCCAAAGATATAAGTGTTAGAGTAGGAAACAATATGAATGGCCCGGTCTGATGATAACTGTTGTATGGAAGGCTCTAAGTTGGAATATAGGAAAAGTAAATGGTAAAGAAGTCACACATAAAATCAGAGAAATAAAAATTTCAAATAGTTGTGTCTCTGTGAAAGAAAAAAAAGAAAAGGATATAATAATTTCAATGAAAATGATCTTATCTTACAGAGTCAAGCTGATAAAAGCTTGCAAGTAAGTGAAGTGTAAATGTCATAAAATAAAAACTGGTGTCATCTAGGTTGCTGGGTCCATATGAAAGTCGTAATACACAGTTTAGAGATAATTGCTTGTTATGTTTAGGTGAATGGTAATTAAAGAAACATAGATGGGGAAAATATGCAGCATTTTGAATAAGTATCATTCAGGATAAAAAATATTCTATGAAATGGCATAAATAGGTGAGAACAAAGTGACAGCATACCCAAAAAATACTGGAACTTTTGGAGTCTCAAAAATTACTGAGAATTGCATATTGGATGAATATTTTCTTAGAAAAAAGAACTTTTCATGTATAAATCTATTCATGTATTCATATGGCAAATGGATGAATATAAATTTTAAAAGCATGATTGATTTGTCTGCTTATGATGAAAGATTTGAAGAAACAGTGAAGAAAATTCAGTTGATTAAAGATTCTAAATGTGGGACATATCATTTTTGGTCATATCAAGCAGATCTTAGAAAAAGCAATGCTATAAAACAATTTTTTTTTAAATGAAATAAATAAGAATGAAATGATTGAAAGAAGAGAAAATTAAAGCCTTTATGAAAAACTATTGAACTATTAAAAGTTATATTAAACTCCCAGTTGAATTGATGGGCAAACAATATAGGGAAAAAGGATTGGAAGGAGTTATAGACTGCCCCAAGTATGTGGAAATGCAATAAAGCATAATTGATGTAATGTGAAAATGAAAGATTTTTAAAATATACTCTATATGAGAGAATGATTGCTGAAAAATATGAATATGACAGAAATATATAAGGAATATTATATAAAGAGAGAGAAAATGCAAAAAAGTGCACTAGAAATGATTAAAAAGCACAGAGGAATATGTAGAATGAGAGCTATAATAATATAAGATAGAATAACAGTTAGCCTTTGACACAAGTAAATTGAATGGTAAGTGAATAGTTTAGCACTGAGCACAGAAAGGTGATATTTATTGTTGTTTAACATGTTTATGTATAAATGTATCAGGAAGATTTGAGGAGACATTAATGTATTATGGTTGAAAACTTGAATGTACATATACTTTTGTATGCAGAGGTGCATACTGTGTTTTTGACTAAGAACACAAATGATTGTACATGAGTGAATGTATTAGACTGGATGCTGCAATAAGAAGTATAGATTTGAAAATTAATGTTACAAAGATCAAAGTAGTAGGGTTTGACTGGGAAAATACAAACTGTCACTGCAGTCATGACTTTAAATCTAAAGCTATTTCCCTAAGCTGTCAAAGATAATTGCTGCTTAGTAGTTCCAAGTAACATCTTAGTAACATCTTTTCATAAATTCATTTTTCATCTAGTGATATAGCCTTTTACAATGTCTTACTATTTAATTTTAAAATTATTTTTTCAAGATATGCTATTGGTCGAATCCATACTGCTTAAGTCATTTCAATCATATTATTACCTGCTTTTTTTCTTTCCTTCTTTCCTTCTATTCTTCCTGAAAATTAATTCAGAGTGAAGGAAATGGTTGAAAAAAATTAAGGTAAGAGAGCAGATTTATTTATCTCAAAAAACCAGGAAGCAGAATTACTTGGATAACAGTTTTTAGATATCAATAGATTCAAAAGGTATATTTCAAGATTAAATCTCTAGAGGATCCCAACATGGCTTGAACTTTCCACCCAGAGATTCACTGGTATTAACACAGAACAGAGAAGAAAGTTTTTTGCCCTGTAAGTTATTCAACTGACTCCCTTTACATTCACAGCTAACTATAAAAGAGACAGAAGCACAGCACTGTTAGATTAAGTTTTGATGCAGTGTTTTAATTCTAATTGATTTTATCACGAAAACATTGGAAGAGAAGGGTGTAACTTCCAACCTTAAAAATTACTGAACAGTCTAATGATTAAATAATTAATCTTATTGTTTTTATTTATGAGATTGGAATTTGCATCCAATTAATTAATTTAACTTGTGTTGTCAGCAGTTCTGACCTTTGATGTCCTTTCCCAATTTTATACCATCTTCTACAATCATACAATCATTTTTGAGCCAAGAAAACTGAGTACAGCTTTTATATCACTTCAGTAATGGTACGATGATAGTCTGAAGACACTGTAAATATCTATTATGGAAATGAACTTAGTCTCTTCCTTTGCCACATCTTGACAGGAATACCAATCATCTCCATCATAACATCATCTGCAGGCAACACACAAGTTGACAGCTTGACCAACTTTTTATATTCTTCTAGTCACTGCAGATGAATATGGGAGACTGATTTTTTTTACTTTTTATTTCTTTTCTTTTTTTAGCATGAGCAAAGTTTATTAAGAAAAATATATAGTGGTGGCATTAGGACTGGCATATCTATAGAAACTTGGGAGAAAAGTTTACCCATTTTTAATCTTGATATAACTGTGGCAGTAAAAAAAAAAATATAGAACCAGAATCAAAGAAAACTTTAATTTCTGGAGCCACTTCAGGATTTTATATCAAACCTGGGAAAGATTAACAAACTCTACAATAAGCAGTTCTCACAAATCAGCTGATGTGGTACTGTCAAAAAGTGTTTTTCAAAAGCAGCTGGACTTTCTTGATTTCAAAAAAGTCCAGTTGCCTTTTGAAAACCACCTTTGGGACAACCATGACCTAGATAATTGAGAATCTCCATAGACTTCCTCAGGGACTCTTTAAAGTTAGCTGGCTGGGCAAATTGAAACAAAAGAGATGGAAAGAAGCCACCATAAATTATTTCAAGTGACTTCATCAGTGATTTTTCCTCTTCTCACCCCAGTAAATTTTAGAATATTCAGCAAGTTCTGACCAGTTCTGGAGAATTTTTGAGTAGTTTGGAGAACTGGCAAATACCACCCCTGACTGGCCCCACCCCCATCTATTCTCTGCCTCCTGAGTCCCAGCTGATTGGCTGAGTTTTCTTTTGTTGCCCTGTACAGAACAGAACTGGAAAGCAGGTTAGTGGGATGGAGTGGCAATGGACATTTTACAGTATCCTTCTCCTGCCATGCCCAGCAAGCCATGTCCATCAAGCCACACCCACAGAACTAGTAATAAAAAAAATTGAATCCCACCACTGGAAGAAGTAGAACAATTTAGAAGTTCAGTGTGTTGTGAGAAGAAAAATCCGTAATGAAGTCACTTGAGAGAATTGATCATGTCTCTTTCCATCTCCCTTGTTTCAATTTGTAATCCCATTTTGAAGACATGAAGTTAGTCTATCTTCTATCTAAGCTGCTTCATTATTATTTTTTTGACATTTGCATACATGCAATTTGATAGCTAAAAATGACTTTTTTTTAATTCCCCAGAGGCCTTTCATAAAACCCTGTCTCAGGGAAAGACAAAGAAGTCAGTTAATATATCCCTCAAATACCCATTGATTCTTTAGAAAATGTTAATTGAATGACCAGTCAGTGAGAGAAGCCTTTTTTTTATGTCAGAGAGACAGACACACACAGACACACACACACACACACACACACACACACACACAGAGAGAGAGAGACAGAGAGAGAAAGAGAAAGAGAGAGAGAGAGGTACAATAGAAAAAATAAAACTGATAATAAAGAAATGCCTGGTGTAATTATGCTATACATTATGCTTTGCAATACATTTCACTGTCGTATGTTTTTGAATATATTCAAGAGTGGAAATAAATATTAACTATTGTTCTAGACCAGATCATCAGAATGCACAAATAATAATCCTAGGCATGAGAAATCCTACTCTAAAACTTTGGGAACAATTCATCAAATTCCTCCAAAAGTCTGTAATGAACTTGTAATTAAGATGACAAAAGGAAGCAAGCATTTAAAATATTTAAATAAATCTATTAACAGCATTTAATTTGTTATTAAATTGATTTTAAATTTAAATAAATAAATTTTATTCCTGTCTCATCCCCTTCTCCCCATGTTTTGACTTCAATTTCTGATTATTTCAGACTGAAAAAAGTTGTACAGCTTTGACTGTCATAGAAATTTGTAAATAA
Organism: Pseudonaja textilis; assembly: GCF_049901715.1. Taxonomy (NCBI): domain Eukaryota; kingdom Metazoa; phylum Chordata; class Lepidosauria; order Squamata; family Elapidae; genus Pseudonaja; species Pseudonaja textilis. The sequence continues at coordinate 65,641,389 of NC_141993.1, forward strand.
CATAACTCTATAACACATTATAGATATGTCCACAAAATGTATCTAAGGCTAGAATAGGTTTGCTAATTATGTTTTGCAAGATAGCATTTACTGCATTCTTAACTCAATTCCCAGAAATAACACTGAATCCAAATTCCAAGTGAGTTTTTTGAATATTTTGATTAGGCAGAAAATTATACAGTTCTTGTCATAATTAATGATAATATTCAAATCTATAAATACCAACTTGTTTTAATTTTCCTTTCATTGTACTATTCTTTTTTGTTCATTACAACTTCTAAATATATTGACATCTGATGAATATAATAATATTTTAACATTGTCCCAATAGAAATTTATTGAGAAAGATGGTTAGGAGGAAATATTATTTGAGAAATTGCTGAAATAGATAAGTAAAAGAGTACATTGGTTTCCCTAACTTGATGGCCTCTTTATATGTTTAGACAATAATTCACAGAAATTTCATTTAGTCCCACAAAGGGACCATGGAAATTTTAGTCACAATACATTTTAAACAGTGGTGGGATTCAATTTTTTTTTACTATTGGTTCTGTGGGCGTGGCTTGGTGGGAGTGGCAGGGAAAGGATACTGTAAAATCTCCAGTCAGAGGTGGTATTTGCTGGTTCTCTGAACTACTCAAAATTTCTGCTAATGGTTCTCCAGAACTGGTCAGAACCTGCTGAATACCACCTCTGATTTTAAACCAGCCAGCAATGAACCAATATTAGAATCCATACCTGGATAAGTATCTAGTAGCCTATCTTGCAGAAGTAAGCCCAAATTTCACCTGTTAAGTTCTTTTGCAACCATAAAGTCTGCAATAACATCTATGCATAAATGCAAAGAACACCATGCAAACCAAAATTCTATGGATGCTGCAAACTCAGGATAAATTCTATTTCTAAAAACATACTGTGCAGATAAACGTGAGGAAATTGAAGGCAGAATGACATAGGCTACCCTGCCTGGAATTTCTCATTGAGGCCTACCTTTCTGCCTAATCATTCTGGGTTAGGGTACAAAATCACTGATGTCATCAGACTCCTGCATACATAACTTTGCCAGTTTTATGCCCTCAATTCTCCATTTTGGTGGTTTAGCATTTTCATATCCTATATAAGGGGTTTGGGAGTACTCATTACTCATATGTGACCTTCACTATCCCAGGAAATTGACACGCCTTTGCCCATGAAAATGTGATTCTTATAAAATGACATGCTGACTTTGAACCTTTCAGTTTCATTGCTAGGATCTTCTGAGAAGGTTCTTTATTCTCAGAAGAAAAGCATTTGTCAAACTGTTTAGCTGGAGAAAAGGATATGTGTCCTTTAGTTGAGGTTCATTGCATTCCAACCATGCAGAAAAATGATGATGAAAGTTAACAGAAGCACAGTTAGTTTTTCTAGCAGATTCATTTTAGAAAGATATATGTATGACTGGCAAAAAGAGAATAATTTGGTCCTCTTTAATACTCAATACTAACATAATTTTATTTATCTTAATTTAATGACTATGGTTATTACTCTCATAATTTTAACCCTGGATATTTGTATCTTTGAACAGCCTATTACAGCACCGGTAATATAATGTTCTTTGCTTTCGCATGCATTATAACATAATTCATCATGATGTACCTTTTCAAATGGGATTCTGTTCCATGATTGTATGCAAAAAATGACAGTGTTTGAATGCTTAGTTACACAGAATATTAAAAAAAAGTGTGGAGAAAACAGTTCTTGTATAGAAAGCTGCAGTTTGAATTGGCATAATCTCAGCCATGAGGTTCATTAGAAGTAAATGGAGAACCCCGTATCTACCTTTAGATTAAAGAGAGAAGAAGAAGAAAACTCTGATTGCAAATTTCATTTTACTTAAATTTCAAATGGTATAAAAAGCATTTCCTATGATGATTTCCTTTCATGGAGAAAATGGGAAAAAGTATAATTTTCAATTTTGTATATCCAGCATTTATGTCTCTGGATCCTTTTAACTTTTCTGATTGTTCTTTATAAATAAGGGTAATATATGCTTCCAACCATGATTTAGGCATGTTAGCATTCTCCAGGGCTTCATTGTACAAGTCCACCAATATCTCCTCTATTGTTTCTTGGAATTCCTTATAGAATTCCGAAGGAGTTCCATCTGGGCCAGGGGTCTTATTTGCTTTTTGTGTTCCAATTGCCTTCCTAATTTCTTCTATAGATATTTTATTATTCAAATTTTGTTTCTCTTCACCAGTAATTTCGGGCAAATTCTTTTCATTCAAATATTGATCAATAGATTCTTCTGATATTTCTTCCTGTTTATACAATTTCATAAAAAACTCCTTAGCAATTTCTTTCTTTTCTTGGTTCTGCATGCATAATTTCCTTTCCTGATCTTGGAGAGCTACAATCGTTCTCTTTTCTTGTTCTTTTTTAATTTTATGGGCTAACCACTTCCCCAGCTTATTTGCGTTTTCAAAGTAATTTTATTTGGCTAATGTAATTTTTTGGGCCAAATCTTCCTGTACATTTAAATTTATTTTATGTTTTACCAGATCAGTTTCTTTCTTAATGTTTGAATTGTTTGGGTCCTTTGGTCTACTTATTTCCAAATCTTTCAGCTTCTCCCTCCATATGTTTTTTTGCTGTCTTTTTTCTTTTTAATACTATAAGCAATAGTTAGACCTCTCACATAGGCTTTGGCTGTATCCCAAAGATTCTGTAGAGAAGTGTGTTCTCTTTTGTTTATTTCAAAAAATATGTTCAATTCTTTCTTTATCATTTCAATATATTCTTAATCTCTTAATATGGTATTGTTAAATGTCCATCTTCCAATTTTTCTCTTTCCTTTCCATTTAATTTGAATGGGATTATGGTCAGCCCATAGATTTGGCAAAATCTCGATTTTTATTTTATTCAGTTCACATAAGAGGCCTTTCCCTGGCTATAATTTGGATATCTCCCAATTTTTATCCGTAACAACCAGATTTGAATTTAATTTAATCTGCTACCCATTATATCTATTACAACCATAATAAGAAATAAACAAAAGCTTACTTAGTACCAGGAAGAATAATTCTCCTGATTGTTTCTTTTAACAATTCTCATTCAGCTTAATTATAAATAATTTGTTTTAGAAAGGTGTTGAAAATGGAAATGTTTATGGGTTCAATATAGAATTTCTACATTAATTTTGTTATAGGCTAGAAGAAGATAATGTGAACATTAAATCTTTCATTCTCAATTGGCTGTTAAGCTGCATTTTTCTTCTTTCCCACATTTTAATTAAATCCCAAGAGTACACATCATTAGAAGATTCATTGGTCTATTCTAGTAGTAGTGCTACTTGTTACCATTAAAGTAAATTATTCCTCTGAGAAATTTTTGGCAGATCTTGACCCCATCCACCAAAATTCTCTTCAAACAAGAGGTGGCATTCAACTGGTTCGCACCAGCTCGGGTGAACCGGTAGCAGTCATTTGGTGTGGGTCGCCGAACCGGTGGTAACCCCTGGCTGGCCATGCACCCAAACTGGTCACCCGGTCAGCTGGTCACCCACTTGTCCTGGTCACTCTCCTAGCTTTCCCTACCACATGGTGGCTGTTGCACAGCTCGGGCAGATGAACCAGGACTGTTGCACATGAGCACTGTGTGTACAGCTGCTACACATGCAGTGCACATGTGCAGTATCCCTGGGACATCCGCCTGCCTGCCCACCCTCCTGAAGCATGTTTTTTTCCTCCTCCTGGTGGACGCACCTTTTCCAGCCTGACCCGGTCCTGCCTGGGCAGCCAGCAGATGGGTGGGCAGATGTCCCAGGGCTTCTTATCCCCCTTGTCACGATATGCCTGCAGCAGTCCCTCGGGCTGGCTGAGCCAGGAGCCGCCGTTCCCAGGCTGCTATTTGTCCATGCTTGGTCGATGCCCATTCACTCTGACTGAAGTGGCTGGTCCTGCCCCTCACCCTCTGTCCCTTGCCTGGCCTGAGAAGGTAAGAGTGATGGCAGGGGATAGTGAAGTGACTGGGTCCCTATCTTCCCCTCTCTCCCCCACCCCACTCTCCCTCTGTGTGTGTGTGTTCCTCAGAGCCATGGCTGGGCTTTCCTTGGTGCTCTTTGCTACTTTCATTTCTTCTTCTTAGAATCCAGACTGGCTGAACAAGGATCGCCAGCCACGGTGGAAGCATCTCTTTGGGTGACCCTTCTCCCCTTCCCCCTCCTCTCATGATGGTGGCCATGGTGTGTCTGGGAGGATGAGGTGCACATGCAGGAGAATGATTGCCCGAAGGGACTGGCTGAACAAGGATCGCCAGCCGCAGTGGAAGCGTCTCTTCAAGCAAGTCTTCTCCTCCCTCCTCTCGTGACCAGCAGCCATGGTGTGTCTGGAAGGATGGTGTGCACACGCAAGGAGGAGGAGGAAAAGAGTCTCCGGAAGGGATGCTTCCAGGATGGCTGGCAATCCTTGTTCAGCCAGTCTTGATTCCAAAAAGAAGAAATGAAAGTAGCAAGCTTTGAAAGAGAGAGAGAGAGAGAGAGAGATACAGAGGAAGGGAGAGAGAGCCAGAGAGAGAGACTCACCGGGGGGGAGGGGAAAGATAGAGAAAAAGAGGGAAAAAGAGAAAACGAGGGAATGAAAGATGAAGGGAGAAAGAGAAGAAAGAAAAAAGAAAGAAAGAAAGAAAAAAGAGTAAGGAAGTGAAAGGAAGAAAAGGGATAAACAAAGAAAGGGAAAGATGGAAGGAAGGGACATAGAAAGAAAAAGAAAAAAAGAGGAAGGGAGGGAGGAGAAAGTGAATGAGATATATGGATGGACAGATAAATATATGGAAGGAGGAAGGGAGAGAGAAAAAAAAGGAGAGGAAGGAAGGACACAAAATCCTGGCTTCAGAAGACTCTTTGAAGCAGCACAGCAATCTAGGTCTAGCCTGTAAGGGATCTTGGAGGTCATCTAGCCCAACCCCCTCCTCCAGCAGGAGATCCTTACAGAATCATAGAATAGCAGGGTTAGAAGTGTGTGTTTCTCTCTGTGTGTGTGTGTGTGTGTCTGTCAAAACTCCAAAAACAGGTCAAGTAGCCCTGGGGAAATCAGTCATAAATTAGAACACTTGCTAAGCAATCAGCCATTAAGTGAGGACCACTTGTATTTGGTTTGCCAGTCACATGGTCACCTGGCCATGCCCACCCAATCATATGGCCACAAAGCCATGCCCATCCAGTCATGTGGCCACAAATCCACACCCACCTGGTTGCGTGGCCAAGCCATGCCCACCCAGTCACATGACCACCAAGACACATCACAAATTAAGCCGTGCCCACAGTACCTGCGTTAAAAAAATTTGAATCCCACCACTGCTTCAAACATATTTTGTAGAAAAATTCGAAAGGTCATTTTAGAATCATTCAGGGTCATGAGGTTTCTCTAAAAACTTCAAGAGCATCTTATTGGCCATAGATACAAATATTTTCAAAATATCCCGCATCAATCAAACATTTGGTCTATGGTTCAAAGGAATATGGATTTCTTCATTAAATAAGGATATATGATTCTGTAGTTCCTTACCCAATTGTGGTGAAAGAGACATTTTATAACCCTCAAACAAGTATTTGTCATAATAAAGTAACCTATTCAGATAATGATACACACACAATAAATTGGATGTTGGCTGGGCAATTCTGAAAATTGAAATCCACATATCTTAATGTTGCCAAGGTTGAGAAACAGTGGCTTAAAGGATGGGTGGGCTACCAAGTAAAATAAAAATAGAAATGGTAGGGAAAATGATACATTATTTTCTCAACTCAAATAAAGGGTTTTCTTTCCACCCAAGTAAATGTGAAAGAGCACTATCAGCTTCTCAGGAACATATATTTCTAAGACTGGACCTTCAAAATCAAAACAACTTTGTGAAATTATGCAAAGTGCAAATGAGTCTTGATTATCATGAGGTGTAAGTGAGGTCATGCTGAACTACCAACATTTGTGAACAACCTAAGGGAGGAGCATTTACTTATGAATGCCTGCTCTAATCTCTGCAGGAGTCTAATCTAATTTCCCTAAAAATATCTAAGTCTGTGATTTCCATTTGTAAGCAAACATTTTTCGTGCAACTGAGAAGAGAAGAAGCTAACTCTCCCAAAACATTTTGTTTTTTTAAAAATAAATCTTAAAATGTATTTGTAGTATCAAATTTCTTTACTATATCAATTACGATCTGAAGGGGAAGAAATCCATGCACACTATTTTTCTTTCCTCCTAGAAAAAAATGCTGAGTCCTATCTTTCTTCCTGCATTAACTGCACTTTCAAAGAGCTGTCAGCCATGAACATCCTTCTTATTGACTTCAACCTTCTTGCCAGTTCCCTGGGTTCCATTATTTGAATAAAATTTGTATAGTATAAAATTCAATTTATTTGAAGCTATTAACTGGAGTAGTACAGGCTTAGTATTCCCCAAGGCCAGAGCCATGTACATTTTATCACTCTTTGACAGTTGTCATTTTTAGAAAAAATGTTTCAGAATATACAAGGAAGATTCCTTTTTCATTTTTTTGAAAAAGAACAACAGCCATAAATCAGTAGTTGTTGGGGGAGGACACTTCTATTCTTTGTTATCAGTAAACATAATGATATCGGGTGAATTAAGGCAGAAAAAAGCCATTGTCTGTAAAACAAAAATAAGACATTATTCTGTAGTTCTTCACACACTCCAGTTTATCAGAGCAAATTTTAAGGATTCACATGTGACTTGTGAAGGAATAGAATAATTCAGAAGTCAGCTCAGGTTAAATATCAATCATCTTAGACTGCATTGAATTTTAGTCACTTTCTCTCACCCACCCTTTCTTTTTTCCTAGACCTATTCTGTAAATGAATAAAAATATTTTCTTATGACAATAGTGAATTACAATTAAAAGAGAATGTTAGGATACCTCCCCAAAAGAGAACCACCACTTTCTAAGGGAAAACCTTGTTAGAAGTTAGTGAAGATAGTACATTGGCTAATGGCACAAGGTTGCCATAATCATCACAGTGCGCAATCCAAGAATAAAGTCCATGATCCCAGGACAATGATCACCCTGCAGTCTGAAGGACGATTAAATTATCCCTTACTGCAACTTTCAGAATAAATGCACGAAAAAAGAAATTTCATAATGTTCTTATGCTACTGCTTTTTTATTGTCTTCATTTTTAAATGGTTATTATTTTAATATTAGTAGTCTTTGTAGTTCTTAATAGAACATGTATACTATGGTATACATGAAATCTTAATTGCTAATTTGTAAGAGTGTCCATGAGGTAAGGTAAAAATTGAAGACAGCAGTTGCAATGCTGCAATCAAAATGTTTTTACTCTATGTGTTGTGAACATGTAACATATCTTGACTGTTTTTTTACCATATGCTGTGGATGCCTAGTTTAAAGCTGTTTTTTTTAAATCTTTGGATGCTTTAAAAGGCACTCTATACAAGTCAAGATATGAATCCATAACCTGATTAGCAAAAATGACATTTCCTTGTATAATTATTACAATTCAACAATTGGTTATAATGTTTGCTTGGTCAGTCTAATTCAATAAGGCTTTCAGTGGACCATCTACAAGAAGGCCAAGATATATTAAATTAATTTTTAATATTTTTCCATTTCTGTATCTTAGATTTCAAAACATATAACTTTCCTAAGAGTCCTGCAGAAATCATACCACTGCTGCATACACTTGCATAATTTATACTGGAATAAGAAAAACTCAGTATCTCTTTTAGTCATTGTACTATAGTTAAGGAAGAACATGTTATTCGCATAATAAAAATCTAAAGTCTCTGATCCAGTATTCTTTAGATAGGAGTAGGAAATATATTCATTAAAAACATAGAAAGATAGCATAGGTTATTGAAACACTCAGTAGATATATAGATTTCCATTCCCAGAATTCTTCAGTCATTGATGAGAACTGATGAGCTAGATAAGCCAATGGTCTAACTCTTATGTCACTCAAATTGCTATCTAATGAACATTAATTTAAATTGTTCTGTATACAGGATCACTAAATTGTCGCACAACCCTTTCCTAATCAGGGATAAATTATGCAGAAGGACTGAAATCCTTAAACCTGGTTCAGATGAAAAGAAGCATTTAAACTCTTTGCACAGTATGTATTTAAAGAACAGATGGGAGATTGAGTGGCAAGATAAATCTTACAAGCTTGACCAATCAGCATGACAAGATTAGTTTTCTCGTCAGATGATTGTGGCATATTTCCAAGTAATAAAAACCCCTGTTGTTTTCTAATAAAAGGGTTGTTTTTATAATATTTTTATTATGCCTAAATCTATACACTTTTTGTCAAAAATATAAGGTCAATGAAAAGACTTTTAACTGTAAAAATTATAATGAACATTTAAAAAAGCAAACAAATGAATTAGTACTTTGAATAAAAAAGTGGATAATTTATGATTTCCAATGTTTGGGAAATAGAAGTGTAATGGAAATAAATCACAAACATTTTGAACCAAACAACTGATAAGCTGTTGCCTCCTAAGAATTAAGGATGTTAATTGTATGCAACAAATAAGGACAGGGAAATAAATAAATTATAAAATCAGGCAGTGAGAATTAGTTTCTCAAATAATTTTTAAATCAATATTTTAATCACAACTAATGATCAAGAAATAAGTCTTTTTCCCTGCATATTTCAGTTACCAAAATATCTGCACAAAATTATATGTTTAACTATTATTTTAGTTTTGACCATTTTTATTTGTTTATAATTTATCTAGATACCATGTCACATAAATAATTCTGGATAATTAAAAGTATACATGCATTAACTTTTTTTATTTTAAGGTGAAAATGTTTTTGCCTCTTTGGATAAATGCTGATATTACTTTTAGAGATGTGCAAAATTTAGTGGGTTTCAATCTGCATATTAACTCATGGACTTCAGATCAAGTTGGTGCATGCTGGATCTCACATTTCTCAGTCAGGTACTACTGTAACACATTTTTGTATAGAAAGTGTCAAGGATACAATATATGCTTAGCTTTTCCAATACAATCAATAAACCTTTATTTTACAGGTTTCTAAGTAGAGTCTTCTGCTCAGCAAACTTGAAACTTGGCTTCATGTTGTTTTGTACCCTAGGTGGAAAATAATTATAGACAAAAATAAAGAATAATGCAAAAATATTGGACAAAAATACATACATGGTTAGAAAAAATGAGGAAGCAACATATAGACTTAAAACCAGAAATATTTTCCCTACTGGAAAAATATAATAAAGGGAATATATACTTGAGTTTACATGTACTAACTGTAGCAAAAAATTATATTTGCACAAAAATAAAAAAGTAAAGAGATATCTACAGAGGAAAAAATAATTACAAATATTAGTATGTGTAGAAATGGATAGATTAACACCTAAAATCAAGGAAAAGGAATATTTTTTAACATGGGCCTCATTTTATCAATGGCTAGCCAATAAAAACAGAAGTAAGAAATATGGGAATATAAGAGGATTAATTTTATAAGAAATGTTTATTAAAATGGATAAGCAAATACTATTATTATGAGACCAATACCAATGTGATGAATACTATTGTAAATACAGTGGAACCTCAGGTCACGAACACATCTGCCCATGACCAAATAAGGTGGAGAAAAAAAAAATATCGGATCACAATTCAAAAATCAGGTGGTGAACAAAATCGGCACGGAACGGTTCCTGTTCCATGTCACTTTCCCCTTCAACACCATTTTTTTGTCCATTCATGCGTTTCCAATCACAACCAAATCAGGTTGCGGCCGAAATACTGGAATGGATTATGGTCACGACCCAATGCTTCACAGTATTTTGATTATTATCTCTCAAATTATTTGTACGCAAGCCTGTTTATTTAGAAATGGATTATTTTTATATGTACTAAAACTTTTTTTTTAAAAAAATAAAGAATAGTGCTTTATAGTCTATTCTGACATATTCCTATTCAATAAACTTAATTGACTGTGGCTGACAATGCTCCAGGGTAGGTATGAAGAAACAAGACTAAGTGCTGTGTGTTTTAAGACCTCTCAATTTTCCATCTTTAATTCTGCTAGGAATGCACCATCCCACTCTACAATTTGGATATTCTCTTGGATACAATGCTCCTACTAAAGAGCAAGTGCAAACCATGACACTTGCACAGCTTTGTGCAATTGTGTTCATTATTAACCTGAGAGACACTTGTTCACGGTGACCCCTGCCTTAGTCACTTCCTATCTGTCATCTCCTACTATAACTCACTCTTCATGCTTCAAGAATATTTGAAAACTGCATGTGGTCCAGAATATCACAACCCAGGAAGTGTTTGGCATCTTTTCATACAATCACATAATACTTATTCTCCGCAAGCTGCACAAGCTCCCATAAGGTTTACAGATACAATTCAAGATGTTGGTTGGTACCTACAAAGATCTAGGACCTTGCCTGCTTTTAGGAGTGTCTGTCCCCCATTGTTTAGACCTACCATACCCAGTCTAGAAGTGAGAAGTAAGTCTCTTCCATGAAACAATTCCATTTTGTTGGACCATTTTGTTTTGTCTCCTTTCTTTGCCTACCCTTCTGAATAACAGGTTAGGAATAAACACAATTCCACAAAGCCATGCAAAAGCCCCACTAGTCCCTCTTTTCAGAAATCCTGACTGCTCCAACTCTGAAGGCCTTTCATAGGATTCTGAAGACCTGGCTTGCTTGGTGATGTAGCTTTTGTTTGAGACATTATTGTTTAACCGAGGTGTCACAATATAAATTGTTGCAGCAGAAATTCAAGTCCAGAAAACACCCAGAGATGATTGATTCAGCAGGATTAAATAACTTATTTATAAAGATAATAAATGAAGTAAAGTTTACAATACCATTTGTAGATTCTTTTAATGTAACATAAACAAAAACACAAGAGGACTCAGAACAGATTTCCATTTGCCCAAGCAAGTAAGTTAGTTTCAGTTTCAATTTTCAGCAAAGCACACAGAGCCAAACCACACCCAGGCTGTCAGTTCCCATTGGATGATCTGTTGCCATGCTTACTCACTTGCTAGTTTTGTTAACCATGTTTCTGCCAGTTAATGAATATACTCTGATATAAATGGATTTATATAGTTATGTTTTTAATATATGTTCCTATTTCATATTTCCTGCTGGGATATAGGCACTATAAAACATATGAATAATTAAATTAATATTCTGTAAACAAATATTTAACAACTAAGAACAATCCAGGGTGAGCCTATACTCGATTTTAGACAGGGAACTGCTATTATTTGTATCCTGCCCCCCCCCCCCAATTCCATGGCATAACATTGCTCCACTGCAATGTGGAAATGGCAGTACTCCAACTGCCCTTCATTATGAAATTCAAGCAATGAGTTATGAGCAATTGATTTTTCAGTACAGGACCAGAGTCAGAATTAGAAAATCCCATCATCATACCAAGGTCCTGGAATTTATATGAACCTGTTGGTGCTACCGTTGGACCAGATGGATATTGATATTTGTAATTGTGGATACGCTGTGGATGCTGAATAGCTCTCAAGGTTGATGTGAATGTTGATGTAGATTGATTGATATAGAAGGAAAAATGGGCGGAGATGAGAAAGGAGAATAAGAGCACAGTAATCCAACTACTACCCATCTAATAGCTGACATGGCACAGTCAAGCAACAGATTCAGGCTATCATCACCAGCTATTATAGCTATTGAAAATAAAGGTGCTTGAGTTGTAGGCACTCAGCATAGTGAATTTCAGAGCTCCAAGTGCTGGATTATACTTTTTATACAACGCCAAAATGAATGACTGAAATTAGTGAAGGATGCTGAGTACTGCATCAAACTCACAGACTATAGCTGTCAGTGACAGCTAATTACTATTGACCACATAAGTGAGACATTATATATTGCTACTCCTGAATGGCATCATTTAAGGTGTTGCATTATTTCTACAAGTATTGAATGTAAGGTTTAAAAAACTTATTACCAGCCAGAACAGTAATTTAGCCGCATGGAAAATGGGAATGGTAAGCATTCAGTCTGGCTTTCTTTTCACCCTTAAAAGCCTGCAGATATTTCAACAGTGACAATTTAAAAGCTTATTTGGACTGAGTTGTTAAATTGGCTTTCATACATTTTCAAAAACATTTGCAATATTTTCATTTATAATTAATTTTCCAATAGAGGAGACAACATAAAATTAATCAATATAGATTTGTAGTTATCATAACCTTCACCCTTTCAAAAGTAAAAAAACTGGGAAAAAGAAACAGGTATTCCTCAACTTACGACCATGAAGAATTTCCTCTGCTCAGCAAGGCAATTATTATGTGAGATGTACCTGATTTTAATGTCCATTTTTGCTACAGTTGTTAAGTTAAATGAAACATAAGGTTGCTAAATAAATCTGGCTTGTTCCATTGACTTCCCTAGTCTGAAGTTGGCTGGAAAGATTGAAAATGGCAATCACATGACTCCAGGAAACTGCAATCATCATAAATACATGCCAGTTGCCAAATGTCTGAATTTTTATGCCATGATGTGAGGATACTATGATGGTCATAAGTGTGAAGACTGGTTGTAAGTAACTTTTTTCAATGCTGCTTTAACTTTTGCTAAATGAATCATTGTAAGCAAAGAATTTACCTGTAAGGAATTTAGGATAAACAATGTGGTAGAATTATAAAAGTTCTGAAATAAAACAATTCACCTTAAAATGTACAAGAATAACTGCATAATTAATGATAACCCTTAACAATATTCATCTGAAAAGGGTCAAAATCAGTGAGAAGGCAGGTCAGAAGTATCAATGTCCCAAATAATCTAAGTGTATACCATATAATATGTAGCATTTTAATATCGAGTGAAGATACTAGTTTGATTGGCACTCTATTCTGGGATCTGGGATACATCTGATGACCTCTCACAAGGCATCCACAATCTTCTCATTCCTGGTAATTCCAATTAGTGGAAAATCACACCAAGTCAGTATCTACTTAAACCAGCTCTTCAACCTGTAAAGAATCCTGTTGAACCAAGAGTAAATTTTTATTCAGGATGTCTCCAATCCTTATCTATGTAATATTCTGTTTTATCAGAGTCCAAACTTTTAAAAACTTTCCAGTTGCACTTCTGTTGTTGTTGTTGTTATTATTTTTGAGCAATTAATAAATTTTGTATTGTAAAAAGCAATAAGGACAACAATTATAATATTGTTGGTGATTGTTCAAGTTCTACTACTAACAATTACAGTAACGTGTTTGGCCATCCAGGAAGCTCCCTCTCTGTCTAACTTAATTGCACATGCACAGACACAGACACAGACAAAGACACACACACACACACACAGAGAGAGAGAGAGAGAGAGAGAGGGAAAGAGATATGAATCAGATAGTACTGCTTTATTATGTGTGCTTGGAGACAGTTCACACTGTAATTCACAGTTAAAGAACATTATTTAGTGCATCAAGTGAAGGAGAGTTCAACAATTTTCTGAAGTAAAAGCATAAGAAAACAGATATATAGCCTAAGGAAAATAATAATTAGTAGTTCATCAAGTAAGATTTTAGACAATTTAACTTAAAGGCATTGATTCCTACAACAAATCCAATTAATCATCCTAAAAATGAGATGGGTAGAAATTTTGCAGCATAGTCTTTTCCTCTCAGAAAAACATGAGTAACCTGCATGTGGACTCAAGAGAAATTCAACTTGCTGGACAGTCAATAAGTAAAATTTGAAGGCACTTGTTTAGAAGTTATGGCTGGGTTTACTGGAAGAAGATATAATTGCACAGAAATTAAACATGCTTTTATGTCAGGAAAATCCCTGGTGTACTCCTGACATAGAATGGGTGTGGGGGGAAAGGAACAAATAAAGGATTTATATAGGGATGTGGCGGCTCAGTGTCTTAGGCATGTCTTAGCTACTGAGCCTGTCAATCAGAAAGGTCAGCAGTTTGGCGGTTGGAATCCCTAGCACCATGTAACAGAGTGAGCTCCCATTACTTGTCCCAGTTTCTGCCAACCTAGCAGTTTGACAGCATATAAAATGCAAGTAGAAAAATAGGGACCACTTTGGTGGGAAGGGAACAGTATTCTGTGCGCCTTCAGCATTTAGTCATGCCAGCCACATGACCACGGAGATGTCTTCAGAGACCACTGGCTCTTCAGCTTTGTAATGGAGATCAGCACTGTCCTCTAGAGTCAGAAATGACTAGCACGTATGTGCATAGGGAACATTTACCTTTACCTTAAAGGGTCCCCAGGGTGGGTGGAATATATTCCATGGCAATGGTAATTCAACTCTGTGTTGTAGAAATACACCACATCTATTCAATTTGATTGGAGATTATCTTAGCATATTTAAGAACTTCCATTATGAGAACTTCCATTATGCAAAAAGAGGGGGGTCTTTTAAAAAATATCTTTCTTTTTATAGAGGTATTTATGAGACCACATAATCAGCCTCGCTTCATGTCCCCATATGAATTCTGGTTTCAATCAGTTCTGTCTCAAACCTTTTTGGAAATTCAATTCCTAACTTTTTCCCATAAAGATATACTCCCTAAGGAGTTAGATTTAAAACTTAATATGATAGAACAACGACATAAAATGTATGCATGAAGCAACCAAAAGAAATGATCCACATTCAGAAAATGTTGTTGACAGAGAAACACTGCTTGGTTGACTGATCTAGTCACATAGATTATAACAACTGAAGAATGTCTCATCAAGGACTAAGATTGTTATAGAACTATCTGGTTGGATAAGCACTTCTCATTGTGAAAAGAATCTCATTTTATATTCTGAAGCAGACAGGATGTAAGAAATGCAATGATACTCTGTAAAACAGCTGAATATTATTATTAATACAGGCACATATTAATAAATAATGGTTTATTCATAACAGAATTCCATATCTAGTAAGCAAAATAAAATGACACATATATATATTTCAAGAAAGAAAAGCAATTAAAATACAAAAACCACATTAATTTTCTGAGGTGATAGTAGCACTCTAATGAAAAGTGTTTGGGACGATAAAAAACACCAATTAATTAATTAAATTTTAAAAACCACCACTCAATTCTGTATTCAAGAACTGATTCTTGACAAAAATGGTATGGCTAGGTCTTTTGCTGCTAGAAAAAATAATGCAGAAGAGTACCAATTGTAGCACAAGAAAGCAAGCCTTTATGTATGTATATTCCAGAATTTATGTTTTAGGATATGTCTTCCTACCTTATTAAGGAAATGTAATTTTGGCCATTTTTTTTCACCTTTAAGAGCTGGAAGCATCTGTTCAAGACTTTATTATTATTATGTTCAGTCTTAGAACCACTGATTTCCAGCTTGCCAGCTTCAGCTCTTAGACCAATGTTTGTGGAACATTCTATGATTGGTCTAGGACAACGGGCTATGGTTCCATCAAAATTAATTAAACTGTTTGATGAATTCTTCCATTGTGAATTGCCCTATTCTGTGATTCCTCATCACAGTATCTGACCTTATTCTAGCTTCAGATAATTTTAATTGACATATTTAAACACATTTATTTATTGATATTCTACCACATCTTATAGGGATTCTTGAAGGGAGTACAAGAGAAATTAAAAATAATAAATTAGAGGAGCAGAATAACATAGAAATAGTAACTTGTAAAGTGTCAATTTATTTAAAAAATAAAATAAATATATAAATATTATTTTAGCAAGAAATAATAGTCTTTGATTTTGTATTGTTTTTTCCTAAATGGACAATACCTTTGGAAGAGGTCTAGCTGCACTCTAGAGCAATAAGAACAAGGTCTAGATCTTCACTCTGTGTATTCATTAGTGATAGCTGGTGAAAAATAAAGGAACAATTCAATTGTACACAATTCTAAAGCATTCCAATCAGTTTTATTCCTTATAGGTAAAAGAACATTTATCTTCCATTAGTGAAGCTACTCTTTGTTCTGACCCAGCCTTCATGAGCCCACTCAACAGCCTACTCATGAGGTGAAACCCCTTTTTATTTAGAAAAGCAGGAATTCATGGCATTCACTGACAAAGCTCCAAGTCACACATCCATAGGGGATAACAGTTCGAGTTCCTTGCAGGGAACTTCAATTACCGTGTTTCTCATATAATAAGGCTGGGTCTTATTTTTTTTGAGCCCCCCAAAAATGGCTAGGCCGTCTTTTCGGGGGTGACTTAATCCCGCCCCCCTTGCATCTTCAGGCGGCGGCGACGGCTTGAATGTTTGACCTCGGTGTTGGTGGGGCACTTCGTATCGGGGTCAACGCAGGCAGCACCATATCTGGGTGTGCAACAAAAGTACTTCCTAATGGCAAGCCCCCCACCATTCCCCCCCATTTTGCATGTTTTAATATAGGCCTTAATTTGGGGGGAGGGGCTTAATTTCATTTCATGCCTATAAAACATGCTGGGACTTATTGGGGGAGGCTGTATTGTTGGAGAAACAGGGTAGCACTTCAATCACTCAGTTAGTGGCAAGGAAATCCTGGCAAGAAATCTGCTGGAGGAAACTCTTCTGGAGAATGAATGGATGTTTCCAACATCCATGCCTCTCACACTCTTCTTCTTTATATCCCAGTCAGGGAGGGGCTTGTTAACATCTCCTTCTTTTCCTGGATAGCTAGACCTCAGTCCTGCATTGCATTCCTCTCTGCACTTCTCTGGGCATATGCACATCTGGACAAGGCCCAGCTGTTCCTCCCCCTCTCTCATCTCAGGCCCGAAAACAGCTGTTTCTCTGCTTGAGCATGAGTAAATGAGTCCTGCTCCAGGAGCGGGATTCAAAATTTTTAACAACCATTTCTGTGGGCGTGGCTTAGGTGGTGGGCATGGCTTGATGGTCATGTGACTGGATGGACATGGCTTGGTGGTCATGTTACTGTCTGGGTGTGGCCAACTCAATATCACTCACATTGAGGCAAGCATCTCCTCGCCTGGCCTCTCATGACTCTGGGGATGCTGCAACAGTCGTAAGTGTGAAAAATGGTCATAAGTCACTTTTTTCAGTGCCATTGTAACTTTGAGTGGTCACTCCACACAAGCAAAGTACCAGCAAAGGAGGGGGAAAAAACTCCAGAGAAGTTCCTGCGACAGGAAATCTAGTCCTGCCAAGAATATAATAAGGGTTAATGGAGAGACAGTTTCTGTAAGCAACACCAGAATGTTTCCTGCCTGCCTTCCTTACAGGATTAGGCCAGTAATTTCTTCTAACAACTGGTTCTCCGAACTGCTTAGAATGTTACAACTGATTCTAGAGAATAGGTGCAAACTGGTAGAATCCTACCCCTGTCCTGCTCTGCATCTGGCTTCTGTTCCTCAGAGCCTTCACCAGTTCTGATGGTAACCCAGGCACCCCCTCCATCTCCTCTGACTAATCTGACTTGACTGCCATCTCTGCTGGCAGTTGACAAACCCCAACACTCTTTAATCATTCATCTTCAGCCTCTTTCAGAAAGGAGAAATGCTTGCCTAAGACTGATTTTGTATAATCACTAAGGACAACTCATGGCACATAAAAATGCTAGAGGAATGGAAGGCCTATTAATATTGCAGAGGAACTTAAATATGTTTGCTGCTGTTTAGTAAGAAAAAAATATATATATATGAGGAGCAATAAATAAACTTCTAGTATCAATCAATAAATAATTCTACCTTCTTCTAATGAAAGCTTATCCATTGATGTAGGGCCAACATCATTCTGAAGTATGTACTATGGAGGCAAGAATGGATAAACACAAGGTCTTGAATCTCATGTTCATACTATTCATTTTAATTCCTATGCATATAATACATACAAACATAGGGCAGCCTTCAGGCATCAATTGTGTATTAGCATTGATAGCCTGTCTGAAGAGTGCTGACATCTGCATGATTGTTCAGACAGATAGTCTCTGCATAGATTTAATCATTTCTGATAATAAGCATAATGTTAAATTCATAATGTCAGCAGAGACTAATCTAAGAGCATTGTGGCTTCTATGTTACAGAAACAATTGGGTAGTTCATTATGAAGTAAGATCCTCTTTGGCATTTAAACAGCTTAAAATATCTCTAGCATTAGCATATTGTTCAAGGCAAACAAATGTGATTAAATTGAATTATACAGATCTTTCTAGAAGATTAGGTCAACTTGAAGATGGATGTTTTGGATGATTTGGAATATGAAACTAAGATGGATGTCAGTTGTCAAATTATATTTATTGCTGTATATTGGTTTGTAATTAGGCTTAGTTTTTTTTATGTCTGCTACAAATGCAACTTTTCATTGATATGTCTCAACTCTTTATTTGTCTCAGGGTTTTTTCAACATTACTTCTTTAGTGGTTTTCAATATTGCACGGATGTGATTTTGCACAGAAACCTAGTTGATCACTGACATCAAGGTAACGCCATTATTTAAATATAAAAGATGTACCATATATTAAGTGTGCTTAAAACCTAAACACAACTAATCTGGCAAAAAAGAAAAAAATTGCAAATCCAATTCATTCTAAAAGACTTATCCAGAATGTACATTTTTGTGCCTATTTTGCTTTAAGGTACCATAGGAGCAGTGGTGGGATTCAATTTTTTTTTACTACCGGTTCTGTGGGCGTGGCTTGGTGGGTGTAGCAGGGGAAGGATACTGTAAAATGTCCAGTCAGAGGTGGTATTTGCTGGTTCTCTGAACTACTCAAAATTTCTGCTAATGTTTTTCCAGAACTGGTCAGAACCTGCTGAATACCACCTCTTCATAAGAGAGAAGTTAAATAGGATTCCTTATTCATAATGATATCTGAAAAGCACACATAAATATATAGCAGAAAAATGGTAACATTCTTTAACTGCTATTATTCAGATGCCAACTGGGACTTTTTAAAAAATGTGGTGCATTATAAACTGCATGATGGATTAATCTTTTTACCCCCTTAGAAAGTGTAATATACATACCATTTTCAATATCTAGGAAGGGGATGAGGAATTGTTTTAACTGTTGATGCTACTGTAGATCAGTTCTTTAAGGTGTATGTTCTTTCCTTTTACTCTTTTTCTTCCATTCTTTAAAAAAAAAACTATTAGTGGCTGCTTTGAGATAATGGAAGCTTAATGAACAAACCACAAATAATTTATTTGAGGATATCAAGGCCCAATAAGCAAGAACTCTGATGTTTGCAAATCTGATGCTATCTTGAAATCCAGCTTATATAAGCACAATAAAATGTACTTACTTCATTTTTGCTTAGTGAATATTTCCTCTGAATACATGCCATGTGGTAAGAATTGAATGCAATTGATCAATTAAGATCACACAAGCAATGTTTCCTTTACAGTATCAATGGTATGCGTCACAAAGTGTTCATGTGACCTAATGTTATCTCAGCATATTTTCTTTTTATATGCTGTGCAAAATAACAATATACTGTGTATGTATGTATGTATGTACACACACACACACACACATATATATATATATATACACATACACACACACACACACACACACACATATATACAGTATATTGTATATATATACAGACACACACACACACACACACACACACACACACACACTGGACAAACCAACAGGAGAATAAATGCACGCATCGCAGAACACAAATAATTCCTCCCTCTACCAGCACCTTAAAGCCACAGGACATGAAATTAATTTTGAAGGAACCAAATTAATATCCAACAGTGAACACTCCAGCAAGAGAATAATCAGGGAAGCCATCGAGATAGAGAAACAACCCCATTACATGAATAGATGGGACAATATCTCCCGCCTACCAGACATCTGGAAGCTAGCCCTCACCAACAAACGAGTCCCAGCCACAAAAACCAACACCAGACCCTAAACAACACAGGACACCACCACCAATCCCCCTCATCAGATCCAGGCCCAAGCCCATCCTATAAACGAAGGACAGCCACCATCCAGAAAACAGACCACGGCTGCTGGTCCAGCTGTTGCACCCCCCGACCCCAAAACCAAACAAGCTGACACACGCCAAGAACACAGACCCAGACCCCAAACTCGAAGCCAGACTAAAACCCAGAATGCTACATCACAGCCACCCGCTCAGGATATCACATCAGAAAACTCAGGAAATTACACCACAAGAACTCAAGAAGTTGCAACACAGCAAATGACCCAGGATATCACAGCAGAAGACCAAGGACACTACAGCAATAAATTTCACAAGGTCATCAAACCATTACCCAAGCCGTTACTGCACAGGAGGCTAATGGAAAAGAGATCAAAACACAAACGACCCAGGAGATTACAACACAGGACCCAGGATACCACAACAAAAGAACTCGCAAACCCATCACGCAGCCCATTACCGAAGCCATTAAAACACGAGAGACTAATGGAAAAAAGATCACTACAAAACAAATGACCCAGGAGATTACAGCACAAGATCCAGGATATCTCCACAAGGCCATTACACAGCCCATTATACCAACATCAACTCCATCAATCAATCAAGAGGCAGCAGCACAGCCAACCAGCCCAGCACACCAGCCCCCACCACCAGTATTTATAGAGAGATGGCAGTTCCGATCACACACTGCTTGCACTAGCACGAAGCCGAAAGCACCAGCCTGAGGATGCACTAGCACGAAGCCGAAAGCAACAGCCTGAGGATGGTAGGTAGGACCTTGCTGAAACATCACCAAGATATTCTTAATCTTACATGGGAAAAGACCAGAACACACCTAGACCTACATACCTGTACCCATGAAAATCTATGAAAACAATATGTATGTATGTATGTATGTATGTATGTATGTATGTATGTATGTATGGTATTCAGCTCTATTCAGGCATTTTCCCATGTCATTATAGTTGTGTTTTTAAAGTTGTAGCAACGTTTTGGCAGAATCTCATCTGGCATCATCAGGCTTGTGTATTGTGTTCGTCTGTGAGTCAGGCTTTCACAGCCATTTCTGTTTTAAATTTGGTGCTAGCCTACTGCTGTGTTAGAATGGTTTTTTTTCTTCATCCTGATTGGTTGGGAGTCTTGGTCTGTGTTTATTGGTCTTGGAGTTTGCTGTGTTCTACTTGATTGGTGTTTCTAATATCTTCTGTCTGTTTTGTACCATTTTTTTGTCTTGATTGGCTAGCAACATTGTGTTTCCTGTATTGGAGGCTTTTAATGCGGCTTGGCTTCGAGTAAATGGATGGCTCTCATTTATTAGGAAGCTAGGTTTCATCTTGGTGCCTGGTTGGGGTGTGTTTGAGCTGGAGGTATCGGGTGCCCAGGTGTTTGCTTGGCTTGTGGTGTGGAGATTTTTTTGTTTGTGAGTGCAGGCTTCCAGATAATTGACAGTCTGGTGGAGTCATCCCTTCTATTCATGCTTTCAGGTCTTTTTTTCAATCTCTATGGCTTCTCTGATAATTCTGTAGCTGGGGTTTTCTATAGTGGCTAGGGTTTGGGGGCCATTGAAGTTGATGTTATGACCTGTGGCTTTCATGTGTTGGACTAGTGAGGAAGTGTGTTCAAGCTTTTTTACTTCATTTTTGTGTTCATCCAGGCGTGTACTTATTCTTCTATTGGTCTGTCCAATGTATATGGCAGAACATGATGCGCAGGGGACTTCATATATGCCTTGATTTTCCAGGTCAATTTTATCTTTGGGGTTTCTTAGGATGGCTGCTATTTTCCTGTCTGTTTTGAAGGCAGTCTTGATGTGATGCCTCTGCCTGTGTAGTATCTTATTGATTTTGTCTATAGTACCTCTTATGTAGGGCAGGACCTGTTCCATAGGTCTGTTCATCTTCTAGGTCTCCATTATGTCTCAGTGGATCAGGCCTGTGATTTTGCTTCAAGCAACTTTGATAGCAAATTTTACAGTAACATTACTAATAAGAGGAGAAGCATTAACAAGAGTTTTTGAAATACAATAATATATTGAAAATACAAATGATCCAATTTTTCTCCAAAAATAATTAAGGTAAAATGCATTCCCATTAATACAGCTTTGCAATTCAATATATGCCTTTGTTTCAATAAAAACTGCTACTGATCCTCAAATATATTCAAATCTATTCAAAGAGAGTCCAAATGAGAATTAACATGCATATATACGAATGAGCTATTTTGAGAAGTACATGCTTCTTTTCGTTGGTTTATTTGCAATATAAAAATCACTTCCACTGACCTGATTTTAATGAATACTTTATAGTAACATGTTTATGTTTTTATTCAAACCACAAATTAGTTCTTTAAAAAACAACTGTGAAAGGAAAAGCAGTAAAAAAATTCTAATTAATGGACATTTCAGTCGAACAAATGTTAATCATTACTGAGCATCATAGTAAACAATATTATAAAAAGCAAGAATAACAAAACGTCGCATATTTTCTAACAACTCAGTACCAATGTTTATATTATCTTCCTAACAAAATTCCAGTGGCATTCTCTTAGGTGCTTGTGTATTTATTTATTTTATTACCATGATGGAATATGCCTACAAAGGAAGAGGTGGTATAATGGACTTCAGTGAAGTGGCAATTTCCACAAAAGAAAGAGCACATTCTAAGGGTGTGGGAGAAAAGAATAACACAGTCAGAGCTGGATGGGAGACAAATAGAATAAGGACAGCCACTTTCTAGAATTTTCCAAGGTACAGCCATTAGAGAGAAGTGTAGCCTGACAAGATTCTGACTATTTGGTGTGAGTAAATAAAGAACTGAACTTTGACTGGATTGTTCTATGTCATTCTTGGACTTATCCTGACAATTAAAAGATGATCATGGTCTCTCTCTTTCATCATGCACTCATGTCTCTCTTTCATCATGCATTAAGAGGAATTTCTTATATGATGACTTCTCCTACTGGACTTTGTAAAATAAGGTGATGGGATCAGATCAGTGGAAAGCTGATCAGTTGACAGTACCACATTCAAGATATAGTTTCATCTACATATAAAGCTCAGCAATACCAAATGAAATTCAAAATATATCTTCAAATTGTCTGAGAATAAATTAAAAACAAAAAGCAAAACAAAATAAAACATAAACTTCTTTTACAGGGGATATGTTTTTTTAAAAAAAAAGTTAGGACATAACTCAGCTTGAGGAATGAATCATGAGCAATTGAATTCCACTGGATTCAATTAGAACTAAACAGTGAATAAAACACTCATAAATTCTTTATATTCACAAATGTATGAAAAAAGGAATAGATCATACCTATTGATCTTATCTCAACTACACCTACCATCTCATATTGTCAGGTTAAGCCTTAAAAAAATGTTTATTTATTTTATTTTATTTATTTATTTATTTTATTTTATTTTATTTTATTTATTTATTTTTGTCAATTGCTTACAAGGTATAAGTATAGGTATAAGTAAAAACATAGTTATAAATACATGGATACATATAAGAAAAATAAAAAATAAAACAAACAATAGGACAGGAACAGTAGGCACGTTGGTGCGCTTATGCACGCCCCTTGCAGACCTCTTAGGAAAGGGGTGAGATCAATAGTAGACAGTCTAAGGTTAAAGTTTTTGGGGTTTGGGGAAGAAACCACAGACTCAGGAAGAGTATTCCAGACATTGACCACTCTGTTGCTTAAGTCTTATTTCCTGCAATCAAGTTTGATGTGATTAACCTTGAGTTTGTATCTATTGTTTGCTCTTGTGTTGTTATGGTTGAAGCTGAAGTATTCATTGACAGGTAGGACATTGCAATGCATGATTTTATATACTATACTTAGATTGGATCGAAGGAGGCATAGTTGTAGGTTTTTAAGGTCTAGAATTTCGAATCTGGTGGCATAAGGTATTCTGCAAAGAGTAGAGGAGTGGAGAACTCTTCTTGTGAAATATTTCTGGACTTTCTCAACTGTGTTTATATCAGATATGTAATGTGGGTTGCATACTGATGAGCTGTATTTGAGTATTGGTCTAGCAAATGTTTTGCATGCTATAGTTATTAGTGTAATATTACCAGAGAAAAAGCTACATAAGATTAGGTTAACAACTCTTAATGCCCTTTTTGCTGTGTAGTTACAGTGGGCTCTAGCACTTAGATCATCAGAGATGAGTACTCTAAGATCCTTGACAGAGTTTGGATCATCAACAAGGTCTTGACTATTCAGCCTGTATTTTATTTTCTGATTTTTTTTGCCAATATGCAGGACCGAGCATTTGTTTGTTGAGATTTGAAAGTTGCCATTTGTTTGACCATTCTGATACATAGTTGGTCTTTTTGAAGGGGAGCAGTATTTTCTGTGGTGTTGAATAGCTTTACATCATCAGCGAAGAGAACGCAGTTGCTCTTGATATGATCACAGATGTCATTTATGTAGAGTATGAAGAGAGTTGGTCCTAGAACAATGCCTTGGGGGACACCACTGTTGACAGGTACAGAATTTGATAGGATGCTCCCAATTTTGACCATTTGTTGTCTGTTTGACAGGAATGCTTCTATCCACTTATACAGGTCTCCAGAGATACTGTAAGATTTTAGTTTTAGCAGTAGTTTGTTGTGTACCATTGAATCAAAGGCTTTACACAAGTCTATGTAGATTGCATCTATTGCTTTGCCCTGATTGAGTTGTGTAGTCCATGTGTTTTTGCATTGTAACAGTTGCATAATAATTTTTTCCTGAAACCAAATTGTTTATAAGAGAGTAGGTTGTTTGTTTCTAAGTGGAGACGATGGATTGGTTAATAATTGATTCCATTACTTTACAGGTGATGCAGCATAAAGAGATTGCCCTGTAATTTTCAACTAGGCTGAGGTCTCCCTTTTTGAAGATGGGGATGACCATGGCTTGTGACCATAGTTTTGGCAAGGATCTGGTCCTGAAAGATTTTTCATAGATTATGCTTAGAGGTTCAGCTATGGCAGTGGATAGCTTTTTTAAGAAGTAGGCACATATTCTGTCTGGTCCAATAGATAGGGATGGTTTTAGATTACACAGTGCTTTTTCAACAATGTCTTCTGTAAAATCGATATGTATTAGATCATTGTGATTGTATGTGGTTCGACTAGGAAATACTGGGCTTGATCCATTGCTGTTTACAAATACTGAGCCAAAGAAAGTGTTAAAGAAGCTGGCTTTAATAGTGTCATCATTGAAGTCTTTAATGTAGAACAATTCATCCAGAGTTTAGCTTTTTATTTACTTATACATAACAGACATATTTTTGTCAGGCTAAACCCTTACTACTTTCATGCCAACTAATATAACTTTGGAGATTCTAGAGCAGGGGTGTCAAACTCAAGGCCCAGGGGCCAGATCTGGCCTATCGGCTACTTAGATCTAGCCCACAGGGCCACCCTGGGAACAGCAAAAAACTGACCCGCAGTGCCTCTGCCAGCAAAACAGAGCTCAGGAGGGACACAGGTGGTCCATCTGAACTCTGCTTTTGCTGGCAGAGGGTTTCAGGAAGCTGTCATAGCCAAAAAACAGAGCTTGGGAGCCTGTTTTCACTGGCAGAGTGCTCAGGCCACCACAGGCATCCCCAACACAAGTGACATTGAGCTAGCCACATCCACCCTGGCCATACCCACCCTAGCTCCCCAAATTCA
Organism: Pseudonaja textilis; assembly: GCF_049901715.1. NCBI lineage: Eukaryota > Metazoa > Chordata > Lepidosauria > Squamata > Elapidae > Pseudonaja > Pseudonaja textilis. The sequence goes on from NC_141993.1 coordinate 65,666,946, forward strand.
ACCACAACCCTCAATGAAATTGAATTTGACCTCCATGTTCTAGAGAGTAGCTATCCTAAGTCTCTTCTTTTGTCTCCTTTCCAGTTCTGAGCTGGGCTGCCTCTTATCCATCTCACCTCCTTTCTATGCTCCTTCCTTTTTCTATAGTCCATCACCCCAGCTATTCCTCTGTGGTCCCCATCTCACACAATTGCTTTCTTCAAGATGTGGATTCCCTCCTTTGAGCTGTATATAGGTAATCCTTGACTTACAACCATTTGTTCATTGACCATATGAAGTTACAACAGCACTGAAAAAGTGACTTATGATGGTTTTTCACACTTATGACCATTGCAACATCCCCACAGTCACGCGATCACAATTTGGATGCTTGACAACTGGCTTGTATTTATGATGATTGCAGTTTCTCAGGGTCATGTGATCATCTTTTGCAACCTTCTGACAAGCAAAGTCAATGGGAAAGCCAGATTAACTTAACAATTGTAGTGATTCACTTAACAACTGTGACAATCTATTGCTGCAGAACAGAACACAGAAAAGCTGGCTTTTTATACCGGCCTTTTTTATTGCCAATATATCTATGTTTTAGCAAGACCAGATTGGCTATTTTCCAACAATGTCCTCATGCTTTTTCTCCAAATTGCTCTGAAAAATCAAACTCCATTTTGATACCATTTTCAACATTCATTTTATTGAAAAAATAATAATGGATAATTGAGGCCATCACCTCAGTCCCTATCAGCTTACAAATTTCCTTTTCTCTGTCTTGTTCACTTTTCCTCCAGCAATGAAAAATTTTGTGTGGATGCAATATCATTTGCATCTTGTTTTGACCTGAATTATCTTGCAACTAGGATGCTTGGCCAATAAAATTACCATTTGACACAGAAATTTTTACCCTTTCATGGTATAACATACTGTATTCATCTAGTAAGTGCTATAGTATTATAATAACGCCGCTACTACTATTTTGCTTTAAAAATAAGTTGGGATGCTGATATTTAATGACATGGACATTTGCAGGGAGAAAAAAAGCAGCAAAAGATGACCTAGGCTTAATGATATACTGTAAATGTGTAGCTGTAAAAACTTATAAGTCAGTCAGATGTCCTGACAAACGTATGTAATATCATACTGGTATGATTATGTTATTTCATGCATGTGTCATTTAGATATTGTTGCTTTACTGATATATACAACTGCCCCTCCTTCAGTGGAGAGCTAGGTACAAAAAATGTTATGTCTGTGGAAATCAGTTTCCAGAAGTAATCACTGTATTTGCATAATATGAGAACTTAACTTCAATGGGTTTCTTTTTAATGTAAATATTCATAATGTTCCTGATAAAAAAATTAACAATCAATATAATATAGCATCTACATTCTTCGGTCACTACTATACTTATCTAGAGTGGAACTTTTTCAAATGTACTTTCATGTAGGCAACAGTGGTTAGCTAAACAGTTGTTGATAACAGGCTCTGGGTTACCAATCCTATGTTACCATACTGACAGTCTGTCCATCTCTTTATCTACATTCATCTCAAATCATTTAAAGCAAGGGAAAGGAACTTGATGTCCTCTATATATTTTCAATTATAATTTCAATTCCCTTATATTATCCTGGCCAATGGTCAAGGATATTCAGAATTGTTGGTTAGACTACAAAATAGAAAAGCACCAAGGGAAAAAAAAACCCAATATACTCTTTTGTATTGTTACTAAGAAAACTTAAGGTTGTTTCCACAAAACAACCAGAAGTTCAGTTTGACTGAAAGGGGACTACTTTATGGTCCAGAGGCTTGTAAAATCTTTAACATCAACCAAAGATTATTCAAACATATGTAAAAAAAAAACCCAACTGATGTTATGTGGCACAATGAAAAACACACAAAAAAATCAGGGAATCTTTGTTGCAAAGAGGTGGAGAACATGTTTCTGTTAATATTCAGAAATATTTTGAGTTCCTTGACAACCCTTCTATCCAGAAAAGTTTTTTTGACAATTTGTCCCATAACTAGTGTGGTGGACTGGCAATTGAAAAAATGATGGGAGACGCAGGGAAGACGTCTGAGCAACTGCCAGCCCCGAGAGCCCTCGAGTAGCAGTATTTATTAAGAAAATGCAAATACAAAATCAAAACAATGACTTCAACATTAGCTCAGCAACATTATCTAGCTAGGCCTCAGCGAAGGTGATAAAGTTCCCGTGAGAAAGCAGGGCACCAAAGGTCTCATGGGAATGGCTCGGATAGGCACTGTGAACTCCCACACAGATTCCTGGTCTCTGAGCTTTGCAGATAACAGGATCAAACTCTCATCATAAAGACACTACTGCCCTCATGAGGAGCGTTTGTGATACCCCAGATCTTACAAAGCTGTACAAGAACTTGCAGAATATGATGGATATATTACCACATTCCCTCCTTTTTTATTTATTCAAAGATAGGGGTGTTTCAGTGGCAAAATACACAGTTCCTCGCAAACTTGGTTTCATACACTTAAGGCTGAGGCACACATTTGAAATAGATTAGGAATACATTGAATACAGCAACATAACATAATAAGTGTAATAACAATTATTACAACTAATTGAAGCAATAAACGTAACCATGAGCTGTCAGGAAGCCAATCCCATAGCAAAGCCCAAAGTGACTTATTGAAGCCATCTTTTCCTGCTTCGTGTTCAGCTATGCGGTCTTCCATATCATGAACAGTTCTTGTAATGTTAGGCTCATAATTATGTATAAAAAAAAAACAATGTAAATGAATTAAAGCACAAACTCCTAACATTATATCTAAAGCATAAAGTAACTTGGCGAATTTCAGACACTTCTTCATTTAACATCTTAATATTCTCAACAGTATCATAAAACATAGCAACAGTAAAATTATTTAAAATATGAATATCTCTATAGTTCATAGCTATTCCAAAAGGTGGGTACATGCATACAAAGCTAACAATTAGTTACATTTAAACTCTTTGCTGCAATCCGAACGTCCTTGATGTAGGAATTTTCCTTCCATAAATTATCGCCAAAGTCTCTAGTTTCTGAGATAATGGCAGCTCTCCGCCTCCGCATTAGAGTCCGTGGAGGCATAAGACGAATGGAAAAAGAAGTTGTGTAAAGTAACTTAGGCAACTCCAATTGACACCAATATTGTCCATAGTCTGAAACAGAAACATTTAAAAGAATCAGAGTTGTAGCACAGGCTGAAGATATAATATCCTTATCAGGTCCCGAGTAAAGAATGTCTTGACCCTTATGCCAGGACCAATATGCTGGAAAAATCAAAAGATGCCGCTGTTTGCAGATTAATTTAGTCTGATTCCCCAAAGGAACCTGCTGCATACAAGTTGATAACCTCAGATAAGCAGTCATCTTTTCCCAGCTTTCACAGCGCCACGCCTGGACTGCCGGCATCAAGAGAATCAGGAACCACGGAAACGCCATCCTGAGAATCAGGAACCTCAGGAACGGAATCAGGAACCACAGGAACGCCATCCTGAGAATCAGGAACATCCCTCACTGGCACCTGCGAAGGCGCTTGTGAATGATCAGGCGGATACATCGACCAGGAACCCAGCAATTTGACCAAGATGTTCTGCTGCTGCATAACCACGTCCCCACGTAATCAGCTCAGCGGGAACCCATGCCGGATCCGGAAGGAATCGCACCAACACTCGAGGCCTCACTGCATCTGTAGAAGGGGAAGAAAAATGCCTGCTGGCCGCTCATCAGGGGTTACCAGACAAATTTAAAAAATTTAAAGTATACAAGCAAGATTTAAATGATCTTGAATTGCCGGAAGCCCAGGAGCTTCCCTCCTTTTTATTTAATTTAGCTAACATGTTCTTGAGCGTGCCATTATAACGCTCCACAATAGCTTGTCCTGTGGAATTGTATGGAATTCCAAATTTATGTTCCACGGACCACTGTTTGCAAAACTGATCAAAGACTGTGCTCGATAAGCCGCACCATTGTCTGTTTTTAAAGTTTGAGGCGTACCAGCGACTGAAAATGTCTTAATGCAATGATTGATGACATGTTTAACCGCTTCACCTCTTTGAGGAGTAGCCATTAGAAATCCTGAATAAGTATCCACAGTCACATGTATATACTTCCAAGGTGCAAATGATGGATACTGAGTAACATCCATTGCCAAATCATTGAGGTTTCAACCCCTGGGGTTGACTCCCATAGGAATAGCTGTGCCTTGCTTTGAACATGTTGGACATTGTTGAATTATGGCAGCAGCTTCTGCAGCAGTAAGCTTGAATTGATGTGCCAGCGCTTTAGCATTTGATGAAAATAACTATGGCTGTCCCATGGCTGGACAGTGAGAACTGAAGTTACAGCACTGTCAGCTTTGGCATTGCCTTGTGATAAAATTCAGGTAAATTACTATGACTACGGATATGGGCAATAAAACACACATTCATACGCTGCTCCAAACATTCTTGCAACAACAAAAGCAAACGTAGAATATTAGGTGATATTCCAGGAGACAAATAAGAACCTGCTACAAAGGGTAACAAATTATATACATACAAAGAATCCACTATTAGATTAAAATCCTGATTTTGAAAATTTTGAAAAGCCAAAACCACAGCAGCAAGTTCTGCCTGTTGGGCAGACTTCTGCTCTGATGTCACTTTTGTATGCCAAATTCCAAATTTATCTTTCCAAACACAAACACCAAACAAAAAATTTTTTTTCTCCATCAGTAAAAACTGTAGGAGCATCTGATATACTGATTTACTGATTTAGGTCACACCCTGTCCCATTGATCTCTCATTTTGCTGACTTTGACCCCCCAGGAGCCCGACATTGCGCTTTAAAATGTCCAGGCTTCCCACAATTAAAAAAATTTCTTTTTAGCATTTCCTGCCTGGAGAGCCAGAACTAAAGTCTCCATGTTAAAAGTCTGACTCCCCACCTTTTGGCAATCTGCGTTTATCAAATCCGCTATCTCTCTCTCTCCACTCGCAATAAGCGGATTTAGAATTTTTTTACAATCTGCATTTGCCTGCTCTACTGCTAACTTCAAAAGCAATTCATTCCGGGCAAACTGATTGTCAATTTGCCTTTCAATAGCCACTTTCAATCTGCTAATGAAATTTTCATAGGGTTCATTGTTTCCTTGTTTGATGTTAGTAAAGGTCTTCTCACCACCTTCGCCGTCAGGAGAGTCCGTACGGCTTGAAAAATTAACTGTGGGAGAAGAGCGAACCCCTCCTCAGGCATTCTATCTCTCTGTTGATTTAAAGCAACGTCCACACCAATTTCTACTGGATTAAGTTGAATCTCCACTCCAAAATCTACCAAATCATCTCCTGATAATTCCCCTCTATTTGTTGCTTCTTGAATAGCTGCAGTAACTGCATCTACTTGAACTCTTAAAGGCAAACTCTTCTCTTCTGACAAAGTATTTTCAGTGCCTGACAGCCCTCTGGATTTATCTGGAGGTGCTGTCGGTGGCAACTATACGTGCCGCATTGTAAGGCGGCAAACCTTCTTCGGGGGTGCTAGGAGCGGTTGTTCATGCGTAGCTAATGCATCCATAACCACCCTCCAGGTTAACAAAATTGAAGAAGGGGCACGAGGCTCCTCGTGCAAAAATTTCCCTATCTTTCTCCAGCGCTCTACTTTAATACTACCTCCCTCTGGATAACACGGAATATGTTTCCAAACATACTGTAATAAGTCCTCAATTTCTTTCTTTCCTACTTCATGTCCTCTACTATGAACTCCAAACTTAAAACTATTCCCAGCGATCTCTCTCATTTCCCTAAGGTGCTTTGTCTGAGCTTTGAGAGACCTTCCCCATACTCACGAAAGAATCTGTCTCCGTCCAGCGAAGAAGATGAGGGCCCAGTCGGCGTCCATGACGATGAGTATAGGATGCGGGAAGCGTGTAGCTTTCAAGCTATCACGCCAAAACGTATAGCCTTCCAAACTATCACGTCGGGTCACCACTTGTGATGGACTGGCAATTGAAAAATGACGGGAGCGCGGGAAGGCGTCTGAGCAACTGCCAGCCCGAGAGCCTCGGTAGCAGTATTTATTAAGAAAATGCAAATACAAAATCAAAACAATGACTTCAACATTAGCTCAGCAACATTATCTAGCTAGGCCTCAGCGAAGGTGATAAAGTTCCCGTGAGAAAGCAGGGCACCAAAGGTCTCATGGGAATGGCTCGGATAGGCACTGTGAACTCCCACACAGATTCCTGGTCTCTGAGCTTTGCAGATAACAGGATCAAACTCTCATCATAAAGACACTACTGCCCTCATGAGGAGCGTTTGTGATACCCCCAGATCTTACAAAGCTGTACAAGAACTTGCAGAATATGATGGATATATTACCACAACTAGTACACACAGCATGCCATGATTCATGTTTAACTATTTGAAATATCCTATTAATTTCTTCATTTTCATTGGATCCAAGCCAAGTTGTCGAATCCCAAACAAAAATATTATGTGAAGGAAGTAAATTATCAAATATATGAAGTCAGTGGAATATATTTTTATTGTACATGATCTCCTTTTACAGAAGAAATATCTATGCACTGATTTTATTTTTAGATAACATCTTATTGGTACCATCCAAAATGTCACAAAAGAATGTGCAGCCTTCTGAGGTCAGAAAATTCATGGGATGGACATATATAGAGGTTGACCTTGAGCCAGCCATTGATTTTCAAATTAGCCTATCTTACAGAAAGTAGGGACAAAGTGAAGAAAGACTGAACTATACACTAAAAGATTAATAAGTAATTTTATTTAATAAATAAATATTTTAATAACAAAAGAATTATCTTGCATTTAACATTCTGAGATATATCCATAATTCCAACTCTAAAGCTTAAAGTTTACTAGTTCCTGATTAATTTTATGCTTTGGGAAAAATAGACAGAATTCTGGTAGAGTTTCTTTACTTTTGCTTTTATGGCCATTATTATGTAGAAACCAACTAAACTTAGACTCCTGCTTCCTCCTTTTCTACAGCTGATTACTATTCATAAGATCTTACTCTGCATATACACTCAACTCTGAGTGTTTAAATATTTGTAAAATATTCTGTTCACATAGAATATGTGTAGTTTGCATGCACTTTCTCCATTCTGTTAAAGAATCATATGCAAATGTTTCTTATATATACATATATATGACATTATGTAATCTTGTCCAAAGTGCCACATTGGTATCTTTACCAGTCATAACTTTTACTCATCAGCAGTTATGTTTCCATTTTAAACCCACTTAATTTCCAAATATTATCCCCAAGTATTTTAGACTTTGAAAGTTTTTATTGAGAAAAATCTTCCTGTAGTCACAGAGTTATGGTCATCCTGCAACAAGCATTCAAGAGTCAAGTTGTTGATGAATTGGAAATGAAGATTCGATTTGGAATGGATTTTTGATTTGAGATTTGAAAGAAATGTTCAGGAAAAACAAATTGAGATGAACACAGATGTAAATAACCGTAAATGTACCTGTGGCTGATGAAGGTCTCTTACTTTCATGCAAAGGTTTGCAATTAATGTGGGCTCTTAATGTACCATACAACATTTCATTTCTTGCTAATTGACACAGATGTCACAATTTCTCTAGTAGTGGATTGAGAAATAGTGGTAATTTTGTTCTTGAAGCATTCCTACTTTATCAAGAACCAACAGCAAGAATGTGTTCACTACCCTCAGAACATGACCTTTATTGTTTTCTGAGGACCAGGGCAACTCATTAAATCATACCTGATAGGTTTAAGGGTGTACAAAGAAGCACAGCTTTTGCTGCAATGCCTTGTTATGGTGACAAAAGAAAGAGAGGTACTAGCCTGAATGCTGGATTTGGCAAGACATTTGGAATCTTTGAAACTTTGTACAATTAAGTTACTCTGCAGTACAAAAGCAAAGCTCTGTTTTTTTTGGGGACCACTTATAGATTCTGGGTGAAAAACTTAATGTACAGTGAGATGTAATAGTGTAATTGAAAGATACACCATGTTAAAAACAGCATTTTCTAAAAATGTTGCTTTGCTGTCCTATTTAATTCATTATTTGTAAATTAATGTGTCATTTGTGAGGTGGTCAAGAAGAGAGATGCCTGATATCCAATGGAACATTTGCATTTCCATGGCATGGAAATAGCTTTCAATCCCTGTTGTTGCTGCCCAGCATTCAGTGCCATACAGTGCAACAAGGAGGATGGTTGTCTTGTAAACACTTACAAGTCTCACCCTTTTTTATTTTAGTTTAAAGCTAAGTTAGCCAGACATTAATAAAGATAATTTTTGCTTCTGAGTGAGATGAAGTCCACTTATGCATGCAGCCCTCATGTCTGAAGTTCAAATCACTGTTGAAAAAGTTTGCAGTGACTTTTGAATATGAATTATAAGAAAGTTTTGTGATATTCAGGTTCTATGAACCTTATCAGTCTTTCCATTATATCATTGATGCATATATGACCTCGCAGAGTATCATTGCAAACTAACACTCTTGAACTCCAAAAAAAGAATGTAATGACAGAATTAATTACTAAGTTGGTTTTACATACTTTTTTGTTTCTCCTTAAAGAATTGTGCTTTCTTATTTCTTTAAGTTTTAGGTGAATTTTTTAGACTTGAGTAATGTTGGACTGGTCATCCAATCACACCTTTGTCTTTACAAAAAGCACAATCTCAGACATATATTTAAGCCTGCCTGACAATACTTATTTTGTAGGAGTGAATTTTCTTTGCATATACGCAAAATATTTAATAGTTTCCATTTATAAAACATTTGGTAAAGATGCTGTCAAAATGAATTATGATGACCTATACTCATCAGAAGAGAGAGAGAGAGAAAGAGAGAGAGAGAGAGAGAGTGAGTAGTCGGAGAATGAGGAACCCAAGTTCACATTTGGTAATACAGATTTAATGCTTGAGTGATTTAATTTTATTCTGCTTCTTTAAGCAAGGATTTGTCATTCTTTGTTTTCTTCTGCTTTGCACTGACAGGTAAAGGGCTGAAAGATTTTAGTTTATCTCAAGCGCCTCAATTTAACTGAAAATTGCACTTCAGGAATAAATGTTTCTGAATTAAAAAACATTGAATCCAACTTGAATTCAGCATTGCCCCAAACAAAAACCAGCAAATTCATAGAGTAGTTGTTTTTTTTCTCATTTGTATTGGCACAGATTTACAATGTCTTGTGAGGTAGGGCTAGAGAGATGATCAAAGTAGGTAATTGTAGTAATAATTACTGGATAATTAAAAGGAAAACATTCTTCAAGTTTTAAAAAATGTATGTTAGATGCCACCTCATTACATATTGCCCCACAAAATCTCATATTTTTCCGACATTTTCCTCAGTTGTCCTTTCAACCAAATTAACAATTGTTCATTTTAACCAACAGTAGTCTCAGTTTCTCCGCACATCACACTTGTTCTCCCCCTCTGTGTATTTCTTTAGCAATCAACAGCAAAGACAAATAACTCAGTGCTTTTCTTCCATCCTTTTATCTTTATTCAGGTTTGTTGTAGATTTATAGAATTTGACACAGAATTGAGCAAAGCTTCATCTTGATAATGTTTCCTCAGAGTGCAGCTAGACATCACATACAACTAAGCAGATACTGAGGTAATGATACAGTTTACTGCAGTGCATCCAAGTTCCTTGGATTTTTGACTTGCTATTTTGACTTATATCTAATAAGAGAAATGAAAGGAGATAGAAGAAGCAAACTACTCAAGGCCCACATTTATCTGTCCAGGCAATTGCCAAGAATCAAGGCATACACAAAAATTTATTTTCATATACTTAGGCAGAAGCTTAGAATTTGATTGCTTAATAGACTTTATAAAATAAGTCTAAGAAGTCTAAAAAGTTCTGGTTATTTTTCTGTGGGATACTTACATTACAGTTTACTAAGGATATTTTGGAAAAAAATCATAACATGTTACCTTTAAAAAATAAGAAAATTTATTAACCCTACTAACATGGTTTTCCATAAACCTTAATAAAAATATTGTTTCTTCTGAATTCAAGCCATAATCTATTAATAAAGATATTTTTTATACATGGCTGTATCCTGAAAAACATGAAATGTATGCATATGTCTTACTCTTCTCATAACTAAATATCTTCCATTTGAATAAGCTCTCTTTTCATTTCAAAGAAAGTTCAAGAACTAATTTTATTTTATCAAATTGAATGGAAATTAATACAAAAATGTAGAAGGATTTTTCTAGTACATAGTATTATTTCTAGTCATGAAATTACTTCCAAATAAATAATCTTTAGAAAATGTTATGCACTTACATTTTACAAGCTATGTGGCCAGCATCTTCAGAAAATATTTGAGACCAAACTTGGACATAAAAGTTATATTTTAAATATTGTCCATATTTAAGAGAGAAGATGTCCACAATCAATTGCTGATTGCTAACGAGATGACAATTAAAAGCTTTCCTCCTTTAAATTATTCAAATAATAATCATTGATATGATTTATAAATTTGTATAGCCTTTCTAATAATATTGTGACAGCAGCTATTATAATGCAGATATGATGCTCTATAGGTATATTTTATGATTTGGCCATATGATTGGCATTCAGCCTTGCTTTCTTTTTTAAGTGAATATTCCTTTCTGTATTTTGTGAAGCATCCAGCTTATTCAATATAACTATCCCCACACTGGCAATTTATTTTTTACACTCCCTTGGTTCTTAGTTTGCGAGCTTATTTTTACTAAAGGCAGCAGTTATTTTATCTTTTCCACCATCCCAGATCTTATCCCCATGTTTTACTTGTCCAGAATTTTCCTAAATCTGTCAATTATACCTAGGATGCATATTGCTTATAATTCTTCTGTTGCTGTATAAATACAACTTATAGTGTATTTTTTTTAATTTATAAGGATATTGTACTGGTGACAATGCTTTGATAGCATCTCTTATTTTGTCACCCTTATTCACTAGTAATCCAATAACTGACCTTTTTAATTGACAGTGATGCAGCATTGATGTAAATAATCTTTATTTAATCATTAATGAACAGGACCAACACAATAAGTGACATATGTATAATTTAGTGATATTATCACTTATTGTAATGTAATTTGAATTATCAGTTCTTTCCAGCAGAAAAACTAACCCATGAAAATATGACTATATTGGTTAAAATAATAAAGTCCAGAGTCATACTGTTTAAAAAATGACCAGGATTTGTTTTAACATGCAATATTGCCTAAATAATTCCATGAATGGGTATCCCACCTAGATTTGGTTCTAGCCTTACTGGTTTCTTTTTTAGCTGTTCCATTATTTATCTTCATCTAATTGCTCTGTTAGAAATGCAGAACTTAGGAGAGAGAGGGGCAGAGAGAGGGAGAGAGGGAGAGAAAGAGAGAGAGAGAGAGAGAATATCCAGGCAAAATCATATACTAACACTGTCTTTATTATAAGGTTATATTAACAGAAACTTGCAAGTCTACAAGTACATCTTTCTCCCCCCCCCCCCCCATCACTTTTACAGCCCAAGGAATGATGGACAACTCCTTCTGAGATGCTTGCTACACCATCTTCCTTTTGTGGACTATCTTCCTCTTATCCAACCATTGCCAGTTCTGGTGCTGCTGCCCTTTCTCATTCAATATTCCCACTATTCTCCTTATATTTACATTTTCACAAACTCAGAACAAAGTATCTAGCTAAGCAGTAAAGCAGTTGTTTCCTGACTACCAATTTAACTGGCTGGTACTAATTGAACCTTTCAATGCAAATATTGTCCAGTGACAGGAACTGCCTTGTTAAAAAGCCCAGATTTATTGAATAGCACAAAGACAGCATATATTAATACCTTCATTATGGAACTTCCATCTCTAATCATTTTAATTACTGCAATCACAGTAAAAAAGCATCCGCAATTTAGATCAATCAGCAGCCTTTAGATTGCTAAAATTACGGGTTCACATATATTGTTAATAGTTGAAAGCTTTTGTTGAACGCTATCAAAAGGTCAGCTGGGCTCATGGTAAGTGGTCCTTGTAAAGGTATGCCTGTCATTTTTGTTAATAGGAATTCTGTTGCTTTAGAGATAGAATACATTTGGGACAAGAAAGAGGAAGATGTTAAAGGAGAAAGTTTGGGTAATTACTAATGTCCTTCTCAGGTTTTAGAAAAAGAATGGGGTAAAAAAGGAAAGAAATTGAACTGGAAATTGGTTTGGTACCTTTTTTTAAAAAATTAGGCATGGTGTCCAGATAGCCCTTTCATTTTGAGACTGACCTATTTTTTAAATAAATACTTTAGAGAAGAAAATTAGGATAAAAAGATTTTAAATAGGGATCTAATGTTGCAGGATCCAATCTGTGTCAATCACCAGGACCAGAGGTTTAGTCTTCCAAGCTTTTAGAGTCAGGCTGGAACCCATCCACAGGAAACTTCTCTCTAGCAGAATGTATTCAGAAGACTAAACCTCTGGTCTCAGTGACAAATCCAGATTAGATCCTACAACATTATTTTAGGATATGTATATTTTCCTTCGTTCATCAGGATCTAGTGTGTTTATAAGGCAAAACATTTTCAGGATTTGGGATTGTGCAGGTATTAAAGATTGTGTTTCATTGTGCTGATTTCTTTCCCCATGTGCATATGGTGCACATCTCACTTAAAGTGGTGATGGGTGCACCATTGGAATATTTAAAAGACTAGATTAAGGTTAGCTCAATCATGGAGAAAATCTATCTGGTAACTAGGAGCTGAAAATGACCTGATGGCACATTATCAATGTAGTACACATGGTGACAAAGGAATCAAGCCAGGAAAATGGGAAAAGGTTCCAATTATTTCCCAATTCAAAGACAAATAAACTTAGTGGCAGCCCAAGGATGAGATAAGTAATCAGCAAGGCTTATGGCAGCTATCTAACAAGTAAACCAGATCGAAGTAGAGCCAAAAAAAATGGCAAGAATGAAGTGAGGACAGACTGAAATAAAAAGTTGAAGAAAGCCCACGGTGTGTAACAGTCCAGCTGGGGAGTTCTTCATATAAGCTCCATGATGAGAAGATATTGAGTGTTGGAAAGAGAGAAAGGAAAAAACTTCAATATTATAAGTCCTTCGAGAAGGAATGAAAAGGTTTTCAAATGTAAAGAGACTACATATGGCTAAAAAAGCTGAAGAAATGGGAAAATATTAAGATTCAAAGAGCCAGAATATAATACAGAGTTATAAAGTATAAAAATTTGAAAAAGTAGCCATAAAACACAGAGGTAGAAATATGTAGGTTACATAAAACTGAAATCAATTTATAGCAAAAGGAAAAATGTGGATTAAGATACACAGTAAGAAAAAGATACACAGGTAGAGTGAACATTAAGATTAAACACAGAGGATATGATAATTACTGACACTTTATTTTTTTAAATAAAACAACTTCTAGTGGGTCAAAGACAAATCCAAACCTTGTGTTTTTAATCTGTTAATCTCTGGCTCCATATACTTTCACAAAAACATTTTATGTCTCTTGGTAAGAGCTGGCTTATATAAAATGTTTGAGCATGGCCAGAAGAATCTACTTCCACAAGTTAATTGTATATGTGTGAGAAAAACAGAGCAATGAGATGTGCGTTTCTGTATTATATATACATGTATCTCTTACTTTTCATATAAATCATATATGCCTATAAAGCCCTACATGGCATGGAGCCAGGCTACCTACAGAACCATCTTCTTCCCATCCATCCTACCCCATCAGGCAGGAAAGGTACGTTATAGATCCTGTCAGTTAAAGAATTCCAACTGGTGGGGTATAGAAAGAAAACTTTCTCTGCCATTGCCCTGAAAGAATATTAATCTCCCTGAAAGTGAGGCAGGCCACCATTGTCCTGGCTTTCAAAAAAGGCATTAAAATAAGGCTCTGGAGCCTTGCATGGGGAGCCCAAAAGAGCCCAAAGTTATGGGGCTGGTTAGTGCCTTGAGAGTCCCTCCTTTGATTTTTAAACTAATTTTTAACAGGATTCAGTCATCCTTGGCTTCTTTTACATTCTAATTTTTTAATGTTTTATTTTTTAAAATTCTTATATGCTCTTTTTATATATTAATATTTTATGGTACACCATTATAACAGAGATGGACAGTTCGATAATATGAAAAATAAATACAATAGATTAGAAATACTACCTTGTTTTCCCCACTGTAGCAGCTATGTGAGGAAGACAAAAACGTATCCTAAGTTAGAGTGGTTAGAGTGCAGTACTGCAAGCTACTTCTGCTGCAGCCAGCTGCCTACATTTTGGCAGATCAAATCTCACCAGGCTCAAGGTTGACTCAGCCTTCCATCCTTCCGAGGTGCAATGTATACTGGTAATTTTTTCAAATATATATCTCAGAAGAAAAATGAAAACTTTCCAAAATAAAGAGTTTAACAGTATTTGCCTGTAATAGTACCTATCTATTTCTCTGTAAATATTGAAATACTTTCTCATCATTGTTTCCTCCATGATGCTGCAGAATTTGCACTCCTCAAAGCAAAGAACATAAACTGTAGAAAATTATGTTATTTCAAAGAACAAGTCTGCATACAAACACAAAATATGACTATAGTTGAAATATTAATATTTTTGAAAAATATGCAGATTTTTTTTCAGTAGTTGTATAATTTTTTGAATTAGTGTACAAGACAGAAAGAATAAAAGTAAAATTACAAGAGTTCAGCATAGCTTGTCACAGGTTTCACCATTGATGTTCAGGGACAATAAAAGAGTTCAAATGTTAAGTATCATTTTTGCTGTTACTATCTTGTTCCTTCAAATAAAGACTTGGAGGTAACATGTATGGCACATCGCATCCAAACAGAAGAAAGCAAGAAAAAATTGTTGGCAGCATAAACAAATGTCAGGCATGGGAAAGTAAATATGTCTTAATACACAATACATAATCTTCCAGCTTTCCCACATAAAGAAAATTCATTACATGCATTTGTAGAAATGTCTCCAGTGACTTAAAACCTACCAGAGGCTTAGTTTTTCATTCTGATAACCTTTTCACAAAAGGGGCTTGAAATGGATCCAGATGGAAGTTTTACAGTAAGTATACATATATAAATCAAACTGAATTCCTATTTCTTGTTCTGATTGTGCACCTGAGCCAACAAAATAGAAGCTTGCAAACATGAGAGTGGAAGGAAAGATGACAGCTTAAGCAAATTACTTCATAAATGCTAAGGATCACCATGCATGAAAAGAAAAAGAAAGCAAAGAAAGCAAAGAAAGAAAAAGAAAGAAGAAATAAAAAAGAAAGAATGAAGAAAAGAAAGAGAAAAAGAGAAAGAAAGAAAGAAAGAAAGAAAGAAAGAAAGAAAGAAAGAAAGAAAGAAAGAAAGAAGGAAGGAAGGAAGGAAGGAAGGAAGGAAGGAAGGAAGGAAGGAAGGAAGGAAAAGAAAGAATTAGTTGGAATTGATGTGATTGAGTTTCAATCTATCATCAAGTTTATTTTATATGGCAAATTACCTTGGTTATTCAGATGAATGCTAGAAGTGTAACCCATTTGCTATAATTCCTGAAGTATTAGTTCAAAGTTTGGGGGACAGGTTAGGATGGGGAACCGGGGCAGATAGACTTTTTAAAGTGAAAATTAGTTTAGCTATTTGAACTGGAAATTGAGAATGAACAGGAATTTGGAGGGATGTTCTGACAAGATGGTCTAGATAGAAGCTACTCTAACTATAACTGTCAGAGGGACCTTGGAGTTCTAGTGGATGATCACTTAAACATGAATCAGCAATGTGTGGTAGCAGCCAAAAAGGCTAATACAGTCCTTGGTTGTATAAACAGAAGAATCAAAAGCATGTGAAGTATTAGTAACACTTTATAAATCTTTAGTAAGACCACACCTGGAATACTGCATCCAGTTTTGGTCTCCATATTACAAAAAAGATGTTGAGACTCTGGAAAAAGTACAAAGAAGAGCACTTAAGATGATTAAATGCCTGGAGACAAAAATATATGAAGAACAGTTGCAGAAATTGGGTATGGCTACTCTAGAGGAAAAAAAAAAGACTAGGGATGACACGATAGCAGTATTCCAGTATTTGAGGGGCTGCCATCAAGAAGAGAAGTCAACTTGCACCAGAAGGCAAGACAAGAAATGATGGAAACTAATCTAGGAGAAAAGCAACCTAGAACTAAGGAGAAATTGCCTAACAATGAGAACAATTAACCAATGAAACAGCTTGCCTTCAGATTTCGTGTGTGCTCCATCCTAGAAGCTTTTAAGAAGAGACTGGATATCCACTTGTCTGAAATGGCACAAAGTTTCCTGTTTGTGCAGTTTCCTGTTTGGATTAGAAGACCTCCACAGTTCCTTCCAACTCTGTTATTCTGTTCTGTTAAATCTAATACCAGGTTTGACAATATTCGGTCCCTTCCACATTTCCCAAATAACCAATATCTCCTGCTGTTGTGCACTGCATGTTCCTCCCCCCCAACAGTGACAATAGTCATTGTGCCACTACTGCCCTGCAGCATTTTCATAGCTCAGCCATCCCTGAAGTAGTATAATACTCTCCCCATTACTTTTATTATGGTACATTGATGTTTGAATGGCTCTGAAAGGTGATCTTTGAATCTAGTGGAGAAATGAGCAATACTGTGTGACCCAGATTGTTCCTTACATTAATAAGTAAACACTAAAAGGACAGCCATTCCTTATTGATCAGAGCTATAATCCTGATATATTTAGAGACTATCAGATCACAGTAGGCTGTTACGGTGTAATGAAGATACATTCAGTAAACACAAATGTTTATAGAAAATATAATCTTCAAAAAGAGAATTTTAAAATGTGTTTTTGTGCAAAATCTATCTCCTTCTACAAACATACATTTAAAAGTACATTGGAAATAATATCTTTTCTTTTATAGTGGATTATTATTAGTCAGAAAACATTGTTAAAACCGCTGCCACTAACAGAGAATGTGGCTCAGTTTCCAGTTATTAGACTTTATCATTATTTCATTGTCAGCCAACATTTTGTTTTATAAAGTTTATAAAGCAATTATTAAACTGTGAAATTGGAAGTACAAATTAGAACTTTCCTGGATTTTTTTTAAAAAATAAACTCTTCAGTGTTTTCCTTTAAAGTGTTCCCAACTGAAAAGGATTAACTTTCTCAGGGTACATCACTACATAATAAATGTTCTTCATTTCTAGTCCTTGCAACTGGCAGTCAAAATAAATGTATGTTCCGGTACTGGCATGAGGGGCCTCTCAGCAAAGATTATTTCATGGTCCATTGGACCCTAAAGAACATTATTTTTAAAAGCACATCACCCAAAGAATAAAGCAGTGTCAGACTTCTCATAGTCAAGTATAACCAAACATTTTAGAACCATAGACTGTGATTTCATTATTCAAAGTCTCTTTATCTTTTCCTGTAAATATAATTTATTGTGTAATCACATATAAGCTATTAAAGTCAGAAAAAAGAAAAATGAAAATCATAATCTGATAGTTTTCATATTTCTTATTTGTATGTAAAAATATTTAAGACCCTTTTCTTGGTTTGTACATTGCCAGGTTGTGGAACTTAGATAGTTTATACAACTAATAATAATAATAGTTTAAAAATAGTCAAAATAAGCAAAAATATTGTGCAATAGAAGCTGATAAAACTTGGTTTGTAACACACTAGATATAACTTGATTAGAAAGAAAACTGCATGGATAATTGATGTGGCAATACCAGGGGATAGTAGAATAGGATAGAATGCAAAGAATTGCATACTTCACAAAGTATCTGAAAATTGGAATTGAAAGACATAAACCAGCTCTAGTGAACCCAGTGGTTATTGGTATACCTTGTCCTCACCATAAATTCCATCCAGGATTTTCTACCGCTGTAGCCCAATCACCTTTTTATCAATATTAATTTAAAGGGAAGAAGATGGATGAAATTTGTCCAGATCATTTAGTCCAGTAATGGATTCTTTAAGACTAGGTGTAGTTAAGGTAGGCAGAGCAGCCCTCACTCTCAAGAATGAATTTATTAACATCTGGATCAAATCACATGTCACCTCTAAGAGGCCTTCACCAAACTGCTCAGTGGTAAACACAACAAATCTTGCCTAGTCACAGTTTAATTTTACGGTGTAGAATATATTCTTCTTCAACATCCCTGGTAATAGATTGTCATAGAAGATTATTGTCTCCCTGACTTTAGTATTATAGTATCAATCTCAAGGGTTAATCCTGAAGAGAGAAAATGCCCTCTCTGCACCAAGTTTAATGATACACGTTACATCTGCTTGCTACTCCAGCGCAGCACAATTCTTTACTAAGTGATCTGACATTTAACAATACCTGAGTTGGAGATATCCAACAAATCAAAGCCTGGGATCATGGGAAAAGGTAGCTGGTCTACAGATGATTACCAAGTTGTAGAGATATTTTTCTCTAACCTAACATTGATTTTTGCCATTGCTAGACAATATGAAAAAGCTGTTCCTATCTTTGTACACTTCAATAACCACACTCTGCCCAGATTTACCAAACTTCAAGCTATATTACCAATCACTTTCCCTGCCTACATGTTATATTACATTTGTGTAACTTAATCATTTCATGCTGTTCTACCAACCAAGAAAATTAAATATCCGTTGCTGTAACCTGAATTCAACAGCACATATGCCTATCAGGAAGCTCCAATGCACCTGACCTTCCTAGAACAAAGGTCTTCATGCTAACTCCATAATGAGGAGCTTTATCAAAATGGCATTTCCTTTCTTGAAATAAATAGGCTTTGTTTTCTCTAAGAAAATATAACAGAATTCTGAAATCAAATGATTTCTCTTTATTGTGAACTTAAAGAAAGCGGAAAGTACTTTTGTACTTTGTTAAAATGGCTTTACAAATTTTATTTGTAAACTGTTCTATTCGTTATAATTTCACACCAAATATCTCTAATAGTATGTTTCAGTGATCTGTGATTTAGGTTTTATGATGCTGCCATGCAGAAGAAAATAAAATTGAAATATTTATGATTTTTTTTAAAAAATGGAATTAATTGTAATTCAAATTTTGCCCTTCATGGGGCAACTAATTCTTTTCTAAAAATAAATAATAGCATTGATTTGTAGTATTTAAATATCTTTTTTTAAAGATGCTGTTCTAACTAATGCAAACATGCTGTGGATCGTAATTGCATAAGTAAACATTTTTTCACAGCAATGTAGGAGTCCCACATGTAATGCACTGTGATTCATATTTCATTCTTTGTTGCCCTCTTCCCTTTTCTTGTGGATACTCATGGTAAGAATCACATTCTGGCAGGAGCAGGTGCATAGCTTTGGGGTTCTTCCAGATTTGTCTCTGTGTAAGTGGCATCAAAGGCACAGAATAAATTAGCCAGCTGTGCCTAGTTTGGCAGTTGTAACCCTTCCTGAACCAGGGACCACTTAGGTTCGGTAGTCAATCCTCTAATGATCTCTTGTTTGAATTACTGCAATGTACTTAATGTGATTCTGCATTTGGAAACAATTTAGAAGCTCCACAAGTGTTGTTTCAAGAGACCATTTTACCACCAAGGTCCTAAAGAAAAGTGTACTTTTTGCCTAATGTCTAAGGTCACCAATCTTCAAAGTTATAGTAGTGAGTTTTAAAGGTTTTGCAATTTAAAACCTTTAAAACTCATTAAGAAAACATGGAATACTATGGTAATAACACTGAGCAGATTATATAAAGCATGAGGAAGTATTGCTTCTATAATGTTTCCACTCAAAGCTGAAGATCAAAGTGGGCAGAGGTATTTCAACATCCCAGGGCTGGGATATCATTATTTTAGTGCCAGCTAAATTTGTGGCTATTTCTTTTTGCATTAAGGATCTGTTCTCTTTTGTTTGTTTTAAAATGGGCAACTGGTATAACACCATAATAAGTGGGTTTTTATTTTGAGTGAACAAATACAATAATGATTGCAAAATTATTTTAAAAAACTAGAAGTGTTATCTTAAAGCAGCAATGAAATAACTCCTGGAAGTTTCTTATATTTGTGATGTAAAATAATACATTGCCATGCTGGATATTTCCCCCGCCTCTCCATTAATTTCATGACTGTGTGAGTGTGTGTGTGTTTTACATTCATGTTAAAATTTCTATTGTAGTTTGGTTCAGAATTATATATGCAAACGAAGGTATTTCTCACTTTCATCTGAAATAATTGGTGACCAATCCAGACCCAGTAGTGCTTCCAATTATATCATCTGGACTATGAGTCCCTGCTAACTGGAATCATATATCTTAAATTCAGCTGATGAAGCTAACTAAATCTAAATATATTGCATGAATACAAAGTTATTTCAGAGTAAAGTTAATGCTTCCCGAATTGAATTTACAAAGCCAAATAATATATTAATGACTTTTAAAATTGATTGTAAAGAGAGAATTGGCACCAGGAAGCCCACTGTTACTATAATTCAAATATGCAAGTCTTAACAAACCTACTGGGCAGAGGAAAGTTGAAATATTATGCAGTCAAACAGATTTGGCACTTTTGTCTACTTATCAAGTTCTTCCCAAGAACCTGGATAATCAAATGTTTACATTTCGTGATTTATCAATACCAATGGTGTTATTATGTATACAACAATGTGAAATCACAGCTGCTATTTTTTTTAATTGGTGTTGATATTCATACACTTCAGGTTTTTCCCAAGAACCTAGGATGCAGTAATGCACTGGCATAGTATACTATATGTGTGGGTCCAAGCAGCATGGCCTTTTGCAATTGACAAATGGAAATTTTGTCAATGCACAGATTTTCAAAGTGCCTTCCAAGATTAGTCATTGGGACCACCAGGGCTGATTTATGCCATAATTTTTCAACTTCAATTATCAGATATTGATACTTTCTGACCTTCTCCAATGCTTTTCTTTCTAATTATGTCCACATAAATTATATACACTTTCTTCTTTTCCACTGTAGCCAAGACATTATCAGTTTGTATTTGGAAATCCGTCAAATATATTATTATTTAGGCTTCTTCATTGTGTGGGATCCTGATTGTGTTAAAGGAATAAGAACAACCACTTCTACTTATACATAGGTTTTTATTTACCAGTTGCCTATCTCTAGGAACGTTGATGCCATAGATGAGACAGCACTACATTTTCCTTCCCCAGTGTGGGAGCCATTCTCATTAAATCAATTTAGAGTAAGGGCATCAAAATGCTATACTTGGTCTGAATGATGAAAGCCTTTCCAATTTTAGCCTTCCATCAAAACTTGTCAAATGGTATAGCACTTTTTGCAGCTTACAGAATGTCCTGTAAGGCAATTATGTTTTCTTTCAATTTGTCATTGAATCACCATGTCCACATTTTTGTAGCTCAAGGAAGTAAATGTGTTAGCATGATCACTGGTCAAACTATTGTGGCAGGTTTGCAGACATGCTTAACTTGACAGAACCTGTCATTGAGATAATGAGGATTCAACTTTTTTTCCCCAGCCCTAAAATTTAACAGTGAAATCAATTGTCACAGCTACAACATGCAAACAATATCATGAGCAGAGAGTCAGGTATTACTGCTATTAAAACACAACTAATGCCAAATAATAAATATCCTTGTTGATGGTTAGGAGCAAAGTAATAATTTTAAGACAAATCTCAAATAAAAGGTTTCCACCCCCCAAAAAGGTAAGATTATCAACAAACTTATACTAACCCTGATAACATAGTGGTTAAACATGCCATGACTATGACTAGAACTTTCATACCCATAGCCTATTGATTACCTCAACCGCAGATTTTCTCACACAAGCATCATACCTGTTGCGGTTAGCCGGCAGCAGGTGCAAATGGGTGAGGAGGAGTGATGACTTTGATGAGGGGCCAGGACCATCAGGGAGTGGACTGCTGCCTTCAGGGATTGTGGAAGCTGGCAGCAGTGATGAGGAAGTTCCTGAGGAGCTTGTGCCAAGTATGTGTGAGTGCAGGATGATTCATAGAAGAGAACAGCTGGAGCAGCACAGGTGACTCGGGAGTAAGGATGTAACATAATGGTCCCTCTCTCCAGGGAATATAAACCTGGTTTCAAAAGATTTTTGCTTTTGCAGAAAGTAAAAATGTTTGAAGAACCCAGCATTGTGTGTAGAGACTCCAGCTTATCTGAAGAATTCTGTCAAGGCTTTTCTGGTTGGACTAATTAGCTTCAAGCCATCTTTTATCTACAAAGAAGTTTATTTGTAGATTAAAGCTGTGAAGGTTTCAGTTACTGAGTTTGTTTGAGATTTTCTTGCTGGTATCAGGGTTGGGTCAGAACAATACCCTAGACTATGGTGTCGAATTCAATCGTGTCATGGGCTGGATCATGACGTATCACAATGTTTTTTGCCTTTGCGGAAATGGTGGGCATGGTGTGTGCATGATGTTTCCAGCCCAGAGATGCCAGTTTGACAGGCCTGCCCTAGACTGTAACTCTCATCATTCCAGCCAAGTAAAATGCTGATTGGGGGTGTTGGGAATTGCTGATCTGAACAACTGTTGGACAAAATATAAAAACAATGCCTGGTTCAAAGGTGCTATTCAGCAGGTTCTGACCAATTCTGGAGAACTGGTAGCAGAAATTATGAGTAGTTCAGAGAACCAGCAAATACTACTTCTGACTGGAGATTTTACAGTATCCTTCCCCTGCCATGCCCACCAAGCCATACCCACAGAACTGGTAGTAAAAAAAATGAATCTCACTACTGGCCTGGTTGCAATTCTGAAATCTAGTACAAGAGTGTTCAAAGGTGTACATGGACCAAGATGACCACAGACGTAACTTTAAAGAAACCAACTGTTATAAGCCTTTATTTTGGGCTAGACCACTTTGCTTATAGAGTATTTGAAATAAGAAAACCATCAAAACTTAAAGATGTTTGCATGAAAGATCTTTTCAAGCTTTGCTTCATTGATGTGAGAAAAAAAAGAGAGCAAAGTAGAATGTTAGAAGATGTGTTCTTGGGAAAAATGAACATTTTTATCTGATTCCATTAGACACAATGAGTATAACTTTAAATAAATCAAATATATTTTGTTTTATTTTCTTTTATCTCTCTTATTCTGGTTAACATCTGAATAGCAGGCCAGAAATTAGTGCTGCCGTAGATCGAACCATACATCAAAGCTTTTTCTGTTGTTATGCAAGCTTTAAAGGATGCTAAAGGAGAACCCAAATTTCAGCTAATGTCGTCTGAAATGATTCTTATTCTCTTTATACTCATACTCTCTTTATCTCTCTCTCTCTCTCTCTCTCACACACACACACACACAGAGAGAATCTTTATTATTTTTACAAATAACTCAAGGCAATGAACATATCCAACACACCTACCTCCTCCTATTTTCCCACAACAATAGCCTCATGGGGTAGGGTAGGGTAGGGTGAGAGAGAGTAACTGTCCCAAAGTCACTAGTTGACTCTCATGGTAAGGTGGGCCTGGAACTCACAGTCTCTCACTTTCTAGCCTGGTGCCTTAACCACTAGACCAAACTGGCTCTATGATTTCAAAATAGTACAACTGTAGAATAAAACTGGATTAATGCCATATGCTGCTATCCCCAAATAATTCTCACCAATGTCATTGTATTTAAAATCACTACTGTCATTCTAAAATAAATTTACAACAATATCTGGATAGTGGAACATGTTTGTAAACACTTAAAGAAAAGTAATTTCATTCTGTATGGTATAATCAGTTTTACAACTGCTTCTGTCATGCCCTTATTGGAATCTGATTCCAAGGAGGAGGCTGAGCAGCTGATGGGGAATGGGAGTGTGGCTCAGGTGGCTGTGGAAAAAACTGGGGAAGGGCAAAGTCCGGCTGGGCAGAGCAGGGGAGAGGTAGAGCAAGGCAGGGGGAATTCAGAGGAAGATCTAGGCCCACTCCCTTTTCATCCTAGGGTCACACAGAAAGAAACAGAGAAGGCAGCAATGTAAATTGCATAGCTTATGGGAGAGGAAAGGGCCCTAATTCACTTCATTAGCTGCAGCTGGGAACACAGTGTTTAAAAAGAGGATTGTGCACAGCAACTTGTTGGAAGCAAACCGTGAATTATCTTTTATTGTTGAGGCTTATCTGGGTTCCTGTTGTCTTCCCAACTGTGTGTGTTTTGTTGGCCTTTGAAGTCTGCAATCCCTTATCCTGCCCTGTCCAATTAATTGTTGCAGTTTGGTTTGTGTGGATTTTTATTTACAGTTTATATGCATTTTGTTTTTGGACTGAATTTCCTCCACTTAAAACTGTTTTTGGGAGAGTTTTTTTCTCCAGCCAAAGGTAACTGGACATAGGGGGCAAAGTTGGAGGTATTAAAGGGACTTTTCTTACTTATATGACTGTGTTGCCTTTGTGCCATGCCCCGGCTCATCACAGGTTCACATGTGAAACTAGAATTAATCAGCATTAAGGGAAAAAATAATTAAGTATTATTTTTCTTACTGCTGTGCAGGATGACACAGCAGAACCTATAGATTCTCACATATGCATGCTACTAGCACCTAAACCAAGACCATAAAGGGCAGGATCTAGTGACGAGAGAAGAATAGATTCACCCACAGCCCAAAGTAGGTATTTTGCTCATAGTACCCAATGGAAGCTAGGTAAATTCCAGCTTCTGACCTGTATTATCAATGGGGCAACCAGATAATTCATACAGCAAGACTTTTGTTTGGAGACAAGGAAAAATGTTATTTTAAAATTGCTAAGGACAAATTTAAGTTGCCTCAGCTGTGGCCTACTAACAAAACCAATGTCAAGAGATATGACCTTTTAAAACAATTAGCATGGCAAATTTGTGCCACAGTTAGGGAAACATGAGGATAAGCAGCAATAGCATACATATTATTCAGGCTGCAATCCCAATCAAAATAATAATGCAAATTATTATTTTACTATTCAAGTTTAGCCAAGATGACTTCTCTAATGATGATATAACTCCCTAATGATAACAGGGACCGTTCTTACATGTAACATCATCTGAGTGATTATTGTCTAGAAGGTATTATTTTCTCCCTCTATTGAAAAACGAATTCAAACAATGAAAAAATGCGAACTACTCGCCTCCTTATAATCTTTGTTCCCCAATGGTATTAAGTTGTTAAAAAAATATTTATTTTCAGAAATATATTAATTTTCATAATAAATTCCAATTTATTAAATTCATATGCCATCCAATCCTAGTGAACTTGGGTAGTTTAAGGAAATTTTGGGAATTTAAGGAAATCAAAATCAGACTGTATGGTTCCTGCAGTGGAAATTACCTTGTCTGAATTCAGACTGTCATAGGCCTCTGTCACAACATTATCATGTGCCTCAGCATGTAGAAAATATTGTATGTACAAACCTAAGGTGCATCTACTTTCCATAGGTTATAAAAGCTGGAATCCAGACTAGTCTTGCTTATAGACTGTCACAGTTATTTACAGCAAATCAATACTTTATAGAAAAGGCTACAGATCTATTCTAAGTGTAATGCATAATTTGTTCAAAAGTAATTTTAGGAGTAAAATGAGAGCTTGGGGTAAATTACTAAGAGAAAAAACATTAATATTTAATCTAGCTACCTAAATTTTTGTAAGATATATTTTCTTCTCACAATGGTTCACTCTTTCTTTCTTGTCTGTAACAAAGTAAAATATTGTGGGTGGGTGATAATCATAACATCACTTCCAAAAATAGAAGAAGTTACATCTGATTGGCCATTGTCTAAGCAGCAAGATGACGAGGGAGGGAGGGAGGGAGAGAGGGAGGGAGAGAGAGAGAGAGAGAGAGAGAGAGAGAGATCCAAATATATTTTACAATCTGCCTGCCAATTTGAGATATATAGCTGCTAGCACTAAAAAAATTAAAGCAATAAAGGACCACAGGATTCTATTTAAAATTTATTTATTATTTAAAATCATGATTCATTTTGTTAATGAGGAAAGTCTACCTTATCTATAATGTCACATAATACTTGAAAGCCAATCTCCACCCCAACCATGAGGCTGTTAACTTCACTTGAGTTCCCTTTTAATTTGAGTTATGATGTAGGCAGGATTCCAGTTTTTTTAAAAATAATGTATTCAGACACTTTGATTTCTGTTCTACACGAAGATTTCAGCAAGTAATGGCTATAGTTTTAAATTTCAGTTTGGTATCATTGCTTTTTTATGTAGGTTGTGTGCATTAATGATTGTTAGTTTGCAGTAACTGTATTTTTTTACAAGTGTCACCCACTTTGGTAATAAGACAACTCACCAATAGACTGGATTTTTTTGCCCTTCATATTGAATGTTGTGAAATATATAATGACTTAACTGTTTTCATTTATATTAAATTCAAAGGAGCTACAATTTTTATTGTGAAAATATAGTTCTAGAAAAATGAAAAATATTTTATTCAACCAGAATTAACCCATAAATATCATCCTTCTAAACATTCTTATAAACAGATTGGGATAAAACATTTTTATCAGCAATTGTTTTGACCAACTTCTAACATTGTCAGCCACCCTGGATATTGATTGGATTGGCTTCCCAGTATTAATTGTCAAATTTATTATACAAATTAAAAAGAAAAAAATCCTGTCTCTCCTGATTTCTGTTCGATAAATAAACTAACATAATTTCCCAGGGGCTATTTGAGAAATGGAGGATTAAAAATCTCATAGCAATAATCAGTAACCAGGAGAAAAAAACAAGTTCTTTTGGCCTTTAAGAAGAGACCATTATATTTTACTTATTGGTTGCTATTGTTACAAACAATAGTTACAGTTTATTCTGCCCACTTTTTTCTTACACTGGCCATTTCCAGTTAGACTTTCAGATTTAACTGTCAAATAATAACTTTCTCTGACAAGTAATAGGAAGTCCTATTACTGCTATGATATCACTAGGAGATTGTGTGTGTGTGTGTGTGTTTTCTAATTAATCTAATGTAAGTGACTTGTTTGTATATGTCAGTCAGAACAAAAGAGCGTAGCTGAATTTGGAGGTTAATTTAAAGTTACTTTGTCTCACTGAAGCAAACTGGACCTTCAACATTCCATAGGCCCTCTAGTGTTGATGTATGTAGATGTGCATCTATAGGAGTAAGAAAAAGGAAGAAGGGCAAAGGAAGAACGAATAAGAAGAATATGATGCCTACTTCTGACTTACAACTCACTCAAGATGCCATCCTACCAACTACCTCCATGCCAACTCTAATCACTTTCCACTATCCTTGCCCTCATATTCCCCAATTTCCCTGTTTTCTTTTTTAAAAAACTCGAAGATCTGAAGAAATTGTTCACTAAAATGAGTATTTTACATATACTCTTCAACATTTCAAATATATTTTCAAATTTTTTTCTAGATGTTTAATTCAGTTCAGATCACTTATGCACTACCCTATATACATACATACTACATACATACATACTACAAGTGAATGCTGCAGACATGGCAAACTCATGATTTAAATATATATTTCTTTTCAGTCACAGATCAGCTTTTAATTTACTTTTAAATCATAAGATTTTAAAATAATAAGATTTCCTTTTCTTTAGATTAGATTATTTTTTTTAAATCTGCCCTTGTGTAAAAGTCTTCATGTTTTCTTTTTATTTAGGATGTCTTCATTTTGTGTGAATATATTATTTACCGACAGGCTTTTTAATTAATAAAGGTCTCATTCTCTGCTATTTATCTTTCCTGTGTCTGTTTTTTTCATTGCTGATACACTCCGTTATTTTTCTTATTTTCCAATTACATCTCACAAATGTTCTCAGTCAGCAATAGCATATACAAAATTAATAAACTTACTACAGCTTTTTAGTGCTGTGAATTTATTTCCAACAGCATCAGCTAACAACCATGTCCAGCAATTAATCAGTAATGCTAAGGTTATACAAACAGATAGAATCAGGGATGGGATTCTACCAGTTCGCATCTATTCACTAGAACAGGTTGTTAACATTCTAAGCAGTTCAGAGAGCCGGTTGTTAGAAGAAATTACTGGCCTAATCCTGTAAGGAAGGCAGGAAGGAAACATTCTGGTGCTGCTTACAGAAACTGCCTTTCCATTAACCCTTATTACATTCTTGGCAGGACTAGATTTCCTGTCTTAGGAACTTCTCTGGAGTTTTTTTCCCTCCTTTGCTGGTACTTTGCTTGTGTGGAGTGACTATTCAAAGTTACAATGGCACTGAATAAAGTGACTTATGACCATTTTTCATACTTACGACTGTTGCAGCATCCCCACAGTCATGAGAGGAGATGCGTGCCTCGATGTGAGTGATATTGAGTTGGCCACATCCAGCCAATTACATGACCACCAAGCCATGTCCACACAGCCACATGACCACCAAGCCACACCTACCACTTAAGCCACGCCCACAGAACCAGTTGTTAAAAATTTGAATCCCACCCTCAGATAGAATCCTAATATGAATACATACTCACACAATAAAACATGTAACATTACTTTATTTTCCTCAACAGACACAGCGACATTAATAATCATCTGATTAATAACATCCATCCAAGTTATTAATACTACCTGTTTCAATAATCAGCATAATGGATATATACTATTGCGTGGTCATGAGTGAACTGAAAAAGCTCATAAATAGATAGATTTAAAGTTCAAATTTTAAGCCAAGCAATCCATCTTGGAGAATTGTTTTAATTCTAGATAATTTGGGATATATAATTACAGATTTTTGTTTGAAAATGAGCTCTAGAACTCAAACACTTTTGTATGAAAGCATTTACATAGTTCTGATAAATACCTTGTTGCTGATTAAAGCTGCAATAAAAACAGTATTGTTTTATTTTCCAGATTAATTTGCCACTGCATCTGGGAAGTCAAGGAAGCAAAATATTTACAATGAAAGTGATGCACTGGCATACGAGCTGCCCCAAAATGTCCAGAGTTTACCAAATCTGCTTCCTAATTCTACACCAGAATAGAATACCTATGTCTTTCCAGATACTAATTGAGAAATAACTATGATCATACAGAATATTAGCTTGTTCAGAGGCTTTCAAAAACCATGATCTCAATTGTATTTATATAACAATAATTGTCAAAATAATGTGTAATTTACACTAACTGCAGGAAAAATCAGATGATATTGAAGTCACTTGCTTTTGATATTTTGATATCTTATATGTTACTTAAGCAATATAATAAATCTACAATGTATTCCATTGTTAGAGTATTACGGTTTCACTTTCTTTCCCATGTTACCAATCCTGAATCAAGGTTTAGACCATAAATTCTCAATGCATTGTTTAAGGAGATACAATTCCACCTCATCAAGATGATTGTATTTGGGTTTATGCACTAAATTAGGAGACATGACTTTCATTTAGCTTAACCAGTATAAACATTTATCATATTTCTGAGGAACCATGGTTTCAGCTGGTGGTGCAGGGACCTGATTATGGCTGTAAAGTGCTATATTGGCTATGGATATTTTTTTTTTTACTTTTGTTAGGCTTAAATGTAAAAAAAAAGTAATGATTCTCACTAGTCCTGCTCCCACAATGTACCCACTGCCCTGCATTGATATATAAGCATCAAATAACTGTTCTTCTTAAATAGTCTGGGATCATACCTGGCAGTCATAAATCCAATAGTCTACGATCATATCTTGCAATGATCGTATCTGGCAATGAGAATCATTGGGCCGCAATCATAGCTTTATTAACAAAAGAGACAACAAATGTTTCAAAATGCAAATGTTAGCGTTGTGTGGATTTTCAAAAAGGTTCTTCATCTAATTGTCCCTTTCAAGCTTGCTCACAAATTCTAAATATCAGAGCTACACTCCAACCAACCAATGGGATTTCTGTGCAAACAGATCAGCATATTTCAATGTTGAACCTTTTCAGCCATTTTTGAAAGTGTATCTTTTTGTACTCTTCTAATGTATATGTTAACAGACTTAGACCATTTCATATAATATAAAGATTTAGTTATATGGTAAATTTGGAAAGAAAGAGGAGATGACAATGACCAGCAGTAAGATGGATGGACTTGGTTACTGGGGTGGTGATAAGTGTACCATTGGAAATCCTGAAAGACTAGGCAAGGGATAGATCATCATGGAGAAAATGGTTAGAGAAATCAACCAATAACTTCCCTTTAGAAGTTGTGGGTGTTCCATCAATGGAGGCTTTCAAAAAGAGACTGGACAACCATTTTTCTGAAATGGTATAGGATCTCCTGCATGGAATATTTATTTATTTATTTTATTTTGTCAAACACTTACCATATAATAGAAATAAGAGTAAACATAAGTTTAATTACATGAAATAGGAACTAATAATTGGGGACAATAGGACAGGGATGGTAGGCACAATTGTGCGCTTATGCATGCCCCTACAGACTTCTTAGGAAAGGTGTGAGGTTGATAGAGGTTAGTTTGAGAGTAAATGAGTGGGGTTTTGAGCATGTGACAACAGAGTCAGGTAGTGAGTTCCAGACATTGACCACTCTGTTGCTGAAATCGTACTTCCTGCAATCAAGTTTGAAGTGGTTTACATTTACTTTATATCTGTTGTGTGCTCTTGTGTTGTTGTTGTTAAAGATGAAATATTCTCTCTGGTTTTTTAGAGTTGTCAGCAGAAAGAGAGTGGAGGAAGTAATGCATTCCTTAAAAATTTTCATAGATAAATGCCAGGAGTCTGAAGCCTTTTGGTGCACAAGATTATTACTGGAGAGCATAATTGATGGATAATGGATAATGATGGATAAGCATAATTGATTAGCTATGGATGTGTCCCATTGGAGAATATACAGACCAGGGTCAAGGGTGACATGAATGATGTGTCTCAAAATTGGCTGCACCCAGGTAACACCGGCATGTTCACTTCTAATAACTGATTATTTTTAAGTCTGAGAGATGAGGCTAGAGACTCATGATTTGAATGGGGGTGGATTGTCAGAGCCCTGACAATAAGACCTCTAAAGTCCCCTTCCGGTCTATTATTCTATGTCCTATGAGAAGGATAATAATGACACAGCCATACTACATTATTAGATATCCTTAGGCATAAGACAGTGCTTATATTATATATTATATTCTAGAAATGAAAATTGCAAAAACAAATGAAGGCATTTTGTTCTGAAGCATATCTCTGCATATGCAATCAGATGCAACCAGGTCACTGACAAAATAGTTCCATCAGAATTAATGCTCACTCAAGTCTATAATTATATAGGTCTATGCATTCATGACAGGCACAAAAAAATGGTTGCTGAATTTTATGGGATATTGCAATATGTAATAGATCAACAGCAGAAATCACAACACAGATTAAATGCAAAACTTGGAGAGGAACCTGTATTGAAAATGGTTAGGACTAGGAATCTGCAAAGATGCAATTGTGAAACTGGGACAAGGAATCTGCAAAGGTGCAAGGTAATGACTGATATGACTGATATATTTTTGTAGAGAAAATGAGCTAACTCATATATTATTCAGCAATGCAAAAGATATCTCAGTGGCCCCACACTTCTGCAGGGTCATTTGCAAAAATGAATCAAGCAAATGCAAATTCATTTATACTATAAATTCACTTGCCAAAAGCAATACCAACCATAAGAACCTCCATTCTCACCTTAACTTAGCTGTACAGAAGTGTGTCCACTCCCATGAACACCAAACAGAACTCAAAAAATGTCTAGACAATGAAGAGAAGGACTTGTACATTGACTACCATGCTGACTGTATCAAAAGTAAGTCACACAACTCAGCATCCAACCCTACTTCAACCAATCCACCATCACCCAAGACTAGGCACGCCAGCAGAACTAGCTGCAGAGTCAGATGAAGAGGAACTGGAGGGAGAGCCTGGACCAGCTTTGGAGCCTTTGGAAGGCTCTGATAAGGAAACAGGATCAGAGACAAAGATAGAGGTGGGGCCTTCTGTCCTCCCCCAGGTCGAGAGGCAGTCATTCTGGGGGCGTTAGTTGAGTGAGTGGGAAGAACAGATGGGGCCCATCCCAAATGCGTGAATGTGCAGAGAAGGAAAAAAAAGAAAGCAGTAAGCCAGCTCTCAGGGAGAGGCAGACACAGATGATAGCCAGCTCCTCCCTGGCTGGGAAATAAATAGGAGGGGTTTGGGAGTGGCCAGTTGTCACAGACAATCATTTGTGTTTAGTATGCAGCAAGCAATTTGGATTTCATGGATAAACCCAGGTTTTTTAGGACTAATTACATTTGATTTTTTGTATATACCCGTGAATAAAAGACTGTTACTGCCCTGTTATAAAAAGAAGGTTGCTTTCCTCATGAGTAAATGTCTTATCACTACTTGCGAAGGCTGGTCAAAACAGTTATAATATAGAGATATGAGGGGTGGACTTAGCAGAAGAGCAAGAGAAATAAGATCCCATTGAGCTATGGCACTAGATAAGGCTGTTTCATATTTCTTGTACAGTAATTAACCATGTTGGTTATCAATAAAATCAATCCAAAATTTTCATCAGAAGCAAAGATCGTATAACCAATCAAATCATACTTTGGATACCTCATAAAAGTTGATACACCTATGGAAAAAAATAATGCTGGGAGAAAGTGGGTGGAAGTAGAAGAGGCAGATAACAAATAAAGTGGACAGGTTGAGTAGAAGAGGAAGTAGAAGAGGCAGATAACAAATAAAGTGGACAGGTTGACTCTAGAATGCATAGAATGTATCTACAAGAATTTCATAAATGATGAGAGATAGGACAGAGAACTTTTATCCATTAGGCATTGAGTAGACTTTGACTCAACAAAACAAAACAACAGAAGCAAATCATTATAAATTTAGGATGATAAATTGAGAATGTGATTTTAGATCTTCAGCTTAAATAGAAGCTATTAAATTAATACAATATTCAGTTTAAATAAGAAATTATAGTTATGTATAGGACTGTCTGGTGTCTCACATTTTCTGAAGTATTTTCATACCTTATTGCAGAAAGGCAATTTAGCATTGTATACAAACAAAATAGCAATTAAATAGTACATTAAAAAGAGTTGTATTTTTAAAAGACAGATTCTATATTGATTTTCAGAATACATTGATCCACAAGAAAACAAGAGTCTTTACGATGATTAACCATAATGTCATGGTGTTGTATCCTTGACTTTATTCAAGGTAATTTGATATTGATCAGAAACCTAATGCTATACAAATACACTTTTTAGTTATGTGTGAGTTTCTACATCACACTGAAACAAATTAGGCTGTCAAACAGATGAAACTTATTTAGCGATGGTAGCGTATTACTTTCTTGTTATAAATGTACTATTAATGACGTTTTGCATAAATTGGAAAGGTATTATTCAGATATTTGTATAGCCACTAGGGGTGTCTGCTTTCCAGATTGTTGCCATGATTTGAGGAATAAATTTATTCAAGCACTGAATTTTTTAAAAATATTTCTCAATCTTTTAACATCAAATTCAGGTGGCCATAAGGGGTCACACTTTATATTCCTAGGAGTTAATGGAATAATAATATAAAAAGGATTCATATCACATCACCTATCTGGATGGGCTTATATTTTCCAAAATCTGGACGGCAAATTCTGGAGTATTGGGGAAAATAAAACAGGTTTTAAGTTTATTCTACCATGTTTCTTTCTGACTGTCTAAATAAGCATTTTTCAACCTTGGCATCTCGAAGAGGTTATAAAAAGTATGCCGACTGAGGAGTTCTGGGAATTGGAAGTTCATGCATCTTTAGGCTGTCAACATCAAGTCTAAATGATGGGTAATTCATGTTGCCATTTTTGGGCAATTTTAATAGAGATACCCCCTAAGTATCTCAAAAATAGAATTGGAAAGATGCATCTAGTCCTGAAGTCTCAGACTTCCCACATTTTGAGAAACAGGGGCTATGATTCTTCTTTCTCATTAGTTAAAAAAAGCTTATTTCCTTAAAATGCAGATGAGTCTGACCCTGTTGACCTTTCAAATGGCCCTGAAAACCTGGCTGTTCCTGAGCATTCTGCACAAACAGAAAAATATCCACCATCCTAAGAAACCCCAAAGACAAAATCGAATTAGAAAACCAAGGAGTATACGAAATCCCCTGCACTGCCTGCCCTACCACATACATTGGACAAACTAACAGAAGAATAAATGCACGCATTGAAGAACATAAGAACTCAATCAAAAAAGAAGAAACGACCTCTTCCCTGGTCCAACACCTCAAAGCCACAGGACATGAAATTGATTTTAAAAACACCAGAACCATCGCCAAAACCGAACACTTCAACAGCAGAATAATCAGAGAAGCCATAGAGATAGAAAAACGCCCACACAGCATGAACAAACGAGATGACACTTCCGCCTTCCAGCCATTTGGAAACCCGCCCTCATGAACAGACGAGTACCTAACATGAAGAAGGACACCAGACCCACACCCATGAGAGCCACACAAGATGCCACCACCACACTTCCATGTAGAAAACAGACTCTCACCCACTCAGAAGATGAGACACGACCATGGACCAGAAGCTGCACTACAGCTGCATCACTACCCACTTCAAACCCCTCCGAGCCATACATGAAGCAAACCGACACCCACTATGAAGATGCAACAGGACCACGAACTAGAAGCCAAACAGCAAGATCACAACTCACCAGCTCAAATCCCCCAGCAACTAAGACTAACCGGAGCACAGCCAAGCCCCCACCTGAACAGAACACGCCTCCAACCAATCAGAACACGGCTAACCCCCAACCAATCAGAACACAACCAAACCCCTACCAATGAGAACACACCCCACCCAATCAGAACACAGCCAAGCCCCCACCCAATCAAGTCCCACCCCACTGGCAGTTAAAAGGAGGAAGCAGCTGCAATCTCACATTACTCTGAAAAGCACAGAGCCGGAGACAGAAGCCTGAAGATGATGAATGAGACTTCATCGAAACGTTGCCTAGATACTTCGAATCTTACGCGGGAGAAAACCCGAACAACCAAAGATCCACACATAAATACCCGCGAGAACCTCAGAAAACAAATATTGCACCTCTACGGGGAGGAAACCCACCATCTGACCAGGACTTATGAAAAACTTGAAGTCCAAAGAGCCTCCATTTTATGTGACCTTGCATTCCTATGCAACTGCCGAGATCAAAATTTAATTCCCACAAGCTTCCAATTGAAATTCCACACCAACACAGCAGCCACCAAACGCATCCTTAAAAGAACAGAACTGGCCCTAATTAGAAATGAACTTCACACGAAAAGGTTTCTCCTAGACCAAATCAACAAAGATCTCCTCACACTCCACCTCAGACTCAGCAACAAGATTCACCCTCTACTTTGGGACAAATCCAAACAACTTGCTGTCTGGAGAGCCAAACACAGACCACCCTCAAGACAGATACTCACACCAACAAACTCAGGAAACTACAACAATGCCAGAAACCAACTCCCCTCCCCCACAGCCACACATGAAACAAACATTGCACAACATCTCAGACAAGATCCTCACTGAAGCTGAAACCAAGGTCCTTTCAAAAGGATTCAACTTTGC
Organism: Pseudonaja textilis; assembly: GCF_049901715.1. Classification (NCBI taxonomy): domain Eukaryota; kingdom Metazoa; phylum Chordata; class Lepidosauria; order Squamata; family Elapidae; genus Pseudonaja; species Pseudonaja textilis. The sequence continues at coordinate 65,702,480 of NC_141993.1, forward strand.
TGTCGCTCCCAAACACATCCCCACAGAAACCATCATATGTGGAGTTGAAACCAGCCTGACCAAAACCAACCCTGATGATGCTAACAAAATCAGACTCAAATCACCAACATCCTCTGCACTAGCAAACCACCCAAAAGCAACTTATCCAAAGAAGAACAAACTGCACTACTTAACCTGAAAGAAGACACCAGCATAATAATCCTACCAGCAGACAAGGGCAATGCGACAGTGGTTATGAACACATCTGACTACCAAACCAAGCTAACCAACCTACTCCAAGACCCCACATACAAACCCCTAAAGACAGACCCCACCACCTACCTAGAAAAACTACCAAATCCAAAATAAAAGCCTCCCCATCAGTGAAGAAATCCAGCAACGAATCATACCCAGAGAAAAATCATCCAGATGCCCCAAGCTTTATGGTCTCCCCAAAATACACAAAGAAGGAACCCCACTCAGACCAATAGTCAGCTCCATAGGCTCACCTCTACAAAACCTAGCCAAATTTCTCGCCAAACAACTACAACCTTATGCAGAATCCATCAACTCACACGTAAGAAACTCATTCCAGTTCATCGAGATCATAAAGAAACAAAACTTACAACCTAGCGACCTACTAGTAAGCTTCATGTCATATCCTCTTCACCCAAGTGCCAATAAAAGAAGCCTTGACAGCCATCCAAAACAAATACAACCCCCCAAGCACATCCTAGATCTAACCAACCACTGCCTATCCAATACATACTTCACCTACAATGGACAAAAATACAAACAAATAGAAGGAGCACCCATGGGATCACCCTCTCACCTGTCATTGCTAACCTCTACATGGAACACTTTGAAACACAAGCTCTAGAAAATACGACCATTAAACCCAAACTCTGGCTCAGATACGTAGATGACACCTTCATAATCTGGCCACATGGGAAAGAAAAACTGAACAACTTCCTCACACACCTCAACAGCCTACACCCCAAAATACAATTCACCATGGAAACAGAAGCCAACAACCAACTTCCTTCCTAGATGTCTTGGTATACAAAAGATCCAATGGCTCCCTAGGACACACCATCTACCAGAAGAAACACACACTAACCGCTATCTACATGCACTCTCACACCACCACCCAGCACAGATCAATTCCGTAGCCAAGACACTCATCTCCAGAACAAAATGCTTAGCCGATGAACAACACCAAAAACCGAACTACACACTCTCACCAACGTACTTACAGCCAATGGATTCCAAAGAAAGAAGATTACCCACCTAATCCAAAAAGAAACCCCAACCAAAATCCAAGACAGAGAACAAGAAAACGGCAAAGCCCTCCTCCCATATATAAAAGGCACTACAGACAAAATCAGCAAGATCCTCCAAAAACACAACATCAAAACAGCATTCTGCACAAACAGAAAATATCCACCATCCTAAGAAACCCCAAAGACAAAATCGAATTAGAAAACCAAGGAGTATACGAAATCCCCTGCACTGCCTGCCCTACCACATACATTGGACAAACTAACAGAAGAATAAATGCACGCATTGAAGAACATAAGAACTCAATCAAAAAGAAGAAACGACCTCTTCCTGGTCCAACACCTCAAAGCCACAGGACATGAAATTGATTTTAAAAACACCAGAACCATCGCCAAAACCGAACACTTCAACAGCAGAATAATCAGAGAAGCCATAGAGATAGAAAACGCCCACACAGCATGAACAAACGAGATGACACTTCCCGCCTTCCAGCCATTTGGAAACCCGCCCTCATGAACAGACGCAGTACCTAACATGAAGAAGGACACCAGACCCACACCCATGAGAGCCACACAAGATGCCACCACCACACTTCCATGTAGAAAACAGACTCTCACCCACTCAGAAGATGAGACACGACCATGGACCAGAAGCTGCACTACAGCTGCATCACTACCCACTTCAAACCCCTCCGAGCCATACATGAAGCAAACCGACACCCACTATGAAGATGCAACAGGACCACGAACTAGAAGCCAAACAGCAAGATCACAACTCACCAGCTCAAATCCCCAGCAACTAAGACTAACCGGAGCACAGCCAAGCCCCACCTGAACAGAACACGCCTCCAACCAATCAGAACACGGCTAACTCCCCAACCAATCAGAACACAACCAAACCCCTACCAATGAGAACACACCCCACCCAATCAGAACACAGCCAAGCCCCCACCCAATCAAGTCCCACCCCACTGGCAGTTAAAAGGAGGAAGCAGCTGCAATCTCACATTACTCTGAAAAGCACAGAGCCGGAGACAGAAGCCTGAAGATGATGAATGAGACTTCATCGAAACGCGTTTAGATACTTGAATCTTACGCGGAGAAAACCCGAACAACCAAAGATCCACACATAAATACCCGCATGAGAACCTCAGAAAACAAATATTGCACCTCTACGGGAGGAAACCCACCATCTGACCAGGACTTATGAAAACTTGAAGTCCAAAGAGCCTCCATTTTATGTGACCTTGCATTCCTATGCAACTGCCGAGATCAAAATTTAATTCCCACAAGCTTCCAATTGAAATTCCACACCAACACAGCAGCCACCAAACGCATCCTTAAAAGAACAGAACTGGCCCTAATTAGAAATGAACTTCACACAAAAGGTTTCTCCTAGACCAAATCAACAAAGATCTCCTCACACTCCACCTCAGACTCAGCAACAAGATTCACCCTCTACTTTGGGACAAATCCAAACAACTTGCTGTCTGGAGAGCCGAAACACAGACCACCCTCAAGACAGATACTCACACCAACAAACTCAGGAAACTACAACAATGCCAGAAACCAACTCCCCTCCCCACAGCCACACATGAAACAAACATTGCACAACATCTCAGACAAGATCCTCACTGAAGCTGAAACCAAGGTCCTTTCAAAAGGATTCAACTTTGCTGTCGCTCCCAAACACATCCCCACAGAAACCATCATATGTGGAGTTGAAACCAGCCTGACCAAAACCAACCCTGATGATGCTAACAAAATCAGACTTGAAATCACCAACATCCTCTGCACTAGCAAACCACCCAAAAGCAACTTATCCAAAGAAGAACAAACTGCACTACTTAACCTGAAAGAAGACACCAGCATAATAATCCTACCAGCAGACAAGGGCAATGACAGTGGTTATGAACACATCTGACTACCAAACCAAGCTAACCAACCTACTCCAAGACCCCACATACAAACCCCTAAAGACAGACCCCACCACCTACCTAGAAAAAACTACCAAATCCAAAATAAAAGCCTCCCCCATCAGTGAAGAAATCCAGCAACGAATCATACCCAGAGAAAAATCATCCAGATGCCCCAAGCTTTATGGTCTCCCCAAAATACACAAAGAAGGAACCCCACTCAGACCAATAGTCAGCTCCATAGGCTCACCTCTACAAAACCTAGCCAAATTTCTCGCCAAACAACTACAACCTTATGCAGAATCCATCAACTCACACGTAAGAAACTCATTCCAGTTCATCGAGATCATAAAGAAACAAAACTTACAACCTAGCGACCTACTAGTAAGCTTCGATGTCATATCCTCTTCACCCAAGTGCCAATAAAAGAAGCCTTGACAGCCATCCAAAACAAATACAACCCCCAAGCACATCCTAGATCTAACCAACCACTGCCTATCCAATACATACTTCACCTACAATGGACAAAAATACAAACAAATAGAAGGAGCACCCATGGGATCACCCCTCTCACCTGTCATTGCTAACCTCTACATGGAACACTTTGAAACACAAGCTCTAGAAAAATACGACCACAAACCCAAACTCTGGCTCAGATACGTAGATGACACCTTCATAATCTGGCCACATGGGAAAGAAAAACTGAACAACTTCCTCACACACCTCAACAGCCTACACCCCAAAATACAATTCACCATGGAAACAGAAGCCAACAACCAACTTCCTTCCTAGATGTCTTGGTATACAAAAGATCCAATGGCTCCCTAGGACACACCATCTACCAGAAGAAAACACACACTAACTGCTATCTACATGCACTCTCACACCACCACCCAGCACAGATCAATTCCGTAGCCAAGACACTCATCTCCAGAACAAAATGCTTAGCCGATGAACAACACCAAAAAACCGAACTACACACTCTCACCAACGTACTTACAGCCAATGGATTCCAAAGAAAGAAGATTACCCACCTAATCCAAAAAGAAACCCCAACCAAAATCCAAGACAGAGAACAAGAAAACGGCAAAGCCCTCCTCCCATATATAAAAGGCACTACAGACAAAATCAGCAAGATCCTCCAAAAACACAACATCAAAACAGCATTCTGCACAAACAGAAAAATATCCACCATCCTAAGAAACCCCAAAGACAAAATCGAATTAGAAAACCAAGGAGTATACGAAATCCCCTGCACTGCCTGCCCTACCACATACATTGGACAAACTAACAGAAGAATAAGCGCACGCATTGAAGAACATAAGAACTCAATCAAAAAAGAAGAAACGACCTCTTCCCTGGTCCAACACCTCAAAGCCACAGGACATGAAATTGATTTTAAAAACACCAGAACCATCGCCAAAACCGAACACTTCAACAGCAGAATAATCAGAGAAGCCATAGAGATAGAAAAACGCCCACACAGCATGAACAAACGAGATGACACTTCCGCCTTCCAGCCATTTGGAAACCCGCCCTCATGAACAGACGAGTACCTAACATGAAGAAGGACACCAGACCCACACCCATGAGAGCCACACAAGATGCCACCACCACACTTCCATGTAGAAAACAGACTCTCACCCACTCAGAAGATGAGACACGACCATGGACCAGAAGCTGCACTACAGCTGCATCACTACCCACTTCAAACCCCTCCGAGCCATACATGAAGCAAACCGACACCCACTATGAAGATGCAACAGGACCACGAACTAGAAGCCAAACAGCAAGATCACAACTCACCAGCTCAAATCCCCCAGCAACTAAGACTAACCGAGCACAGCCAAGCCCCCACCTGAACAGAACACGCCTCCAACCAATCAGAACACGGCTAACCCCCAACCAATCAGAATACAAACCAAACCCCTACCAATGAGAACACACCCCACCCAATCAGAACACAGCCAAGCCCCCACCCAATCAAGTCCCACCCCACTGGCAGTTAAAAGGAGGAAGCAGCTGCAATCTCACATTACTCTGAAAAGCACAGAGCCGGAGACAGAAGCCTGAAGATGATGAATGAGACTTCATCGAAACGTTGCCTAGATACTTCGAATCTTACGCGGGAGAAAACCCGAACAACCAAAGATCCACACATAAATACCCGCGAGAACCTCAGAAAACATATATATATATATATATATATATATATATATATATAATTTATATATATGTGTTGTGATTGGAAGGATCGGTCCTGTGGGGAGTTTTGACTCTGATGACTGTTAGATCGTGGATTGACGTCAGAACCAGGAAACGTTAATCTGAAGGGCAAGCCAGTTAATTAGCACGTTGCCTTAATGGGTATAAAAGGACACAGCTGAGCTGGTGCCTTTCGCCAGAAACAAAATGACTATTTTGAATGAGGACGTTACTGCAAAGAGCTCTCTGTTTGTTTGAATTTTGAAGGGGAGTCCTAACAGCTTCTGCCAGCTGTTATCTTGTTATTTCCTTCAGTTTGATTTGTTTGTGAAACGGATGCTTTGTGTTTGTTCGTTTGAATTTCCAAGAGGAGACATAACATTATTGTTTCTGGCCTAAACAAACCATCTTTCAAGCAAGATGGATTTAAATCAACTGCAGCGTTTGGTAGAGCAGCAACAACAACAAATTAATCAGCTACTGCAAAGCAATATGACGTTTCAGAATCAGGTAACACAATTGCTGAATTATGTTTCCAGCTTACCAAGCCCTGCTGCTGTTCCCCCTGCCCCTCCTGAGAGGAAAAGCTCAGTATCCATGCCGGAGAAATTTTCAGGACAAATGGACATGTTTCCAGCATTTCTGGGGCAGTGTCAATTATTTATGTCCTCGAGGCCTGAAAACTTTCCAAATGATCGGGCCAAGACAGGATTTATTCTTAGCCTTTTATCTGGGCAGGCTGCTAATTGGGCTACTCCTTGTTAGTTCAAGATAGCCCGTTGTTGAATAATTTCCAGGGTTTTCTTCAACAAATGAGAGTGATGTTTGAGAACCCAATTAAGATACAAACTGTGGACAGACGGTTATGGGACATAAATCAGGGGAAACGTTCCCTGCAGGAATACGTTGCAGAATTTCGTTTGCTGTGTATGGACTCCAACTGGAACGAACCGGCTCATATGGCTGCATTCCAGGAAGGCTTGTCTGATGCCATCAAAGATGAGCTGGTCTATGCAGAGAGGGCTTTAACTTTGGATGCATTGATAGTTCAGTGCTTACGGATTGAAGCCGTTTACAACAGCGGAAGCAGACGGCCCGTTGTGGAACCACCTTCTGTTTTTGTTCACAAGCTACAGCAGGTTAAGACGGAGGAGCCGATGGAGTTGGGAGCACTCCGCCTCGTTTAACAGCGCGAGAACGCTCGAGAAGGTTTCAGGAAGGCTTGTGCCTTTATTGCGGGGGTCTGGGACATTTTGTTAATTCCTGCAAATGGAGAGGGACCCGCAGATCCGTACCCGAAACCACTCTTGGCTCATCAGGAAAACAGGGTAGACCTGATCTCAAGGAAACCCTAGGTCAGACACATTTCACATCCCCACCTCAAATTGCTGAAGTAAATCCTGGCCCTCCTCGGCATTTACTTTTGGACACTCGAATTTTTCTACAGTCACAGAAGGAGGGAATTCCCGCTGTTGCGTTGGTGGACTCAGGGGCTACAACCAGCCTTATGGACCGAGCTTTTGCTACGCACTATGGGATCCCATTGGTTGCTGTACATCCACCCATTAAGGTGGAAACCGTGGATGGGCGTGAGCTCAAGTCTGGGCCCATTCGTTTCGCCACCCAGCCAGTGCGTATGATCATTGGGGATCATGAGGAGGCGATAAGTTTTTATATCACCTCGAACCTTCATCTCCCTTTGGTGCTCGGAATGTCCTGGTTGCGTTTGCACAATCCGTTGGTGGCTTGGTTGCAGAACGGTATTTCTTTTCCAAGTCTCCAATGTGTAGACCACCTGAGACAATTGGAACGAGCGACGCCTCCTTTGGCTGTGGGAGACAGAGTGGGGTTGTCAACGAAACATCGTCAAGTTAATCATCAGACTTGGGGGAAGGGCCCTGCGGTGGGGGATAGTGTTGTGATTGGAAGGATCGGTCCTGTGGGGAGTTTTGACTCTGATGACTGTTAGATCGTGGATTGACGTCAGAACCAGGAAACGTTAATCTGAAGGGCAAGCCAGTTAATTAGCACATTGCCTTAATGGGTATAAATGGACACAGCTGAGCTGGTGCCTTTTGCCAGAAACAAAATGACTATTTTGAATGAGGACGTTACTGCAAAGAGCTCTCTGTTTGTTTGAATTTTGAAGGGGAGTCCTAACAGTTTCTGCCAGCTGTTATCTTGTTATTTCCTTCAGTTTGATTTGTTTGTGAAACGGATGCTTTGTGTTTGTTCGTTTGAATTTCCAAGAGGAGACATAACATATATGAAAGCAAAAAAGCACTCACACATCAACACAAAATCTCCAGAACCGTAAAGCCTACAAACTTTAAATTTTGCACATATGTTCCTCTTAGCTTCTAGGTCCTCACTAAGAAAGGATTTTTTGAAATAATCATCAGAGCATTAGTATTTCCTATATTATTATTAACACACACTGATGCTAAGGAGTTCTACTCCCTCTCCCCACCTGAAAAGAAATCTGTTCCAAATGCAAAACACAAGCAGAGGGGAGGAGTTTCAGTTTCAGTTTTAGTTTTAGTTTCAGAGCACCAAGCAGTTTTAGTACAGAACAGTTGAGCTAAGCCACGCCCAGGCTCCTTGTTGTTTCCTTCTTGATCACACAGCAAATACTGTTTCAGTTTCCAAACAGCCCTAGCCAGATGAATACCTATGGATGCTGGTAGGCAGAGGCAGAATTTTTTTTTTCCTTCCCAAAAACTAAGCCCAACTATAGAGTTTTGTAGCAAAGCACAGATATTGAGCTAGTGTAGAATAAATAAATAAATGGACAAAACCTAAATAAACAAATGTTAACATATGAAATGCTAACTATATCCATTAGGAATATATTGAAAACCTTTATGTTTGGTTCACACTAGATATTTTTCTCCATATCAATCCATCGTATTATACGATTTTTTTAAAAACCAAATAAATGTTTTGCTATAATCAGCTGGTCTGTATCACAGAAATACACTGATGTAATTATGGATTGTTTTCCAAATCTACCCTTGACTTACATGTCAATACTAGATTTTATGCACAATTAATTTTTATGTCACAAACTATATACAATGGCTTACTTAGCAGACTAAACTTTGATTGCAAATAATCTGAGCCTTACCTAAAATAAGAAGATAAGGTGACCTAGTTTGAATTTGAATGTCATGTTTGGTTGAACATGGCTAGTAGTTAGATGGGGGACCAACAGGAAGTTAGTAAGTACTGGTAGATAGGTAGATCTCAACAATGAAAAATATTTTTAAATTAAATTAAATAAATAAAAATTAAATAAAAACAACTTATCTTTTACTCTAATCCACACCAATCGTGGTCAAAAATTGATATGGCCTGGATGAATGGGGAAGTAGGGAAAGTAGTAGAAGTAATTGAAATATTGCCAAGCACCCGGGCATATTATAACCCTCTTAGAATAGTTTGGAGGGGCCAACAAAAAAAACAAGAAGAAGATGGACTCTAAATACACAAATATTAAAAGAAAAAGAATTTAGCCAAAGACTTATGAAAGAAGTAGAATTGTTCCTTAAAGAAAATACAAGGCATCCTACATCACCACAAAACCTATGGGACACTATGAAAGCTTATACACGGGAATTAGAATAGCTTATATGGCAAAGAGAAACAAAGAGAAGTGGAGACAACATAACATTAAATACATTACAGAAGGAAATTAAAAATTTAGAAATACAATTGCAAACAAAACCACAGAATGATCAGATTAAAGGGGAGCTGATTCTAATAAGACGTAAATTAAACATTAAACATTTTAGAACAAGAAGAAATTGTAAGAAATTTAAAATTAGTAAAACAAAACTTTTTGGAATAGGCGAACAAACCGGGAATGTAGTTGTCTTATAAATTAAACACACAGAGAGAGAAAAAAGAATAGTACATCAGCTCCAGAACAAAAATGGGAAGTTACAGCATACGATGGAAGAGAAAAAAAGGATTACTTATAAGTATTTTTAAGATCTGCATAAATGCAAAGAAATAGCGGAAGAAAAAATAGGACATTACTTTAAAGGGGAAGGTATTTTACCAATAGCAGAGGAAATGAGAGAAATGTTAAATAAAGAAATAACACTGATAGAACAAGCAGTGAAAAAACAGAAAAACAATAAAATTCCAGGTCCAGATTGGCTTCTGGGAGAAATTTATAAAACAATGGGTGAACTAATAGAACCATTAATGCTAGAAGTGTACAATGAGGTATTGATGGAAGCAAAATTACTGGACTTGTGGACAGATCCATTTATCTCTTTAATACCAAAAGAGGGTACGGATAACAAACAAATTCAAAATTACAGGCCAATATCATTATTGAATGCCGATTATAAAATATTTACAACTATAATAGCAGAAAGATTGAAAAAAATGTTAAATGAATTCATACACCCAGACCAAAATTGATTTCTTCCATCAAGACAAATCAGAAATAACATGAGAATAATAATAAACATCCTAGAATCCTACGAGGCACATCCAGAAAAACAAGGGGAACAAGGGGAATTTATTGTATCATGAGCTTCCAATTAAGCCTTTTGTGCATCAAGAAAAACAAGGGGAACTTGTTTTTCTTGATGCACAAAAGGCTTAATTGGCAGCTCATGATACAACAAATCAAAAATATGAACTTAGGAGACAGGTTCGAGAAAATGATAGAGGCGTTATATTCCACCCAAAATTATTAAATGGGGAAAATACAGAAACTTTCAAAATAATGAAAGGAGTAAGGCAGGGTTGTCCACTGTCACCTCTGCTTTTCATCCTGATGCTAGAAATTTTATTAATTTGAACCAGACAGAATTCAGATATATAAGGAACCAGAATTTAAAAAGAGGAATATAAAATTCAGGCTTTTTCAGATGACCTGGTATTCTTCATAGATGACCCATTGGAAATAGGAAATACTTTAATTTGAAAATTAGAAAAATATGGAGAAATATCAGGTCTTAAAATTAATAGAAAAAAGACTAAAACGTTAACTAAAAATTTAACAGAAGAACAGAAAAGAGAATTAGAAAGGGTAATGGGACTCGAAATTGCAAAGGAAGTCAAATACTTAGGAATATGGTTAACTGTGAGATATTCAATGATAAAAGAAAATAACTACCTGAAATTATTACATCAAATAAAGAAAGATTTGGAACAATGAGAGAAATTACAATTATCATTATTAGGGAGTCGCCATGATGAAAATAAATATTTTACCCACGTTATTATACCTATTTCAAACATTTCCCCTAAAATAGATAATTATTTTTATGGAACTGGACAAAACTATATTAAAATTTGTATGGTCAAGAAAGAAAGCCAAAATAAAATTAATAGCGTTACAGGATAGTAGAAGTAGAGGTGGCTTTGGACTCCCGGACTGGGAACTCTATTAGAATGTGGCAGCATTGATATGGATTAAGGAATGGGTAAATTTGAATAATAAAAGGATATTAACTTTGGAGAGTCATGATTTACAGATGGGGTGGCATGCCTTTCAATGGGAAAAGAAAAGTAAGAAGCAAACATATTTTTATAGACATTATATGAGAGATTCATTGATACAGATTTGAAATAAAATTAGGAAAAAACATTATATGAAAATACCTGCCTGGTTATTTACCATGGAAGCGATGATTTACCCCAACACATTGGATTTGGACAAAATGGTCAGATACAAAGAAATATTAGATAAACAGGGAAAATTCAAAACAAATCAGGAATTAAAAGAACAAGGTATAATCATAGACTAGTGGCCATATCTTCAATAACAAAACAGATACAAAAAATGACTAGAAGAATTTGGAATTCATACTGAGCTGCAACAATTAGATAAAATGTTAATAGGCCTCTGAAGAGAAATTCATAGCAAGTACAATGACTTATTAAAAGTTGCATTGGAAGAGGAAGTAGTAAAAGGCTGCATGATAGCATGGGCAAAAAATATTGGACATAATATAGATTTAGCAGATTGGGAAAATAATTGGAACAAAAATTATACATTAACAAGATCAGCGGCCTATAAAGAAAATATGTACAAGATGTTTTATTCATTTGCCACCATTGAGATTGGCCAAAATGTACCCTAGCATGAATCCGACATGCTGGAAATGTAAATGGAACCAAGGTATCTTCTATCCAGGGGTGGGATTCTATTGGTTCTGACTGGTTCTTTAGAACCCCTTATTAACTTTCCAAGCAGTTCGGAGAACCGGTAGTTAAAAGAAATCTCCTTTTGTTTTTTTCACCCTTATTACATACTTGGCAGTATGCCTAGTCTTACTGTCTCCGATTGACTTTTTTTTAACTTTCTTAAAGGGGAAGGTTTATTTTAAGCTTTTTACACTGCTGTTGGGAGGAGATATTCCCCTGGATATACTTCCTGCCAAATGCAACAATCAGCACTTTGAAGAAATAATTGAATAACCGGAAACGTGAGGTTTAATCCTGTGTTTATTGATGGGATAATTTTCCCTCTTCAGCTTTGTTTGGAAGGGAAAAGGTTAATGTCTGTTCCTGAAAATAAACTGGGTTGAGAAATCTGGCTAGTTCCTATGTCTATTTGTTCTGGTAATTGGTTTAACAAGTAACAGCTACTGTTGTGATTTAATTATTTGTATTGTGTTTGAATTTTTTCCTGCCTCATGGTTTCTTTTTCTATCTGGGGAAGAGGTCTTCTTTCGTGGTATCTGGAACTGTCCTTTTGGGGTGTACTTCCAAGAGGCAGGATGTAAGCTTAGCACTGATCTTTTATACTGCTTTTCTGGGGGGATTTGACCTTTCCTTAAATCTGGATGATTTCCTTAGGATATCTTGTGAGGTAAGTGAAACCAGCTGGTATCTTTAAGTGGTGCAAATGGTTCTAAGGATTTCTTTTCCTGGGTGTGCTCTTTCTGGAAAGCTTAAATGACCTCTCTGCTAAATGGTTTCACTTTATGAGCAAGAGTTGGCTGCTGATAGTTAACTTTGCATTTTAACTATTCCTCAAGGTGCTCTGACACCCTGCCTGATTTGTAACTCCAGCTTGCAGATATTTTTAATCTAATGATTGGTATTTAGGGCAGCTTTCTGCAAGCAAAGAAGCTTTTTGTAAGCTTGACTTACAACAGTTCATTTAGTGACCATTCAAAGTTACAGTGGCACTGAAAAAAGTGACTTATGACTGTTTTTCACACTTATGACCATTGCAACATTCCCACAGCCATGAGAAGCCAGGCAATGAGAAGCGCCCCTTGATGTGAATGACATTGAGTTGGCCACACCCACCCAGTCACAAAACCACATCCACCAACTAAGCCACTAACAAGGGGGAATTCTGGAAGTTGAAATCTACATATCTTCAAACTGCCATGATTGAGAATTATTGGACTAAGCCTGCAACTTGCCTGGGTATTTTACTATACATAGAGAAAATATCTATATCTATATATCTTGTAGGTTTCAATAAAAAAATCAAAACATATGATTCTTGATTTCAGTTTCCCTCCTAGCTTTTTTGGTATGTTATAGAACCTTCCCTCCAAAAGGACAGATGAGAAAACATTGCAATGAGCAAGAGTAAAAGCTCTTCTGGTGTTTGGGCCCAGGTTTTTTAGGTTCACTGAACTAATAATACGTGGTGGGCCCTGGCTAAGATCACTATGCACAACCAGATCTCACATACTCTAATATTCTTGTTTTAGATAGTTTTAGTTTGGATTAGAATTGTGCTAATAAGAAGCAACAAAACAGCATCATAAATAAATAGTAATTTTCTTCCTCTATTATTATCTTGGCAGAGTCCTTGTCATCTCTGAAAGTAGAGTTGGAACTCCATTTTTCTCAAATCATAATTTCTTTGCATCATCAGATGCTTTACCAAATTAAATGGCAGTCCTTCTTACAAAGAATGCATAATATAGGTGATATGTGGATTTCTTTCCACAAATCAACACAATTTTGCTACAAATGGAGAACAGATGTTTCAGTATTATTATATAATAAATTGTCAATAATGCTGGGCTACATATTATCAGTAAGGTTTGAAATTTTCATTTCTCAGCAACAACTTTAATTTACTTGCATTGTGTACCCAAAGAAAGTAGTAGTGAATTTTCTACCGGATAGTAAATGTCTCACGTTAATCATTGCTGGGCATCTATAGATCTGGGCTTCGATCCAAAAGTACAGAGCTGTAGATACTTCCACTCTGAATATGAGCTAGTTTCTCAGGTTATCTATTCATGCTTTACAGAGGGAAAGAATGATTACCTTCTTGATGAAATATATTATAACTGTCCTTTTTCATAATTTAAAAAACCTGTATGAATCCAAAATGTTAATATAGTTTAAATTAAAAGGCAGATCTTTTCTACTCATCCTTAGGAATCTTTTGCTATTGTTTCCTATTCAATTTCCATGAAAAGATGATAAGGTAAGGTATGTTTTAAGTTAAGTTAAATTAGTTAATTTAAGAACTTAAGGTAAGGTAAATGCATCAAGTCTTTAGTTGTCACATCTTCCACTTCCAGCAGTATCATAAAAAGTAGTTCTTCTCATCAACTCATTCTAGTGGGTCATGCAAGTCTACAAATATTTGACAGACAAATATATTATAGATAAAGCAAATATCTGAAAATCCTCAAATGGAAAAATAAACTAAACCCACTAATGATGATTCTTTTTACAGAAGGTCAGGGACAGATAGTCTTCGACTTAGGACTACAAATTGAGCCCAATTTTGTTGTTGCTAAGCAAGACAGTTATTAAGTGAGTTTTGCCCCATATTATGACTTTGCTTGTCACAGTTGTTAAGTGAATCTCTATAGTTGTTTAATTACTAACACAACTGTTGACTGCATCATGCTTCCCCAATGATTTTGCTTGTCAGATGGTCATGCCAGTTGCCAAGCATCCAAATTTTGATCATGTGATCAAGGAGATGCTTCAATGGTCATAAGTGTTAAAAAGTCACTTTTTAAATTGCTGTTGCATCTTAAATAGTCACTAGGTGAATGGTTGTACATTGAAGACTACTTGTAATTTTTGGTCTTCAACAGTTTATGTTGCCCACTGCTATGTTTGCATATATTTTTCACAAGTTCTCCTAAAGTAGATATTGTCCTTACAACAATTTCTTGCATGGCAGAACATTGTGCAGTGCAGTATGACCAAGATATTTCTACAGCAACATTATCACACTATTTGAGAAGAAAACTGACGCGATGTGACAATTAAATAAGATAGGTAAGAAATCATGACCTGTCATGATTCTTGTCATCTGCATGCCATTCTCCATATTAACTTTCAGGGACTAGAAAAGCAGCAAATGATATCTAAAGGTAAAATATGAATTGCAAATGCCTGAGATGCAGAAATAGATATATCAGTAGAGGGAGCTCTTATATTAATAATTACTTTCAGAGTTCAATATGAGAAATCATTCCATTATCTTCACATGATTCTAGAAGTTCTACAGTTTTTAAAAAATTCAAACTCATCAAAACATAGTAAACATTTTCAAAGAATTAGTAGATGAAGAAGTAATGTAGCCAGTGACAATTAAAACAGACACAGACTTACAGGTAATCCTTGATTTACAACAATTTATTTGAAGTTACAATGGCTCTTAAAAGTGCCTTATAACCATTTTTCACAGTTAACGATTGTTGCAGCAGTCCCATGGTCCCATGATCAAAATTCAGCTGCTTTGCAAGCGGCATGTATTTATAATAGTTGCATTGTCCTGGGGTCATGTGATTACCTTTTGCAACCTTCCAACAAACAAAGTCAATGAGGAAACCAGGTTTATTTAATAACCATGTTATTAACTTAACAACTGCAATGATTCACTTAGCAACTGTAAAATGGGACAAAATTCACTTAACAAATGTTTTGCTTAAGAACAGAAATTTTGGGCTTAATGATAGTTATAAGTCAAAGAATACCTGTATTGCTTTCTGCTGTGACAGATCTTCCTAGCAACTCTGACTACCTAGGTATGGAAAAAGTGACCTAGTGTTGGTTTGTAGAAATAGTAAAAGACCCAGCCATAAAAGTACATATTCTGAGGCTATGTTATTTCTGGTTTAAATATCTGGAGATCGGAGGGATCTTTCTTCCCCCCAAAAGGCACAATCAAGACAGAAGTTAGATAATCTGTGACAATTAACAATTTTGACCAATGTCAAATTGGAGAAGGATATTCTAGATTCATTCATGTACAAAACACCTCAAATATAATAAATATAGGCAGTGAAAGGCATTTGCTGCCTGAATAAATAAAAATATGATACTTGTATAGGCAGCTGAATCTTGTTTCATCATTGCTGATGGCTAGAATCTACTACCTCTCATGAAATTAGATTAGGATATTCAGCACGGATAGTCATAAAAATCTGTAATTTCTAATATTTGTACTGCTATTTCTAATTACTCATTCTTTATCTTCTTTATCCCTAATAGTAGGGATCCCACGAGCTGTACTGAATAAGCCCCTTAATCTAGCAAAAGTAGTTATATCTGCAATTAATCTACCCTGATATCACACAACCAGTTTTAGCGCGCGCACACACACACACACACACACACAGAGAGAGAGAGAGAGAGAGAGAGAGCGCTAGCTAGCTCACGAGGTTATCCAAACTATTTTGACCTTTAACCAGAAAATGTCAATATACATTTCCACAGGAATAAAAGTATAGGAATATATTCCTGCATTTTTATTGAGGGGTGTTGAGGTATTAATGGGAGCTGCTTCAGCTTTTTTGTTTTTGCATTTATGATTTCCAAAAACCCATCTTAATAAACTTTTAAAAGAATAATCCAGACAATTTGTCAGCAGATGTAGATGTCAGCAGTGAATTAATATTTTCTGTATTTATTTATTACCACCTAATGATGTTACATATTTTTGCAATTCAGGTCTGATAGAATCATTTTAACATCAGTTTTATAGTTCTGAGTATTATAATATGTAATTTTAGTTTAGCCTCAAGAGAGACTTTGATAGTAAGGGTAACCTAAAAATATGTTAAATAAATAACATATTGTTGTATTGATATATTAATATATTGAATAATTCATTATTCTTTCATGTCATTCTGGGTGAAGAGTCACAGTTGGCCCAATTGTAGGACCTACAACTATGATCAAAAATCAAGGATTCAACAAGTTATTCATCTTGGCACCTACAAACAATTACAGTTGACATCTGCAGAATACTCCAGGGGATTGATAGTGCAAAAGTATTTTTCATTCCTGGACTGTAACCTGACAATTCTGCTTATTACTAATTGCTAATTTAGTTCTTGCACATTTACTCAAGTGTAAATTAAATTCATTTTTAATAAGTATTCATTGCAAGATACTTTGCTGAACTGAAAATCTTCGTCATTGACAAGTTATTTAAAGCATTTTATCTCATCATGTGCTAAGAAACCATCTTAATCAGAACTACTACTATTCTGCTTTTTGGACTCGTATATCTAGCAGAAATTCAATAGATAGTTCCCTCAAGATCAGGGGTGTCATCATGGTGGTGTCACGTGATGTATCGGACTATTTCCCCCTTCACTAAACCAGGTGTAGCCATGGCCAGCATGTGAAGCATCTGGCCTGTGGGCTGGGAGTTTGACAGCCCTGGTCTAGAAGACATATACAATATGTGGTACAATAGAAAAGGAGGAAGAAAAGGAAAAAAATATTTACCCACTCTTCTTTTATAAATAACTGCATAGATCAAATATCATTTTATTGTAAAAGAAATCTTAGCCCATGTCTCTTGAAATATTGGTAAATATGTTAAATTGGCTATTCCTAAATTATGAGATATAATACTACCCCTTTCCCAAATCTTTCTGTGCGAAATGCAATTTACTGTAGTTTGTTGTAATTATATGTATACTTTAAAAAAAAGCTTTGTCTATAGGAAAAACATATGATTTGATGCAAATATCCAATGGCATCAAAAGAAAAATATTAAAACCAGCAAATGAAACAACGTTTCAAAATGCTCAAAAAATTCAAAAAATTGTGATGATAGTAGCATAAGAGAAAAAAATGACTTTGGTTCTTCCTAAAGATCAAAAGTTAGTAAAACCAACTTTATTTCAGAAGAGAAACTGATATATTAGCTTTGGGTGAGAAGAATGATTCCACTCCTTTTCCTTCAAACTGGCTTACTCAGTAAGTACCAATAGCACCACCAATAATGGTTACAGTTACTTTAACTGTAAAATCAATGCTGCAGCAAAGCTACTTATTCAAACATTTGGTATGTGAAGCTTCAAGATATTAATAGCACTTAGACTTATATACCACTTCACTGTGCTTAACAGTTATTTCTAAGCAGTTTACAGAGTCAGCATATTTTCCCCAATAATCTGGGTCCTCATTTTATCGTCCTCAGAAGGATGGAAGGCTGAATCAACCTTCAGCCGATGAGGATCAAATCCTAGACAGTCAGCCTGCAATACTGCATTCTAACCATTGCACCACTACACAGTGCTAAGATGCTAAGAATGCAAGCTAATTGATGTCTGAATGGATGGATTCAGTTGAGTTTTCAATGTCAAAGCTCTACATTAGGGGTTCAAACTCAAGGCCCAGGGGCTGGATCCAGCTCGTGCTTAAATCTGGCCTGCGGGGCCAGCCTGAAAATAGTAAAGAACTAGCTCATGGTGCCTCTGGTAGCCAAAACGGTGCCTCTAGCAGCCCTCCCCACACCTCGTGCTGCAGGAAGCCATTCAGGCAGAAAATGGGGCATGAGGGGCCATGTGAGGGCCCCCAAACCCTATTTTGTGTGGCAGGGTGCCACAGGAGGCATCCATTCCCTCCCTGCCCAGGGCAGTGCATTGAGGACAACTACAATGATCTGGTCCTCAAAAAAATCCAGTTTGACACCTCTGTTCTACATTATTTTCTCAATGTCCAACTTTCACTTCTGTAGAGAGTCACAGAAAAAGCTATTGATTGCCCAACTCTAATCTTTGTAGGTATAAACATGTCATAACATCTGAATACCTTTTCCAAGGTTTTCATTCTTAGGCTGTTATCATGAGTTTAATCTTCTCAATCTCAATCTTACTTTTTTCATTGTCTCAATTGTTTTTTTTTAAAAAAGCATATACCAGGAATTACCATTCCTAAGCTTTCATATCAGAGTTGATCTTGCAATTAATGAAAGTGTGCGTTTGGGAGAGATGATCCAGCTTTTATATTATATATAATTCTCTTCTTTGTTTTTTTTTTTCCTCCTTCATCCAGTTGTACCATTTTTCCCAAGGTGTAATATATTTTGAGTCTACCTTATCTCTAAGTTTTTGTGTAAGAAGGTCCAGGAAATTAAAAGATAAGAATTTGAAAAATGAAATGGTTAAACTAAGAGCATATACCAAAAATAGAAAATGAATATAAGTAAAATCGTTGTCAATAAATGATTACACTGTCTTAGCTGATAAGAAAAATATATGTCAATATTTGTATTTACATATTGGTTTGGTTTGTAACGAAATGTGGTATTTTATACACTGTATATATTTTTCTTTTTAATCTTTAATAAAGTTTATTTTAAAATTTAAAAAAAATTATCTTCTTTATGCCAGAGGATATATGAAAGAAAAGAACAAATTGATTGTAAACTGAATTGGCAAGCCATTAATAAAAGCTATTTCTCTATAGAGCATTGCAACGTAAATGCCTAAGACAGAAAAAGGACAATTCTGACTATATATTGTCCCTCATAGTAAAACTCTGCTTTCTAGGATTATGGCCTCAGGCATTGATCCTGTGCACATCAAAGATACTTAAATCCCATGTAAGATTATGAGATTTATACAGTCAAAGTGTTAAAGAGAATAATGGCTTAATCTTTAAGGTGCAGTCTGATTTTTCCCCCTTATCTCTAATAGGGTTATTCCTCAGTAATTCTATAATGGTGACTTAGCTGAATGTTTAAAATATAGATGTGTTAATTACTTCAGCCTTTTCAAATGGATTGCTGGCTTGCCTAACTGACTACTAATACTCTTTTGCATTAACTTTTGCAGAGCTAAGTATCATGTTCTACATATTAAAAAAACACAAAGTATCTATCTTTACACTGCCTCTGTCTGAAATTCCTGACTGTATGATACTAAGGTAACGTATTTCCATAAGTTTGGCTATTCATGTTACCAAAGAAAAAACATTTGCTGATATTTAATAATTTCAGGGTCTTTGTTTTCCAGAACTCCAATGAGTTTCAGATTAACTTGGAATGCATTTATTCAGCTTTAATTTTCACGATTGTCTGAACTTTTGCTATTTTGTTTACACTAGAGGGCATTGGATGGAATATAAATGTTTCCTTAAAGTCACCTGTGCCCTCAGAGTAGCACGACTTCATAAACCTACCACCAGCTGCCAGTAGGTCTATTTGAACTGCAAGTAAGAAGAGAAGTAATAAAAATGAATTCTGCCCAAGGAAATATGCTGAGCATTCTCCCATCATAGCAGCACATAATAATTATAACCTCTTAGGCATCTTTGAATGTTCAGCTTCCCATTTATTCTATTATCCCTATTTATTCCCCATTGTCCCCATTGTTCCAATTTATTCCCCATTGTCCCCATTTATTCCCCTATTGTCTCCATTTATTCGTACCTATTTCCTGTATTCTTACTCATGTTTATACTTATACCTGCTGTCTTGTTATCAATTGACAAATCAAATAAACAAAATAAATCATGCTCCATAAATAGCCTTTAAAATCTCTGATCTCTGAGAAGACCTCTGAGAAGCAGCACAGCACTAATAGCCATCCTTGGATATCTTTCCATTTAAGAAATCTCCTTCCTACCTACCTGAAAAGCAAACATCATCATCCTCTTTTAATGACTCCATAATCGTTTGTGGGGTGAATGAATGAATACTGGCCAGAAGCCCTGCGATGTTTTTTTTCCAGGAGATATATCCTCAGTGTGACCAGAGAAAGAAATATCTGCCTGTACCTAGGATCAAACTCATAACCTCCTTATTGTGAAGCAAGAGCTCCACCTCTAGGCCACTGTACCACTCTCTGAAAAGCAGTATATTCTCTATTAATGGAATTACTAATGCAATAAGCTGTTTTCTGGTTTCTCAGAATTTTGATGTCACATGCACTTAGGAAATCCACCCATGACTAGATATGTTTCTGAAGGAGGCAGTTTCATTTAGCTGTTTCATTTAGATGTTAGATGTCAGACTGTATAAAGTATGCTTTCAATTTACCTGCATCTTTTTTCAGCCAGTTACATGACAGATGGGTACATTGTGCATGCTGGCAAACATCTGAAACAAAGTCTTGATGCAATAGTTTTTGCATGATGGTTTTCAAATATTTACAGTACAGCAAAATCTTAATTTCCATACACAAAATGAAACTGGTTGTGCATATCTGTGTGCATGCATATGGGAGGGGGCGTTGATGCTTTATCAGTGCATATGAAATTCTTGTTTACTGTAACTAGTGATAATTATCCATAACATAAAACAGACATATTAAAAACAATTATTTCTCATCTGCCTACATTACATAGTCTCTTCTGCATGCACTGACCAGTCACATACACAGGAAAAGAATGCTATTCCATTACCCTTTTTCCATAGGAACAATGAAGGAGTTAAAAAAAATACACAGATACAGAGAAAGAAAAGGGAAAATGCTGCACTGGAAAGGAAGAGGTATGAAAAAAGAAAATGGGAAACTGGATGGAAATGAGGAAAGAGAAAAAGTAATAAGAATAGACAAGGAAATGAGGGGGGGGGGGCTATTTGCACATTACAAAAAATATTAACATTTTATAGTCAAGCAGCAGATAAAGATCAGGATAATTCCCCAAGGCAGCCAACTCCTGAGTAGGAACATCTATTGTTATTTGCACCTCTTGCTGGTTATTTTATTTTCAACAGCTTCCACTTCTAAAGTTTGCACTGAAATATCCAGAAATAAAAGACTAGGCTGGAAGCCAGTTTGGAGTTTATGATCCTTTTCAGTAACATGAAGGAAAAGAAAATAGTACTCTAATATGCAAAGGCTGGGGAACTAGTTCAGGAATTAATACTGAGCTAAGAAAATAAGTTATTGCATGTATACAGAATATAACTCAGGGGGAAGGGAAAGCAAAAGGGAAATTGATTGACTGGCCAGAAGAAAAGAGTTTTCTAGGCTTACAGCTTGGGGGTGAGAAAAAAATGTCTGGTGAACTGTGATGGATTAGTCAGCTTTGACTGGTAAAGGCCTGTCTGGTCCACAACAGGCCGGAAGGAACATACTGAAGTGTTTCAGAATGGCCTGAAGATCATACAGTTATAGTATTGGCATGATGTGTGATACTATCCAGAAGAGGAAAGATCATCTCATCACATCCCTGAGGAAAATCAAGGAAAACAATATCTTACCAGCTTGAGAGATTATCATCCAAGCATAATTAATGATCATACTTAATTCCAAAAGAGGACACAATAGAAACAGAAATACATATAACATTTTAGATTCTGTTAAAAGCAGGGCTTTAATTTGTAGGCAGACAAATAGTTAACCTAGGTGTGCTTGATCAAATAAGCAATACATTAATTCCTGCTTCTTGCAGCATTTTTATGAAGCTGTTAAAGGGGCCCTGAGCAGTTTGTTTATCTTGTCTGAAAGCTACTCAATTAGCCTTGCATGCTGAAATGAAATTACAAAACCCGCCTATTAGAAATTTATGTGATGGATTAAAAAAAATCACATAGAAGTGTACATGCTGGAATTGTCTGATGATTTCCTAAATCTCATGACACTAAGAAATAGCTGACAGAACATCTAGTATTAACATAGAATTTCACTGATAAGTAGATCTTTTCAGGTATGAAAGACCCAACTAAATGTAATTGTATATGAGTCTTTTTATTTCTATATTAGAACTAGCCTATGGGAGTTCTAGCTCTTTCTCTAACATTAATCTTGGTGCAATTCTCCCTTATTTCCCATGCCTCAAGTTACAATGACTATAAGATCCATGGGTCTATTACAGCTGAAGCCATTATCGAACATTTTTACACAAGTAAAATATATTTTATTTTATTTATATATTGCTACATTTATCTTCTTCATACAAATTTGCTGATAGAAAACTGTAGATCCATTTAGAATGAACTTCAATGGTTAATTACAATAAACAAGGCTACTTGTTCAATTTCAGGGCTGCTAAGATTGTTGGAAGCCGATACAAAGAGAGCCAGGGAAATTATTGAAGCCTGGGAAATGGCCCCCTTGTCAGTCAATGGTATTTAGTAGCCACGCATGGAAACAACAGCCAGATATCAACACACCAATCAACCAATAGCAATAGCACTCAGACTTATATATCGCTTCACAGTGCTTTACTGAGTGTTTTCTATGCAGTTTACAGAGTCAGCATATTGCCCTCAACAATATGGGTCCTCATTTTTGCCAATCTCGTAAGGATGGAAGGCTGAGTTAACCTTGAGCCTGGTAAGATTCAAACTGCCAAATTGCAGGCAGCTGGCAGTCAGCAGAAGTAGCATGCAGTATTGCTTTCTAACCACTGCGCCACCGCAGCTCATAAATACTATGCATAGAATAGCCCAAAATACACATTCTAATGAGAGAGAAGCTCCCTGAGGATGGGCTCCAGAATGAGTCTGAAAGCTCAAAAGATTAAACCTCTAAACTAAGACTGGATCTTGCAACACTAGAATTCTTTAACAAGAGTGATAAACTATTAAAAGTGTGTACAAATATTGCTATTGCTAGACAAAATAAAGATATATATGTATACAATCATATAAGGTATAACAGTATTCATTATAATTCTATATGTAGCCAAATGCAAGAACTGAACAGGAAGAAAATGCAGATATAAGGCAAATATTTGTTTTCCTTTATTTTGGGTTACTTCATTTATATTCTATCTATTTCTGAAGCTTCTGGAAGCTAATCATCTCTCCATGGTATAAAAACTGAGATGTAGCCCACTCAAAAATAGCCCCCAAATATTGATAAAAGTCACAGTCCCAAAATATGTTAAAACAGAAAATTCCAAAGGGAATACAACCCTTACTCCCTGTAGTGACATAGCTTCCTCCTGTGGAAGACAAGACTGGTGGCTCTTCACCAATTTCCTAAAGCCTAGAAAAATACGTGTTATGTATGTTTTGCTATGGAATTAAGCAAATGTTTCATGCCTTGCTAGCAGCAGGGGTAATTGGTAACCAGACAAAAGAGAACTGGTGACATCTATGTTAAGTTTGGGGGTGTCATATGAGCTACCACTTGCACTTAAAACAATTACATTCTTTAGTCCTGTAATGTAATGTTCTTCTCATAGCACAAGGGCTCAATGAAAAAGAAAATGACTTTCACTTTAAATAAAATGAATAGGCAGAATGGTACACATTTAATTCTGGTAGTAGAATCCTAAATGTTTTTTGTTCATTATGTGCACACAAAATAGCATGTCATGCTCCATGAAATGTAACTGTAGTCAAGTGAGTGAACACTGTTAATGTACATTTGAGGTCTTGCTGAGAAAAATTACAGGCCCCATTCAACCTCTCGTATAATGGTACAAAAGATAATTCTACAATGAAAGCAAAAATGTTGTGGAGTAGTCCACAAAGGCAATCTTTCACTGTGACATACTTTTGTACAAGATTTTATATATCAGAGGTGTTTTGCAGAAGAAGGATTTCTGACTTCCAATTGTTCAACAATGCACCTGCCTGTTCCAGAAGGACTGTGCATTGTGTTCAGTTCTGAAAACAATTTTTAACTCTAAGTGTACATATTTTTCATCAAAGAATCCTACTAAAAAAAAAAAAAAAAAAGGAAAGCAGGTGTTTGGATCAAATTTCTTTCTAATACAAGAGTGGCTGGGCTTTTGACTTGATGTTCGATGTAATAAAGTCATTATTCTATATTTCTCTATGGAACCATTAGTATTGGACGGCTTTTTATTTGACAGTCTAGTATGCCGTTTTTTAACCACTTTTTTTTTCCCATTGTTGAGCTGAATTACTCTCTACTCATCCTCAGATTGGCAAAAATGATACCAGGATTACATTTCTGTCCCCCTTGCCAATCTCCCTCCTGCCTCTGCAGGGTTTTGACTTCCATCCAAAATAATTGCTGACAAAGCCTAGCAGATTTATGCAACCTTGGGTTGCACAAAGATAAGAAGAAAAACACCAATTTAACATGGTATTGTAGGTAAAAGTGTCTACATGTTCCCAGGGAATGAAATCTAAGTTGAACAAGCACTAGGAGAGCAGCTTTTCATTGCCTAAATAAATAGCTCAGGATAGGGAACATACATAACACAGGTAGTCCTCCATTTACAATAGTTCATTTACTGACTGTTCGGAGTTACTGAAAAAGTGATTTATGACCATTTTCATACACCATTGCTGCATGCCTATGGTCACATAATCAGAATTCAGACTCTTAGCAACTGACTCATATTTATGATAGCTGCAATGTCCCAGGGTCATGTGATCCTCTTTTGCAAACTTCTGACAAAGTCAATGGGGAAGCCAGAACCACTTAACAACCATGCTACTAACTTAACATCTGCAGTGATTCACTTAACAACTGTGGTAAAAAAGGTCATAAAATGGAACAAAAGTCACTTAACAAATGTTTCACTTAGCAATAGAAATGTTGGGCTCAGCTGTGATTGTAAGTCAAGGACTACCTGTATCCTTTCCTCAACTCAGTTTCTCTAGAACAACCCAACTCAATGAAGTTGAGTTGAACTGAAAGAGAGTGACTGGCCCAAAGTTACCTAGTCAGCTTTCATGGACAGGATTAAAGACAAAGTTATATTCACAGCCCTGGATTTTAGATCGATGCCTTAATCACTACACTAAACTGATATTCAGTGAAGCAGTTTCTGCACGTCCCAACATCATTCAGATAACAGATAATCAGAGTTGGAAGGGACCTTGTAGGTCATCTCGTCCAACCCCCTGCCCAAGTGAGAGACCCTACACCATTTCTGACAAATGGCAGTCCAATCTCTTCTTAAAAGTCTCAAGTGGTGGTGCTCCCACAACTTCTGAGGGCAAGATGTTCCATTGGTTGAGTGGTGGCGCTCCCACAACTTCTGAGGGCAAGATGTTCCATTGGTTGATTGTTCTCACTGTCAGAAAATTTCTCCTTATTTCCAGGTTAAATCTCTCCTTGTTCAGTTTCCATCCATTATTCCTTGTCTGGCCTACAGGAGCGTTAAAAAATAGCTTGACCCCTTCCTCTCTGTGGCAGCCACTCTTTGTGGCAGCCCTCATCAATATGTCTAACATCTACAGTATATGAATGAGTGAGTTAATCCGTCACACACTCTCTCTCTCTCTCTCTCTCTCTCTCTCTCTCTCTCTCTCTGTGTGTGTGTGTGTGCGTGATATAGCCTTCTCTGAACAACAAACTGCCAATAGAAGTGAGGAAAGCTGCTTCTATATTATGGATTAGGAGAACATTTTACTTAGGACTTACAATTTAAGAACATTTACATTGCTCATTTTCAAACATTTTCATATATGGCTTTGAATATTTATATTGCACATAAATGTTTGTACTGTAAGCTCCTAGAGCATTTGTGATTGGATAGTACATTCATTTGTGAAATATATA
This sequence comes from Pseudonaja textilis, assembly GCF_049901715.1. Taxonomy (NCBI): domain Eukaryota; kingdom Metazoa; phylum Chordata; class Lepidosauria; order Squamata; family Elapidae; genus Pseudonaja; species Pseudonaja textilis. The sequence goes on from NC_141993.1 coordinate 65,728,511, forward strand.
GATAAAATAACACAAAATATTTCCTAGAATTTTCTATGGTATAAAATATGTATTAATCACCACTTCTCCTTGCCTCTGCAGTCTTGGGAAATGTTTCCCCTTAATTCTCAGATTGTAAAAGTGCCTCCTATAGAGAATAGGAGAACATAATGTAGTTTGCTTAATAGAATTTCCAATTATCACAAATTTCTACCCAATCATCATTGAAAGCAACAGCTTATATTTTTAGTGAGCAGACTTCCAATTATCTCAATTCATTTTTTAAATCAATGTTTCTATCTTAAAGAAAGATATATATGTTATATATACCATATGTACACTAAGAGTTCCACAAAGACAGGAAATGTGTGTAACAAGTATTTCTGATTACTGGTTGTTTCTAAACTAAATTTAGAAACTAAAATTAGTAAGTTCTCTCTTGGATTTTGTGTAATTTCTCCAATTAATATAGATGATGGGTCTGGTACATGCACTTGCCTTCTGAATATCTGAAAGAGTTTTAGGTGTACAGACAAAATTGGGATAGTTAGGGTGCATGCAAGTACATCCAACATGTCCATCAAGCTATTTATCCCACCAAAGAGCTTTTAAAAGATTAGATAGACAGACAGAAATAAATTTGGCATACTGTAAAGTACATACTTCAAAAACATCCCTGTTAAGTGTATTAAAATGATAGAGAGCATGAATGACTAATTCTTTTTTCCATGATATTGTTGTTTTATACTCACCATAGCAAGTATTCTTTTAATGGAAAAAATGGTAAGACCCAAAGATCCAAGAATACGTATAGTAATTTCTGGGTAGTTTCTTCATTGCTGTTTGTCTACAAACAGAATCTTGCCATACTAAAGCAAATATATGCAATAACTATAGGTATACTTTGTTAATTGCTAGGAAGGTTCTGATCTTGCTGTCTTCCTACTGACCAAACAGAATAGAAGAGTTGGAAGGCAGATTGGAGGTCCAAGCTCCTGCTCAAGCAAGAGACCCCATACCATTTCAGACAAATGGTTGTCCAGTGTCTTCTTAAAAGCCACCAGTGATGGAGCTCCCACAACTTCTGAAGGCAAGCACTTCTACTGGTTAATTGTTTGACTGTCAGAATATTTCTCCTTATTCTAGATTGGTTTTCTCTTTGATTAGTTTACATCCATTGCTTCTTGTCTAGCCTTGTGCTTTGGAGAACAGGTTGACCCCTCTTCTTTGTGGCAGTCCCTCAAATATTGGAAAACTGCTATCATGTCTCCCCTGGTCCTTCTTTTCACTAGACTAGACATACCCAATTCCAAATCTTCCAAGCTCTACTGTCTATTTGCCCTAACTCCTTTCCCACAAAGATGGACATACTAACATTTTGAGATGGCACAATTAATTTACATATATCCAAGGTTGCCTACTTAGAACAATGTGCAAATTAAGTCATTTAACCAAGATCTTGAATCTTGTTTGGTACAATAGCCAAGACTCATGTGGGTTTTTCATTTTTATGAATTCCATTTAGGTTTTTTTAGTCCTGGCTGGTGCTTTTGCTTGTTTTAACTCCATCTTTCCACATTTTTCTTTGCTTAAAAACAATTAAACATACTATAAAATCTAAGCATATATATATTTCAGTTTTATGTCATTTTGCTTCACCAGTTTTTTTTTAATTACTAATAGTATGATAAGTGGAGCTCTTTGCTAGTTCAGAAAAATGCATGTGCTATAATGAATATTATTCAGCTAAAATAAATCCTTCAAGGTTTGGAAATGGATTGTCATAGCAGGCTGTTTAGAAATTATATAGAATAGAAAATATATATTTCTAAATGAGAACATTGTAATTTCTCTATCTCTTTGAAACAGAAATAAAACTTTATTATTCAGTTATTTTTATTCTGTTGGACTCCTTACCAGAAATTGAATTATTCTTAAATTAATTTTAAAAAAACAGAATTGTTTTCAGGAACAAAAAAATAGAAGTGTAGTTACCATTACCAGGATATATCAATCCTTCTATCCTAATTTTGCTAATATTTACTATCTAATTTAAGTAGCTGGTAGTTCAATCATGTAATAATGATTGACACTGTAGAATGAAATTAAAATCAACAGAAAACCTTGTGGGGTTTTTTTTTTTAGAAGACAATACCTTTTTAACAGAGATTGTCCAGTTGTCGTGCTAAATCCAAGAGGACTTACTGCCTATTAAACGTAACAGCCTTACTTGTAAATTAGAAGCCTCTGTCTATATCAGAAGTAGATAATCAAGTGTGTTTTAAACTATAACTCCCATAAGACTCAAGTTAAAAGATCAATATTCATAGATTTTGGGAATTACATGTTCTTACATGTCAGAGTATACACTCTGCTTTAGACAGCCAAATGAAGAATTTTAACAGTCCCATGTAATTGAAAAAGAACAGTACCATTTCATGTGTTTTATAGAAAACAAGCAGCCTGTTATAAAATACATAAAATAAAATCATATTTCATTAGCAGTGACAGTAAATGAATTCTAGAAGAAAACATTTAAGTTTAACACAGCTTCAAAGAAATCTAAGAGTAAATCAGAGTTTTCTATAGGACTAAAATATGTCCTTGGGTACTGCTTTGCTCCATGTCTGTATCTGACATTCCATAGTAATGGAGACTTGTTTTCATATCTCCACCCAGTATAACTTGGTATAAAGAAAAGAAAAAAGCCATTTAAGTTTCAAATCAGCCTTTGATAGTCCTTACAAGCTTTAATTTTCCTACTTTGAAATTTACATAGGATCAGATATATCTCATCTATCTGGCATAGGGATCTATTTTGCATATAATATATCAAACATATTAGTTGAATATATCAGTTGATGATGCAATGACGGGGTTAGTGAGCTGTTCCAGATAAAAAGATGCTACCCACTTTTTGCTAGGCTGCCCTCATTTTTTTTTTAATCTACAAGAGTTCATTAACTCTATCATTGCATAATCCAAAATTACTGCAGTAGGATCTCCCTGGGAATAAATCCCATTTTGTTTTATTACAGATGAAATATATTTTTCATTTTATAATAAGGGATGTTACATTTCATTAAGAACATTGACAATTTAATTATATACACTTTTTGTCTTTGTAAAATATTAATATTGATAAGACATCCCTTGTAATGTATGTTTGTGTTTTTTAATGAGGAAAGGATAGAGGCCTGAAGATAGAAATGGCTGAACAGCTCTGAATCTATGATCTCTCTTTAATTCTTTCCCACCTTTCAACTTGCTTTTTTTATATACTTTTAATTTACTTTTTATAAACTGTAATACCTACTTTAGCTACAACTCAGTAAAGTATAAAACAGGACTCAGGAATGGGGAAAAGGAAGAAGAGATTGAATATACACTTCACAACATAAATTCCATCTAAGTTTTTGAAACTGCAAAAAATGGATGAATATACAGTACAACAAACAATTTAATTAAGTAATTCTGAGCCTTCTTATTCTCCAGATAGACATGAGAATTGTATAGCTAGACACTGTGTAATTTTTATAATTCCTCAGAATGGGACCTACAAACAGAAATTTAAAGTCAACAATTTATAGAACTTTCTTCTTCCCTGGTCAAGGATATTCTTCCCCCTTCCCCAGACAGCTGCTATTTGTTCAGTAGCTGTATTGCTTATGTAAGATAGATAGGATATGAACTCAAAAGGGAGAATATAACAGATTTAATATCTAGGCATTGCCTGCTTTTAGTGCAAACTGCGGTCTCAGTCTTTGAACTTTTGAACTTATTGCAATCTAAAATACTACTAAAGGAGTCCTTTGTAAAATGTACTGAGAGTCACTCAAATAAAACAGCAGAAGCTGTAAAGCTGTTCACACCAAAGAGCAGCTAATAGGAACTTAGAGCTGACCCCATTCCCAAGTATTCTAGGAGAGAAAGACATAACTATGGAGTTATGTCTTTAACTCTCAAGCAGAAAAAGGACAGAGATGAGTTAATAAGGAAACTATTTAAGCATTCAACAAGTTACATTCCATATTAAACTAATAGAGAACAATATTGCAGTTAATAAAATATTGAATCCATGAGAAATTGAGAACTGAAGGCTTCTGAGCTTATGGTCATTCACTTCTTCTCATGAGCATTTCTTTCCATCGTTTGAGGTTACACATGAAGTGTAGCTTTATACCAAGGAAAACTTTGAAGTGAAAATTCAAAAGAGAATTTGATATAGTGATTAAATAAAGAATAAATATAAGACAGATAAAAAAAAATTGGGACTATGAGAAACAGGATTTCAAGCTGCCTTGTCTGTTTTTGTTCTCTTTTTCCTATTTTCTTCTCATTTTGTCTTCAATCTTTTTTCCCATTTTCTTTTTTCTTTCCCAAACTGTTATTATTATTTTTATAATATAATTAAAACTTCTTTAATTATTGCTCATTGGTATTTAAATCCATTCCACATTTTCTTCAGAATCGCTGTTCTGGGGTGTCTTAACTAACCTTGTTGTGTGATGTGCTGTAATTTATTTATTTATTTTTAATTTACTTGACTGCCTATCTCTGGGCATGACTCTGGATAGCATAGAACAAGTAAAAATAACAATCCAATAAAAAAGGTTGAAATCCAAAATACAAACACATAAAATGATCAAAAGTCACTTTTAAGCAAAAGTAATCATGGACAGTGACTAAAGTCCATCTTGGATCAAGCTCAACAAAATCATTGTAAGAGTTCCCTACAACTCCTGGATCCTCAAGCACAGGGCAAAGCCATGTCTTCAGTACCTTTCTAAAGCCTGGCAGGATTGGGGTGAATATAAACTCTGCTTCAGTTTTGGATAAACTTCTATTATATGTTGCCAATTTTCCATGGTTACATTTTTTTTTAATTTTGGGGGTTTTCAATATTGTATTAGTAACAAAAATGGAGTGCTGTACATGGATGCTAGTTGTGTCTGCCAACTAGAAAGAGACAGAGTTCATTGTAGACAGCACTAGCATCTAATGATGCCATCAAGGAAACTCTGTGAACAGTTAGACAGCAGCAACCACATCCACTGGCATGATCAAGAGGCCTCTCTGCCAAGGTTATGGAAGAGTTATACAAATCAGAGAAGCCAGAATGAGTCTTGTGATACAAACACAGGGACTAATTCCATCACTAGCCAAATTAATCATTCCAAAGAAGGAGGAAGACATTTGCAGTGAGGAAGCCACGTGGAGCCTTGTGGAAAAAAAAAATGACCTACTTATATGTGCCACAACTTGAAAAAATAAGGAATAGTTACAGGTATACTGTACAGAAAATACCTTTAAAAAGTACACTTTATTCATACCCATTACATAAAAGCTTTTATCTGCATACTAAGCTATCTGCATACTTTAATTATTACTCATTGCTACACAAAATCACAAAAGCAAATTAAGATATTATAAGAGCTTTTATAGGCCCTTAAAATGGTATTTTTCAGAAACCAAATTCCCCAAACTTGCAACAATAAGTTTTAGGGACTTGCCTATATTCTGTCAAAAATAAATTTGAAAGGTCCGTTTCAAGCTGGTACCTACAGCCACTTTGAACGGTGAAGTTTAGAAGTTGGGAGGAAGAGTGACACAAATGTTGCTTCTCATGGAGTGGCCATAAGCCCCTATTAGCTTTACTGATGCATTCATATTATTCAGTCTTTGGACCTATGTTATATATATAAATAATTTATTATGTTTTTAAAAGTAGCAATTTTAGCATTTCTAATATGACAGCACAGTATTTTTGAGTGTGGGATCTATATTTTTCAGGGTATGATGAATTGTTCCTTCATAGTTCAGTACTTATAAAAGGCTAATAGAATCTCAATATTATTTGCTCACTTTTATGTTTACAATATTAGAAAGAATTCTTTTGCCATTATAGTCATTTCACTTCAATGAAGTATAGTATATAAAATTCATTGTATATAATATATACTTATGTACACTTCATTGTATATAATAGATGGATAATCTATATGATTCAGTTTTGTGCCTTATACTTCTCTAAATGTGTTACTTTTTCATTTTCTTATCTTATTATCCTATGAATGTGTTAAATCATTCTGGTAAAGCAAAGCAATATTGTCCATTAGGGTTACAGCAACTCAGCCACATTAAAAGCAATGATGCTTTTTTAACCAAAGATGTTTAAACCACATGTAATCAGCTGTGTATCTCATAAACAGGAATATGATAACATCAATCATCCCCTTTACAAAAAGATACCAAAATTTTTGTTAAAAATGTTAATAGGAAACAGTAATCCTGGCTTTTTAAACAATATAAATGATGTTCATGCTATGTGATATAACAACGGTCCTTACATGATAGCTAAAAATCCAGTAGTGATTGCTTAATGCATAAACCATTAATTTAAAAAACATGGATATCTGATTCTCAACAAAATGCTACTCTGGCTGATTTGTTGCCTTGGAAAAATAAATGTTACTCTGATCCCTACTCCAGAATCCTGTACAATTTTGAGGTCAGAAAATTTATCCTTGGCTTTCCCTGAAGTCAAATATAGTATTGCTGTTTATTGCATAAAAAGCTCAGGACATACCTTAAGCTATGATTTGTTGACTAGATGTATTCATCAAGGGCTACTCGTGGCAATACTGTAGCAGTAGCACCAGACAGAATAGATATACTTCATTATTGACTTCTAAAGATCCCTCAGAAATGTCCCCTCTCCCCGTGAAGCAGTTTGGGAGTGTTCCCAAGCAATTCAGGCTAGATTTTATGAAAGATGGATATCTAAATTAGGAGAGATTAATAGTCTGTCTCTTATAATTTATGTTTCAGTGACAACCACATTTGAGAAAATGATATCACAAAATATTTTAGATTGCATTAGCAACCACTTTAGTACTCCAAGCCCCAGGCAGTGGTTATTGTGTTGAGCATGACATTAAGATATGTTCAACAGTACAAAACAAAAGTAAAAATAAGCAGGTCCTCTACATTCTCTATTGAAATTCTCTCTCCCTCGCTCCCTCCCTCTTTCTCTCTCTCTCTCTCCCTCTCTCTCTCTTTCTTAGCAGAAGTATCCTCTCAGGAGAAATAGAGGACAACGGAGGCAAGAAATAAAACAATAGTGTACAAGCACAGTTCACTTCATAACATCATCGCACTTATGTTTTCTTTTTGACACAGTTTTGGTTTCTGTGGATACCAAAGTCATGTAGAATGCAGCAATGCATACTGAAGGAGATTAACAGATATCTCAAAAAACAATGAGCAAAAGCATGTTTCCTTCTCCTGTTTTAAACTATTTTGTTAAACAAGAAAAATGGAAGGAAGGACAAATGGCTACACATGCGACAAAAGGCAAATACACTTACTTACTTACTTACATTAGATGTCAGGATGCCAATACAGATTAGCAAGATCACCACATTCTCATCATTTTGGCAATACAGCTTTCTGTAGTCTTAGATGCTATTAAGACAATGTTTTCATTTCCTGGAGGAAGGACAACAGCTACTACCAAATTCAGATAAGAAGGAGATACCAAGCATTTCTCCACTGATAATTTATGGTGTAATCCAGCCATCACTGAGCTGAATATAACTAAGGAAGGCAGGATTTATATTGACCCAATACAGTAATGGCTAGATGCAGTGGTGGGATTCAAGTAATTTATAACTAGGTCTCTGCCCTAATGACCGGCTGGGTGGACATGGCTGGGTGGACATGGCTGGGTAGGCATGGCCAGGGGGCATGACAGCACTCAGCCTCTTGCAGCACTCTGCCAGTCAAACGGGGTGCTGGGGTTAATTACAAAATGTGAGCTTTACTTTGTGACATCCAGATCCAGCGAGCAAGGAGTGTGAACTCTACAGAAAATACACTTTTGTTTTGTTATGAAGAAATATCCCCAAAGTCAGATGTACACTAAATGTAGACTGATTTTTAGCTACACATCTTCCCAGCAAATGGCAAATTTTAAAGCTCCAGGCAAAAAGAATTCATTTTAGGATGAATAACTACAGTTTGCATGTTGGAGGTTCCTAAAGGAATGCTGGGAAACTCTGTATTTTAAAGAACATTTGAGGGAGAGGTGCAAAATTGCCTTTCTCTGCCTGAGGCTGTAGAGACCTGACACCAATTAAAACACTGTGAAGCAACTGTATTTATGTCTGATATTCAATGCAGATCCATACAGCAGAGCTGAATTCAAGTATTGGTCTAGCAAAGGTTTTGAATGCCCTAGTTTGCAAATCAGTATTACCAGAGGAGAAGCTTCATAGAATTAAATTTAAATTTACAACCTTTACAACCTTTAAAGCTTTTTTGGCAATATTGTTGCAGGGAGCTTTGGTGCTTAGATCATTCAATATCAGAACTCCAAGGTCCTTGAAAAAGTGAGGATCATCAACAAGGTCATGTCCGCCTAGCTTGTATTTGGGATATAGCTTTTTTTTTTTTAACTACTGTGTAGGACACAGCATTTGTTGGTAGAGATTTGGAGTTGCCAGCTGTTAGACCATTCAGACATATAATAAAGATCTTTTTGAAGGACGGTAGCATTGACAATGATGTTGAATAGTTTTACATCATCAGTGAAGAGGACTCAGTTGCTAATAAGGTAATCACAGAGGTCATTTATATAGAGTATAAAGAGTGTGGGTCCTAGAACTCTCCCTTGTGGGTTGCTGCTGATAACTGCTGCAGGATTTGACAGGATGTTTCCTATTTTTACAATTAGTTGTCTATTTGACAGGAAGGCAGTAATCCACTTGTGAAGGGATCCAGAAATGCCAATCTTATTTCATTCTTCAACACAGTGACTAAATTAGTAGACCAGCAAAATATTGTGGACATAATATATTTAGATTTCAGCAAAGCATTCGACAAAGTAGACCACAACCTACTTCTTAGTAAGCTAGAAAAAAGTGGAATAGATAGCACCACCACTAGATGGACTTGCAACTGGCTGGCAAACAATACTCAACAAGTAGTCCTTAATGGGTCTAAGTCTACATGGAGGGAAGTAAGCAGTGGGGTGCCACAAGGTTCAGTCTTAGGCCCAGTACTCTTCAATATCTTCATTAACGACTTAGATGAGAGAATAGAAGGGGAACTTACCAAATTTGCAGATGATACTAAGCTGGCAGGAATAGCTAACACCCAAGAAGATAGGCTCAAGATCCAGATGGATCTTGACAGACTAGAACACTGGACCGTATCTGACAAAATGAAATTCAGTGTAGAAAAAAGTAAAGTCCTACACTTAGGCAAGAAAAACCAAAAGTACACATATAGACTGGGTGAAACCAGGCTCAAAAGCAGTAGCTGTGAGAGGGATCTTGGAGTCTTAGTGGGACAACCAGCTAAATATGAGCCAGCAGTGTGCAGCAGCAGCCAAAAAAGCTAATGCAATCCTAAGTTGTATTAACAGAGGGATATAATCAAGATCAAGGGAGGTACTAATACCACTCTATAAAGCCTTAGTAAGACCACACCTAGAGTACTGCATCCAGTTTTACTCACCATATTATAAAAAAGATGTTGAGACTCTAGAAAAGTCCAGAGAAGAGCAACCAGGATGATTAGGGGACTGGAGACTAAAACATACAATGAATGGTTGCAGGAACTAGGCTTGGCTAGTTTAGTAAAGAGAAGGACCAGGGGAGACATGATAGAGGTCTTCCAATATTTGAAGGGCTACCACAGGGAGGAAGGGGTCAAGTTATTTTCTAAAGCACCTGTAGGCCAGACAAGGATAACGGATGGAAACTGAACAAAGAGAGATTTAACCTGGAAATAAGGAGAAACTTTCTGACAGTGAGAACAATCAACCAATGGAACAGCTTGCCCTTGGAAGTTGTGGGAGCACCATCACTTGAGACTTTCAAGAAGAGATTGGACTGCCATTTGTCAGAAATGGTGTAGGGTCTCTCGCTTGGGCAGAGGGTTGGACTAGATGACCTACAAGGTCCCTTCCAACTCTGATTATCTGTTATCTGTTACTAATAGTAGTTTGTCATGTACCACTGAGTCAAATGTTTTGCAGAAGTCAATGTAAATTACCTCTATTGTTTTACCCTGGTCAAGAAGTGTAGTCCATATTTTTTTGCAGTTTAGAAGTTGCAAATTGCAGAACAATTTTTTTCTGAAACCAAATTGTTTATTGGAGATTAAGTTGTTTGACTCTAGGTGGAATGTAATGCATTGATTAATAATTGATTCCATAACTTTGCACATGATGCAACACAATGAGATTGGTCTGTAGTTTTCATCCAAGCAGGGGTTACCTTTTCTGAAAATAGGGATGACCGATGTGTGATAAATCTGTTTTAGAAAGGCTTGCATTCTCCCTGAAACAGAAGCTATGCTGAAAAAAATGCAGGTGATGTACGGTACAAAAATATTTTGGCTATGCCAAGTGCAACAAACTACTTGTCCCTATCCTAGAAATTGATTGACTGATTGATTGATTGTTGCCATCAAATCACCATTAGGGAGCCCATTTTGAGAACTCACATTCAGCATTGCCATTGGAGCCACATATTGTCTTACTTATTATTTTCAGGCAACAAATCACCGAACTCTTTATGAATTGGGGCAGCCTGGTTAACTTGCTGTTTAAATTAATATGTGTTACATGTTGCATGTAAACTTGTTTTTCAAAAATAATATGAGCATTGCAAATTTCTTTGACATACTAATGCCAACTAATGAATGATAGGATATTATCATTGGTATTTCCTATTTGATAGGAAAAGCATAAAGCACTATAGTCAAGTGGAATGATTATGGCACAATAAAAAGATGATAGTAATCTAGTAATAAAATGGTTAAAATTATATAATCAAATATTAGGTTTGCACTATTGAACTTCCACAGTTTCTGTAGAGGGGGGCTCTGCCAACTTTGGATGGTGAAAATCTACTTCATATCATTGAAACAAAATAAATCCACTGTTCAAATTAATTCTAGTTCAGAAGGTAGCTTTACATATATTTCTTCATAATCCTTCCTTGAACAATGATTTCCCATTCATAACATTTAATCCAGACATACTAAAGATTTGAAAGAATCTCTACAAGTGTTGGAGTCAAGTCAGCTCTTACTTTTCTAAGATTAAAAAAAAAAAACTTTTTCCATCCTCATATTTTTTCAACTTTTTCCATCCTCATATATCTAAAGGGGTGAGCCTGACAGAGGGAAAGAGAGAGAGAGAAAAGAGAAAGAGAGAGAAAAAGAGGAAGAAAAGAAAGAGAAAAGGGAAAGAAAGAAAGGGGGACAGACAAAGAAGGGGGGATGGAAGGAAGGGACAGAAAGAAAAAGAAATAAAGAAGGAGGGAGAGAGGGAGGAGAAAAATAATGAGATATCTATTCTAGTCCAATCACCTGCTCCAGCAGGGCTAGAAGGGAAAGAATGTGTATGTGTGTGTGTGTTCTCCTTGTAATTTACCAGTACATTTTGGTTTTGCCTTTGTTGAGGTAATTCCCCATTAGGAGAATGAGCGCATACAGGGAGACGTATTTGAGAGTAGTGTTTGAATAATACACATACAGCACACAGATACCTTGTACAGTAAATGTAGGTTTTTACTTCCAGAAACGTTAAGCAAAGTCCAAAATAGGCAGTCCACAGTCATTCACAGGTAAGTCAGTCAGTTTTTTCAATCCAGGGTTAATTCAATAACAAAGTCCAAAAACAGTTCAGTAACAGACTTACATTAAATCCAGAAAATATCAGTCAATTAGGAAAAATGGAGGAACGGCAATACTTTCCAACAGAAGGAAACAGAGATACACTCTCTTCTGAGACTCAGACTAAGACAAACCAGGTTTCTGGCTCCATCTTATGGCCGTTTGAGAAACCACACCCAATTGCAGTTTTTGCAATCTCTTAAAGATACAGTTTTAAAATGTTTATCCAGGTTTGTATATTTCTAACCCAAATACCTGTTTGGTAACTTATATTCCAAACAGCCTTCTTCAGAATTGGCATGGTAATACATTGGGAAAAAGTAAGTTTTAGGGTGGAGATCTGGTCCAATGGATCCTGTTTAAAGCTTCAACAAAATGTGAGAGCTTCCAGATAGTCTTGACCATGTTTCGTCTACAAAACCTTTAATAGAAGCCAAAGAGGTTTCAATGTGCTGGCAAAGATGTTTCAATGTGGAAAAGGGCCTCAGTCTAAACTAGGCCTTATTCAATCTGATGCATCGGGTCTCTCTTTCTCTCTCTCTCTCTCTCCCTCCCTCCCTCCCTCTCAGACTGGCTTTGCTCTACTTTTCTGATGTGCCTGCGGAGCCCGGACTTTGAACATGGATGGATGGATGGATGGATGGATGGATGGATGGATGGATAGAGAGAGAGAGAGAGAGAGAGAGAGAGAGAGAGAGAGAGAGAGAGGCAGGCAGGCAAGCAGGCAGGCAGGTAGGCAGGTAGGTAGGCAGTCAGGCAGGCAGGCAGGCAGGCAAACAGAGAGACCTTTTGGATGGATGGATGGATGGACGGATGGATGGATGGATGGGTGGACAGACAGCCAGACAGCCAGAATGCAACAGTGGTGGCACTTTGGGAAAGTGGTGGCGGCGGCTTTTCCCAATGTGCTGCCACATTCAAGGCACAGGTTCCAGTGCAGTACAACAGTCCAGCCGGCCGGCCCTGGAAATTCACCCATTGACTAGCACTGCTCTGGAGCTGCGCCTCCAATGCAGAAGTGGTGGCACATTACATGCTGCTGCAGCTGCATTCGATGCGCTGACCTCCTGCTGCCTCTTAGCACCCTTCTGCTGGCCACCTTGGGGGTGCTAAGAGGCATGGGGGGGGGGTTCAAGGCGCCAGTCCTACAGGTTCACCCATTGACCGCTCTGGAGCCAGCACCTCAATGGGTGAAACTTCAGGGACGGCCAATGCCTCAAACACCCCCCTGATGCCCCTTAGTGCCCATCTGCCGGCCCCCTTGGAAACACTAAGAGGTGGCAGGGGAGGCGGCGCATTGAACATGGCCACGGAGGCACATAACATGCCACCGCTTCCACATTGGAGGTGCCGGCTCCGGAGAGTTACTGCAGTCAATGGGTAAACCTGCAGGGCCAGTGCCTCGAACACCCCTGTTGCCTCATATCATCCCCAAGGGGGCCAGCAGAGGGGTGCTAAGAGGCATCAGGGGTGCGGTGCATCAAATGTGGCTGCAGCGGCACATAACATGCCACTGGTTCTGCATTGGCGGTGCCGGCTCTGGACCAGTGCTACATTCAATGAGTGAACCTGCAGGGTTGGCGCCTCCAACACCCCCCCTGCTGACTCTTAGTGTCCCTCTGCCATCCACTTGACTCTTAGCGCCACCCTAAGACATCCCACTGCCAAAGTGGTACCACCCACTTTGGGAACCACTAAGTGATAGTCTTTGCTTAGATGCAAAGCCAGCAGGGTGACCTTGGGCCAGTCATTCTTTGTTAGCCCTGGAAGGAAGCTATGGCAAACTACTTCCAAAATCTTGCCAAAAAAAATGCAGGGATAAATCCAGGCAGTTAGCAAAAGACAAAAATTAATTAAAAAGCACCAAAAAAACACAAAAATAAACAAATTGACAACCAATGCAGGGTCCACAAAATTGGTGGGAACATTGGGAACCAGATAGAATGTGTAAGGTGTTCTACATGTTGGACCAATTGTTATCTACAGAATTACCTTGGTTTACTAATTACTAACCTTATCAAAGAATTGACAAACCCATGCTGTATCTTGTTAATTCTGGCATGTATAAAACAAACAGTTATTCTGCAATATGCAATTAATGATGCATAAAGTAAGCAGATAGCTGCAACTATGTAACCATGGCTACCCCTGGAAAAGGCAAACATATTCAAATCTTCTTAGTATTTGAATGTGAATCCATAAAGAAATAGCAAGGGATAAACTAGACCAGGAATTTGAAAACTTCTCAGAAGGATACAATAACAAGCCACTTTTGTAGAATGTGTACAGTATATTAGAAATGTTCACAGCCAATTTTAACATATTAAGAAAAAGCAATTGCAGAAAATGTTGTAGTTAAGGCTTTGAATAAACATAAAAATATGCATCTTAAAGGAAACAAGCATGAAAATATGTTTACATTTTCATGCTGGGTACTGTTGTGGTTTGCCAGCAGCAGGTGCAGACAGCAGAGGTATCGGACAGTGAGGACGAAAAGAAACCAGTCAGGGAGTCTGGAGAGGACTTGGACGAGGGTCCTAAATCCGATGCAGGGATGGTGCCAGGACCATCTGAGAGTGAGGTGATGCCTTTGGAGCCTTCAGAGTCTGGTAGTAGCGAAGCAGAGGACCCAGGGGAGCCTGTTCCCATTGCGCGTGTGCACAGAGCTTCTAGAAGGCGAGAGCAGCTGAAGCAGAAGTGGAAACTCAGGAGTAAGGCTGGGAGGTGATTGCCCCTCCCATAAGGGATAAAAGTCAGACCTCAATGATGAAAAGCTTTGCAGGAAGCAAAGCAGTTCAGTAATTTCTGAGTCCTTTTTGAAGCTCTGTACTCTGATCGTTTTTTTCTGGGGTTTTGGGTTGCTTTATGTTAGCCTTAATTGGATTTCTGTTTTTTGGCAGCATTCTACAGCACTGAAAAGTGTGCTCTTATCTGGAGGAACTGTATGCAATTAGTTTTGGCTAAAAATGCAAGTAATTCCCAGCATCACATTAAAATAGGTTTTATTTTTAAAATCAATTTGTGTTTTATTAAGTTTGATGAAGCCTGGGTCAGAACAGGTACTTTTAAAAATGCAGATAAGTGCAATTTTGAGTCAAAATAATCTTGTTACTGGAAAATGAAAAACTGTGGGGAAAATAAATAACAGTTGAATCTAGGATGGAAATTTTGTGTTCTAGATTTATGCTGTGGTCCTTTCCCTCTTGAGCCCACTTTAGAAGAGATTCATATTACTAGGATGTTGACAGGTTTACTGCAGAATTGCACATGAAATCTCTGAAAAAAATAATATAAGGAATAGAAATGTATTTTGTTTGTGTAAATAATATAAAAATGTTGTTCGCCATAATGAACAACAACAAAAAATCTGTAGTCAATCCTTTCTAGTATATTGACACCCAAAGCTAAATTTAAGTTCCTTACATTAATCTGATCCCAATTACCCAGTATGTTAATGACCAAAAGACCAACTCATGTAAGGACAAACAAATTGCCAACCTTGCTCCTCAAATTAATTCAAGCATAAAGTTGAATTCTTGACAGGGTTAAGCATGAAATTAAAGTCCCCAAGAGCACTGTTTGTCAAAATAAAACTTACCTCAAAATAAAAAGTTTCATAAATCGAAAGATAAAAAGCAGATGCAATGTCACACTTCACCAAGATAGAACTCTGCTCACAACATCTAACCATGTCTGAGCAGCATGATTGAAGGATACATATTTGATAAATGATGGCTCAGGTGGTTCAGCATTTCATTAATTGAAATGCTATGTCTTTTTTCCTCCAAAAATGATTGATACAGAATTCCCCAGATGCTTCTGAATAAATATAGAAAAGGTGAGACATTCATTGAAGCCCAGGGCACACACTAAGGGCAAATAACCTATTTTTATTTATGATCTATTTTAATTCCTCATTCTTTAGTCTATGTCCAGGATTTAGATCTACTTGAACATCACCTTGAGGACTCTCCAAATCATGGCCCAAATCATGCCATGAATGGAATCGTATTCAAGTCATGGGATAGTCTTGAAGCCAAATTGCAAACATGAATTGTCTCGAGAGAAACAAGTCAACAAGACAATTAAACAAAGAATTAAAGATTCAAAGTGAATCTAGACAGGATTTAAAGGGTGTACCAATTTTTTAGAAAAGTCAAAATAGCCTTCCAGTGGATTACTCAAAGTAACATTCATCTTAAATATTATTCCACCTCAAGGTCCTCTCCTTAGCAGGTCTTAAGGAAGATTTAACAAAATGCCAGCCATTCAGAGATGTTGCCCTTGAGAAACTGGGGAGGTTGATTCAATTGAACATGTGATTTTGAGATGACCCATGATCCTTTTGTAATTAAAACTCAGAGGTAATGTAAAGTTGCCAAATATGCCTTTTTATCTTCAAGAACTCACTGTGTTGTTATCGCTAACAGAGTCAGACTAATGTATACAACTACTGCAGTATTTTTAGATGTACTTAATTTTTACTGTGTTTTATTAACATATTCTTAGTCTAAGATTATTATAAAGTTTATGTATATTATTCATAAAAGCATTCATTCAGTTTTTGGCAATCTCCTTCTTAAAGAATTAAAATTTAAGCTAAGGCATGAAAGTAAAGACAGACATCTGTATCTAAGTACCACTTTTTGTCCCAACTTGATATTCTCTAGATATTTTGAACTACAACTCCATTATCCTCAAGTCATGGGTGTTTCTAGTTGGGACTAAAGGGAACTTCAGTCTATAACATCTGGAAGACAATTCATTTTCTCCCTCAGTGATTAACAGCAGCTATCAAAAGTCTTATCCAGCATTACCGGGAGATTGTAGATATTAAACCTCTTTATAGAATCCTATCCAATCCTTGGGAATATTGCTTGACTCATTGATCCACCTCTTTTAACTGTGTGTGTGTGTGTGTGTGTGTGCATGTGTTTGTGTATGTTTATTTGTATGTCAATATATATGTCAGTATGTTAGAGCTCAGCTAAAGTATTGTGTCTACATCAGTAAACAAATTGCAGATGCAGACATATTTCAGCTGAGATCCAACCAGCCCATTTTCACACTAATAAAAGCACGATGATTGCAGGAAAAGGATGGTGAATTTCCAGAATGCCATTGGGAATGAATCTGTTTAATACTTTTATTATTCTTATATTAGTTTTACTCTATCCTGTTTATCTACAAAGTTAATCCTATACCAGCTTGAAATACAACTTCAGCTGCTATGACCATGTCTAAATAAAAACAGTCTAATAAAGGTCAGTAGTGAAGTAAATCATTGCTCTAAATCTGTTGTGTTTTCCTTGTAGGTCTCCACCTTCATTTGCACACTGCCTGGATTTATCTTTTCAGTAATTCTAGGGTTCCTTTTTAAACTCTGGAAACCTCAGGACATAGCAAAGTCAACAACATTCCATTAAAGCTTATTTGGGATTTGCTTCCAAATCAAGCTGTGTAGTACTGTGTACATTTTACACGTAAACCATGACTTCTTTCAATCCTCAGATGTGAAATGCTTAATCTGATGAGTATTTATTACAGTAATATATTATTTATATGATTCTGACATTAAGAGGACAATGATTCCTAAAGTTACAGCCTGCCTGAACCTGCTCAGAAACTGACAAGTTTCCTTTATTGTGAAGGAACCATTATTTTGTATCTTAATTATTAAAAGGCCCAGAGTGCTATATAATTTAAATAAAAACCATATAAAATTCTCAACAAATTGAAGGAAAACCAAAGATTTATTAAAGCAACAGCAAAATAAAAAAAGAGATTATAGATGATGGACTGTTAGTGTCAACTTATTTCCTTCATTTTTAAGTTTTCATGACTGGCCCTGAAAAAAAACAGTCCCCATTAATGCACTGAGTTGATGCAATAATTTCCCATGAATTAAAGGATGGGAAGCCAGGGTGGTTGGGGAAATAACTGTTCAATGAAGAGTACAATATTATTTCACTTTCTTCTTTTATATATGCAAATAAACATACACAGTTGAGTGCTTGTTCTTTCATCAAACTCAATGACAGCTTTTAGCAAAATAATAGCACTTTTTTGCAAGAAAAACTAATGATCCCTTAATTAAGATTTAAGAAGTAATAAAGTTTCTTAGCATTTTTGCAAACTCTTTGATGCAACCCTTGTTTTAAGTAACACTAGCCTAAATTATATTTAAAAATTCAGTTTTGTATATGCTTTCATGTCAGAATCAGTGTGAATGAAAATGATCTTACTGTCTGGCCCAATTCTAAGTAAGAATACCTGAATATGTTCCATTTCTGAATCATTCAATCATCCCTAAACTTTCCTCTTTCATGCTTTGTTGTTTTAACTTTTATAGAAAATTATCCTAGGAATTAGATAAAAAACAAACTGGTTCCTTGAATAATCAATGGCTCATCACACAAAATGCAAAGCAATAGTCTTTGATGATTTTCATGTAGCATGCAAGATAGAAGAAAGAAGGTCATATTTTAGAAAGAAATGTTACATGTAAATAAAATTACTATTCTTAATAATAGAAATAATCTGTAGTAAATATATAGAAACTATTCAGCCTATGCTTTCATGTGTATCCTGATTAGGATATTTTTACAAATAAAAGAGATGTGCAATTTTGGCACTAATGTATAGGAAAAGACCTGTGGTGGTATTCAGCTGGTTTGCATTGGTTCACGCGAACCAAGCAAGAATTTGGTGTGGGTTTCAGAACTGGTAATAAGTTCTGACCTGCCACACCCTCAACCTGGTCACCCAGTTGCCGCTGGCTCTCTTGCCCTGCCCACCTGACGCTCACTCACCCCGCCCACCTGACGCTCAGTCCTTAAGGTATTTCTTTTTTCCTCCCCACAATCAGCTGTTCTTATGATCAGCTGTGCCGGGATTCCCCTGAGCAGCCCCACCTCTTCATTTTTTGCCTTCCTGAGCCCCAGGGGAATCTTCTGGGACCAAAATTCCCCCGAGACTCACCTGAGGCCCCCAAAATGGGTGGAAGGGTGACTGCAAAAAAACAAAAAAGCAAAAAAGCAAAAAAAAACCCACACCCACCCAGTCACATGGCCATGCCTACCAAGCCACACCCACTAAGCCACGCCCACAGAACCAGTAGTAAAAAAATTTGAATCCCACCACTGGAAAGATGTTACTTAAAGATAACTAAAAATACCATGGTTTCTTGTTCAAATCAACCAACCAAAAGTCCATAAACCTCTTTAGACAATAATTTTACCAGGCATATTAATTTCAGCCAGTCTGCAATTGAAAGCTTGAGAATGTTAGTCAATTTTTGGTTTATTTCCATAATAATAAATTTCAAAATATAAATGCCTAGCCTGCTAAATGTTTTCCTCCTGTGTTTCAATCTTGTCAATATTCTTGTAAAAATATTTAACTTGGTCATTTATTGTTCTGATAAATAGGTAGCATATTATGTATGGAAATATTCTAGATTTAAAAGAAAATAAATATCCTAAGGATTGTTGTTATACTGGGCTCCTGGTTATTTATTATTAATTGCTTATACCTGCAAAAGTATAATAAGCACTTAACATTTCATTAATGCTGAGAGCCAAGTTAGGATCATTTTAAGAACAAATAGGTTGATTGAGATATGGGTGAAGGCCGTGGATATTGCAAAAAAGAAAAAAAGCAATGGTGGTACACAAAACCAACACAGCTGCTATAAAAGCACTAGTAACAGGAACACAAGGTTACTGTAATTAGTACCAATTACAAAACTAAATGATTCTTAGAATCATCATGGAAATCAGTCCCAAGAACAAATTATTGTAACCAAATCATGGAAATAATGAGAAATGATGGGACTTGTATATACATAGTTTAAGAATTATCTTCTTAAAGTGGAATAAATATTTAAACAAATATTTATTTGTCTAAATAAACAAATAGCCAGAAACCTAAGCAAATCATTACTCCATAGAGAAGAACAGAAAAAAAGCCACAGGAAAATATCTCTCTTTGAGGTCCTTTTTCATTCTATATACCGTAATGGAGAACCTATGGCATGCATGCCAGAAGTGGCACACAGAGCCACTTCTGCCAGCATGTGAGAGGTTACCCGGAGGAGTCCCACTGTGCATGCATGCCTGCCACCTGCCCACCAGCTGATTGTCAGGTATCTGATGTGCATGCGCAGGGAGTGGGGTGCGCAGGAAATGCATGCGCATGAGCAAAGACACTCAGGGTGTGTGGGAGGATCATGCACACATGCACAGGAGGTGTTGGGGGGTCCAGCATGCATTGCCTTCTGGGTGTTGGCGCACATCTGTACACAAGCACACACAACATTTTCGGCACAGGACCCCAAAATGGTTAGCCACCGCTGCTACATACCATACTTGCTTAAATTTGCTATATACCTAGAAGTGTAAGAATCATAAATAAATGGATATTGAATTGGTAGTTAGAATCACGTAGGGCTGTGAAACCTTTCTTTCCATCAGAAAGAAGGACTAAAGAAAATCTGTTATTTGAAGAACTTTTTGAGAATACACAAATAATTGAACAAATAATTTAATATTAATTCATACTCCTCCCTGAAAGAAAAAAAATGAAGCTCAAATATTTTGTACACATAAATTGAAAGCAAAGGAAAACATAAATCTTAGAAAAACCATAGGCAATCAAATAAGAATCTGACAAAAAACCAAGATGTTTAAATTTATTCATTCATTTATTCATCCATCCATCTATCCCTCAATCCATTTATCCGTTGTATGACTGTTCATTTTCCAAGTGATTCTGTGGAGCTACAACATTGAAAACAATCCCCCCCCAAAACAGATCAGTATTAAAAATCCAACAAATCATCAAAAATAGGCAAAACATCCATAGTATTGGATATAGTGTGGTATATCATGGTATTTAGAAATGGGATAAATATCTAATTTTATTTATTTATTTATTTATATCCCACCTTTATTCTTTTTACAAATAACTCAATATGGTAAACATATCCAACATACCTTTGTCCTATTTCTTCCCACAACAATAACCCTGTGGGGTGAGTTAGGCTGAAAAAGAGTGACTGGACCAAGGTTACCCACCCAGCTGGCTTTACCCAGTGGGACTTGAACCTTAATCATAATAATTATCCATGTGCTGCATACTGAACCAAATTTATGAGTGGTCTTAGGACAGCTTCATGTACAGTGACAGGGAGAAATGTTGACATTTCCCTAAATCAGATCACATTGCTATTGCCTATGAAAAAGTCCATGTGACCCATATTATGCATATTTTTATAACGGAAAAGTCAAGTTTGGATAAAAAATGGTAAACTAACACCAAGTCAATAAATATTCTAAAATCAAAGCAGTATGTAAGAAATCAGAGCCAAGATACAGTAGGCAATTTCCAAAAGCAGCACAGAGAGTTAGAATGAGATTTTATTCTAAGAGTATATAGGAAACCTGTAATTCAGTGGTGGTATTCTACTGGTTTGGCCTGGTTCTGGCAAGCCGGTAGCAGCGATGAGCAGTGGAAACCGAACCGGTTCTCTTCACTGCTCTGCTGTTGGGCTCACCCGTCCGCCCAGGCTCCCATACTCACCTTTATCCACTGAATTTGAAGCACAGCTGCTTTGCGCAGCACAGAAGAGTGCCGCATAGCAGCTGCTGAAGCGATCGGGATCATGCAGGCTTGCAGGAAGAACGTTAAAACACCTCTGCACCTGCACAAATGCCTCTGTGCCTGCGCAAAATGAATGTTTGCCACACGCATGCATGCAAAATGTGTGCATGCATGCAAAGTGCGCCCACCAAGCCACACCCACCAAATAGGTGGCAAAAATATTTGAATCCCAACACTGCTGTAATTGTAGTTAATGAGCAAATGTTTCTGTGATACTATATAAACTTAACTTTTTCATGTCTTTCACTAGCCAAATAAAAATAATTCACTGAATTAATTTTCTTAGACATATTCTTTTTCTCTGCATCTTTATTTTTGAAGCCTATCTCTCTCAATTTCCATGTGAAATTAAGCTATGATTCATGATATGATTAAGAGAGAGACCTTTAAATATTCCACTATATTAACTGAATGTATTTTTAAAAATCAAATCAATGTGCAGCTGTTTTGGTTTATGTGATCTGCTGAGTTCCACTTATGAAATAAAATTAGGTCAAGTCGACATGATATCACTTCCCTTTTCTGAACAGAGTTGAGAAATCTCACATAATTCAAATGAACATTCCCACTGATCTTAAAACTAAGCAGAGCAGCTGGAAAATGACAAAACCTGGCAATGGACTTATTTAAAACATGAATGATATTTTAATCAGATACAAATATATTAATAAAATAGACTTTTTATGAATCTATTTACAAATGCACTTATTAATTCATATTTCTAATCCTGATTTCATATGAAACAATATAAAATATATAAATATATAATGCAGTTTATTTATTCACTCCCAATATGCCTTAATTAAATGTGGACTGAATTAATGCAATATAGAACAGGGCTGTCAAACTCCTGCTGGTGCCCATGCCCAGTTTAGCAAAGAGAAAAAAGTTCCAATATGACACGTGACACTGCCCTGATGACATGAGTTTGACAACCCTGCCTGCAAATTCAAATTGTGTTGTACAGCACATGGCACTAGAGTACCAATGATAAAATACTAGGATTATGTTCTCATTATTTTTGATTCAAAAATTCAAAGGCCTCACTCTCCTTCATAGATCTATAAGGAAATATGGATAGGATTTCATTATAAATCCCTTATGCCTGAGTTTCCATGAAACTTTTTTTGTGGTTACTTTTACTTTAAATACACTGTATACAGCAATCTGTAATTAATCACTTGTAGCTTAATCTTTTAAGCACAACTGAGAAATGCAACAGAACAATATTAAACCATGGTTTAACTCTGCCCACAAAAATAATCTAGTGATCTGAGTGCATTTTGGCATTAGACAAAGAGAAGTGAAGTGAGATGAATATTGCTTGAGGAAAAGCCAGATTTCGTTGATATAAAATGAAAAAAAGTGCAGTAGTATGATGAACCACAGCATAAGCAGGATGAAAGAGAATGGAAAATATTATTGGCTATCCAACAACAACAACAAAAAGCTAAAAGTGGGATCTAGTTTTCCTTAAAAGCAGAAGAAAGTAAACTACATGGTCAAATTGACTTTCATACAAGGATATGTGGTCTGCTGCTTATATAATTAAAAGAGAATGATATCCCTTCTTGCTTGCATAAGGAAGAACAAATGGGCAATAAGTCAAAGAGAACTGTGTCTCAAACTGAAAGTTGCAGCTCTTTCTTGGTTTGAGCATGTGTTACTTTAGTTTATGTGTTTCCCTTCTTGCTTCTAGAACCATCTCAGTAGAAAATTGCTATTGCTGCTAAATTCTGAACAGAATGACTGTTCAGATTCAAAATATGGGCTTCCACTAAAACAGAACCATTTCCAAAACCCAGAGTCTATCTCAGAAAGAGTTAAATTACCAATGAGATTGTCTTCCCTTTTGTAAAATATCTTGGACTGTTTAGGTTTCCTAGTTCACTGGAAGTTCTATGATTATCTTATTTCACTAATGACAATGTACATATTTAATCCCCACCGTAACTAAATAGTTTGAGTCCCTGTTGTAATCACCGCCCAATAAATGTTACCATAGAATCATGTCAATTTGGTATGTCTACCAAATACCATGGGTATTTCAGAATTTTTATGTTTTTTATAGAAATCCAAAAGGTACATTTTATACATATCCAGTTGTTGTTTTGCAGCAGTAATCATATATAAAAATAATCTTTCATTGCTTTTTTCCTAACTGTTGTCGATTAATCTCAACAAAAATTGTCTGGTTTTAGTTGAATCTCAGTCTTGAAAATCCTTTATTGGCCTGATACACACATACACACATACATATGTACATACATACATACATATCATTATATATGTATATATATATAATATATATACAGATATATATCATTTGTATGTATGTATGTATGTATGTATGTATGTATGTATGTATGTATGTATGTATTAATGTCTATGGAAATTTTCAATCATCCAAGTCAGGGGTCTCCAACCTTGGCAACTTTAAGACTTGTGGATTTCAAGTCCCAGAATTCCACAGCCAGCTTTGCTGTAGCTTTGCTGGCTGAGCAACTCTGGGAGTTGAAGTGCACAAATCTTAAAGTTGCCAAGGTTGGAGACTCCTGATCCAAGTGATGGTTGTCCCAAAGGTACTTTTTTTCAAGAGGCAACTGGACTTTCTGGTTTTTCCCAGATGTTTTGCTTCTTATCCAAGAAGCTATGCCCAGAGCACCCAGAGCTGAAGAAGCTTCTTGGATGAAAAGCTAAACATCTTGAAAGAAAAATCAGAAAGTCCAGTTGCCTCCTGGAAAAGTACCTTTGGGATATACATGTATGAATCTAAAATTTTCTGGCTTTTTTCAATAAGTCCAGCAAACATGATAAAATGGGCAAAAAGTATTTGGTTATCTATTTTTATCTATTTTAGTAATCCTTCTGTCCATCACCTCTTGTTTTTTATTTTTTGAACATACAAAATAATAATCGTAACTTCTAATATTTTCTTGTACATAATAACTATAATAACTTGCATCATATGACAATATATATAATAACTTTTTCTCAGTTTTTAATTTCTAGCTCTATTTCCTGGAGCTAGTGTTCAAGTCTGCCTAAAGCAGTGGTGGTGAACCTTTTTGGCACCAAGGGCTGAAACGGGAGCGTGTGTGAGCACATGTGGGCACACCGGAAACCAGAAGAGCAATTGTTGGCACACACACATGGGAGCACCGGAAACTGGAAGCTCAGCTTCCCAGTGCACACATGCATGCTGGTCACTGGTCTTCTGGTTTCTAATGCACATGTGCACACAAAGACCAGCTGGCTGGCCCGCATGCCCATGCCGGAACCCAGAAGAGCAACGGGTGACAACTGGCATGCCCAGAGAGATGGCTTTGCATGCCATTTCTGGCACACATGCCATAGGTTCACCATCATGGGCCTAGAGCCTCCTGGATCTTGAGCCTAACTTATAAAGTGTTGCTATTCCTCCCAAGTTGGTGCTATCTGCAAATTTGATGAGCTCCCCTTCTATCTCCTCATCTAAATCATTAATATAAACATTGGAGAGAACTGGGATGAAGAGAGAAACTTCAGTTATTCTACTGCATACTTCACCCCATATAGATGTGGTTCCATTGAGGACTACATGTTGAGTAAGATTTGTCAGTCAGTTATGACTCCATACAGTGGTGATGCTGACTATCCCACATTTTTCTATGTTTCCCATTCTTCAATCAATACATTATGTTAAAAATGTTTAGCTCATTTTATCATAACATTTAGCTCTTTACTAGCTTGTCTTTATTTCAAATTTCAGAAAAAATATATACATTTTGGCAATTATGTGTTTAGCATTCATACATAATTCATCTTCAATTTTGTTTGTCTTTGTTACTCAGTTCCAAATATCTTATTGAGTTTGCAAATAACCTTTTTATGCATATAAAAACCATTAAAAGCTAAATTCATCTGATGCCACTTATTCTCTTAATTTCATCTTAAATTTTCCATGTTCTTGTTCTAACGACTCTCAATAGGCTGACTATTTTTCTTTCCTTGCTGTTTCTTTCCTATAAAGTGGTCCTTGTGCTAAGACTCATGAAGGCATTTTCAGGCACATACTGGGTTTATACGATGTTTATTCCATATTCTCAATAAGACAGTGATTTTTAAAATCTACATTAACCTTAACATTATCACAGCACAGAAAACTACACCAACCAAACTTCAGATCATGCTATTCTAGTTTAAAATTCTTTTATTTCTCTGTCTCATCCATCCTTGTATCCACACCAAATGACTGGCTGGAAAATACAGTTTTTATCCTCCTTATTCCTATGCAGGGTTTTATATTTGGCTCTTGGATTTTTCTCATGCTGTACAAACCCAGATATATATGTTTACCATTACTTAAACAGTAGAAGGTTTTGTTTGCTGCTATGCAAAACTTGATATGTATGACCATAATGAGTCCAATCATTAGTTCTGACTACTTGAATGAGAATGAAGACATTTGGTGCTTCTTCTTCCCTTTCTTTCATATTTTATAGATCTTTTTTTCTGCTTGGATCTTTTCCTCTGCTTGAATTTTATAGGCATTGCTGCTGGTAAAATGTGTGTCAAACCATGGATTCAAATAGCACAAGGCTGTAAATTGAAGCAAATTTCTAACATATAATAAATGGTCTTATCTAGAACCCAACCGAGCAAAGTACATCTGGGTGGATATATAGATATAAGAATGTAAGACATTTCAGCCAAGCACAGTCATACATAGTTCAATATTTTAACGTTTAGTGGTATGTGAAAGGGTATATGACTTCATAGTGGAGCAAGCAAACTGATAGTATATGTACAGAATCTCATTTTTATGTACACTATCACTAGCATTGGCAAGTTAGATGAACTATTTTTATATTTTAATACCTTGTTATTCATTGCCCCTAATCCGTCTCTGAGGAACATTAATGGTTCAAAAATATGAAAATTAAACAAATAAGCAAACATACCTTTCCACTTCAGAACATTGTTTCCTGATCTAGGATTTCTGTCTTGGCTATAGTGCTATCTGGTGCTTGATACATGAATTCACCCTCAAATAATGAATCAGATCTAAATTTCATCAGGTGAAATTATAATCACTCTACCGACATGACAGGGAAAAGGCAGGAAAGAGTTTGTCAAGGTCTATCTTGAAAATGTCAAAATCAAGCTAGTTTGGATATAATGTTTACACTGTATCAACACTTCAATAATAATTTAACTTACATGGACATTTTCTTTCATTAAAAGCAATTGCAAAAGCATGATGTAGTGATTTATCAAGGCAAGAGAGTACATATTTCTGTATTTTCTCAACTTTAATGTAGTGCTGCAAACCTTCTTTTATGATTCACTCCACAATAAAGTAAATATCCAAGAGTATCTCTCTTTTTTTGCAAAATACTTAAAAGATTTTTAATGATATTTTAAAATGTATGAGAAAACTCAATTGCCTAACCTGAACTTTATTTAATAAACTTCTAATATAGCCTTAGGTGTTTTCTCTTGAGGCAGTCTGATTTCCAACCAAATATTGTGGACAATAATTTTATTATCAGTAAATGTTCAAGCAGGCAAAGATAATTTGTCATCCTGAAGTGTTCATCCTATTCAAAACACATAGCACACTATTTTAATTTTAATTTTAATTTTAATTTTCCAGCAATGTATTATCACTCAGCCCTTATTATTTTCTATGCATTAATGAATATAAACATGTAGAATAAGATTGTGCGTTTGTGCATGCATGTTTTATATAATTTTAAGAAATCTTTAACAAGTTTGAAAACAATACAAAAAACAGAAAAGAAAATCAGAAGAGGAGGGGAGAAGAAGAGTGAAGAGAAGAGATATTATAAAGAAGTGGCTTCTGTTGTTTTTGACAGAGATTATGAATGCATTTAATCCTCTCTATCTGCGTATTGGAACAGTTCTTCTTTCCAGTTATGTATTTGACATACATACACCGAGAAACTATTGTTTTTCACAAAAATGAAATCTGATTAACAACAATGAAAGAATCTGATTAACAACAATGAAAGAAAGGTTGATGAAGATAATAGAACTAACAGGGATGGCAATATTAGTTAGACTGATTAAAGAAAGATCAACAATTACATTCCACAGTGACTGGAAACTTCTTACGGACTTTTTTCTGAAAAAAGACAATTATGAACTAGTGATGGTCTTGAAAAAATAGAAAGGTTATTTTATTGGGAAGAAAGGAAATTATGATTTTTGTGCAAATAATAGTTTCTCAGTGTATGTGTGTCAAATTACATCTGTTTGCAACTCTAAAAAACTGTAAAAATTGTAAAGAAAAACTGTTCCAAATACTGAAAACTTTTTTTCCTATCTAAGAACTCAGATTTTACACTCTTTGTCTTTATTAATAGAAGTTTTCTGTATATAGCCATAATTTTGAAGCTCATATAATTTAAAAAAACAACGTATCATTATAATTATAAACAATATATACCTGGTATGCAATAGGCTTCATTCCCCTTTAAAAACAAAAGTAAATCTTTCCTGTAACAAACAAGCAAAAACTTTTGGATTAACTTTCCATTGCTGTTCTGCCACTACAGCCCCTCTTTCCATATACCTCAACGTTAAATCTCCATAGGTTTCACTGCAACCTAAACTTGTCTAGTCTAAAATGATTGCAGAAACATTCAGAATAGGTTTCCATAAGTTCCTAAAGTTGTCTTGGCAGGGTCTTATGAGTATTAAGATTATATGTCATAGTAGTATCACTCAGCCATAAAGTAGTAGGCAACTACTAGAGTATGTAATAACTTAATTCAGCTATAGGGGAAATGTCATGGAAACTATATATCACTTAAATACTGAATCTGATTTATAATTCTTTAAATGAAAGGACCCTGTACTATTTTCATTATATAAAGAAAATCTCCCAACTCCTGTCATGGCCCATTCTGTAACTTACCTGCTCTTAAATTGTATCTGAAATACATCAAGATTGCTCTTTGATGAGCAGCCAAGAAGTAAATTACTCTTTTTGCCCTTTCCCCATCCCAGCCTTTTAAAATCCAGTTTGGCAGCTGGAATCGTTTCTATTTTCAGCTAGAAAACACTGTGGCATGTTGTAATAGAGTTTTTGTTTTCTCTTTCACCCTCCGGGCCATATATTAACAGCAGCTTCTAAATAAGAAAATTGAAAATAAAATCTTAAATTTAACATGCTGCTTCAAATAATTCTGGAGATGTTTGATGAAAGGAAGTAGACTTCATCACAAAAGAAGTTCAAAGATCAATGACTCACTCCAATCATTAGCAATCAACTTAATACAACATTTCCCTTTCTGATTTATAATCTGATTCATAGTTACTAAAATTCCAGAATGAAACTTTCACTCAGTTTTGTCTAGGTATGTGACATTAAATTCAAGCAACTTAGTTACATATAAAGTGAATAGTTATATTTATCAACAAGTCATAATCACTCAACCCACTCTAGCACAAACTATGAAAAGGATAACACTATATACATCAGAGAGTCAGCCTGGTATAGTGGTTAAGACATCAGGCTAGAAACCTGGAGATTGGGAGTTCTACACCTGCCTTAGGCACAAAGCTAGCTGAGTGTCCTTGGGCAAATAACTCTCTCTCAGCCCAAGGAATCAGCAGTGCAAATCACATGCAGGCAATCTCTGGGAAACATAATTTAAAGGAAGAAGAAAAAAATATTTATGAAAAACTTCTCAGAAAAAAAAGTAGCAAACTATTGCTACCACATGGCATCACCATAATAGACAAACCAACTAAAGCTCTCCAAAATATCTTAAACAAAGCAAACATTCAATATTTCATTAAAAAAACAATAGATTGTGTATGGACTGTAACAGCCAGCAGAGCACATTTATGAATACCAACTAGCAGTTAAAAGCCACAATGAAAATTCTTAATCTCACAATAGATGAACAGATTCAATCATCATTTCTACTAGGAAACTCTGAACATCCTAGACCAAATATAAATCCAAAAAGAAGTAGGAAATTCCTGCAAACTTGACATTCAGACAAATCAATCTTCAATAGACACATAGAAATAATCCATATTTACACACCATTCAAAATAGACAATTTAAAAAGCTAAGAAGGAAACAAAAATACCAGAACACATCCTCCTTGGTAGTCAACACCCAAATAAGTAGGAATTAACACCAGGCAAATTATCAATCAGAAAATAATACCCTAATGCAGAAGCTACCAAGTAGAAAACCGCACTCCATCAAAACTGGCAAATCAAGCTATTGTATATAAACAGAAAACAAGTTCCTCACTTACTTACATTGATGATGTTACCTAGTTGGGTAATCCCAAAGGTACTTTTTCAAGAGGCAACTGGACTATCTTGTTTTTCTTTGGAGTTGTTTCACTTCTCATCCAAGAAGCTTTATCAGCTTTGACCAGATGATGAGTAATCGAAGAATTTATATTCCTTGCAGACAACTGGTCAGTTGTATTGTTTTAGAGAGTCATTGAGGCCACTTGGAGGTTGTTCAACAGTGAAGGGACACAAGAAAGCATCCTGCAGAAAGCACAGTTCCACAACTTAGTCCTTTCAGCAGTTCCAAGAAGGCTCCACACCCATTTGCACAACTCAGGTGACCCTGAGGAAGAAGTGTCTTGGATGAGAAGCAAAATGTCTTCAAGGAAAAAAACCAAAGAAAGTCCAGTTGCCTTTTGAAAAAGTAAGGCATGAGTCTGAGGTAGAGATTAACATAAGTTTTTGGGGTTAGATTCTATAATTCTTTTTTTTTTCTTTGTAGTCGGTCATTCAAAGAAGTGACAAGTTATATAAATGTCACTTGTAAAATAATAACTAGATTTCTCATATAATGAGATAAATCATGTACATATATATGTACCATGGTTCAGGGGAGGGAAAAATGGGTTTAAAATCCACTAACATTTCATAACAGTACAAATAAATATAAACAAGCATGCACTTAAGCCTTTTTTCTTTGAAACAAAATGTCAATTATTAAATGTTAAAATGAAGCTGCTTGAAATTTTGATATCATATATCCATAATGATCCTGCAAATAAGATGTAATGAGCTGACATATTTCTACAGAAGGAAAGGTGTATTATTTGGACTGAATTTTAGAAATTTAGGTGAAAAGGAGATTCTGAATAAAAAAATTAATCTTAAATGAGAAAGTCCAATAACTCGGACATGCTAGGAAAATGAAATGTTGACACTTGGCTTTCTACACAGAGAAAGTATCCAAGAAAATAGGAAAGTGATGAATATGGTAGACAAATTAAGAATCCAAGGTGCTATTGGATAGATACATTAGATATTCTCTTTTATCTTCCTAGTAGTCTCCAAAGTTGAATTTTTCTCATATTGGAAAATCTGATATTAAAGTACCTAAAAGAGCTATCCTTTGAGTTGATAAGGAAGCAGTTTGAAGGAACCCTCAAAAAACAAAAGATGCATAGACTTTTGGTTGACAGCTATATTTCCTGTATGTAAATATTCTTTAGATTGCTTGAATTGGAAACAAAATTCTTTTAAAATGCCAGAAAAAAAGGAACAAAGGAAAATCTTTTGGTTTCTTCCTTTGGCTTCATAGGCATCTTTGCAACTAACATTGAGTCTTTGTTTCAAACTTTTTAAGGCTATTCCGCAAATGGGATAAGATTTCAATTGCCAAAGTATTCTCAACTTGCATAATTTTATTACTGATTCGGGTTAAAAACTGAAAGTAAATTCAAATAAAATTTGTAAATTACCATATAATTCAAAGAGTACGGGTGTGAATAAATAAGAAATACAGACAAGTGAAATAGAGTATTGCTGAATGACTCAGTAACAAGTGGACCCACGCAACCAAGAGGACTTTCATAGAGTTCAAATTTGAACTAAATAAGGACTGGGAAATGGATACTATGTAACATCTTCATTGCTTCAGTCACTGCAACTACCAAAAAGGTTAGAAACTATCTGATGAGAAAATGCTTTATACCAAGAGATATAACACTAGTTGCCCCTCACTGCTAACTACATCACCTGCGTTTTGTAAAGGGACCACTATAAATCTTGAAAGAGCAGCAGCCACAAAAAATAGCTACAATAACATTTCAGGGGGAGATGGTTATTTACTGCCTCATTCCCATTTTTTGAATAACACTGATACTGCAAAGAGACATGATGCATAGCCTTTAAAGGTGCCAAAAACAAGAATCTGAGTTTCAAAGAAATAGTGGCTGAAGACTTAGGAAAGGGGATTGAGGGGGAAAAATGTTTGCCAGAGTACTAAGCATGATTTTATTTAGTGAGACCACTAGTGGAAGTAGTTTAGTTTATACTAGAAATTGTAACACTGAGCTTCCAACAATTCTAAATTCCACAATTACTCTTGAGTATATTACAGTAAGTACAAGAAGTCACATTAATTTAAACCAATGCTTTTTATATTATTCATTCATTCTAGAAGACTACACTTTAAATGTTTAACTGTCCCTCTCCATTTTTTTTTTCCAGAAAGTCTTCAAAATTGTTTGGTCTATCCATGCTTGCCACAAAGTTGCTTGGCTTGTTCTTCTTTTCATAGTGAAATGGCTCTTTGGTTTTGAATATCAAGATTTATGTAGGGCTGTACTGTGATTTATAGCTTTTATTTTCTTTTTGGTTAAGCGATGTTATTTTTGATGTTGTTGTCTTGTCTATATTAAACTGTCACACACACACACCCAAAAAACCCACCCCAAGATATATAATGATTCTTCCAAACACAAGTCTTTATTGTTCTACATGCACAGATAAAATCCCATTAAACTAAAGCACTCTCACATCAGGATCTACCATATACTCTGAGAACCATTAGGGAGTGGCTGACTTCATCTTCTTTCTTTCACACAAGATATCTGGAAAAAGCTGCCTCTTAGTCCTCTGGAATGTACCCCGTTCCTTTTTTCAAACTGATTATTACATTCTAACACATAAACCTAATTCAATATTTGAGAAATTGTATACCATTCAAAATTCATTTAACTGGAGTGGTTTTAAACCAGTAAGTAAATAAGTAAATAACTTGATTCAGGTGGACACCACACACTAAGATATTCAATATACAAATATTGAACCAATGTTACATTTGGTAGATGATCTGGGCTGAAATTTAGGACAACTTTTACATTACAGAAAATAATACAGTTAAATCTCTATAGCCAAATAGTTAATTTCAGCAGTCTAGATATTGTAATCCTATGACTTTCTGAGTAATAACCATATAGCAGAGTTATTATTCCTACTCTTTTTAAATATTAAACATATAATGTTCAATTATCTGTAGCTAAAATTGAACTTTGCTGTGTCTAAAATTATTATTGCAGGAAAAAATTACAAAAGGTCCAAATAATCTCTTCTGTGATTCAATAATATCTACTTTTCTTAACATAATAAACAAATAAATCCAATAAAATATAGAGC
This sequence comes from Pseudonaja textilis, assembly GCF_049901715.1. Taxonomy (NCBI): domain Eukaryota; kingdom Metazoa; phylum Chordata; class Lepidosauria; order Squamata; family Elapidae; genus Pseudonaja; species Pseudonaja textilis. The sequence continues at coordinate 65,761,286 of NC_141993.1, forward strand.
ATATTATTTTATATATTTTGTGTACTAGCTACAAGCAGAGAACGTAGATAGAAACTATCACAATTTAAGTTAACATAGCAAATTTACAATTCCCCATTAACACATCATGTAATACATTCTTTTATATGTTTATTTCTTTACCCACATTATTATCAAATGATTCATTTAATTTCTTTTCACATTCCTTTACAATCATATCCTTTTCTAAAATAGATTCATTTAATCTCCATCTATAGTTCAAATTCCTTTTTTCTAAATACCAAAAGAATTGGATTATAATCAAAGAAAGATTTAGATAAAATGTCAACTTTTAAAATTTTGTTTTCAAGGATTTTATATCATTTTTTTTTCTTGAAATTTTCCTGAAAAATTCTACTGATAAGTATACATACATTCCTATATATGAATGGATATCTTTAAAGACACTATACTGTATAAGCAATAACAGGAGATTTCATGGAAAAAGGAATAAACTATTATTATATCAATGAATAAATCAGGGTAATGGTGTCCTCAGGGTAGTGACCAAAAAGTCAACATGGCAGCCATCATCATGAAATATTAATGTGCTTCATAAAATTGCAGGGTAGGGCTTTGATGACATGATTGTGGTCACCATCCTCACTCACTTTTGACACTCCCCATACGGACATCCATAAACCAAGGATTTTAACATGTAATGGGGATAACTTTCTAATATGTTATTCATTGATGATAACTATTTAAAAATATTGTATATATTAAGCTACATTAAATCACTAAACCTAAACTAAAAACAAATGTCAAGAACCATAGCAAGCTCAGTATAATAATAGAAAATCATTACAATAAAATTATTTGTTGTAATAAGTTCTGTCTACTGTATATACTTATTATGATTCAAATATCTTGCAAAACCAAAATGTAAATTCTACTCATAAAGCTAAATTTTAAAGGTGCTACCAAACCATGATTAGTTTATATGAGATTGGTTTATAATTTGAGTTGGAATCTATGTCAAATTTACTTTTAAGATTAAAAAAAGTATTAACATTGCATCTTTGTGGGTCCCAGATGCAGTGGCAGAAACAGGATTTGGGCTTTTCTGCTGTTTTGCTGTCAACTAGTTTCCCATTTTTTTAATTAAAAGTATCTTTTAAAAATATGAATTAGATAGACTATTGGAGACAATCCAAAAATCTGCTAGCAGGCATATTATCAGGTATATTATCAGTTCTGGAGACATAGAAGAAACCTTAAATTTTCAGTGGTAAACGTTAAGATAGTGCAAATAATTCAAAAGAGATGTTTTAGCACTTGTTAGAATGAATATAAAGCTTTTTGCTTGAGACTGGGATGCAATAAAACAATAGATGCAACTATGAAGAAATGCCAGAAAGGAATTTTATTAAGTTTAAGAGAATTACTGACAGGAAAAACAGCTGTACCAATTAGTATGTAACAAAATTTCATTTTATTGTATGCCGATAAGTCCAAGTGTTCCTTCAACTTTCCAACAAGTCAAGGACTAGAAAGCTGAAGGATGAACCAACAGGAGCCAGGGACTATGCATCACTCTCCTAAGACTTTTAAATCAAAGTTAAATTTTGTATACTTTTCTTAAGGAGTGGAAAGTTTCAGTAATAAATCTTGAAATGCCTTGATAGCACATTTAATCAAAGACTTGGCCCCAGCTTCACATAGCTGAACCTCTGCCAGAGTTATTTTAAAAGGTATTGTTCCAGCAGGCAACATTTGGGATCATCTGATGACATACCTTGTCAATATCTTGGGAACTTAGACCAATGATTGTTTCCTAAGAATATTTTTATGGAAGAAATCATTCCTAATACACAGCCCGTGATCCCCAACCCTTCACAAATTTCTGATTAGGGAGCTCAAGCACTTCTATTAACCTTAAATTGTTTTAAATAGGAGTACACATTAAAGGCTCAAAGGCAAGCATGACTTATAGTACAATAATGCAATCTGTAAATCTTGCTAAGATTTTCTAAGATTATATATGTAGGAATTTACAATACAAAGCTTGTCTAAGTTGATTAAATAATAATTTCTACACTGGTGTATCTTATATGTGTAAAGGGAAGAAAGGGGTCTATACAATGTGTCTTACCAATCTCAAGGCTGCCACTATAATCACATTCCATTGCAAAATGCAATACGTATTAAAATGCTGTTGTGGGCAATAAACAATGAATGAACTTTTTAGCACCATGAGATACACAATACAGTTTCATAATTGTATTATGGGAATTGTGGATTTTCTTGCAACAGAACTTGCCTGAAGCTATTAGTTCATTTAAGCAACAGAATACCATAATTCACCCATAAATTCTAAACATAAATTGATGGGAAACAGTCATTTTAGTGGAACTATTGGAATCAGAACAATAGCAGTAGCAATAGCACTTAAACTTATATACTGTTTTACAGTGCTTTAGAGCCCCCTCTACGTGGTTTACAGAGTCAGCCTATTGCCCCCAACAATTTGGCTTCTCATTTTACCCACCTCAGAAGGATGGAAGAATGAGTCAACCTTGAGCCTGGTGAGATTTGAACTGCCAAATTGTAGGCAGCTGGCAGTCATCAGAAGTAGCCTACGGTACTGCACTCTAACCACTGTGCCACCATGGCTCATGGAATAATCTAACTATGGCTAATAATGAAAGAATCCCTAGTTACCCATAGTGATACCCAGTGGTGGGATTCAAATAATTTAACAACTGGTTCTCTGCCCTAATGATTTCTTCCAACAAGCATTTCACCAAACTGCCCAGAAAGTTAACAACCAGTTCTCCCAAAGTGGTACAAACTGGCTGCATCCCACCACTGGTGATACCTGTTGTTTTACTGTTTAAACAATTATCATTTGCAGAACCTAAAGCACACAAATCTCTTGACCAAATTTGTGTGTATACATTTTGGCTCAGCACTAACACCTCACCTTTAGCACAAAATTGCTGGGCATAATGCTATTTTTATGTTAATGTCTGAAATAATTGGGACAATTATGTGAGCATTGTATATCATTAGATTTTATAAAAATAGATGGTGTCTGAGAGACATCCCACAGTACATGGATAACAATTGCTTCCTCTCTTCATTTAAAATAACTGTGTGAAAAAAAGCAAACAAAAAAAACCCTCTATCATGTTAACCACTCTGCACTCTCTTCCAAATGTCACATTTCTTCATGCTGCTGTGTAAAAGTTCCCATTTTTAAAAAAGACACAAAAAAGGTCACAACATTCTCAGTTGTGCATGAAAAATGAAAGAACTTTTCCAGGACTGATTCATTTTCACAAGTTAAATGAAAAAGCTAATCTTATCCAATGGCATTTGAAGCACAGCTCCATTTTCTTGCACTTTGGAATTGAACATGCTTTGGTTTTCTTCCAGCTTCTTTTTGTGTGGAACAAGCATTTAGAAGAGAAATGTGAGTTTGGAAAGGTTTATTTATCTACTAAATGTGCAATTTCTATGGAAACCCTGTTACCTGCCAAAGAAATTGATTTTATAGCTCTCCATCTTCTTCAGCCAGTACAGTAAATTATAGTATTTGAAGTTCTGATGGAAACTCTAACAACCAGGTGACAGAGAGTGAGAAATGCCAAATATATTGCAATTGGCAACTTAATCTAAAGGTAATTGCTGTCTTTGCAGTCATTTTTTAGATACTTTTATCTGTAGCAAGAAAAAGATCTGAACAGCTTTTCTTTGCTACATATTTTTCTACCATATTTACACTGATGTTTTTTCTCCTAACAACAAAACTAAATAAAAATAAGGCTTTGTATTTGGATGAAACCTTATCTTATTTTTAAGAGATAGATATGGAAAACATTTTAAACAGAATAATTGTATTGGTTTTGTTAACAATTCTAATAATAATAGCACTGTGATATGCAAAGCATCTATGGATGTTGTAGAATACATTTTAACATTCTCAATTGATTTTGATCATTTGGTCAGAATTTCCCCTCTAGACTGACTCCAGTTTTTGTTTTAGTTCCTACCTCCCCTTACTTTTGAGCTTTCTTTCTTCTAATGGTGGGAAGAAGCAACTTGAGATTATCAGTAATGCTTCTGGTAATGTGGAGAATCCAGGACGTTGTACATACTTAAGGAAACACCATTTCAGTACATGTTGTAGAAAGTTAGCACCCACCCCCACCCAATGAAATATTCTAGGAAATATTAAAAAGGCAGAATATTTCCTCTAAAAGAAAAATAGAAATCTTAAGGGACACAGAAACTCAGCCGCAGCAGATATTTTGATGCCAGCTTATCTACAAGTCAAAAGACTGGGCCATCTTATCTACAACACAGAAGACCTTCAGCTCCAGGGTGATAGAATTAGCTCTCACTCAAAATCCAAACCAGGACAAAGCCATTGAGCCATAAAAGGAATTGCCCAAAGCCCCTTCATTACATCACTCAGCAAGGTTCAACCAAACCTGGGACTCAAGACCACCTACAGTTACCCCTGCATGGCCCCATGGGGGTCTGAAAACCAATCATGATACATTTCTTACAACAGGAACAGGAAGCAAGTTCAAAGCCCAAGAGCGGATATAAATATCTCTCCCTCTCGCACCCATGTGCTCATTTTTTGCTCAGAACCTCAAAACCATGTGGTCCTGTCCACCATTAAACCCTCCTTCCAAGCAGTCTCCACATCTCCATTCTTCCCACTTGGAACTGAACCAGATGGACATTTCCTCCAACAATGTATTCCTTTATAGTTAGTGGTCCTTTAGTAACTGCCTTGGATAGCAACTGTTCACAAATACAATGGTATTAAAACAGACATTTGAAAATAATTTTATGATCAATGTACTCATTTACAGGTGAAACTCAAAAAATTAGAATATTGTGCAAAAGTTCATTTATTTCAGTAATGCAACTTAAAGGTGAACCTAATATATGAGATAGACTCATTACATGCAAAGCAAGATAGTTCAAGCCATGATTTGTCATAATTGAGATGATTATGGCTTACAACTCATGAAAACCCCAAATCCACAATCTCAGAAAATTAGGATATTGTGAAAAGGTTCAATATTCTAGGCTCAACGTGCTTCACTCTAATCAGCTAATTAAGCCATAACCCTGCAAAGGATTCCTGAGCCTTTAAATGATATTTCAGTCTGGTTCAGTAGGAATCACAATCATGGGAAAGACTGCTGACCTGACAGTTACGCAGAAAACCATCATTGGCACCCTCCATATGGAGGGAAAGCTTCAAAAGGTAATTGCAAAAGAAGTTGGATGTTCCCAAAGTGCTGTATCAAAGCACATTGATAGAAAGTTATGTGGAAGGGAAAAGTATGGAAGAAAAAGGTGCACAAGCAGCAGGGATGACCGCAGCCTGGAGAGGATTGTCAGGAAAAGGCCATTCAAAAGTGTTGAGGACTTTCACAAGGAGTGGACTGAGGCTGGAGTCAGTGCATCAAGAGCCACCACATACAGACGGATCCTGGACATGGGCTTCAAATGTTGTATTCCTCTTGTCAAGCTGGTCCTGAACAACAAACAATGTCAGAAGCGTCTTAACTGGGCTAAAGAAAAACAGACCTTGTCTGTTGCTCAGTGGTCCAAAGTCCTCTTTTCTGATGAGAGCAACTTTTGCATCTCATTTGGAAACCAAGGACCCAGAGTCTGGAGGAAGAATGGAACACACTGCAACATGCTTGAAGTCCAGTGTGAAATTTCCACAGTCTGTATTGATTTGGGGAGCCATGTCATCTGCTGGTGTTGGTCCACTGTGCTTCATTAAGTCCAGGGTCAACACAGCCATCTACCAGGAGATTTTGGAGCACTTCATGCTTCCTTCTTCAGACGAGCTTTATGTGGATGCTGATTTCATTTTCCAGCAGGACTTGGCACCTGCCCACACTGCCAAAAGCACTAAAATCTGGTTCAATGACTGTGGAATTACTGTGCTTGATTGGCCAGCAAACTCGCCTGACCTGAACCCCATAGAGACTCTATGGGGCATTGCCAAGGGAAAGATGAGAGACATGAAACCGAACAATGCAGAAGAGCTGAAGGCCACTATTGAAGCATCCTGGTCTTCCATAACACCTCAGCAGTGCCATGATAGCTTCCATGCCAAGCAGCACTGAGGCAGTAATTACTGCAAAAGGGGCCCAAACCAAGTACTGAATACATATGCATGCTTACACTTTTCAGAGGTCCGATATTGTTCTATGTACAATCCTTGTTTTATTGATTGCATGTAACATTCTAATTTTCTGAGATTGTGGATTTGGGGTTTTCGTGAGCTGTAAACCATAATCATCTCAATTATAACAAATCATGGCTTGAACTATCTTGCTTTGCATGTAATGAGTCTATCTCATATATTAGTTTCACCTTTTAAGTTGCATTACTGAAATAAATGAACTTTTGCACGTTATTCTAATTTTTCGAGTTTCACCTGTAGGCCAATGAAAACCTTTAGTGGGGCTTTGATTAAGATCTGGTCAGTTTCAGGCAGCAGTTGCCAGCCAGAGGAAGGTTCTAATCAACAAATTAAGGTCACAGACCTCAGCTTGTTCATTTGCAGTTGAAACTTTTAAGTGGAACACTGTGCTACAAGCTGTTCAAGAAAAGATAATGTGTTCACTTTTCCTACTCTCTGATGAGGGAAAAATAAGTCAATCATAGACTGCTATAGAGAGATGTTTATCTGAATGATCCCACAGCAATCACTGATCTTTGCAGTTTCTCGCTCTCTCAGTCATATGTTCACTTAATGACTGTTTCCCTTAACAGCCTAGTTGTCAGAACCAATTGCAGTCATTAAACAAAGGTTACCTTTACTGGGAAAAGCTTACATTGCAGGCAGACAACCAGGATCTCCAAAATAAAGTCATTGTGTTTTGTTCTGTCAGTTTCTACTTTCTACGTTTTTTTTTTTTTTTATTACTCTGCTTCTGGAACTGAAGTTGGCATCTAGGCCTAAGATGCTGTGCCTTAAAAATTACAATAGCCACTAAACAACCATGAAGAGATTGAACACTATTCTTTTCTGCAATCTAGAGATCATCCAGGTTTTTGTAGCCCTGTTGGCAAGAGTAAGAATCTATAAATGCAAGAACAGTACAGCTGATGAAGTAGAACAAAGAAATCTGGTTGGTAAAAAAAGAATACAAATGGTGGGAACATGGAATAAGCTTCCAAGCCTTTGTTCTCTCATGCATCAAACTTTATCAGTACAGCAAGTCATAAAGAAAAAAAAAGGATAAAAACCCCACATGATAAAAATGAAAAGAGCTGGGTTGGGGGTAAACCTGTATGTGTGGGAAAGAGTTTGTATCTGTGCCTATATACTAACAGACAGTCAAGAGAAAAGAAAAAAACTATTTTCAGTGCCAAAGAAACATGTGCTGCTTATTTGGAGATGTAAATTGTACCATTTTGTTACTTAATAGAAACTGTATTGGTTAACTCATTTATTCAAAATGACAAAATGGAAGACTACAGATAATTCATAATTATATACAGCATGGGTCAATAAAGCACACAAAGAGAAGAAAAGATTGTGCATTCTGATCAGTGGTAGGATTCACATTTTTTTTTTACTGCGAGTTCTGTGGGCGTGGCTTAGTGGGCGTGGCAAGGGAAGGATACTGTAAAATCTCCAGTCAGAGATGGTATTTGCTGGTTCTCCAAACTAGTCAAAATTTCCGCTACCGGTTCTCCAGAACTGGTCAAAACCTGCTGAATACCACCTCTGATTCTGATGTATTTCTCACAGCTGACCTAGCCTGGAAGAGATTGAATTATTTGTTATCATGTATGCATTTATACAAATTATATTAAATAGCTTATTTATAAATCTGCAACAACCTTTCATATGCAACTATTGGCAAATGCTGGATTGGATTGGATTGTCTTAGGATATACAAGTTCTACTGGCAAAGGAAGTACATTCATTAGATTGCTTAGGATTTTCTACACCATGAACAAAACTTGAAGATAATCAATATCCTGCATAAACCTCATCTTCTTCAAGAGTAGGTAAATTGGTGCTTCCATCAAAGAGGGTGAATCATGCAAAAACTAACACACCATTCTCTGAATGTACTTAAATGGCCCAAAGGAGGATGTGCTAGTCAGGACAAGTTTGAGCTTTTATTCATGTCTTCAAACCATTTAAACTGAAAAAGGTACAATTTGTTCATATGCTGCACTGAATATCTTAGTATGCAATGCATATAAATAATGTTCAAATTAGCATGGAAAACAATTTTATCCTTGAAGGTCCACAAATATCTGTTTTTAGCAGGTCTTTGAGGGTTTCAACATTGAATTTTCTAAGTCAGATGGCAATGAAAACTTAACTACTTTAAAAAGCTTTGTTGAATAGTTATTTCAGAATGCAGTAAAAGCCATAAAGTTAGCATCCATGCAGCTTTCTCCACAATAACACACAATAGGTATGATTATATGCAGTAATTCTATATAAATACTATTCATTTTGGAATGTATTTATTTTTGTCTTCTATATTCTTTATTTGAATGAATGACTGGAAGTCCTTCCTAAACAAAAAAAAATAAATTATAAGGTGTCAGGGGGGAAGTCTGAATTCATGAAGAAAAGGTTCCTAAATGATAGAGTGAGAACTGCCATAGTATACTTTGTAAAACTTTTCTAAAATCAAAACTATTGCTTCATTTTATGGAACTGTATTCAGATAAAATAGATACAAAAGCAAGAGTGAATTTGTATTTCTCTTGAGGTCAAGAAAGACACTACTATCACCTTTGAAGTTTCTGTTGCCCCTATATTTAAGTCTACTGTATATGGTACTTGTAATGGTAATAACCTCAGCAGACAAAGCAAAAAGATGCATCCAAGAGAACATTCAGATAAAACAAAATCTTGTACCACAGCAGGAATGTGGGTGGGACAAGAAACTCAGAAGAGACCCACCCTGGTTTCTTGGGTTGTAAAGGCAGCAAGGGGAAAAATGTTATTTCAGGCATTAAGATTCTATTAACATAACCTTACAATAAAATAAAATAAACTCATATGGGTTACTTCCATATATGATAACAGAAATGAGACCTTTACAGGCTCGATGATGGAATGACTTACACAAATTTGTGTGAGTAGGGGACTAGAGGCTAAAACATATAAAGAACAATTGCTGGAGTTGAGTATGTTTAGTCTGGTGAAAAGAAGGGCTAGGAGTGACATGATAACACTGTTCCAATATCTCAGTGGCTGCCACAAAGAAGAGGGAGTCAAGCTATTCTCCAAAGCATCTGAGGGCAGGACAAGACACAAAGCATGGAAACTAATCAAGGAGAGAAGCAACCTAGAACTAAGAAGAAATTTCCTGAAAGTTAGAACAATTAATCAGTGCAGCAACTTGCCTCTGGATTTTTAATAAAAGTAATTTTTAATAAGAGATTGGATAACCATTTGTCTGAAATGGTATAGGGTTTCCTGTCTAAGTAGGGGGTTGAACTAGAAGACCTCTAAGTCTCTTCCAACTCTGTTATTCTATTCTATTCTATTCTATTCTATTCTATTCTATTCTATTCTATTTACAATGGAAGAATGGGTGGTGAATCTGGTGAAATTGGCAGAAATCGTGAAATTGACACCCTTGTTGAAAGAAAGAAAATAATTTTGACACATTGTATTTCTACTTGGAAACCACTTTTGGACTTCTTTTGTGAGAAACTGAAAGAAATAAAAAGTTTATTTTGTAATTTGAGGATTAGAATTATATGGCGCTATGGAAAAATAGTGTAAACAAATATTAACTGTTGAGTAACAGTCTGATATATTTAGTATATGTCTGTACCAAACAAAGTTTGGAAATCTTTTTCTTATCTTTTTCTATCTTCTCTCTTTTTTTTTCTCTCTTCTCTCCTATGTATGATTTACTATTTACAAGCCAAGAGAATGACTTGGAAAAGATTTACAAAAGAAAGTGAATGATGTTTTAAAATTCAAAGGGACCAGTCACCAGGACTTAAAGGATGAAGCTTTATGGATTTATCTGTAGATAAGAGATGAGATATGGAATAAACATATAATTTGATGAAGATAATGGACAAAGAGTCACTAAATTTGTTTATATTTGTGATGAAGGTTGGAAATTACTTCTTTTTCTCTTTTTTCTCTTTCTCTTTCTTTTTTTCTTTTTTCTTCTTTTTCCTTGCACTTTTTATTCTTTTTCTCTTTCTTTTTCTTTAAGTTTAGCTTGTACTAGATTTTACTATTATAATAAAAATTGATAAAATTACACCTACACATCAGTATGTCTAAGAAGAGATTGTTTTCAACATTCTTGAGCCACACCCTCATTACAATTCTATTTTTTAGGTTAAAGTCTCTTTGGAATTTTTACATAATGATTGATAAAAGAAAAAAATTCCAATATGGACTGGGTTTTTAAAGATTTGTCATGAAAGCCACTACCATCTCCTTTACAGTTTTAAAATCTTTCTATATTGCCTCAGATCTTTTACCAGCAGGTTGGCTTATAGATTTAAAATAAAACCTTAAAAAAACATATTATGTTTACAACACCAATAGGGCAAGCTTGATATAAAATTAGAGGCCTTCAAGATGTTCAAAACCTTTTTAATGACACCATTGGCTGGAAATGTTGAGATTCACTTTCCCTTTGTTAAAAATATAAATTTTATAACAAGTCTTTTCATGTATTAATGTTTAATGTTTACGGAAAAAGGTGTTCTAAATGATTACAATATTGTTGTTGCTAGGTACTTTGAATTCTTAGGAGAAAAGATGCAGCTTAAACATTTTCACATAAAATAAGCATTTTAAATAAATTAGCTTCACATATTGCTGCAGGGGAAGGCAAACTTCATTTCAAAATGATGGGGTGAATTGATGATTTAATGAGTGAAACTTCTAAATAATGTACAATGAGAACACTGACTATTAGAGATGCATTTACATTGATAATCTTAGTAGAACTGTTAAATGGCATTTGTGAGGTCTCAGTAAATATTTAATTAATATGTTACTTTTTATTTAATTAATAATGTTTACTTTTTATTTTTAGGACATGCTTTCTTCTGCAACATAGACTGACCTGAAATTAGTTTATTTATTCAATGCCACAAGAAATTTTTATAAAGATAATCTAAAAGGCTGTTCTTATTTTTTTTTTGTAATAACTAATCAGTGAATTACTATTACAATACTGAGAGACAGAAGGTGATTTTATTTATCTTTATAATCGCTAAATTACTGGAACCATTAGTCTGATATTTAAACCTGTCTTTAACCTGATATGGTCTTTAATCCTATACGGTATAAAGTATTTACATCTACAAATGAAGCAAGTCTCCCAAATATTAAAGAAATTCTATACACTAAATAAAATCCCAAATTTTATAACTTCTCTCTTCTCCTCTCTCCACTCATCTCCTCTTCCCCCATTCCCTTCTCTTTTCTCTTTACCTATAGGTATTAAACCATTATGTTATACCATATACATAAACATTGGTATCTGCATTCAAAGTAATCCATAAATCATCTGCATATAATCATTTGTGTCAGCTCCAGTTAAACATGCCATTCAAATATTCACAAGAAAGCCCAGTGACTGCAACGTTTGCAAAGATAAAGGACAGCTTTAGAAGTTCAAAAGGACATCCTGATGGGCAATATATTTAAATATCATTAATAAAGGGTAATGCACACTGTTCCATTTCAAAGGTCATTTCTGTATTCAGTGAAGCCACTTCTGCTAGTTGCATTTTTTTTATCGCAGTTTAACTTTAAATTTATCACTGGGGATATATTTTCAGTTTTATTTCCTTGTGGAATTTAAGTGATCAAGTGCAAAAAACAACTATAGGTACAACTTCTCCCCACTCCCAAGAAAAGGGGACACAGAAGATTTCTACAAAGATTAGTCATGTCTGTAAGGTGGATGGGTTTTGCTTTGCTGAGTATAGTTTGGGAAGAGAACTCCCAAATCACATGGATCAGGGTGGATGTTAAGGTACCAGTATACCCAGTGTCAGCTTTGAAAGCTATATTGAGATTCGATGATCCTACAAAGCCACAAGCCTAAGAAAGTGGGAGGGGGGATTCAACTGAGTAGCTATAAGTAGACAAAGTAAAATTCTTTTGTTAGTTCAAGGTCATTGAGTATGGCACAGAATGAAATAAGGATCTTACTTTAGGACTGATCTTGATTGGGCCATTTGATGTGATGACGGCCAAGGGAGGATGGATTTGTAGTTTTGAATACTGCAAGAAAGCCCAAAAACTTTCAAATTTGAGATTCCAGAGATGTGCCAGTTTACTATCTAAATAAAGGTACCTTTGAGATATGCCTGTCTCGGAGTTATTGATTGGAATGGAGGTTTGCTGGAACGCTGACACCCAGAAGCAGAATAGTGGTGGAATAAAATTTGCATAGAAAAAAATTCCTGATTCACATGATATTATTCTACTAAAATATGAGTTAGGAATGTAAAATATATTAAAGTTGAAATGTGAGGGACAAAAGACCCATCTGATCTAGAGAAATATAAATATGAATGATAAGTTATTTACACCATGTTCTTGCAATTCGTTCGGACTTTGATAGAGAATTTTACGCATTAGCACCAGTGGTTATGGGCAAAATATCCTTAAGAAAATGCCATAGCTCCTGTACAGTGGAAAGAATTGACCAGAAAGGGACAAACAAGGAAAGAGTTTCATCACAAACTCTGCACTGGATTGGAAAAATACAGCTTGCAGGGCAGCCGCAAAAGGATTAGCCTGTCTGTTCATTCTAATAGAATGTGAATGAAGTGATGAATGAAAAACGCATGTATAATTCAGTTCAACAAGATATTAAGTATTAGAAACCAACAATGAACCTTCTTCTTGGTTAATCAATAATTTATTTATTTATATTTTATCTTCATTTGTCAATTGCTTACAAGATAATAGGTATAAGTAAAAACATAGTTATGAATACATGGATACATATAAGAAAAATAAAAAAAATATATAAAAGAAACAATAGGACAGGGACAGTAGGCACGTTGCTGCACTTATGCACACCCTAGGAAAGGGGCGAGGTCAATAGTAGACAGTCTAAGGTTAAAGTTTTGGGGGCTTGGGGAAAAAACCACAGAGTCAGGTAGAGTATTCCAGACATTGACCATTCTGTTGCTGAAGTCATATTTCCTACAATCAAGTTTAGTGCGATTAACCTTGAGTTTGTATCTATTGCTTGCTCTTGTATTGTTATGGTTGAAGCTGAAGTATTCATTGACTGGTAGGACATTGCAATGTATGATTTTATATACTGTACTTAAATCAGACCAAAGGCAGTGTAGTTCTAGGTTTTCTAGATCTAGAATTTCAAGTCTGTGGCATAAGGTATTCTGCAATGAGTAGAGTTAGAAGTCTTCTTTTGAAATATTTCTGGACTTTCTCAACTGTGTTAATATCAGATATGTAATGTGGGTTCCAGACTGATGAGCTGTATTCGAGTATTAGTCTAGCAAATGTTTTGTATGCTCTAGTTATTAGTGTAATATTACCATACAAAAAGCTATGTAAGTTTAGGTTAACAACTCTTACCACCTTTTTGGCTATGTAGTTACAGTGGGCTCTAGCACTTAGATCATTAGAGATGAGTACTCCAAGATCCTTGACAGAGTTTGGATCATCAACAAGGTCTTGACTATTCAGCCTGTATTTTATTTTCTGATTTTTTTTGCCAATATGTAGGACAGAGCATTTATTTGTTGAGATTTGAAATTGCCATTTGTTTAACCATTCTGATACATAGTCAAGGTCTTTTTGAAGGGTAGCAGTATTGTCTGTGGTGTTGAATAGCTTTACATCATCAGCAAAGAGAACACAGTGGCTCTTGATATGATCACAGAGGTCATTTATGTAGAGTATGAAAAGAACTGGTCCTAGAACACTGCCTTGGGGGACACCACTGTTGACAGGTACAGAATTTGATAGGACGCTCCCAATTTTGACCATTTGTTGTCTGTTTGACAGGAATGCTTCTATCCAGTTATGCAGTACAACCATTTTTTTTTAAAAAAATAAACATCCAAAAAATTCAAAAAGCATCTTTGATAGCATGGAAAGGCTCCCCAAACAGAATAAATTCTACTTTAGCTGAGTCTATCTAAATGCTCTTCATGTGAATGTAGTAATAAAATACAAACAGATCAAAGACCTTTTTTTTTTGTAGAGGCTTTAATCATGGAGTGTCAAATCACTTGAAATGCTTAGCAAGTAAATGAACAAATCAACACTAGCATTCCTTCCCCTCCCAAAATTATAATTGATCAGTCTATATGACTTTACCATTTATTCAATCTTCCCATAAAGAGAATGAAAGCCAGTTAAATACTAGTGTCCTCCTTCATGTGAATTAAATTGCAGGTCTCCTGCCTAACATTCAATTTAGTAAAAATAGGACCCTGCTGTGGTTGTTCCAGGAGTTTGGTAGCCAAGGAAAGATTGCATAGTGCAAAAGCTAATCATGGGCTATTATATATGGAAGAAGTCATATTTAACTAAAAAGGTAGGAATGGTGCTAGGAGAGGAGGAAAAATGGATGAATACTTTTTTATAAGATTTTATTGATATGTCCTTTTATGTAGGGAAATCTCATTGGACAGCAAACATTTGCAATAATCTGACATCTAAGAATGAACTGATAGGCTGTTGTATAATCATCTGTGGAAAGAATAGGATTTGTGCTTCTCCCTTTCCCCAAGATCGTTGTACTCTGCATATTTGTTAGGCAAGGAGGAAGGAACCTACTGTGGAATTATGAGCATTTGAGATTTAAGGTATTGCAGGATTACAGGCTGAAGAATAAAAGTGTATGTTTTCCTGACCAATGAACATGCGAATTCTGAAATTCGGCCCATTATCAAAATTATTTGAAAATATAATGCAAAGATCAATTGAAGTTGCAGTGACTGGTGCTTTGTTGAAATTGTGACCAAATCTAGCAAAGTTTCAAACCAATAAGAGATTGGGCAGTAATTCTATTTCACAAATTTGCTGCAGTGTTTAAAACTAGCTTTTTATGCCTAACATTATTGGCAGAATTTTAATCAGTATTAGTAGATTTAATGCTGTCACTGATCTCATTGCAAAGTCTAGGGGAAACAGAATGTTCTTTTTTAATTCTTTCTTTCTTTCCTGGTAGTGGTGTCCATGGAGAAGTCTTTTTACGCTCATGTCTAGAGTCCAAATTTGTAATACATTAGATCAAGTTTAATTCCTGCACTGAGCAAACTGTTAGGACCATTACTCTAAATGGATTTTTCCACTTTCATGATTTATAATCTCTCCGTATGAGAATGAAATATGGGTCACTTACAGACAAAAAAAATCTAATTGAAGAAAAACAGCATATTAGTGAAAATAATTATTGCAGCTTTCAATTTTCTAGTAGTTTTATTAATATTTGTTCATTAATATTCACTTGCATATTCTAATATAAATGATATAGAAGAAATTGCACATTTTAATGTCTTCATTGAAGTCATTAACAATTTTAAAATTACTCCTGAAAGCAAGGCTCTTGTTGATATTTTAATACAGTATACAATGACTTTTGACAGATTTTAGGAGAATTAGGGCAATAACATTTAAAAAATTAAATATACTAATTCAAGATTATTATTAAGGAGCATGTTAAATACTTTTCTGTTTCTATTTAGGAACAATTATGCATTTAAAAAGGCATGAATTAACAGCTATGGATGCCATCCTCACCTTTTGATTCCCATCCATTTGCCACCAATCAATTTACTACAATTTGTAAGTATTTCTTTAATCTTGAGAGCATTCAACTGTTCTAAATTTCAGTTCTGCTTGATTTATGCTCCAAATACATTTCCCCCTTGTACTTTTTGTAAATGGGAATCTTACCCAGTGAAGCACTATGGAATAGATAGGATGTTGTAAGGAAGAGCAAGACAATGACAGAACACATACTTAGTATTCACATTCTATCTCTAGCATGTCCATTAGGACACTATCTAGAAAGCAATTATTAGTCAATGTAGACAGTCTTGAAAGAAATAATATATCTATAATTTGATTTAATGGTGTATATTATTTCATCTTTATGTATTATAATGCAATTGAGACAAATGATAACAATTCTTCACACTTCATCAAATGGACTATACAATCAAGTAACAATCATGCCATCATATTGCCAAATTAGATTTTGTGAAAGTGTCAATCATAAAGACCAAATAACTTGAGAAACATCAGGAGGTAAAAGCAGATAACAGAACAAGCATATATTTTTTACCCTAAGGAAAAAAAATGTGGGCTAGGTTTTGATGAAAGTGTTTTCCAAATACCATGAATTGGCATAGTGTTTACTCCAACTAAGGTCAAGCATTTCTGTTTTAACTGCATACTGACCTATTTAAATAAGTCATCAGTCTCATTCTTTTATGTCTCCTGGCCTGGTTCATTGTAGTTTCCGTGGCCATAAAGCCCAACTATGGGTTTTTTTTCTTTTGCATTGCCAACTTTAGCTTTCTAATCTCCAACTATCGAACAACATATTTAGCTTGTATGTTCTGTCAATCTCAGATTGAACCTCATAAAAAATCATCAATCGTTTCTTTTTCTGCATCAGTGGTTAATAAATTTAAATAATCAACATTGTTAAAGATATAATATACAAAATATAATTAGTATTATTTGGTCATTTATTTGTACTCAAGTATTGTCTTTCCTAAATCCTTCTTGACTATGAAAGCAAAGCCATTCTCTTTTGCTTTTTCTATCGAGATTAGTAAAGCATAATATATTATAATTGAAAATGTTCAATTCCACTCCATTTCATCTCTATATCTAAGCTGTCAATATGTAGTTGATTCATTTATTTTTACTGTTTGAGGTTTCCTTTATGCAATCCATTTACCTCTCTAATTCTGTCTTCATCTTTTCATTTCCTGCATAGCAACATCAATTAGACATCCAGAAGTTTTAATCTAGCCCCATCAAAAACACTGTTAATACTCCAATGATCCTCTGCAATAGAATCTTTCCTCAGTAGCATGGTAAGCACTATCTGATTTCAGGAGCTTATCATACAGCACTATGTTGTTATTCATTTTAACTTGTCTTCCATGTGGTTTTCTTGGTAATATACAGGATTAGACTTCTCCCACACAGTATGAAATTATGCATTTTGCATTTTAGTCACTGAAATTATCATCCCTTTCCAGGATGTTCCTATTTCACTATAATACAAGTGCATGAATATCTAAATGATCATCCTGCCCTGGGAGAATCATATAGTATATATGATAGTATATATGCTTGGCATTCTCACCTTGTCTTCTTTTATCATCCCTCCCTAGGAATAGCTGTCCATCACCATGAAGCAACAATTTGAGGGCAGAGGTGTGTGTGTGTGTGTGTGTGTGTGTGTGTGTGTGAGAGAGAGAGAGAGAGAGAGATCTCAACATGAAACACAGTGAGCAATATTGATTAGTATGCAATACAGTAGAAATGCTAAATTGCTTTCATATAATTAGAGATTCTACAAGAAAGCTATCACATGTAACTTGTTATCACTGAACTGTTTCAATTCTGATACATACAGTACTTACTGCATATCTATTAAATCATGGTGATTATTATATTTCCAGTATTCAATGGTTTCAGTACAACATGAGAAGACTCACAAGTATCAAAGTCAACTGTCAAACTATTTTTTTTTTCATTTAGAATACAAATACCACAGAATACATAGGATATATGAAAATGATATGGATAATAAATTTATCTAAGTATCTTACCTCCTACTCTATAATTCATAGGAATCTCCATTCTTCGTGTCAAATAAGTATTGGTTTATCTAGAAAATTCAAACATAAATCTGGTTTACCTTGTTCTATTGAATTGTTTAAATGAAACACAATATATAAGTTTTCCATGTTTTCAATAAGACACAATGATGAAGCATAATGTAGCACTCTTACACAAGACAAAATGATAAATGTCTGGACTAAAGACTTATGTTACTGTGCTAAAGAGCATTAGCTGCCTCCTATTCTCCCAGGCATTTGAGTTGTGGCTTTTGAAATATGTATCTTGTTGGTATCTTTCAAAAAGTTTAATTCCATTTTTCCAAAGAGATATTTAGAGCTGTGTCAGATTCCACATCACCACTGCTTGCTATTGGATGCAGGGGCCTGCTAGCATCAACTATGCTTCTTTCTTCCCAGTCTCTTGTTCTCCTTTGCCAACCAGGAGCAGCTAAGGGAGTGATACCTAACTAAACAAACCAGAGAAGATATTTAATTATTTCTCACCCATACAGTGCACCTAGGTTTGAGACTTTTCAACAGATTTGGTCAGGGTTTACAGTATGAAGTCCCAATTTTCCATCTGCCATCTTCTGTAATAACAGTAGAAGTATCAAACATCATGGATTCATTTCAATAGATTGCACTCAAAGAAATTTATTTCTTTGTATGTTCAACAGCAATATAAAGAAACACCTTTTCTCCTAATGGATGTTATAAATATCACTAAGATAGAAGTATTGTGATGTGACATATTCCTTAGACTTTCAACTCAGTATGATTTTTCCATAGAATTTGCTAATACAGAAGACTTTCCCTTCTCTTTCTGGCATCATCTACTTAACTATGTCAATTGATAGCGGGTAAAACATTTTTACAGGACATAATTTTGAAAGTTCAAATCTTCAGTTTGAAGTTCAAATTTTGCTTTTTTTATTTACAAGGCTTGCTTTACCTCCAATTATATCTAAACATTAGACAACCTAGGAGCCATTAGGTCACCCTTAACAGTGAAACAAAAAAGTAGTGAGAATGGGGCCAACTTTCTGTTGACTTTCACATTGATGTTGGTTGTGGAAAGCTAGCAGGAAATGTTGGAAATCATTCCTCATCCTCCTCATCCTGCTTGTCCTCTTCCTTGTCCTCTTCTTCATTTTCATCATCATCTTCATCTTACTCCTCTTCGGCTGACCTATGGAACTGCCTGCCACTTTGCTGCCACAACTTCCGAGGGCAAGCTGTTCCATTGGTTGATTGTTCTCACTGTCAAAAGTTTCTCCTTATTTCTAGGTTAAATCTTGTTGTTCAGTTTACATCCATTATTCTTTGTCTAGCCTACAGGCACTTTAACACCACTTCCTCTCTGTGGCAGCCCCTCAAATATTGGAAGACTGCTATCATGCCTCCCTTGGTCCTTCTCTTCACTAGACTAGCCAAGCCCACTTCCTGTAACCATTCTTCATGTCTTTAGTCTCCAGTCCCCTAATCATCCTGGTTGCTCTTCTCTGTACTTTTTCTAGAGTCTCAACATCTTTTTTATAATGTGGTAACCAAAACTGGATGCAGTACTCTAGGTGTGGTCTTACTAAGGCTTTATAGAGTGGAATTAGTACTTCCCTTGATCTTGATTCTATCCCTCTGTTAATTCAACTTAAGATTGCATTAGCTTTTTGGGCTGCTCCTGCACACTACTGACTCATATTTAGCTGGTTGTCACTAAGACTCCAAGATCCCTCTCACAGTTACCGCTATTGAGCCTGGTTTCACCCAGTCTGCATGTGTACTTTTGGTTTTTCTTGCTTAAGTGTAGGACTTTACTTTTCTCTACACTGAATTTAATTTTGTTATATATGGCTCTGTGTTCTAGCCCAGTGGTCGCCAGTTGGTGGGCCACGGCCCACTGGTGGTCTGTGAGAAAATTTTGGTGGGCCGCAGAGAAGTGTCCACCCCAAAGCAATTAATCCAGGCTGCACGGAAACAGAAGGTTGCGCCACCCACATGGCCCGCCCACCCCTGCCCCCCACCCTTTGGCTGAACACAAACCTGCAAAAAGCAGCATAGCCTTCACTAGCCAGGATGAGGTGATGGTGCTGTTGCAGCAACAAGAGGCTGGCAGCACAGGTGAGCTGAAGCAGCGATGGAGATGGCTGGAAGGTGCAGGAGCACCACACTACTTGCATTTGCGTGGCCCTCCCGCACCTTCCAGCTTACCTCTCCTGGCCTGGGCTCTTCTTTGATGATCGCAGGCTGTAGGGATGGTCCAGGTAGGAAAAGTACTGGCTAGCAGTGGTGGGAGGGGGTGGAGTGGGCAAGTCTGTGCTCACCATCCAGTTCAGAGGTCCAGAATGGGGCAGCATCAGCAGGATCAGTTTTCTCATCCCTCTTGGTGCTCTGCTATACTGCCCCCCCACCCATGGCCCCAGCCATCACTGCTGAAGGAAAGCACAGGAAAAGCAAGCAGAAAAATAGCTCTCACTGGCCCAAAGAGTGGAGATTAAAGAAGGCATAGACAAGAGAAAAGGGAAGCTGCTGCCTTTGAAAAGCACCGTTTTCTGTTGCCTATGCCTTCCGATCTCCATTCTTTTGCCCCAGCAAGAGCTATGTTTCTTCTCGCTTTCTCTTCCTGTGCCTTCCTCAGGCAATGATGGATGGGGCCATAGGAGGGCAGCACAGATGTCAAGGCTGCTCTCCCCCCTCAGCAAGCTAGGCCTAGAGGAATGCGAAGAATTGCAGGCAAGCACCGGAGAAATGTGTATTGGAAATGACAACACACGTTCCAGCATGCTCTTCTCTGTCCTAAAGTAGGATTGAGTGGGGGGAAGTGAACAGGGGGAAGGGCAGTAGGGAAGGAGAAGCCTGGCTAGCTTTCCTTTGGCATGGGATGGGTTGGGGGGAGACCAAATGTCCAGACCAAAAGAGTGCTGAGGAAGACGGACTCCTAATAACCAGCCTGTTTGTGCAGGCAAGAGATTTTCTGGGCTCACCCCCCCCCCCCTTCAGTGTCCACATAGGGAGGGACACTTCTTTGCTTGGAAGCGGGGGGAGAAACCTGGAGCTTAGCCTCGGGGGGGCGGAGTCTTCTTGTATGGAGACCAAAGGGATAGTGTTGCCTGGTTATTAGGAGCCCTCGGCACTTCCAGCCTGGTCTTCCTTCCCTCCCCCAACTCCACGCAGCCACACCTGGCAAAGGAGAGAGAGGTTTCCTCTGACTTGGGGGAGATATGAAATGACAGGAGGCCAGATTGGAGGACTTTGCTTTCCTTCCATTTAAGGGGGAGCTGGTTCCTCCCCATCCAGATCTTCCCAGTCTCCAGGCCCCTCATTCTTCCTAAAGAATGAGGGAGGCCGCTCCTTTCCCTTTGCTCTGGCCCACAATTATTATTAAGCATTTATGCTTTTGTTATAATTAAATAAGCATGCATATATATATATATGTATGTATGTATGTATGTATGTATGTATGTATGTATGTATGTTGTGATTGGAAGGATCGGTCCTGTTAAGAGTTTTGAATCTGATGACTGTTAGATCGTGGATTGACGTCAGAACCAGGAAACGTTAATCTGAAGGGCAAGCCAGTTAATTAGCACGTTGCCTTAATGGGTATAAAAGGACACAGCTGAGCTGGTGCCTTTTGCCAGAAACAAAATGTCTATTTTGAATGAGGACGTTACTGCAAAGAGATCTCTGTTTGTTTGAATTTTGAAGGGGAGTTCTAACCGTTTCTGCCAGTCGTTATCTTGTTATTTTCCTTCAGTTTGATTTGATTGTGAAATGGCTGCTTTGTGTTTGTTCTTTGAATCTCCAAGAGGAGACATAACATTATTGTTTCTGGCCTAAACAAACCATCTTTCAAGCAAGATGGATTTAAATCAACTGCAGCGTTTGGTAGAGCAGCAACATCAGCAAATTAATCAGCTACTGCAAAGCAATGTGACGCTTCAGAATCAGGTAACACAATTGCTGAATTATGTTTCCAGCTTACCAAGCCCTGCTGCTGTTCCTCCTGCCCCTCCTGTGAGGAAAAGCCCAGTATCCATGCCGGAGAAATTTTCTGGGCAAACGGACATGTTTCTGGCATTTCTGGGGCAGTGTCAATTATTTATGTCCTTGAGGCCTGAAAACTTTCCAAATGATCGGGCCAAGACAGGATTCATTCTTAGCCTTTTATCTGGGCAGGCTGCTAATTGGGCTACTCCCTTGTTGGTTCAAGATAGCCCGTTGTTGAATGATTTCCAGGGTTTTCTTCAACAAATGAGAGTGATGTTTGAGAACCCAATTAAGATACAAACTGTGGACAGACGTTTGTGGGATATAAATCAGGGGAAACGTTCTCTGCAGGATTACGTTGCAGAATTTCGTTTGCTGTGTTTGGACTCCAATTGGAACGAACCGGCTCATATGGCTGCATTCCAGGAAGGTTTGTCTGATGCCATCAAAGCTGAGCTGGTCCATGCAGAGAGGGCTTTAACTTTGGATGCATTGATAGTTCAGTGCTTACAATTGAAGCTCGTTTACAGCAACGTGGACGCAAACGGCTCGGTATGGAATCATCTTCGTCTTCTCGTGCACATCCCACGCCACCGAGAGTTTTCCAACCCACGGTTAATGTTGAGGAGCCGATGGAGTTAGGCGCACTCCGCCCTCACTTAACGGTACAAGAACAATCGAGAAGGTTCCAGGAAGGCTTGTGCCTTTATTGCGGGGGTCTGGGACATTTTGTTAATTCCTGCAAACGGAGAGGGACCCGCAGATCCGTACCTGAAACCACTCTTGGCTCAATCAGGAAAACAGGGTAGACCTGACCTCAAGGAAACCCTAGGTCGGACACATTTCACATCCCCACCTCAAATTGCTGAAGTAAATCCTGGCCCTCCTCGGCATTTACTTTTGGACACTCGAATTTTTCTACAGTCACAGAAGGAGGGAATTCCCGCTGTTGCGTTGGTGGACTCAGGGGCTACAACCAGCTTTATGGACCGAGCTTTTGCTAAGCACTATGGGATCCCATTGGTTGCTGTACATCCACCCATTAAGGTGGAAACCGTGGATGGGTGTGAGCTCAAGTCTGGGCCCATTCGCTTTCGCCACCCAGCCAGTGCGTATGATCATTGGGGATCATGAGGAGGCGATAAGTTTTACATCACCTCGAACCTTCATCTCCCTTTGGTGCTCGGAATGTCCTGGTTGCGTTTGCACAATCCGTTGGTGGCTTGGTCGCAGAACGGTATTTCTTTTCCAAGTCTCCAATGTGTAGACCACCTGAGACAATTGGAACCAGCAACACCTCCATTGGCTGTGGGAGACAGAGTGGGGTTGTCAATGAAACATCGTCAAGTTAATCATCAGACTCGGGAAGGGCCCTGCGGTGGGGGATAGTGTTGTGATTGGAAGGATCGGTCCTGTTAAGAGTTTTGAATCTGATGACTGTTAGATCGTGGATTGACGTCAGAACCAGGAAATGTTAATCTGAAGGGCAAGCCAGTTAATTAGCACGTTGCCTTAATGGGTATAAAAGGACACAGCTGAGCTGGTGCCTTTTGCCAGAAACAAAATGTCTATTTTGAATGAGGACGTTACTGCAAAGAGATCTCTGTTTGTTTGAATTTTGAAGGGAGTTCTAACCGTTTCTGCCAGTCGTTATCTTGTTATTTTCCTTCAGTTTGATTTGATTGTGAAATGGCTGCTTTGTGTTTGTTCGTTTGAATCTCCAAGAGGAGACATAACATTTATATATATATATATATATATATATATATATATATATATATATATATATATATATGTGTGTGTGTGTGTGTGTGTGTGTGTGTGTGTGTGTGTGTGTGTGTGTGTGCACGCGTGCACGTGTGTGTGCATGCGTGTGTTCTTGTGTGTATTTTCTTAAGTTTTCACGGGTACTTACATGTATGGTATTCAGCTTTGTTCGGGTATTTTCCCATGTCATTATAGTTGGGCTTTTAAAGTTGTAGCAACGTTTCGGCAGAATCTCATCTGCCATCATCAGGCTTCTGTATTGTGTTCATCTGGTGAACACATATATATGTATGTGTGTGTGTGTGTATTTAATATAAAAAATAAATATATTATATTAAATATATTATCTTTTTTAAAAAAAATTGTATTAGTGGTCCTTGAGATTTAAAAGTATGAGTTTGGTGGTCCCTGAGGTCCAAAAGGTTAGCGACTACTGTTTTAGTCTGTCAAGATCCATCTGGATCTTGAGCCTATCTTCTTGGGTGTTAGCTATTCCTGCCAGCTTAGTGTCATCTGCAAATTTGGTAAGTTCCCCTTCTTTTCCCTCATCAAAATCATTAATGAATAATTATGGCAAGGCAAGCAATGGAAACATAAGCAGTTTCTGACTTCCTGCCATCTTTCCTACTGATTATGTTGAGCGGAAGAAGAGGAATAAAGGGAGCCACTGATTACAAGGGAAACTGCAACCCTGCTCGCATCCTGGCATGTTCTCAAGGCCTCCCCCCTCCAGGAAGGGCTCATCAATCAGTCACCGGTGCCCCTAAGATGCCCTACCTCCAAGTTGCTCTCTCATCCTTCCATTATTGCCCACTACTGTTAAGAAATTACACATTTCAGCATCAATTCCAAAGGAGCCAATCACCACTCACCTGTCAGGCCACCAGACAATTGAGTGTGGGGACCAGAGGGCAGATGGAAAAAGATTGGGTATGCAGCCTTCCCATCTTCCCTTGAGCCTACAGATTTCTGGCAAATGTAGTTGGAAAGCACAGTAGTGCTGAAACAGCCACAACTCCCCCAAATTTCACTCCGGTTGGAATCATGAATGTGAGCATTTTGTAAGTTAGCTGCTTTTGAGTTACTTTGGTTGAATAATTGTTACCCTATATTTTACCATTTCAACCAACTGAAGGTTACAAACAGACATGAAAATGTTAATGCTATACATATATTATTATAAATATTTTGTCTTCTTCAATAAGCTTTTAATAGTTTCTTTTTTAAAATGACCTCAGATAAGCTTGTAAATAATTGTCAGTAAAATGGGCTCAGAAAACATTTTTTAAAACATCTAGCAGCTATAAACGACATTATTTAATAAAATAATAAAATGACCCCTTCTAAGATGAAATATAGGCCAAATGATAAACCCAGGTTACTATAGTAACATATAACTATAATACAATAACTATAATACAGTTATTCCAAGATAATAAGTAATTTTGTAAAATAAGTGGCATGACTTCTGATTTTAATGCCTTTAAAACATAAGAACGATAGTCTTTTATTATGTCTATCTGAATTAAAAAAACATAACAAGGCATTCTACTTCTCTCTGTTAGATGGTTCAGATATACGTTGTTCGAAGTATGGCTGTTTTGTGGAAATTGTGAAGGATGACATAAGTCCAATTAATTTTCTATGTGGAAAAAGAAACAAAAATGACCTCATCTGCTTTGGACACACTTGATCAATTGGAACAGTCAGCAGTTAGGTATCAGGTGCTGCATGCCTTTATAACTGTTATATATAATCTTCTTTGAATAATGTTTAAGTGCAAATGAGATAATTGTTAAAGATATAAAACTGAGGACATTAGTTCCACTTGTAATTGCTCCAAATAATGCTTTTAAATGTGTGTGTGAGCATGTGCATGTTCCAATCTGGAAAGTGTCCCAAGAAATAATTGTGGTTAATGTTAAGTTATGGATCTGTTT
This sequence comes from Pseudonaja textilis, assembly GCF_049901715.1. NCBI lineage: Eukaryota > Metazoa > Chordata > Lepidosauria > Squamata > Elapidae > Pseudonaja > Pseudonaja textilis. Next base: position 65,786,812 of record NC_141993.1, read on the forward strand.
AAGAAGAAAAAGGCAGAAAGAAAGGAATATGCATTGCCATAATTCAAATTCCTTTTTAGATATTGAAATATCTGAGCTAGTCCATCCAAGTTTTTTACCGAAACTTATGATGGCATTGAGTTCTGAAGCATGAACTATTCATTCATTATGAAAACATTTTCTATAGTTTAGATGAATATCACATTTGGGTAGAAAATGTTGTCACCTATATTTTTATGGTTGAAATTTTACTGGAAGCCACTATTCAACAAATACTCTTTGGAATACAAATAGACTTTAGATTTATTATCTTTCTGGATGAGTCCTAAAATGTTATAGCTATGTTTTTAAAGTAAATTGAGTCTGGCTTGGAATAGTTCTTGGAAATTTTTAAAGTTTAATTCTCTTCTATGTTAAATATCAGTTCAAGAATTATGTTACTTTCCAAGTAGACATTAGGTATTTCTAGAGAAACAATACTTGTGTGGCATAAATCTAAAGGAAATATAACACTGAGATTGCAGAATAACTTTTTAAAATGTACTCCATATTCCCATTTTGGGAAAATAGATATTGTTAAATGAGGACTACCTGTAATGAAAAGACAGTCCCATTGTTTTTCACTTCAAAATCCAGTTTAGATGCAAAAAGTATATGATAGTACAAAGGAAGTTCTTTTATAATAGTTCCATTTTACTCAGGCCTTCAAATATAGTCTGTGAAATAAAATATTTCTTACATATTGTGCTGTATATCTGAGGATTCCAAAAGTGCTAACACATACAGTACAGTTTTTTGAAAAAAAATATATAAATAAAACCAGGCAATAAAGTTGTTAACACGAAATTCACTTGAGGTATTGTGAAGCTTCAGGCTCTATGAAGAACACAATAGAAAAGATACACATAAATTCTCCATTTATAAAATTGTTTAGTGATGCTAAATGGGACTCCAGCAATTTTTTCAATGATGTCAGAAAACATAGCAACTTATTACTTTAAATTCAGTCATGCACATTTAGTAAAAAGTCATATGTAGTTTATTTATGCAAATATGTATATGGCTTTATTCCAAGGATTGTATTATTTTTGTGGTTTTATATCTTTGGGATCATCTTCTATTCAGCTGTTTACTTCCTTATGGATTTTTCTGGATTGTGAATGTTTTATATAAGTTGATGGTGTTATGACTAACTGATATACTTCATGCAAGCACTTAGTGGATTTGTACATTTGTTGTGCTTTTCTAGAAATAAAATCCCAAATTCTCAAGAATAGTGCTGAGCATTACTTTAAAATTAAAGGATTGAAAAGAATGATAATTTTTCTAGTCTGCCAGCTCACTTAGTAGATAGGAAGTGAGGAAAAGAAGGAAACAGAAACATGACTGTCACTGAGGATTATTACTATTATTATTATTATCATTAGTTAATCTTTATGAGATTCACAGCCTTTGGGGCTGGTTGGTAGTTCAACAGCTTGAGTTCTAACCAAAGACCTAAGAACTGTTCAGGTAGCGTTGGAGGATATAAGCTGTTCCAAGTAGGGTGGGGTGTTTTTTTTGTAAAATCAGGGTATTCAAGTCTGATAAATTCAGAATTTCCAAATAGCAAAGTAACCATTTAGGTATTGCTCCAAGGGCTCCAATTATTATTATTATTATTATTATTATTATTATTATTATTATTATTATTATTATTTAATCTTTAGTGAGATTCACAGCCTTTGGGGCTGGTTGGTAGCTCAACAGCTTGAGTCCTAACCAAAGACCTAAGAACTGTTCAGGTAGCGTTGGAGGATATAAGCTGTTCCAAGTACGGTGGGTTTTTTTGTAAAATCAGGGTATTAAAGTCTGATAAATTCAGGATTTCCAAATAGCGAGGCAGCCCTTTAGGTATTGCTCCAAGGGCTCCAATTACAATTGGGATAACAACAATTTCTTTTTCCAAAGTCGCTCAACTTCAATTTGTAAGTCCCGATACTTTGTGATTTTTTTCTTGCTACATGTCTACAATTCATGCATCCAGGTATTGCAATGTCAATGAACCAAGCCCTTTTCTTCTCAACTATTGTTATGTCAGGCATGTTGTGGGCCAAATGCCTGTCCATCTGAATTCTAAAGTTTTTTTCTCTTTACTGCTTTTTCTTAAGTATATTATGCTGGGACCCTCATGTTGACTGCAAATTATTATTATTATTATTATTATTATTATTATTATTATTATTATTATTATTATTTGCAGTCAACATGAGGGTCCCAGCATAATATACTTAAGAAAAAGCAGTAAAGAGAAAAAAACTCAAATGGAGAAAAAAAAACATTATTTAAATTATTTAATATAAAAACTAAAAATCATTCTTGTATCATGTTAAATAGTAATATATATGAAGTTAATCAACTATGAGAAAAAGGCTGTAACACTTTGATCTTAGATGTGAGAGTTACAATATAAAATGTATGCATGATCTGGATAAAAATCTTTGGGCTTTTCAAAAATACCTGGTGGATCATTATGGTAACAGAAACTAGGCTTTAAGTCTGATAACAGTATCTCTTTTTTTCAGTAATGAATAAATGACAATTCGGATATCTTTGAAAAGAGTTAAGAATTAAAATTATTAATACTAAGGACAGCTTATAGTATGTACATTGAGTTTCAGCTATAACAAAAGGTTCAGTTCGGAGATTAAGTCCAGTTTGATTTAGACTGTTTTATTTGGGTATGGATCTAAAGTAAGATTTATGAAACTTTCTATATTTCTATTAATGCAAAAAATATTAAAGGACTCACCCCAAGCAAGCAAACTCTAATTGTATTACTTTTTAGCAAAGTGAAATGACATATGTGGATGTAATGATCCATCAGAAAATTTGGATCGAAGTTATTTAAATTTTTCATTTAAAAAGATTAAAAATTACTATAATTAATACCTATGGTATTCATCAAGAAAAAATTTTTATACTTTCTTTTTCAGGAAAGGAAGTTCCCATTACCCCTCATCATCTCCCTTATTTCATTGGCAATGCTTTTGATAACAAAATAAGTTGTTTATTCAGAAACATTATTCAAAAACATTCACTAATTAAAAAATATATAAAATTCAAGAATCAATAAAATAACAAATATATCCCATGGATGGCAACTCTTTATTGCAGAGTTGCTAAAATTAAAAATCATTAAAGGAGAGCAAGCACAAAATGAAGCAAAGGATATTATAAAACTAAAAAAAAAATCTGTCTTTGAAGACCATTTCTTAAAATTAAAATTACAAGGTGGACATTCCTGGAGTTTTACTGGAAAAATCTATTCTAAATATAGATTTGGTGGCAGATTTGTTTGCTGGTTTTTGCAAAACTTCAAAATGCTGAATTGTGTATGAAGCATTATGAATGGTCCTAAATGAATTCTGGTCACTGCAGATGAATCTGCATTATCTCCAGAAGGCACTGTATTGGCTCACAAGTAAATTTTGTATCTAAATGTATTCTTGCATGTGCAATAAGTAGAGATCTTTTTTCAGTTAATATATCCCATGCCAAGCTTAGATCATCAGGTTAAAAGAAATTTAACAAACTTTGGATACTCCCTGAATCATCTAGGAGTCAGAATCTGAAAGCAGAGCTCAGGTTGTGATAAACCTCAGAATTCAGAATACATCAAGTTAAACCAAAGTCCAAGATATTAACCATATTTGCCCCAAATTCAGTTATCTATCTGCTTTACTTTTCCTTCAGAATTAATCTGCCCTGAAACCAAAATGACAGTATTGAGCTAGGACCCAGAAGCAGCTTTGGGGATTTGGTGGAATTTCTGATTTTCCTTCCGTCTCAAGTATAAGTCAGTTAAAAGTTGTAATTTAATTCTTTCTTTCTTTAGTATTTCCTTTAGTAAATACTTTCCTTTTCTTTAGTATTTCCTTAAGCGACACAGTAGTGCCGCTTAAGTTTACTTTCAAAGAAGAAATCCAGAATGATGTCAAAGCAGGTTTTTGTTTTTTTTACATTTTAAGTATCAAATTACAATGGACCAGAAAAGCCAGTAATAAGTCTTATAACACTACATAAAACACATGATAGATTTGCGTAATGTAAACTAATTAGACTTTAGAATCCAGCTTCACACATTCATTTAAATAAGTTTCATAACAGTATGCCTGGAAATAAATTGGATTTAAAAAGCAAATGTGCTGATTTAACAAAGAAGAAGATCAAAGTTAGATACATTATTGCTCATTATAATGTATGTCAGTGGTTTGGAAGCTGAGTCTGAATGACCGAAAATAGAAATTATGATCCACAACATTACTTCATCAAGCAAGTTGAAGCTGAAAAACATAGACTTGAAGCTTTAGTATAGTATTATTTTCTATAATTGTAAAGCTCTGAATAAAGGACTTAAGATCCTCAAAATGAATACACTGAAAAGACAAAATAACAAAACCATAACAAAGCTATCATTTCATGGAAACCATAATGAATTGAGGATTGAAGAGGATGAACTTTCTAAAAAGCATTTACTTACAAACCTTTGGTTTAAAAATTGTGGAAATTGTACACAACCGAAGAAATAGAAATACTTAAAATATTTCAGTTATGTATCATTCTAAGTAGAAGTGGAAAAATAACATAGAATAACATTAAAATAATGTAAAAATGATTGCATTAACACTAAGGCAGGGGACCTTATTGTACAAAACCTCTATTTACTTGCAATGTGACTTTTTTTTATTTTTTTTAGATAGATCTGAGGAATGTATTCACTTTTTCATATATTCCAAGCAATATTAATATAGGATGAATATCTTCAACTTCATAAATCATACAAAGATCTTAATCATAGGGCATAATTTCATTCAGAAAAATAGAGTTTGGTGAAAAGTAGCACTGATAAAAATGAATGAATGGAAGTATATTTCAGAATAAGAACATAACTAACTAAAATTTATTCCCTACAGCACTCATTTTTATAGTAAAGAAAAAAGAACTGTGCTTCTGGCAGAGGTTTGCTTTGCAGAAATCAATTTAGGCATCACTTTTGAAGAATGAGCATTATGATCTTAGTAATTTAAAGACATCTCTTCTTCACCACATATAGTATCTAGTCAAAAAGAAAAAAAAATCTAGCAATGTTTATGATGTGTGGAGTTCATTACATCTAAAATAGAAAACCTTTAACAATCAAACACTATGCTGTTTCATTCCATTGTTTTAGATCCTTCTTATTGCTTCATTTTTTTTTGTCTATGTGGGTGGAAAAAGATGAATCTTTTCCAGGCAATCCTATATAACTAGGAACTTTGTTGTCCCACTTAAATAGCCAAAATGCCAACACATTCAATAAAATGAGAAAAACTGCTAGGTTCTACTATTCATTGTTTGTAGAAGAAAGGAACATAAAGAAATTCCATTCCCCACTATCCTGTCAGAGCTGAAGAAACTTCTTGAATGAGAATTGAACTGTGTTCAAAAGAAAAAAAAACAAGAAAGTCCAGCTGCCTCCTGAACAAAAAAAAAAAAAAAAAGCACCTTTGGGACAGTCATGACCGGAATGACTGAGAATCTCTACAGACTTTGTACATAAGGAAAGAATGCCTATAACTAGCAATTGACTATATTTGACTAAAGAGCTCTTGAAGAGCGAAAGGGAATGCAGAGAACAAGTTCATGTTTTGTGCAATTTTTGGCAGCCATTGTATGAGTTCTCACCACTTGCTCTCCAAAATCAAAAGGTCCTTGTGGATTCCAAAGGGTGAAGATTTTTATTCATTACAAGAAAAATGATGAACTGTACAAGTATTGCAGTTCTGGAAAAAATGTACTGTTCTTGTTTCTTCTATTTAATTGAAAGGGTAATTAATCTGAGACTACTGGAATTTTCAGTTGGTGTATGATTTAAATGAATTACAAAAACATCAGACATTTCATGTCTGTGGCTTAATTAACATAAGGCAGACAAATCATTTAACGAGTTTATGATAGTCAATACATTTTAAGGTAGTTTAGACTCCAAAAGTTTCATGAATTGTGAACCATTGTAGCCATTTTCTATCAAACTTTCATAAATCTCAATCTCAAATTGGCTGTCTTACTATCAAGAAAGTGGCCATCCTAGTGGTGATGGGGATTAATTGCTCTAATGCGGTCATATAGGATGATGTGGTCCAACTTATCTGGAGAGAACCTGGTTGAAGAAGATGAGTATTTATTTTATCAGCCTTTTTCTTCTACTTCTTCTGTCTCCACATGCATAGGTGTTGCAAAGCTCTCCAAATTAATCTGTTATGAGTCAAATCTAATCCTAGAGTTTGAAGCTATTCCTTCAGTTTCATCACCATTATCAACATTAGGTCCTATGCAGAGTGCATTGGGCAGCAAATGTTTTGCAGTGATTTTGATCATTTGTAGCACCTTCAGCATTGTCCCAAGGGACATTAATAATTTTAAGATCTTCCTTAAGTGTTTGGTGCCAAGTTCTGAGGGTGCCTCATTTTCTCTTTCCTCCAGGTGGCATCAAACATAGTGCAATTTTTGGATCCAGTCTTTAGGGATCCAAAGATCCAAGGAATGTGGCCAAAAAACCATATTCAATGTTCATTCACAGTTCTTGATAGGTGTTCTAAATCTGATCTTTGTAGTACCTCTTCATTGGGGATGTGGTCACAATATGAGATTTGGAGAGCCGTGGTGTCACAGTGGTTAAAATGCAGTATTGCAGGCTATTTCTGCTGACTGCTAGCTGACTGCAATTTGGCAGATCGAATCTCACCAGGCTGAAGGTTGACTCCGCCTTCCATCCTTCTGAGGTGGCTAAAATGGGGATCCCGATTGTTGGGGGCAATATGCTGGCTCTGTAAACCTCTTAGACAGGGCTGTAAAGCACTGTGAAGCAGTATATAAGCGTAAGTGCTATTGCTATTGCTATTATTCTCAAGCAGTATTGTTGGAAAATATTTAATCTTTTAATCATCTGAGTTGTACAGTTTCATAAATATATATTGCAGTTGGTATAATACTATTCCTTGAGTTTGAAAAATAATTTGAAATAGTCAGAGTGTAGCAGTTCTGATCTGAAGCAGACAAGGTGTTTTGGAAAGGATGTGGGATACTTGTAGCATCCACCAGTCCTTCATTTAAAAAGCCATATATTTTTCTTAACTCAATTGATACTACCTTAACTCAAAAATCCATTCTCTTGGATCATACAGTTGCATCCCATCGAAAGCATATTTTCCACTTTGTATCTGCACTGTTGCACTTTATCAGATTAAAAAATGCAAAGGAAACCATTTATCACCATATTAATCCTCCTCCTCTTCCTTCTCCACTTCCACCTCCAACTCCAATTCCTCCACTACTACTACTACTACTCAGGTGGTATTCAGCAGGTTCTGACCAGTTCTGGAGAACCGGTAGTGGAAATTTTGAGTAGTTCAGAGAACTGGCAAATGCCACCTCTGACTGGCCCCACCCCCATCTATTCTCTGCCTCCTGAGTCCCAGCAGATTGGCTGCTGCTGCTTTTGTTGCCCTGCAGAGGAGAACGGAGCTGGAAAGCAGGTTAGTGGGGTGGGGAGGGAATGGGATTTTGCAGTATCCTTCCCCTGCCCCATTTACTAAGCCACGCCCACCAAGCCATGCTACACCAGCTACTCCCACAGAACCAGTAGTAAAACATTTTGAATCCCTCCTCCTCCTCCTCCTCCTCCTCCTCCTCCTCCTCCTCCTCCTCCTCCTCCTCCTCCTCCTCTTCTTCTTCTTCTTCTTCTTCTTCTTCTTCTTCTTCTTCTTCTTCTTCTTCTTCTTCTTCTTCATTTTGATCCCTATATTTTAATTATGTTATTAAAATGTTCTGTCTCTTTCCTGATCATTTTATGAAATCAATCTTAAAAGTTATGAGTTCCGTAAATAAATAAATACTTTTAAAAGGCTCACATAAACCCTAAACTCCTGATTCACAATTATAATTTAAAGAGCCACTTGAATTATACATTCCCTAAAGACAGCTGTTCTCTATTGAAATGCAGCTGCAGAAATTTTAAAAATGAAAAGTCATTCTGGTAGTTTATGCATTGCAATCTAAACATGTACTTCATGTTAAAATATTTCCAGTTTTACTGCTTAAAGAATAAATATTGTACAACAATGAAGTTTTAGCCCAAACAGAGATTTAAACTGAGTATTCCTTATCCAATACTTGCTTAAGCAAGCAGTTGATTGCAGGTTTCAAAGAATTTATGCAAAAAGTGGAAATCTGTTGAATAATTTTAAAGAACTGCAATATAACATTTCTTTGGTACACTTCTCACTGCTCCAGAAAGAATTTTGAAAGCATAGTGGTGATAGTTGAAATCATACACTCCGTACTTGAAAGGCAAAAGGACAAATTGTGTTTCTCTCCAGAGTTCAAGTCAACAAAATAAAAACCATGAAAGTTTTATTTCAACCACCAATTTAGTTTTGCTTATTTTTGCTTTGTTTGAAAAAATTTTATGTGAAAAAAGTAAAATACATTTACTTTAGTTCTCCAACTAGTTCTCTGATTTATTTGATTTTTCTCCCACTTAAGCGGTTGGAACTGAATGTTTTCTTCAGTTAAAAAGGTTCTATCATTCCAGAAAAAAAATAAAATTCCATTTAAATAAAAGATAGTTTTTTAAAAAAATGTTTCAGATTCTAGTTTTTAATTTTTCTGGTATTTATGACACAGCTTTGAGAATGTGAAGCTGACTGCAATCATTCTTTATTTTGTCATGGACTAGAATACAGACTACTTTGTACATGGTCACAAAAATGGGAAATGGCTCATGTTCCAAAATATTGGAATTATCTTAAGAAAAATCATGATTTTAAGTACCTGGAAAAATTTTCTAAAACTTTATTAACAAGTTACTGAAGCATAATAGTACTCCAGGTGAACAGGGCAGATGGCCTGAATCATATTAAAAAAACATGGCCAGATATATTTGCAATTATAGTGATAGTGATAGTGGTACCAGAGGTGGTATTCAGTATAATACATAATACTTCAATATAATACATAATACATAACTTCCAATCGAATTCTGCTTGGTACATTCTTATAATATACACTATATTCTTTTTTTTAAAAAAGGATTATAAATATATATAATTATAAACCCTCATTCCATTCCAATTTAGTTCTATCATTAATAATCATTAAAATCTTAACATGTTTAACGTTTCTTTTCAATTAAATATCATACTTTCTTAAAGACACATATAATTTCCATAATTAATTTTTCCCTTATTTCTCTTCACATATGTTTTGTAAATCATTAAATATTCATTTTGTTACATTTATTTATTGACAAGCATTCCACTGAGTTACGATAGCTATTTTATCAAACATTTGAATCATACATTGTTTCATATTTTCTGAAATTATTTCTATTTCTAATATAACAATACTATCTTATGTACCTTTGCAGAATCCCTTTTTCCACTAGATTTTCACCCATTATCTCTAAATAGGCCCTGTTTCTCTATATTTTGTTTCTGTCCTTTATAACTTCTTTTCCTTTCTTTCTTCCCTCTCATCTTCTCCCTCCCCTTTTTACCCCCATGCTTCATTTTACTTGTAATTGGGATGAAGTTGTACTTTCCCAGAAAGAAGTGGAATACAATTTGAAAATCCTCACAGTTCTTGATCTGAAAATGGGCAGAAGCCATGGCCAGAATCACATCCTTCTTTGGACCAAGCAACACTGCTCACATTCACTCATTCTTTTGTCACCTCTCGAATGAATTGTTATAATATGCTGTAACAGGGGTCTCCAAACTTTTGGATCACAGGGACCACCAAACTCATAATTTTAAATCCCATGGACCACTAATATGAATTTTGACTGATGGTGGCTTGCTGACGTTGGTGGGAAAGTCGGTCCCATATTCCAGAGCTGCAATAGTCACAGAAGGGGCCCTTTGGTCATCCTGGAGCAGCTGCTCCTTCACCCGGGTGCACCATCCTGCCATGGACTTGAGGAGTTGCTCCGGGATGACCAAAGAGCCAGTCCTGTGACTACAGCAGCTCTGGAATATGGGACTGACTTTCCCACCAATGTCAGCAAGCGACCCTGGGGGGAATTCCCAATGCCACGTTGGTCTTACCCTCCAGTTCCAGCTCATGTGGCTCTACTCAAGGTAAGATTTGCACTCAGCTGAAGGGTGGAGATCAGTGAGTGGGTGGGCCATGTGGGCAGCACAGCCTGTGTTCCTATGCAGCCTGGAGTAATTGCTTTGGGAAGAATGCTTTGAGGGGGAGATTTATCTGTGGACCACCAAAATTTTCTCCCAGACCACCAGTGGTCCTGGCCCCACTGGTTGGTGATCACTGTTCTAAATGAGACTATTCTCAAAGCTGCAACTAATGAAGAATGAAGAACACTTACAGTTATAGGTGAATCTCTGTGCATTCATATTGTATCTCTGCTTCAATGGTTTTTGGTGCAATTCAAGATGCTGGTTGAAACCCTTCATGACATGGAGCCAGAATATTTATATGACCTCCTCTTCCAATTATTTCCACCATCCTATATATTTCATCAGGGGAAACATGGTGTTTAGAATGTCATCATGCAGGACTCAGAATGTATGACTTTTCTATTGTAGCCCCTGCCCCTTGGAAGACCAAATCATTTCCTTCAGCACATGATTCAATTGGCCCCAACTCATGTAGTTTTTCAGAAAGAAGACTTGTTCCTGGGCAAAGGATGCCAGATGGTTAACAGGGAGCTAGCGAGGATGTTGTTTATTTTGCTTTTATAGATTGCCATGTCACTTTGTTTGTATTTATGGTTATTTATTATGTTGATTGTATTCTTTTTCTCTGTTGTTAGCTGCCCACAGTCAGTCTGGTGAGTTGAGTGGCTATATAACATGAAATAAATATCCTCAACATCACCCTCATTTTTAGCCATCAGCTTTTAAATGGTAACTCTACTGGGAATCAATTATCAAAACATTTTTAATCTAGAAGCATGAAAAGAGAGCATATAAATATTGTTGCAAAAGAACAAATGACAATTAGGGAAGATGATTGTGACATGTTCTATTTTCATTCTACCATTGATGTGTTTAGTGAAACTTCCAGTGGGAACTACAATGTTTAAATATAGGGATGCAAAGATAGGGCATGTCAAATTTTTCAACTTTCAATTTCCAAACATTAGGGGTGTTCAAAAGTTGTGCCATGCCTTGGGGATTGTAAAGATATTTTAGTTACTTTAATACAATTCGGATTTGCTTGGTAAGTAACTACATGAATATTATATTTTTTTAACATTTTGCTTGTTTCATTTGCAGATAACATTAGCATATACTGCTACTGAAGGGATGACAACTAGTTTTATAAGATGTAACATTTCAAAATAAAGACTTACATCTGTTTTTCTGAGTTTTTCTTTCTACAACCTTGGCTTGAGAACATGACATTTTTACTGTAGAAGAAGAAAAATCAACTGGATGATCTACACCATTTAATAGTGTAAAAGGAAGGGAACTTTGATTTCAGTGTTTTATTTTACACAAGATGTTCATCAGTACAGCATTTTCTGTTTCTACCATGGTTGGCATCATGAAAATTCCAGTAGAAAATATTATATATCATTATATATGAGAAGAGAAAGAGAAAACAGTGGCTTTAAACTCACTCATTACCTTAATATGCTTCAGAAGTAACTATCTATTCACTTATCTGAAAGTATGCTCCATTGAATGCAACTGCATTTGTTTTCGAATGCCAAAATTTTAGCAGTGTGATGTTAGTAAAATTAAATAGCTAAAAGCTTCCAATAGTTGACAGTATTTTTTTCCTTTTTCTTTCTAGTTGAGTTTATTTTCCCAACTTTTGTTTGAAAGGTAAAGGTTAGAAAAATAGACCCTACTAAATCTACAATCAAGCTTTGCCAGATAAAATAAGCAACATACATATTTTCTTCTTTTTTTAACTTACTCAGCATTTTCTTTTTGTAGAATGTAGTTTGATTTTCCCTCCTGATTTTTTCCAAGTAAAATAAATAATATGCCAGAAATTAGCTCAGCTTTAATCCATAATATGCTATTTTTATTGACAAAGGTGATTAGAAATAATGGAGAAATAAATATAAATTGAAACAATATTACAGGCTGACTAACAAAAGGTTAAATATAATCATTTATTTCCATTCAATAATTGTTAAATTAATATCTCTACACCTAATGTTAGCAAGCCTTTGTTAATTTTTCAACTGTTGTTCAATGTTGCCCTCTCCTGGATTGACATAACTATAATATTCATAATATTATAAACATTTTTTAATTTGAATGTGTTTGATCTCCTTTATATTTATAATATAACAGCAACACAAATACTGTTATTGCAGTAATTAAATCCATTATGTCTATTAAACCTTGAACGCAGTGGAGTTCATTATAATTTTGATTACTTAAAAATGTATCTTGAGATTTGTGACACAAAATCTAATAAACATAACTTTCTGTGTTAAGAGAAAATGCAGTTAATTCTGGAACACTCACAAAATTAATGCAAACCAAAGACCATATTATTGCAAAAACATACAGATTGAAAAATTGAGTCCAAAAAAATAATTAAAAGCACCTCTCCAGAGATTACCTTTAAAAAAAAAGTTTATTATTGGATTCTTTTCAGTTAATGACTCCTTGTAGTCATGCGAGAATGCTATATAGTATTTGGTGTACATTTAGTCAGCTAAATGTTTGAAACTTATTTCTGCCAGCTCCAATGACACTGTCATAATAGTGGTTGTGGAACAGCTCATTGGCACATTTTGTGAGAAGACTTTTAATATTTCAGAAAAATTTAACTATCAGTTCTTGCAAGTCAGTACAAGCTGATTCCAATATACCACTATATATAGATCATAGCATCTTACATGTTCCATAAAATGAATTTCAATGTCATCTTTCAATAACTATTTCAGCAGCTGGACAATCAGAGGACCAAGAAGGTTGTCAACCAGATGAACAGAAGATCAAATGGATTCACAGCTCCAGACTCACAAGAATTCCCAAAAGAAATATCTAGGAGGAGAAACTGTCTGAAAGAAAACCAAATCAGTGCCAAAAAGCAAACAAATAATGTAACATGGCATCCTGGACTAAGTATTGCTGCAGAGCAAGAAAGATAGTTCAAGTCGATGATGGTTTCATGTCAGTTTGGATTAGAAAAGAATTATATATTTTCTTCTTCTTTCCCTTGGGTAGTGCACAGCTTTGCTCTCTTGGAAGTGGAAACAAAGCTTGTTTAGGAGGGAATTAGAACCTGGCAAAAAGTTAAAATATAAAAGTGATTACTTCATGGAGTCGTTGTGCAACTTTACATTTGTGTGAAAACTGAATTTATGTCTGACAATATAAAGAATGTCATTCTTTTTCCCTTATACAAATGCAAGCTAACAAGAATGATTGAAAAAACAAGAGAGGAATTTTCATTAAGCATATTGAGAAAATATTAGGCAAAATGTTTATTGAAGGAGTACAAAATGTATTAATAAGCCCACTGGAGGTATAATGGAGATTTATACTCTTCAGAATCACATGGAGAAATCTATGAATGTGAGAAGGTTTGCTGCAGATTTATTGATCTAGACAAAATATATTATAAAATCAATGCATTTCAGATGTAGAAAAGAATGCATAAATATAGAATTGAAGGTTGGATTCTGAATTTTGTAAAATACTGAAAATAAAGCATGTTAAAGAGTGCTTGTGATGACATTAGACTGTTTTCTCAATGTGCATTCAAATTTTTATCTAAATTAGGCTGTATTGTTAGCTGAGAACTAAATGAATTGTTGTGAGTCTTAGATTGCATGATGTAACAAAAGTATGGATCAAAAATTTAATGTATAGAAAATTAGGGCAATTGTATTTGACAGTAAACAATTACAAGTGATACACAAAAGTAAATGTTAACTATGAATTCATGCACCTTGGTAGAATGTTTATTGAACTGCAAAAATAGTTGGAGAAATTTTAATACAATCAAATAGTAATAAAAATAATGGTAGTATTTTGCCTCTGATGTGGAATAAATATTTGCTTTAAAAAGTAAAAATGGTTTTGTATAAAGAACCTATCTCTCCTTAATTTAGTTATACAAAAGTGAGAGTCAAATATTTAAGAATACTAAAAAACAAATTGGATCAGGAAATGGATTACTCAAAATGTATGTGGTAAAACAAGAGATGGGACCCAAAATGCATGCACTAAATAAATATGGATTGAGTACAACAGTAGGCATTGAGTAAAACCTACTGTACATTAAGGAATTTCATCATTAGAGAAAATGAATGATCATTCAATGAATACACACACACACACACACATACACACATTTTCCATCCATTTCATACAAGGATTCCCAATATTAATTATAATTAAATTTATAGATAGGCTTATAAATTAAGATTAAGGACACCTAATCTTTTGAATGCCAATGCCTACAAAGCCTCTGGAGTTTGAGATCATAAGATGATCAAGTCATCCACTAATCAAAATTTGAATTAAATTTTGTCTCCCTGCAGCAATGAAAATATTCTACTTCAAAGAAATGTCAGTGAGATTTTAAAAACAAATGAACTCTTTCAACTATTTAAAATTCATAACACCATTTTGTCTCCTAGTTTCTTAGGTGATTGAAATAGCTTATAAATAGAACAAATAAACACATTTCTTAAAATTAAATGTGATAATGCGGGGAGGGGGAGTCTGAAACCAGGGAGGTGAACTGTTGTGAGCACCACTGAATATGATTCTTAATTCCCATCAGTAAAATCCAACATCTGGTCATTTTTATGTTTGTATGAAATTGCTGTCTATTATTTCTGTAAAGGCTTCTCTTTAAGAAAAGGTGAGCATTAATATCACCAAACAATCCAATGGAAACAAGGTCATGTGGGAAGCATTCAGAGAAACATCTGGAAATAGTAAAACAGCTGCAAAGAAAATGAGTTGACAAGGCCAAATATTAGGTTGCCAAGGATGAAAACAATGTTAACAGTAAGGGAATTTCCTCCCTCCAATTCAAAAGGGAAGATTGGCCACACAACCATACTTATTATATCAAAAGAAAGAATGTTCCAGCCCAGCAATGTACGCATAAACCTTCAAACCATAATGTATCACACATAGACTCTCTTTGGCACATGGGTATGATCATGTGGAAGCACTTTTGTGAGATGTTCCCAAGAATTTCTTAGGTTTTTAAATTTTATGTATTTAAATTATAGTTGTTTATGTGTCAGAATAATGCAGGTAGTCCTCAACTTATGACCATAATTGAGCCTCACATGTTAATCAAAAGTTATTGCAGTTGAAGGTAAAAGTATCACTTGACCGTATTTAATTTTATGACTGTTTTTATAATGCTTATTAAGGAAATTTATATAATGGTCGTAACTGTGAAACCAGTTTATGAAATAGGATTTTTTTTCTGGGAAACCACAAAAAGGTCACAAAACATGGTCATGCAACCATGAGATGCTGCAAGTGGTTGTAAATGTGAATCAATTGTCAAACACCCAAAATGTGATCACAAGACTATTGGGTTAGCGTGGCAGTTGTAACTTCAAGACAGTCATAAGTAACTTCTTTGAGTCCTATTCAGGCAATCAACTGCATGTATGTTGAGGATCACCTGTAATCTCCAAGTAGCCACAGGCAACATAGATTATTTATGATAAAAATTATTTTTAAAAAACAAGCTTCTAAGATCCTTCTTAAACAGCATTTAGTAAGAGTAGTTCTGAGGTATGAAAGAAGAAAGCCAAGTCTAGATGAGTACTTTTCTGTTGTGGTTATCACTTCCTTCCCTCTTCAGGATTCTCTGTCATGATTCCAGGTAACAGACCCATAGCAAGCAAAACTCTGAGGTAGGTAGATTCCTTAAAGAATAGCTTCGTTGGATATATCATATCAGCAGAGATCTGGTGAAAACCAACTGAAGGTTCCTGTGGTTTTCACCTGATTAAAGTGAAAGTTTTTCATTTTCCCCAAACACTCACATGGTCCAATCAAGGCTCCGTCTAGTTGCTGGGTAACTTCACTCCTCCTCTCTTTGACCAGGTGTGAGAATGTCCTTGGTTCCCAAGAGAAAGTATTTTGTTTTGGCTACAAAACTCCAGCTATCTCTATTTCCCCCTCCTCCTCAGTTCTAGTGTGACAAAACTGAAGCAGCAAAATGGTTTCAATCAGGCCAGCTTCAGGGTTGACATCTCCCTTTTTCCAGAACACAACTCTCAATGTAGCTGCAATTCTTTAGTACATTTTAAGTGTGAATTCCAAAAGGGGATCAAGCTTTTTGTTTTTGAAAACAGCACTGTCAAGAACACACTGAAGCATATTATTTAGCATTCAGAGAAAGCTTTTAAAACTAGGGAGGTGGAGGAGAAAAGCCTTCAGATGGCTGGGGGGAAAAAACATCATGATGAAGGAAGTAAAAGAATTTGGTAAGTGGCACTTTAAGACTGATTATCTTCTTCCCAATTTTTGTTACTGTGCCAATATGCTTAAACTGTAGAAAGGAGATGATTTATTTGCTTGCATAAAATAGGCCAGCTGCAGATGCTGAGCTCAAAGATGCAATTTTGTACACATCTTATCCACTAGGGACCATTATGCAGTTCATGTAGGGGTGCTTATGTCAAATTTGCAAAAAAAAAAATGGCAATGTTATCTCTGAAGAAATGGAGAGCTGTTAATTTTGTCGATGAAGTACTTATCTGATTTTCTTTCCATCTCTTTTTTCACACATCTGTTTTGCTTCATCCACAACAGGTTGGCCAAGACTAGTAAATCTATTCTATTCTTGAATTTATTTATCTTCCTTTGCAAACCAAACCCTTCCATTTAACTCTCTATCCTTTTCTGTACAGGCAAGTTTCAAAGGTGCTTTTTCCAAAATGGAAACTTTCTTCTTTTTCCAAAATGGAAACTTTCTTCTCTTTTTTTCTTTGAAAACTCTTCACTTCTTATCCAAGAAGCCTCTTCAATTCTAACGGACTAGTGGGGAATGGATGGATTGAGACTGCTTGAGACTGAAGCAGTATGCTAGCTTTATTGTTATTATGATAGAATTTATGAAAATCAGTCAAAAGGATACCAATGAGTGTCAAAAATATTGAGAAATGAAAGATTTAAACAAACTGATGTGAGACAGCCTTTCAATAAAAATCAGGATGGTTCTGCCATTCAGGGAGATTCTAAGACTCATAATTGCTATCTACTACTACTAGTAACAATTTTGCCCTCAACCTCCTTGAGCTTCAGCTGTCATATAACTATTTGAAAATATTTGTTCTACCCACTCTAATGGAGCCATGATTCCATCAGACAAATCTCCTGTAACCTTTAGTTCTAAATAATTTTCTTTAAAAATATGATTCTAATTGCAAAAGAAAACCAAACTAGCATTTATTCTGACCAGAGAATACCATGCTATTCTGACCATGAGGAAAAAATGACAAATGGATGATAAGCAGCATGAATATGTATCTTTGATGGTGGAGGTTGCCCCATGTATCAACATGTGACCCTCAATTGTAAGCACTCTTATAAATCCTACATTTAATAGCTATCAAAAAGGAAAAAAAACAGCATTCAAAAGATTGAAATGGTAACATCAAATAGAGAGAAGAAATATTACAACTGCATCACTGGAACAAATTATACTAGATCATCCTGTTGGGCTTTTCCTCTAGCACCATTCATGTCTCAAATTTATTTTAATTTACATTTTGGCAATTTAAACACAAAAAATAAAAAAAATATAGTGACCTGCCAAGAAATATCTCTGCATTTTATTTCTACACTTCTCATTCAATATGGTGAAGGAATCTGCTTAGAAATGCATTCCAAAGGAATGGAGGCTTTATTGGTTAAAATGTGGTGTCCTTGTATTTACTAGCTATGAGGTGGTCAAGGATGCATGTGAATGGTCTGTCTTTCGTTGTCAAACATTTCCCTAGTGGTCTTCATAATAGTCTCTGGTTTCTCCTGCCTCAATTAAGTCCTAATGTTAGGCAACATTGGCTAACATTTCTACAGGGCTTTTTAGATTTAGAAGACTGCCAAATACTATTTTAGACAAAAGAAGAACAGCAGCCTTATCATACTTTGCACCTCCAATAAGAAATAAGTTCCAAAATTCCACTAGAAAAAAGAGAGGAGGGAAAGAGCGAGAAGTGAGAGCAAGAAAGAAAGAAAGTCCATTTTCTCCAATGTTGGGGAAAGGAGATAAAAAATAGATTTATTAGAAGGGAAAATTGTTAGGAGAAAGAGAAGAAAAAGGCAACTAGACATTTTGCGTACTCATGAAAGCTTCCAGGTTCTTTGCCAACCCTCTCTGTCATTTCAGATATATCCACTGGCTCATTGCTCAACAGCACTTGTCTCGATTTGTTAAATAAAGCTAGATGAATCTCTCGGATGCCATCAGAAATAATAACTATCTGAACTGGGGTTTTCTTTGAAAAGAAATAGAAGCCAAATCCACTAACCTTTATTCAAGAACTAATGTCTCTGTAGAATCCTGCTATGTCCTGGCATGGATTCAAAAGCAGTTTTTGTTGTTGTTTCTGGTTCAGCATAATTTGGTTTCCTTTCTCCTCTATGACACCATGGTCACTGCTATGAAACTGCTTAACAGTGAAAGTCAGCATTTGAAGAAATGGGAAAGTTAGTTCAGTTGTCCATATGATAACTCTTCAAACCTTTTCTTGTGTAATTACATACATACCGTTTTACAATACGTGACCATTTTCAGGAAAAGTATGGTGTCATTGTCTAGTAAGGGTTACAACTTATACATAACAGTGGCATTCTGTTTCTGTGAACTCTTTTTTTCATAGGTCATCCCTACTGTGTGGCTCACATGTGTGTCAGGATTCTGTCATTAATCTGCAGATACACATTATTGACAAAGTGAAGAAGTTATATATGAATACAAAGACACAAAGTGGTGGTAAAGTCTATTATTTTGCCATTTCTGATGACGTCCTTGGTGGATTGAAATCCATATTGGGGGGGGGTAGAGAATATAATATAATGGTGGGCTATAATAGTGTTGTTAGGAAAATTCCTGTGGAGTTTAGTTTTCTTGGGGATTCTATGTCATCTTTTAGTGCTGGTGGTGTTAGGAATGCTCATAACCCATTATTCCAGTTATGATGGTTCAAATGTTTAAAATGATGGACACACTGTATTGCTTGGTTTGAGCATTTTGAGAAGGAGATACCTGGTTGAAGTTTCTGAAGTGTTTCCATGTAAGTGTGAACCTGTAAGCATTTAACAAATCCTTTCATTAAATTGTACCATTCTCTCTGATATGTTGTTACAGGTGAAATTGGTAGAATGTGTCAGGGTTCTGACCAGTGTCCTAATGAAATTAAGAGTCTCAAGCCATCTGGAAATAAAAATCCAGTCATTTATTAGAACACCATGCCAGAATTTCATAGGTGAAGCCAACTCTGACCTCATCCATTTCATGCCTACCTCTGACCCTGTTTCCTCCTCCAAAGTGTGTCACCAGTCACATTCCCTAAGGAGCAAATTTTGTAGGCTGTAGAAGTCACTCCCTCCAGCCATTGCTGGTCCCCATGGAGATGGCCTTGACTTGCTTGGACAGACTGCATCTTGTTATGACTGAGGAGTAAATCCCTTGGTGCAGCTGCAAGGCATGATTTCCCATCCCTTTGCCTATGCCAATTTGAGAGCAAGTCAGGGAAGCTTTGTGAGTTGACATCTGCTTCTTGGCTTCCTTGATATAATTCTTGATGATGTTGCAAATGTCATGATAGTGCCAAGTCATTTGTTGCTATATTCCTTCATACCCAATTGCAAGATGGTCATTTTGAAGTTTTTTAGCCTTGCTAACTAGGGATTTTCATATTTTAAGGTTCATTTTTCTGTTCAATATTTGTTTTATGGTCAGAAGGTCTAATTGTCTTTTAACACCAAAACTTTATAGCAATTATCTTATTAGTTGAAAAATATATTTTCAACTTTTTCTGTGCTATTCAGTTCCATTATATTATTGACCTTAACTGGAATTTTTGTTGCAACAAATTCTTATGGTGCTCTTGGAAAAGAGCATATAAACACAGTGTGACATTATTTGTATTTGAAATAATGAGTTATCTACTGCACAACTATAATATCTTGCTACACTGCTGATATAATTTGGATCATTTAATAATAAGAGACAAGGTTTATGATGTATTGCTTTCAAAATAGTATGTTAGGTTCTGCCAAATAATTTAAAAAAGAAAATATAGCTAGTCTTCAATTTTCTGTTCTTTTCTGTTGCTAAGTGATATGGTTGTAAAGCTCAACATTACATCGCTTCATCACTTAGTGATGGCAATTCTACCACTCCCCATTGCCGTTGTTAACTGAATCCCATTGGTTTTGCCAAGGACCTACTCTTATCCACATCAGGTTGGTCCCTCTGAGCTTCAGCATTTATCTTCCAAGATAAACTGAAGTCTTCCTAACCACCTATCTTAATATTTTTAAAAATATTTTAAATACTTTTTTATAGTTATCTATCTGCAATTCTTTAAACAAGCTGTATATTTTCCTGAGATCACCCAAAAGAGTTTATCTGTAAGAGCTTACTTTCATATGAAATCTTCTAGCAAGATATGGTTTTCCCTTCTCTCTCTCTCTTTCTCTCTCTCTCTTTCTCCTTTCTTCCATGTACATTCAAACTTTTTATATTGTTAAGACTGAAGCAGAGACTTGCTTGAAATAATTCGTAAGTAGCTCTGGGAATATTTTTTTGACTAAAGTTTAGAGAAAGATGCTAAATAATAAGCAAAATGAGTAAAACCACCTTGGAAAAGGTATTTGAAGAAAGCAAATGTCTGGAGGGGAAGGATTATATAACAGTCAGTTGACATAAAACTAAAACACTGTATAAAAGCTTCCTAGAACACAGACAGATATGAATTATTCACAAGGAAAGAAAGCAATTTTAGTCTTGTAAAATTGTTCTCAATCATAAGACTAAGCTAAAATAAACAACTGTAACATCATGCATGGAAGAAAGACATATGTTATTAAAACTTTTTTGTTGGGCAAGAAAATACTTCTCAAAATTGAGATGAGACTTTGATTTTTCAAGAGCTCTAAATAGACATGTACTATTTTTTTCCTGGCTTCCTAGTTTGTTTCCAGATAGTTTTAAATAAATATGCAAAAACCCAAAGTTATCAAAAGCAATTTGTTTTCAATTCAGAGATAAATTCAAGAACACACTTCAAAAATCTCTTTTTAGCATTTCTAAAAGTGAGATAAACTAATATTCTTCATATTCTAATAGTCCTCAAAACATATATATTTTAAAAATACTCATACACATTTAAAATATAAAGCACATAAACAAACATGTAGCATCAAGTAAAAAGTCTATATTAAGTCTTGTAAATGTAGATTAATCTAATAAATGGTTTACATTTTCTAAAAGAAATGCAAGTCTGAAGGAGTATCTAAAACAGAATTTATAAACTTTTAATTAACCTTTATAAGCCTTTAAGTTTTCAAAATAATTATCTCCACAATTTGTTACATTTAATAAATGCACTTTACTTACAAATCAGTAGAGGAAAGAAAACTAGTGAGGAAATAATTTCTCCTCAATTCATCCTCCAAATATCTTTCACTTCTTTTCATGTTTGCTACATGCCCACAGTATGCTTTTTTTTCCACCTTGGGATGACTCAGGGCTACAGAAAATAAAAAATATAGAACTGAACAGGGCAAAATCCAGAAAACTATAGTGTTGCATTTTTTTGAATGTCAACAATATTCTCTTGACATCCTCCCTTTCCCTCTCCCGGCCTCACCATTCTTCTGATGTGGGTCAGTGGGGTTTTGGTATTAGCCACTACAAGGTTGAGGATAGAAACAAAAGCCAACAAAATTCCTGGACCTATGAAAAACTTCAATTCCAGCCCCAATCCCCTTTTAAAACATTCTGCAAGTACAAACGCCAAGTTTCAGACAAATGTCTTGAGCTTGAAATGTTTAAATAAATTATACTATTTCGTCCAGCTTTTTGTAAAATTTATCTCTTTGTTTTCTTAGGCATTGATATTGATGTGAATTTGCTAATTTTTGCTTAAATGTTATAGGGGATGGGGAAGACATACAATAGCCTTTTGGTATTGTTGAAGTAGTTCTTATTTAATTTAAAAAAAATATGGATTAATACATGTTTATTTATGCCTGAACTACAGGCAAAACCATATTATTCAATGAATAATAACCAACTCCTTGGGAGTATGTTGCTGAATGAACCATATTCACTATGAAGTAGGAATACTCTTTTTAAAACTAACTTATCCATAGAGTTTCAGTATAATGAAATTCCATAAACATCATACAGTGGTTGAAATAAGCATATCTGTTAAAAAGGATGATTGTTAATGTTTGAAAAATTAAAGCTTTTTTTAAACAAAAAAAAAACACCCATCTGCTATTGGTGTGTGTGTGTGTGTGTGTGTGTGTGTGTATTAAAAGGGTATGTATTTTAAAAAAAACAGCCATACTAAAACTTATTTTAAATTTTTATTTACCTTAAAATATATGCACTTTAGCACCTCAGATTTGACTTCATAATCTTTTTTCAAGTGAACATTTTAAATTACAAACAGTAGGCACAGCAGAAATATTTAAAACTGTTCCCTTAAAAAATAAAGGCAAGTCAAAAACCTGAATTATTTATTTGTTTGTTTTTAAGAACAACTTCAGCTTTTTGGTATCCTGATACAACATTCAAGTAGTTTTTAGGTAAGAATGAAGAATTTGGTTTCTGAGGTTACTTGGTCTTCTAAAGTTTTCTCAAACTGAGGGTTTCTATTGTCAAGGCTGGAGTTTGTGCACGAAGTTTGTTTAGAAAAGCTCACGTCAATCAAAGAGCAAAGATACTTAAGTAAATACTTTCTTTTCCGAGTTAAGGCACTTTAAAAAGTCTGTGTATAAACCAGGCACAGTTTTTGGGTCAATGCTTTGCCTTTATCTATAATGGACTGGATCCTAATAACAATATGAATAAGTATCCAATTTCTTTCTTTTAAAACAAATCAAGACATGCAGCTTGCTATTTTGACAATTACCAAATGGAAAACTCATATTAACACTTTTACAGAGTGACCACATTAAAGACCTTCCACTCCTTTAAAACAGGAAGACCAGTAAATTATTTTTATTTTATTATATTTGCATTTCAAGGTTCAAAGCAGATGTTTTATAAGTACTGTTTTTTGTTGTCTGTTTGTTTCCTTTAAAACCTTAGCCCCAAATAAAGCAGCTGTCTAGAAAAAGCTTCCTTTGTCATTAGTCTTCTGGGAGAAAAAATATAAATAAAAGTTTGTTGTATGCTGTCTCTGAATGGCCAGGAAAATAAAATTAAGGGTCGATAAAAGATACTGCAATATATCTTGTTCCTTTCAAAATTGGAAGTCCTTCATGTAAATGAGTAAGTCTTCCTGGATGCATGAAACTCCATCCTTTTCTAGGTGATTCAATTGAACAGTTGTATCTCAAAAATTTACATCCACCTCCCTATAAGAAATAAGTCAGAAATTTAAGTAATACCAAAGAAGTCAATAAAAACAAGATCCTCTCAGTAAAATGTATTGAATGAAATAACGATTAATATTACCATCCCATTTTCAAAGTATATTATTCTGGAGCAGCTGTAAATTTGGTTTAAAGACTTATACTTATATACTGTTCCTTAGTGCTTTACAGCACTCTGAAAAATTTACAATATCAGTACTCTAACTTTCTATATTTACATTTTCCTTGTGTTAAAATTAGATGATATACAGATTTTATCCAGTAATTACTTTCTTGACTTACAACTCTAATTCCACCCACCCCCACCCTACTAGACAAAGTAGTTGAAACCGAGTTTTGAAAATAGATTAACTATAATACAATGAATTTTAACATACATAAGGGGGACCTTGCAGTTTATATCCAACATAGTAGGTGACTCAAAGTCAGTCATTAGCAATCACCTTATCTTCTTGTAGAAATAAAATGATCAAATACCCATTTTTGGTCACCAAAAGAAAGCAGTTGCATTCACAAGAATGAATGGCTACTGACAAGCTAAAGGTGAATGAAACAGTCCATTTGGCCATAACTAACAGAATAATAGAGTTGGAAGGGACCTTGTAGGTCATCTAATCCAACCCCCTGTTCAAGCAGGAAACCCTATAACATTTCTGACAAGTGGCTGTCTAGTATCTTCCTAAAACCACCCACAAGTTCTAAATGCATTCTGTTCTATAGGTTGATTGCTCTCACTGTCATAAAAATTCTCCTTATTTCTAGGTTGAATCTCTCCTTGATCAATTTCCATCCATTGTTTCTTGTCTGGCCTTTGAGTGCTTTTGGGAAGTTTTACCTTCCAGGGAGTTTTGGGGAGTTTTACCCATTTATTTCCTAAAGTGGAACTTCAAAAAAAAAAAAAAAACCAGGCCCTATCAGTAGTACTATTTTCATACTGGACATCTTTATTAGCAATACAGTCTATTACTTATTTCAAAACTTAATATAATAACATGATTGAACATTAAGTCTCTGTACTTTAGTGTTTTACAAAAGCCTAGTCCAGAACCAGCTTTCTGATTGTTGGATCAGTTTCTTATGTTAATCTTCCAGCAGATATCCTACAAATAGTTGTGTGGAAATGAGCTAGAGTTTGAAAAAACAGCATCAGTTCCCTGGATGCAAGCTAAACTTACTTGAAAATCTTCTCCTACTTTGTTAAGGGCAATGTTGATGGTAAATGTTGATGAGTCATGGTGAGGTCTGAGAGCGCGCTGTCTTTCAGTAGTATATTTCACAACAAAATTCAACAAGGCATGACCCTGGAAAAAAAAAGACATGAAGAATTTCTTCATGAAGAATTTAAAAGGTATACTGTAACTTGTCATGAGGGGATCAATCAGTTTTGGATGCTCCATGACTGGAGGTTTTTAAGAAGAGATTGGACAACCATTTGTCTGAAATGTATAGGGCTTCCTGATTGATCAGGGGTTGGGCTACAAGTCCTCCAAAGTCCCTTCCAACTCTGTTATTCTGTTAATTGAGCAGCCACACAAACAAACACACCCACAACATTGGTGATGGGGTGTGATTATTGCTCCTTTGGATGATAAGTTCAATTTATTTATCTTCTTGAATTGCACTTCTCCACTTTTGTTGTTTTTCTTTTTAATGCAAACGCTGCAGGTTAACCTCTGTTATATTACTATTACTACTAAGAATGTTGCTATTATTATTTATGAATAAGTAATATCCATAAGTAATAAAGTTATTCATATTCAGATGAACCCACTGTATAATCTGGGAGTCCTCCTGGATGAATGACTTCTGTTCAAGGAGCATGCGACAGTCAGGAGAGCTTTTATTCAACCATGTTGTGTACCAATTTAACTCCTTCCTGGATCAAGAGGCCTTTCTTTCTGTCATTCATGCCATGGTTGTCTCCCATATGGACTACTGCAATGCACGCCACAGGAGGCAGATGGTACAGAATACAAATGTGTGACTAGTTTTAGGTGTCCCTAAAATTGCACACATAACACCTCTGTTCCATGAGCTGTATAGGTTGCCAGTTTGCTTCCAACTCCAATTCAAGATGTTGGTTATTACTGTTAAAGCCCTTTATGGCATAGGACCATGTTACATGAGGAACTGTTTTGCCTCTATTTCATCAACCCTTCACTACCAGACAAGCAGGGAGGGTACGTTGCATACCCTATCAGTTAAAGAATTTTGACTGGCAGAGTTTAGGAAGAGAGCCTGTTTGTTGCCCTATGGAACATATGACCTGCCTCTCCAAGTGACATGGGGAACTAAGAGTGGCATGCAATCCTCAGGGTGGTTGCTGGCTTGAGGATGCTACCTCCATCTTTTTCAAATTTTGTAATTCTTAATTTTTAACTTTTTAAAATGTTATTTTGAATATTTTTAAGTACATTTCTTTCTATGTTTTTTTTATTTATAAGCCACCCAGAGTTACTTAAGTGAGGTGGGCAGAGCAGAAATAAGATTAAACAAATAAATAAATCCTCAACAGTATGACTTAATTATTCAGTTTATTTATCTACTAAAAAGAACAATTTCATAATATATTATTATCATTGTTTAGCTTGTGCTTTAGAACATGAATAATTTGCTTTTTTTCATGAAGAAAAGGGTAAATCGGTAAATACAGAGACAACATGAGTAGGGTTCAAAATCACTGCAGTCCTGTCTCACTTGTAACCACATATGCTTCCAGTAACAAAGAGAGACTGGGCAAGGGCGAACAGGCCCAGTGATACCACTCTTTGCATATTTGGACTCCAAACCCTCAGAATAATTAAATGAGACACAAATAAATTTCCTTAAATATCAGCCATAAGTTATTAATAAATCAATTCAAGCTTTAACATATGAAAAATTAAGAGTTTAAACTATGTTCTACTCTATTAAGTTTTAAAATTTAACTTGCCTTTGTATAGTAGCCAGCAAATACTTTTAGGGTTACAGGTGCTATGAATTCTCTGATAAAATGCAACCACACATTTTCCAGGCCAATTTGCTTCATGTGAATGTCATCTGTTGGAACATTTTCATAGCCTCCAGAAATGCGGCTATCCTAAAACAAGATGTAATGTAGCATATTTTATATGAAATGTTTCATCTCTTTTATTACTACAGCTATAAATAAAGGAACATGAATCTTTGTAATTATTAATTCTTAACATACGCCAATATCTAGAAACAAAATACTGATTTATCTAGAGCATAGTATAGAGTATAGCTCAGTTTTTTTTACAACCAAATGGCAGTTGCTGTTCATATCAGTTTTATTGTGTAATCTACAATAGAGGACGAAAAACATTTTTCCATTAAACTTTTTGATAGTTAATACTATACTTTTATTGTAAATTAGCATGAGAGTTTGATAGCCAGTATAAAAAATTCAATACTTTCAGTTCTAAATAAACCTTTATAGTTGTAAACTGTCAACTGATTAAAGAGTTTTTGGATTATTAATCATCCATTTAATAAACACACTAACTTCCTTTAAAAGAAGTGTTTCTTCTTTATTAAATTTTATATTATACCCTTGTGGGTTGCTATAAAAGTTTAGTATGCATTTTATGTAATGTAATCCGAATCAAGCTAAACCCTTATGTGATTATACAACAAGTGTTATACATAGAATCTCACTTAGTATTGTCTACAGAGACTATTAAATCTTTAAGAGAAGAAAAGAGAAGAGTTTTTCAGCCAGAGATTAAACTTGATGCAAAACTCCATGCAAAAAATAATCATATATTTATGAATAACTATTAAATTAACAATTAAAAATTGCAGCCAACCTTAAAGCAAAGGACATATTTCTGATGTTCCTCAATATCACAGACATTAATAAAGTTCTTCCATTTCTTTTCTGGCCTTTGTTTATGGGCTTTAGCAATGAACCAAGTGGCTAAAACTGGATATCAGAACCCAATAGGATCTTCCCTAACCTCATGCACTAACCACATTCTGCCTTAGCTGTCACATAACTTGATTTTACTTAGCTTATATCAGCATTATGAATTTTAAAGCTGCTATTAAAACTAAACATAAGTTCTAAAAGTGTCCATGAAGTGATTCTTACATGATGTTTTCCACCAGACCACTGGCCAAAGTGTTCCATTTCCTCTACTAGTTCATTGCAGGCTGTTTCAGAAAATATGGGGAACCAAAACACATCTGGGCAGGGCTATAAGTTAGAAATAAAATGCACATACATTACAATGGACAGCATTTGGCACTCTATGCATTATTTGATAAGGCAACCACTCATATTTTTTATTAGTACAGCAGGGATTTTATAGTTTACAATTTTGTACCAGCTCTCGCTTACAATTGGAAAATATATGTCATTTCTTGTCTTGTACTTGGTGCATTTAATAAAATAAAATAAATAAAATAATACTTTATAATGCACTAGACCAGCTATATAATTGCTCTTGTGTAAAATATATAATTATCTGGGAGGAAAGGCCATTTCAGTGGTGGCTTGGGTCTGCTTCCATGAAGTAGTTTCCTCTCAGATGCCCACAAATATGTAGCCTTACTGTCCTTCTTATGTTTGAGCAAGACACGTATTTCTTTTCAAAAGCCTGAATTAAGTCTATGAGACCAGCAGTTACAATAATCTGTACCAGGTTGAATTATTCTGAAATGTGACTCTGGTGACTCTACATTTGGGCTGTGTAAATGTTTGGAAAGAGATTATTTACAACATATGGGAATCCATATGAAACAATGATCTCTGAAACACTAAAGCAGCGGTATCTTTTCCTGGTTTCATGCAACTTTTTGTACATCTCCACATGCAAGTACCATATGCGAGACACAGCCACATTTTATGCATGCTTTGAAAGGAGGGGTTTTTATATACCGCCCTCCCAAAGCTGACTAAAAATGCTTCCAGGATGTGAGATTTTTCATGCACATTGCACATTAACTGCAGTGTTTGCTGAAGTTACCCTGCCTGAAATATATTCAGGGCTGACTTGAAAAAGCTCTAGGCTGGGTAGTTTCAGCCAGAAATTCTCTGACTGCTGCAACATTTTCTTAAGTTGCCTAGCAGAGAAACATACTGGTTGGTGCTGACCCTGGTTCATCTTCTGCAAGAAAAGTCCTGTAGGGAGAAAGCTGACAATGAGTGTAGACCAGTGCAAAGCAACAAGGCTGCTTCTTGGTTAGAAACAAAGGGCCAGAACATAGGTGTTTTGTAATGAAAAGCAAGAGCATCATGAAATTTTTCAGGATAGATTTGAAGAAGTCCTTTACTCAGTGTTTGCTTTTCTGTTGCCAAAACAAAGCTCTCATTTCAAAGGGTGTATTGTCCTACCATGTTAGAAAACAACAACAATGCATCTTATATACGCTCACAGGGTGACTTTTTCTAGACTTAGGGTCAGATTGTGTTGTGAAGAGTCATATTGTATGTTAATGGTAAACTGAATGGTAACGTAACTGTGGAGTCTTTGGTGCTCTCTTAGTTTGATTGCAGAACAAACAGTAGCAGAAATGTGATTTCTGCTTTATTTTGGAATGAGAAGGAAGGTAACATATACATTAAGTTCCCTAAATTCAAACCAACTATACTTTTGTAACTATAGCATATGACAAAATGTTTCCACTTGGTTTCCCTGAAACACCACAAGACTCTCTGCACTTAACAATATAAACTTATGTACAAATACAGATTCCCATATAACATATGTAATTTACATGTGGTTGAATTTTCAACAAACCAGAGAGTACCAGGGAATGAATTGCTGTTCTTGAACCTTTTTCTCTCATCAGATGTCACCACACAGAAACATTTTTCTATCACTCTCCAGAGAGATTGGACGGGGCTTGATCTTATAGGATTAGAAGGCCAGTTTTGGAAGATGGAGACAGAATTATGAATTAAAGTTTTCCTAAATATTCCTTTTCCTAGATATTCCTTTTCAAAAACCACATAACAATGACTATACAAACATGTCAACAGGATACTCTTTAAGCATCAGTAAATAAATAATACTCTCCATATTAAACCTACAGAACAGCAGAACTCTTAATCATGCTTTAAAATTCCATTGTAATAATTTAATTGAGGAAAATTTCTAATTACCTGTTCTACTATACTTTCAGTAAAAATTTTTGAGTAGTTGGGATTTATGTAATTTTCCTTCCAATCCTGCAAAATATAATTTGAAAAAAAAAGATAATACGTGAATTATTTTTAATGTTTTTCAAAGCTCAAAGAATCAAATAATTTTTCACACTTAATACAGATAGTCAGTATAACCAAATGATGATTTCACACACAAGTCTGATAATTATTTAATTCGTAATTCAATACATACCACGGGATTTTCAAAGATCTGCCAGAGGTCATTGTTGTAGTGAGAAGTATTGTAGTTAGCAGTTGATACAAGTCTCCCAAATTCATGTCTGTTAGTGAGGTACATAAATATTCCCTATTATTAAAGAGCAGAGAAAATATGTTAGTTAATATATATATAATGATTTAAAATATTGAAAAAAACTATCAGCTACTTACAGATCAAGGTCATTGAAATCAATGGGGCTCAAACTATAATTTATTTGTGTTCACAAGATTACTTTATATTTTTCCCTTTGTTCATACTTTTGCTTGTTCAACCAAAGTGCGGCCCTTCACATCTTTAAATCAGTACAACTTATTTGATGGGAAATAAATGGGTTAACACTGTAAATTGACTGTCCTTAAGAAGTGAGCAAGCATGGATTCTAACATGTATACAAATTATTCAGTTCTCTCTCATATGTAGCATGTATTTGCAGTCAAAAGCAATAATAGTTTGTTGTACCCTTCTGTTACAAAAATACACCACACCACTGTCCAGTTTTATGTTCCATTACTTTTGATGGGAAGCATTACCATAGAACTGGAGAAATGCAGTGGTAGCACATGCTTCTAACACAGGTGTATTTAAAAGTATGAGATTATGTCTCATAGAAAATGAAAAAAAAAAAACCCACTACAAGCATTCTTTGTTATTATAGCACAAAAGAGCTGCAATTGATATCACAAGATTCAGGAAGAAACCTGCTATGGAAGAACAGGTTTTCAGGATCAAAACTAGATAAGAATAATTGGGCAATTTAACTTCAACATAAACCACAATAATGAAAACACTGAGTTATAGCTATAAAAACCCTTATTTTTTCCTGATACCTACTTGAATTTTATTTTGAATTTTATATAGTTCGTGCATTCAACTTCATCTTAATTTTAAAAGTTAACATCTTGTCACTCTATGGGCTAAAAATAAGAATCACTCTCATGCAATATGGTATGGTTTCATATTCATTAACTGAATGACAAATTTAGCATTTCAAAAGCAGATAAAAGTGATATAAAATATATTAGCCTCAATGAAAAATTATCCAAAATCCCATCGAATTTTATAATTGAAATTGCACTGTAATGAAATATAATAATCTACATCTGCTGTTATTAGAACAATGACTTAAAATGTATGTAAAATGTAATATAGTTTGATTCCATCACTGGATGAGCAAATGCTTTGGTTTTGATTTTAATATATAATTTGCACTTCCTTAGCCAATTTATGATTATATCACAATAATATTTGAACAGCTTTCTAAATTCAGAGACCTATTCTTTAATTTAAAAAACCTATATGAAAAGTTAATATTAAAGAAACAGTCCAGAATTGTATATATTAATAAAATGCTATAATGGTAGCTGTTTTGAAAAACTGTACATACAGAATTGAATACACTATGTAATATTTATAGAATTGTATGCATTAAAATAAGTTTATAAGGAATAATATGAAACAAAAACTAGGAAAAACTGATTGAATTGAATTGTATGCATTAAAATAAGTTTATAAGGAATAATATGAAACAAAAACTAGGAAAAACTGATTGAATTGAGAGTAATTTATATAATGTTGATAAAAGGGATTTAGACATATTTTAAACTGAATGGACATGAAAATCCACTTTTGGCAATAACACTATAAATATGTAGATATCTTAATAGTTTCATAAAAATACATATCATACCAAACAAAAGTAGTTTGTATATTAGTGCAATAATAAAGTTTCCAAGAGTATTTTAAAGGAAAAAATTCAAAAAGATATTTACTTGTGTGTTCCATATATGATATCCTAAGCTCAGTAGCGTGCTGGTAAATATTTAAGAAATAAGTCTACTGTCTCTAGTTTCCATGCTACACTGTGTTGCTAACAGATTGCTAGGCATCCTGGCTCAGCTTTGCTCTCAACCAGCTTACAGAATTCCAGAAAAGTTAACAAATAGTTATTGTGACCAGAGCAAGCCAGCTCTGAAACACAACTGTCTAAGAAATCTTATAGCGTCTCTCAATAAGAACTAACGAGGGCTGATGGGAAATGTAAGCAGCTTACAACCTAATGCTGGTAGTTACAGCACTAATACGTGGCATCACCACCACATCACCACTTTATTAGTATCAGAAAGGAAGTATCAAGACATGTCTAAAAAACTAGCTAATATATCACTATGTAATCAGTAGTAATAACTGCTCCTTTCCACCATTTATTTCTGTTGATTGTTTAGATCTGTTAACCATATTGTATCTGTTAACCTCACTGTTAGGCAGCCTGTAGTTCTAGAATGTCGTGTCTTTCAGTTTCCCTTTCTGTAAACTATATTTCTTGATTAAATCCCCTAACGCATTTTTAATAACCAAACAGTGTCTGTCTTAAGTTTAATATGCAGGGTGGGGGGGGATGTATCTTCTCCAACATTTAGAAACCCTTTAAAAATTCAGTGAGCCCTCCATGCCTATTCTTGCCCTACAACCAACTTAGTTTTTAAAAACCAATATTATTGAGTATACCTCGCACTTTAATATATTTCATGGCTTTACATGATATAGACGAAGTTGTTTGTAAAAACTGTAGACGTGGGCCAGAATGCTGAAGACATTTTTTTTTTTAAAAAAAGGATATATCGCTTGTATTGAAATAAATGATCAAAAATGTGAAACCTTTGGGGGGCTGAGCATATGGAAGGTCTCCACAGAAGGGGAGTCTTTTTCCCTCTGTATGGTCTAAAATGAAGGAGGAGAAGCAGCACATCAGTTGACCTTTCGTTGCTCTCTTTCACATTGTTAGAGCTGTATTAGGATTTCCGCTGCCATGTTAGATAAACAACATTCTTTAATCAAAAACTGGTAAAGGATTGTTACAAACAACATGCAGCTTCAAGCAAAGCTACTAAGTATAGGTTAAAAACTTGATCTGTCAGCTCTTGATGTACTGCAATTTAAAGAAAAAAAATGTGCTGAGCCACAGAACAAGGGTGTTTTCTTCTTTTTCATGAACCATGAAAGGGAGTTAGATTTAATGAACATGAGCACATGTGCACAAGCATAGACTGTTAAAACTGATGCCAGAAAGTTGCAAACAAGATGATATTGACTGAGGTATTCTGTACAATGAGTATGAATAAAATAAAACCATGCCTTGTTAAAGAAGGGAAAAAAATTTAATACTTGCCAGCTTTTCTTGTTCAAGACAGCAAAATTATTTTTCAATGCTACATTGCCTGGAAATAGCTGTCATATGTTTCTGCTCTGGAACTGATGTAAATATCAGTACAAATTACAGATTTACAGTTGTATTCCAGTGATATTCACATGTGATCTTACAATATTACCATCCATTCAATACTATTAACAGTATTATTGCTTTTGTTTGATAAAATTTAATCAGCTTTACAATCATAAAATTAATGGTAATTCTACAATGCAACACTGGGACATTAGTACAATCCACTAATGTACTAATATGTATATAATGTATAGCGTTGGAGGTATTTTTTTAGCTAATAATAATTTCAATTTATAAAATGGCAAATAACTATCTATAATTATACCACATGGAGTGGATTTCTGATTCATTATTTTAAAAAATAATTTTGCATCCAAAACTGGGCAGCCTAATTACAAATATTTAAGAATACTATGAAAATAATTTCTTTTAAATTAAATGGCTGCCAAGTTGAACAAAAGCTCAAAAAATTGGCTAGTACTTTCTTTTGTGAAAAGAAAAAAAAGGTGACAATCAACTTGGAGTATCACATGCATCTTACCATTTCCCTGGCATTCCTGCACATAGCCATATCAGAATCCAGCCTTTCACGAGAAAAATAATTTATTTCCTTCATCTCAGATCTGAGAGTCTGTCCTTTGATCAAGTATATGTTAGCCACATAAGGGACATTCCAGACACCTCTATGAGGGGCAAAATGGCAAAATGATTGGAATTGAAATAGTCATTCAGTTCAGCAAAGTTTTGGACCCAAATCCCCTTGCTTCTCTCTTAATACTGTCAAATACTGTCAAACTTCAACTATGATTTCTACTTAATATGAAGTGTAAAACTATAGTTAAAAGCTTTGGAATGCATCAAGAAGATACCCAGCTTCCTGATTGATTAATATCCTGATTTCTTCCAAAAGGGTTAACTTTAGAGATGATTAATTGAATAAATTTCCATATAAATTTATTAGGGCAAGTTAAATTCCAACAAACAATATTTCCTCTTATTATTCAGCATGACTTTATTCATTCATCAATTTTCAAGTTGCAATGCTCAGTTTCTATCTTCTATTTGAACATCATCTCACAGTCAATAACTGCACATATATAAAAACTGCATTAGCAGTTAGTTTGCTGTAGTTAGCCTATCAATGAACCAGAATAAAACTATGATAGGAAGACAATCATTTTCATGGTTGTTACTCTGCTTTGGAAGAAGTCCACAAAGCAAGTTTGCATTGCTGAATTTTACAGAACATTCGCTCCTTTCCAAGAAAATCAAGTTCTTGTGGAATATCTGAAAATGAAATGCACATTGTAAACAATTCTGAAATTAATTTCCATAAGTAGATGTAATTTGTTCCATGTTCCAGTATACTACTTCATGCAAAAGCAGTTTTATAAAATTCAACAATCCAAGGGAAACACAAATTATTTTAATTGTAATTCATAATTGAATAAATGTCTACAAATAAAGAGCATTTAATTTTCAATTTGTGACACACAATTATACTTTTTAAAATTAATGACAATTTATAGTTTACAAAAGCACAGTGCTAATAATTAACTTCACATTATTTACATGAATATTCCTTAAAAACCTTTCAGTGAGTATTTGCCACAACTTCCACAAAATTAGTAACTCTTAAATAAATGACCTAACTAGGCAAGAAGGGATTATATCAGAGGTCACCAACCTTTTGGACTTCAGGGACCACCAAACTCATAATTTTAAATCCCAGGGACCACTAACAGGTCCTGTGGGCATGACCTAATTTGTGGGTGTGGCTTGGTGGTCATATGATTGGCTGGGCATGGCTTGTATGTAGATATTATAAATATTGATATAAATATTGATTTTTTTATTAAAAAAGAGCAACTTTTACCCAAAATCAGGCAAAGAAGGCAGGCAGATTGAGTTGCTCACAGAATCACAGATTCATTCTGAGATCGATCAATCTCCATCAGCTAGATCAGTCTGCCACATAAAATTTGCTTGCAAGCAAACTCACAAAATTAACTCACAACACACCATGTATGTAAATATTGAATTTTTTATTAAAAAAGAGCAACTTTTACCCAAAATCAAGCAAAGCAAGCAGGCAGATTGAGTTGCTCACAGAATCATTCAGTGATTTGTCTATCTGCCATTGGCTATTTGAGTCTGTCCCATAAAATTTGTTTGCCATGAGTCTGCACTGAATAATAGAACCTTCAGTCCTAAGGGAGGTTCAGCTGTGCTTAAAAGCAGAGTTAAAGATCTAAAGACTAGCTAGAAAGCAAGAAATCCAACAATTTCCTGCTTCCTAGCTAATCTAAATCTCTCTGCACAGCAGAACAGCTGATAGTCGGAAAAAGGAAAAATAGCAATTTAGCAGGCAAGTTTGCCAGGTAAGGAGTGAGTGGGCAAGGAGGGTTCCTGTGGGCCATGTGGGCGGCACAGCCTTGTGTTTCTGCAAGCCTGGATTAATTGCTTTGGGGGGTGCTCTGGGCCTCAGCCCATCAGTTGGCGACCGCTGAATTATATCACATCCTGTAACAGGCATGATTTGATGGTAATATTGAAAATATTTTGATGTAATCATTTCAAAATTGAAATAGCCCATTTTGATTGTGTGAAGCAATCCAAGCATGAGATAGGCTGTTTTAAATATTTTTAAAATGATCAAGATGTTTTTGAAATACTTAAAAAGGAGCCATGTCACACAGAATTTTTGTTGTTCTTCCGTTACTAAGTTGTGTCTGACTTTTCATGACCCCATGGACCATAGCACACCAGGCCAGCCTGTCCTCCAGTCTCCCAGAGTTTGCCAAAATTCATGTTCATTGCGACTATCATGTTCATGAGACTATCTAATCATCTCACCCTCTACTGTCCCCTCCTCCCTTTGCCTTTCATCTTTCCCACAATAGGTTCTTTTCCAATGAGTCTTCTCTTCTTATTTGGTGGCCAAAGTATTTGAGCTTCATCTTCCACCCAACCCCCCCAAAAATGGCTATTTTAAATTTAACATGACATTGAAATAATTTGCACATATCTTTTTTCTTCATTATTAAAACCTTCAGTAAAAATTGCAACATACATTTAACAAGTTTATTAAAAATGTTTATACTAGATGACCACAAAACAAAAAAATACAATTGCCAGTTAAGATCTTTGAATATAAAGCTAACTTACATTCTGCTTCCTTGGATAATATCTATGTAGTCTTCAGATCGAGCATAATATCCATCAGCACTTAATGCACCCCAAAAGTTAGACCAGAGTTTCCCATGACGTGTTACAAGAGGTGCAATTATTTTTCTGTAAATAAAGTAGAAGGAAATATGACTAGGTTGGAAATTAACAATGGAAGCTAACATAATAGCATTAATAGAATAGCATAATATTCACCCTTGCCCAGGTCATCTCATGAGTGAATTACTGCAGTGTGCTTTAAATGGAGCTGCCCCTGAAGACCATCCAGAATCTATAGTGAAAATGCAGTGGCACAAGCAGTAATGGGCATTTTGCAATGTGCCCATGGCCACTGCTAATTAAGATGTGTTAGCTGTCAATTGTCTTTTGAATGCAATATAAGATACTGGTTATAGAACTTATATAGCACAGAGCTTGATATCTGAGAGACTACTTGTTTCCAATAATTTCTGCCCACCTAGTACATTTCAGTAGTGTGAGTATGCTCCAGGCCCCTCTCTTAAACTTTGCCATCTTGTGGGACCTAGGAGACATGCCTTCTCTAGCCCCACCCTGTGGAACAGGATTTTCCCATAGATAAGTATGGCATCACCTTTCTAAGGGTTCCAGAAAGCTTTGAAAACTTGGATTTGGTCCCAAGCCTATTTTTGTTTGTTTGTTTAATGGCTCATGTTTTGTTTTCTTTATTTTCTTGGGATTCCTTTAGACCATTTTAGTCTGGGCAGACTAATTCAATGTATTTAATTATATTTATGTTTTTTTCTAGTTTTGTATGCTGTCCAAAGTACACTGAAGTTGGGTGGTAAATAAATCTAAATAAATAAATAATAAATAAATACGTGATATTTATAAGATACCAGTATGAATGTATCCTGATAGTCACAGAGGATTCAAATATCTTTGTCCAGAGAAAACTGGAAATTCTATATTGTATCAGGTTCATTCTGGATTCATACACAAAAATTTATGAGCATTACAGAAACAAATAATTATTTGATATACCATAATTTCATAACTGACAGCTAATACATGCTTTGCATGTACTGAATAAGACCTCAGGTATTTACTTCAGCATTTACACTGGAAGTAACTGGGATAGCTAGGAAAATCTTCCAAAGTTTCCTGTCCAAGTAGACCATGCTGGCTGAGATGGATTAATGGTTGCTATTAACTGTTCATTGCTGTATGATGAAATGGATTCTTATATTTAGAAGCAATTTCTTTTCAAATTCAAAAGCTGTATAAATGGTTTTGAATACATTCCTTGAAAAAAATTACTGAGATGGAAATATCTAGCAGACAGTAATCTTAGTGAACAGAGAAGGGGATATTGAAAAATACTAACAGAAAAATGTTAGTATTAGTATTTTCTTTAATGCATACTAAAACTAAAGCTGTTTCAAAAAATCATTAAATATATCTAAACAAAACTTTGAGATTAGACTTAATAATGTTCTTTAACCCAACCAATTTCCCCCTTAAACATACCTATTTTGTTCTATTAGAAGCTTCAGAATATTTGGATTTGTTAAAATAACATCTGCATCAATGCTGAAATAGTAGTCACACTCTTTATTCTGTCGACAAATATCCCTTAAAAATTAAAACAGACAGAAAAGCCATAAGTATTTATAAACAAGCCAACATCTAAATTATTCATGATAGTTTTAGTTTTATGTATGTAGATAAGCTCTGGTAGCTTAAATAGTATAACACACAAGTGTGTGTGTGTGTGTGTGAGAGAGAGAGAGATGATTAATTAAAAAATACAAGCTGTTACAAATCATATGCTAGATAAAGTACTGCAAAAGAAGTTTTCAGCAGTAAAAGCACTGTGGTTTCTCATGGATCTGATAATGAACCACATATGATTCAGAAATGAATTTTGCAACTGTCTGCAAAATTATTTGTCTGCAATAATTATTCCAATGACCTTCACAGTAATCTTAAAACAAGCTATCCAACTTCTGAAATGAGAAAATGACTCAAGCAACATTGAGTCTGCATTAGCTCTTTTCTTGGCTATGACAGAATGTCAGGAAAATGTGGAACCATTACAAAGAAGAACTAAATCATGGGAAAGTAGAAAAAGTAAAAAAGTCTTCTTGGGTTCGGTACATAGGTTGGGTCTTTGAAAGAGTTTCAGAGTTCTGTAACTATATCCTAATTGCATTACATTAGTTTCCAAGATGCCAAGTAAGTCCGGCTTCCTGAAATAATTAAGTTTAAAACGTCCAAAGAGTACAAGCTACAGTACTGATAAAAGACTTTATCACTTGGTGAATGAAATGCCTGCAAGAAAATAACGAAGCTTAGAAAGCACCAAGGACCTCACAAGCTACAATACATTTGCTATTATAGTAGCATTTCAGAGAAGATGTGGAAAGCTAAGGCCAAAGTGGTCCAAATGAAGGTAAGAGCACTTGGGACTGTGACTTCTAAGCTGGGAGAGTAACTCAACAGATCCTAGAAACATCAGAACTCTCTTTTCAAAGGAGTGCAGTGCTAGGAACAACTAAGATAAATAGCAGAACCCTCAAAATGCAGACCTCTGATGTAATAAAAGAAATTGAAGAAGACACAAACCATCCAATGGGTTGAGAAGGAAACCTTTTGTTTAATTTTAAATATACATTTTATTCATACATGTACAAAGATACTGTATCTTCTGAGGATTTTTTATGGTAGAAGATCTGAAACACTCTTTCCAGATATATTGAACTTATGCATATTTTAATAGCTAACCAGGGCAAATCAAGAGAGCTTTATAATCTTGACGTCTTGTTGAATGGAATAACCATATCTATTGGTTCCCTATTTTTGTTGGGAAATGTGCAATTTTATTTCCTTTTTAATTTTTTGCTTCATTGTTTTTACTTGTTTAAATATTTCTGAATATTGAATTTAAAAGACAGTTGCTTTAAAACCTCTTAAAGGTTAGTGAATAAATTGATAAAATAAACAGAAAATAATGAAGTCAGCAGACAGGCTGATGAATAATGCACTCCATCTGCTCTGTTTCAATATACTTCTCTATCATATTAAAAAACATATATCTTAACTATTATGCAATCCCACAAAGAGAAAATGTGTATGAACAAATAACCGAGGTACTTAATTAAAATAATTCATATATATATATGTATTCATGTGAATTAAAACCCTCTAATCAAGAACATTATCTTTCTAATATATGCATTGGAAGGATAAATAATTAAAATTAAATTACATTCCCATGTTCCTGGCATTGGCTTGACTCAGATTTTCTTCAGGTCCAACAATTTTTATAGTTTTAATTATATTCTTGGCTTTATCCCAAAAGTTTTTTATATCCTTTTCATGATAAACCTCCTGGAAATGTTTTAAGAGAGAATTAATGAGAAATTAGTAAAACTATACAAGAACTAAACATGCAGTAAAATAAACAGCAGACAAAATGGAAACTGAAATGAAAACTCTACAAATCTGGAACAGATTAGAAATGGATTATTCTTATTTCAAAATTTTTATGCCAGATTTTTCTGGTATTTAGATGGGAGCAGGAGTTCACTCCATTGAAATCATATGGAGTTATACATACAGAGACAAAAACAGACAGAAATACACATAGACATATGTATTCTAAATATAGACATAATCAGCCCATGAAAAAGATGATGGCCCTTCAACTACATAGTGACAACCACTTTCCCATTCTTCCCATTTATGGATGCTTCTACTGCTGCCTGCAGCCTTAGAATATACTCTCCAAATGCCATTACTTTAAAATAACATTAAAGAAATCGCATCAGCATTGGCTCTATTTTGTCAATTTAATGACATTCAGCAGAAAGTTAAAAAGGTTTTCAGTTCTCAGACCTGATTCTTTGGTAATAGTGGATAATAGGATGTTCAGGGTGCAGATAATAATTCAAATAAAATATCCACCCAGATTGATAACACAATCTCTACTTCCACCCATCCCTACCTTCTGTAGTTAGATTAAAATACATGTAAAAAGTCCCTAAACAGTTGGGCTAAAGAAACATTTAGGATATTTATTTACCTATTTACTTATTAAATTTTTAGAGCAGTTCATCTCAACCAAGTGACTCTGTGTGGCTTACAATTCTAAACTATAAATCAAGTAAAACAAGTAAAAACAATAAAATTGTAAAACATAAAAAATACAATCAGCAGCTGACAATACATCATTAAAGCCAAGATACAGGACCCTAACATATTCCAAAACTCAAGCCTAGGGACTTAGCCAAGTTTTTAGAACTTGGCAAACAGCAATTAGGATTGGAGTCATTCTAATCTTTGGAGGGACAATATTCCATAAAGTAGGGTCTGTACCAGAGAAGAGACATATTTTAGGTCCTGCCAGTCAGCACTTTTTGGATAATGGAATTTGTCACATGCCCAATCTGGTGGAACAAATTGATTACATTTGGATTTGTAAAAAGACAGTCCCTCAGGTAACCTGGTTTCAAGCCATATAGGGCTTTAAAAGTGGCAACTAACACCATGAATTGTACCTGGAAATCCACCAGAACAGCTAATGTAATTGTGAATTTAATACTTCCTTCCATAGATCTCTAGATGTATTCAAAAGAAAGACAAAGGAACATGTACTTCAAGATTTGAAAGGAAAATGCATTGGGGAGACAACAGAAACACAAACTTGAGATGAAATTCTATTATGAACATACATAGTATATGCATATTATATCTCATGTAACAGCAGAATCACATGAAAGTTTAATATTATTTTACTATTAGTCTATATTAAAAATTGAGTCATTATTGATTAATAAAAATTACAATTAAATCCCTATTTATAAAATACTTAC
The DNA here is from genome assembly GCF_049901715.1 of Pseudonaja textilis. Classification (NCBI taxonomy): domain Eukaryota; kingdom Metazoa; phylum Chordata; class Lepidosauria; order Squamata; family Elapidae; genus Pseudonaja; species Pseudonaja textilis. The sequence goes on from NC_141993.1 coordinate 65,828,027, forward strand.
ATTATTATGAATGAAGATGCTAAGTTTTTCTTTTGCATACTCCAGACTCAATATTCTGTCTAAACACTTTGATAGGAAAGGAGTTGGTTGTTCAATGAAAACACCAATTGTTACTGCTGGAACTTCCTAAAAAACAATAAGAGTAAAGATACAGACCCATGAAAAGGACTGACTTCAAAATCTTTCCTTGTAAGAACAATAAACTACTGTTATGAACCTTGAAAAAAGGCACTCTTTTCTGAATTAGTATTTTCCACACATTATCAAATACTTTAAATTATATCAAAGAACTGATGCATTAAATGTCTTTATAAACTACTATGATAATTAGTTTTGCCTGCAATCCTATAACTACACTGCTCAAAAAAATAAAGGGAACACGTAAACAACACAATGTAACTCCAAGTCAATCACACTTCTGTGAAATCAAACTGTCCACTTAGGTAGCAACACTGATTGACAATCAATTTCACATGCTGTTGTGCAAATGGAATAGACAACAGGTGGAAAGCATAGGCAGTTAGCAAAACATCCCCAATAAAGGAGTGGTTCTGCAGGTGGTGACCACAGACCATTTCTCAGTCCCTATGCTTTCTGGTTGATGGTTTGGTCACTTTTGAATGCTGGCGGTGCTTTCACTCTAGTGGTAACATGAGACGGAGTCTACAACCCACAGAAGTGGCTCTAGTAGTGCAGCTCATCCCAGATAGCAGATCAATGAGAGCTGTGGCAAGAAGGTTTGCTGTGTCTGTCAGTGTAGTGTCCAGAGCATGGAGGTGCTACCAGGAGACAGACCAGTACATCAGGAGACATGGAGGAGGCTGTAGGAGGGCAACAACCCAGCATCAAGACCACTACCTCCACCTTTGTGCAAGGAAGGACTGCCAGAGCCCTGCAAAATGACCTCCAGTGGGCCACAAATGTGCATGTGGCTACTCTGATGGTCAGAAACAGACTCCATGAGGGTGGTATGAGGGCCCGACGTCCACAGGTGGGGGTTGTGCTTACAGCCCAACACCGTGCAGGACATTTGGTATTTGCCAGAAAACACCAAGATTGGCAAATTTGCCACTGGCGCTCTGTGCTCTTCACAGATGAAAGCAGGTTCACACTGAGTACATGTGACAGACATGACAGGGTCTGGAAATGCTGTGGAGAATGTTCTGCTACCTGCAAAATCCTCCAGCATGACCAGTTTGGCAGTGGGTCAGTAATGATGTGGGGTGGCATTTTTTTAGGGGGCTGCACAGCCCTTCATGTGCTTGCCAGAGGTAGCCTGACTGCCATTAGGTACTGAGATGAGATCCTCAGACCCCTTGTGAGACCATATGCTGGTGCAGTTGGCCCTGGGTTCCTCCTAATGCAAGACAATGCTAGACCTCATGTGGCTGGAGTGTATCAGCAGTTCCTGCAAGATGAAGGCATTGATGCTATGGACTGGCTCGCCCGTTCCCCAGACCTGAATCCAATTGAGCACATCTGGGACATCATGTCTCGCTCCATCCACCAACGCCACGTTGCACCACAGACTGTCCAGGAGTTGGGGGATGCTTTAGTCCAGGTGTGGGAAGAGATCCCTTAGGAGACCATCCTCCACCTCATCAGGAGCATGCCCAGGCATTGTAGGGAGGTCATACAGGCACGTGGAGGCCACACACACTACTGAGCTTCATTTTGACTTGTTTTAAGGACATTACATCAAAGTTGGATCAGCCTGTAGTGTTTTCTTCCACTTTAATTTTAAGTGTAACTCCAAATCCAGACCTCCATGGGTTGCTAAATTTGATTTCCATTGATAATTTTTGTGTGTTTTTGTTGTCAGCACATTCAACCATGTAATGAATGTAGTATTTAATAAGAATATTGCATTCATTCAGATCTAGGATGTCTTATTTTTATATTCCCTTTATTTTTTTGAGCAGTGTATTTATCTAGAAATAAGTTCTATTGAATTTCATGGAGCTTAACCATTTAATAGGCACGTATAAGATGTCATAGTAATAATACAAGTACATAGTGTTCAAGTCTTTTATATAATTAAGAAAGGTGTTGATTCAAGTGTTGATTTTAATCTTTCAAATACATAATATAGAATGGCAATCTGGGAGGGAGGAGAGATTATAATTTATTATGTGTGGCTTTCCAATACCAACATCTGCAAAGTGGACTGAGTCCAAAGGAAACTTCTGTGATGTTAAAACACAAAAAGTAAAATATGAATTGAGGTATGTAACTAGGATTACATTTCCAAATCCTTTATTTAAAAATAGATTCTTTATCTTGAAATATTTATTTATGTCAACTGGAAATATTGAGAATTCCCCTATATTTGTTTCAGTTTAATACTATTCACAAAATAAGAATAACAACAGATATGTAATATCTAAACTTTCTAGCTTTGATGAAAGAAGACAAGTTACATTTTCTACAATCTTTTGCAGAATCTCCATTTGATGTCTTCTGGGCTTTGATGGAGGAGGACTATTTCCTCCACCTTTATTAATGTATGGTCCATAAGATCAGAATTATCATGGAAGCATCCACCGGGCTGTTGGGGCAGTATTAAATTTTTGGGCTTAAGAACTCAAAAGAATATTTTTGACAGCCAAAAGAAAATTATTTGGCTTCATGGCGATCCCCATTGTGCCTCAATGTTTTGGCTTACTGTTCTGAGAAAGAGAAGCCATTGAACAGAATTGCAAGTCTTTGAGAACTTATTTTCTACTATTGGGTTCAATTCTGGTTCCTTGAACCAGTTTTGAAGATTTTTTTTTGAGACATTGAACAAAGTCTGTTTTTGGAAGATTCTGCTGATTCTGGTTATTCTCCTCATCTTAGTTAGATGAGAAACATCTGAATCATGTGCAGTAATGAGTTGCCTGCACTTTGTTTGGATGTTGATTTTCTACCTACAATATTGGACTGTACCTTGTCCTTTTTGGTGAAGAGGTAGAAAAAGGGGAAATGGGGAAAAAGTTCCAAAGTGGAGGCTTACAATTTGAGACCGGTAGTATTTATCATGGGCTTGATCCAGGAAGGCTATCATCTCTCTTGAAATGCCAAAGTTTTCCCTAGTAAGCTTTGGAAATAGAAGGCCAGGATTGCCTGATGATTTTACATTCAGTCTTGAAATTCCATATAAACTTATGATTATTTTGACATAACAGAAATCATAAAATGGTAGTTAGATAAAAAAAAGAAAGATGAGAATATTCGTTGGATGCAAGGGTTTGAAAGGAGACAGTTATAGACGACTAGATAATGTATCATTTTTATGCACAGTTCAAGTGCATGCAGCATATACTTACAGACAATGTGGCTATTTCTAATAAATCTGAGTCGCAAACACCACATCCTGTTTCACGAGTCCAGCCATTAGGTATATAATTTCCAAAGTAATTGATATTAAGCTAGGTTAAGAATGAAAGAAAAAACCACAATCAAATCAAATCAACAGATTATCATTTCTAGTTTTTAAATAATATCTATTCACTTAATGGAACAAAGTGAATTTGGCGATGAAATTTCATGAAATGCATTGATCCTTTCTACCACTGTTACTACACTACTAACAAATGAATTTCTATTTTATTGCTCTTATGTGGAAAAGCTCATATTGAAATTAAGTGACTTTCACTTACTTTTGTTGGGCCATTTCCATGAAGAGTGACAGGCAAAGTATCATGTACAGAATTCCTAGCTCTGGCTCTTCCATCTTCAAATTTCAGAAGAACTTCATCTGCAGCCCATCATAAAATTAATAACACATCAACTGCTGGTTACTCAAACAAGGATGATACAACATTCTTGGCAGCTTCCTAAGCATCCATAGAGGATCACCTAATTTTGTAATTTCCTAACTACTCATTACAAAATTCAAAAATACCATGCATATCATAAAAGATATTAAAAAGTCATAGGTATTGAATGTAATAATTACTAAAATATTCAAAGAATAATATTCTAAATCAGTGGTCCCCAACCTTTTTTCTGCCGTGGCCCGGTACCGGCATCACAAAATCATCCGCGGCCCGGTACCGGCTTCAGCACGCATGGCAAGGCAAGCCAAGTGACCGGCCAGCCAGCCATCCCCCGCTTCTCCCTGCCACCTTCAACTCCTCCTTTGTACCTGTGTTGATGGGCTTCATGACGGCTTTGGAACAGTCGCTCGGCTCGCCTTGCCATGCGTGCTGAAAGAATCCTCGCGCCTTAGTTTTGTTTGAAGCCACCCCCCCCCCCATGAAACTAAGGCGCGAGGATTCTTTCAGCACCTAAATGCCGCTTTCTACCCGGAAAAGCTCACCGGAAGCACTTTTTCATCAAAACAAGATGGCGGCGCCCAGCAAACCGGAGGCCCGGTAGAAATTGTTCCACAGATCGGTACCGGTCCGGGGACTGGTGGTTAGGGACCCCTGTTGTAAATGAATAACTCCACTGATTTTTCTTAATATTAAGGAATCTGATGTCGTTTCCCCTTCCCCTTTTTGAAAGGAGGGGGGAATTAACATCTATTCAGAGTTTTCTCAAATTCTGTGGAAAATTATAAATTAGCATTTTTTTTGTCCTCATCTGTTCCATTCTTTCTTCTATTCCTATGTCTATTGCCAGGAAATGAAAATGTGGATGATTTGAAATTAGTTTTTTTTAAACCTAGAATTAATGTTCAATTAATTCCAAGCCTTCTTATTTTGAGATTTAAATATTGTGGGTAAATAAGTGAAACATACACCAACACAGTGAAACTCTGTTATTTATGACCAATAATTTCATATAAAATTTTGAAATATTCAAAGGGGAGCTTAACTTTAAAATTTGTGATGCAATGTAGCATTCTCATATTTCCAGCATTCTCTCTCAGCACTTATGAAAACTAAAAGAGCCTTCCATGTTGATGCAATTCCCAAGAAGACCTGTTTCTCAGCTCTGGCATATGACTAAGATAAGAGATGGTGACAGGAAATCATGTATATTGCAACAAATGTGAACTCTTTGGCACCTGCATTATAATGCTGCATCCAAGCATCATGTAGAGGTTATGTAGTTAATATAGTTAAATGGTAGATGTTTTGTCATGATACTATAGTGCATGCTTGGTTATTTTGATAAAACATGCACTGCTGCAGATTCCCGCGTAAGAGACACTAGGAAAATCTGAAGCTATATGAAGTGCTTCATGGAGACAAATAGCATTTCTTTTTTTCTTCAACTATGAAAATCATTTTATATCCATTTCTTCAATCAGGCAAATCTAAATCACACAGACTGAATTCCATATCATGTGCAAGAATTACAACATTGGCAAAGAAGAAGCAATAATTGTATTGTTTGTAAGCCACTTAGAGTCACCTTCAAATGTGATGGGCAGCATATTGAATGAATGAATGAATGAATGAATGAATGAATGAATGAATATTTCATCACTTAATATGTATTGGTTTTTTATTGTAAAAGAAAGTAAATATAGTCTCCGTGTTTCATTAAACAACTTCAGCAATCTTTTTCGTCCTTGGAAAGAAATAACAATATTGAACAGAATTACTATGTAGAGAACAAAAAGTTGAATTCTTCTCTCTCCTTAACATACATACCAACAGCTCCATTTAGGGTCTGGAAAATATTGCATTTGTGATCCAAGGTAATATTGATACGTTCCTAAAGTACAAGAAGAAAAAATATGGTAGAAATGGCTCTATAAAGATCTGTATAAAAGTAAATTCAAATAATGTTAGATAATGACCAGATGTATCACTGGCAATTCTTTTAAACAAACACACACACACAATTTCTTTTGCAATGTTCCATATATCATCATATTTATAATTCATCATGTCATCCAGACTTACCCTCATCAATAATATATACTTTGTTAAGACATTGTTTATATGTCACTAATACCAGAGATTTGCTTTCTGTTCAAAAAGCCAAGACAAGTTCATGACTTTTCAGAGAATAATGACTTTGCAGTATGTAATACAAGAATATCTGCCAAATAACGCTAACAGATTACCATCTTTAAAAGATCAGAATATAAAGTTGAAACTAAACTATGGTACATACACAACAGGATAGTTAAGACTGTTACATAAAATAGCCCTGCTTATTGGTATTTTTCTAAAAAGAGCAGCAAGGCCCATTTCTAGAATCCATAGATCCACCTAAGTTCAAATCAGTGAAACAGCCATAACATAATTTTAGTACCAATTCCATTCCATTTAAAAATCTTCACATAGGGAAGGAAAAATCATTTCTTAGGTTGAAGTCTACGTCCCATTTTCAAAATATAATAGGATTCAGTAAAACACTATATTTTTCTTCCTGGAATCTATTAAGTCAATTGTCCCAGAGTTAAATGTTATATTCTGAATCTTTTAGCAAAATTGATGGAAATGCTAGAGGCTGCATCTAAAGACTTTAGAGAGTAGACATTATATATCCCTAATCTAAATCTTAACAACATGCATTATTACAACCACATAACATGAGCAGTTGCATGAGAATGATCTCAATAATCATATCCATAATACAGTACAAAACATTCCAGTTTTCCCAATGATTTTTAACTGACTTCAAGTATATATCCTTGAGCATAGGAATTACATACACCAACTCCATCAAGAAAAATTGAATTCAGTTCCATCAGATTAGTGAACATAATTATTTCTAACTGAAGCAAAAAGATTTTTTACTATAATTATTTAACTAACCGTTCAAATGCAGAAAGCTGCACTGCAAAAACGGTTAAATTTTTATGGTTAACATTTGAGATAATTCTGTCACAAGTCCTGTTTTCTTTCTTCCTTCTCTCTTTTTTCTTGCTTTGTATAAAAATTCATCTGATTATATTCCATGCATCTAAAGAAGCAGGCTGTAATCTACAATAGTTATAGGATAATACTTTTATTTGCTTTGTAACAGACAGTGTTACAACTCAAAACCAGATTGGATTCAACCAAGCTATGAACATGATAATTTAATCTATAACATGTCCCTAGCTGACAAGTGATTGAAATCAGTTCACAAGGTTGCTGACTCTTCCATTCTAAGAGTTTTCACTCATCTACATCATGTGACTTAGAACAGAGATCTTCTTGCTGGAAACATTGTAGAAACGATTTTTACTTGTTTAAAAGTAAAATTTATGTGAACTGCCCCCAAATATAGGTTTAATACATATTATCTTCAGAACCTTGCAATCATTGAATTGATTGCTGATCAAGTTCTACTTACCCTCTTCAGTGGATCAATATAAATTTTTGTATAAAAAAGCTGATCATCATCACTATCTTGGAGGTCCCATTGTTGAACAATATCATTTACATTCTGTGAATAGCCAATGAATCCTGAAATATACCATAAAAAAATTGATATTTTCTAGGACACCTACCATTAAACTGTAAGAAAATTCTAAAAACATTTTTGGAGAAGCTGTACCCAATTTCTTGCTGGAGATTTCTTGATATTTATTTCTTGAAATGCATTCTGGTCTTCTGATTTCTTGCTCCTAAATAGAAAAACTATTCTAGGTATCATTCTAGTTCTGCTATTGTTTGAAAGAAACAATCAGAGATATGTTTGACCTCGGGGAGTGGTAGATGTGGCAAGCTCAAAATCATTCATGTTGGGGATACCTGTGGTGGCCTGAATGGTCTGTCAGTGAAAGCAGAGCTTCATTTTCACTGGCAGAGGCACTGCAGGCTGGTCCTTCGTTGTTCCCAGGGCAGCCCTAAGGGGCCAGTTCTAAGCACCCCATGGGCTAGATCCAGCCCGTGGGCCTTGAGTTTGACACCCCTGATCTACGTCAATAGAAATACGTTATATAAAATGAGCAAAGAAAAAAAAAGTGGGACTTTCTTAAATATAAATGTGCATAGAATTTTAGCATACCATGCTGTAAACAAGAACACATTGTAAATCTTAGCCAGTGTAAGAGTTAAGAAATCTCATATAAAACTTAAATGGGAGGACTAGGGATTGAAAGATGTATATACAAGTCTGGTTAACAGGATCTCAGATTTTTTTTTCTGGTAAATTAGTAGTAACCCAATCTTATATGTCAGCCTTATTTATTAGCAAAGTAATTTATATAGTTTAAAATCTTTATATTCAGCACAAGTTCTCTTGAAAGTCTTCAAAAAAACTTTTTGCAAAGATGATTCAGGTTTTCAGAATAACAAATATAAACCACAGCATGTCATTCAAATAAACAATATTGTTTATATAAGCAAATAATAATGGAGATAACCTACAGGTGCACATTGTATAAATCAAATCTTTCCTAATGAATTCTGTTGTTGATTTATGGTTTGTTTTCCTAAGATCAAGTACAAAAATAGCCCACAAAAGTTCCATATTCTATCATTCCTATTGCAAATGAAATAAAAGCAGTGTGTCAAATAGCCTGTGAGCTTAATTCACCTATTATTTATTCTTGAAAAGCTTTATAACAACAAAAATCAGTATAACAATTGACTGCCTACTTCTGCTCTAATGATATCATCAGTTGATCATTATTTTAGCTGCAAAAAAACAAAACAATATATGTCTTAATGCAACAATACAAAGATTGATATGTTTATATATATGAGCATACTTTTGAATTATATACCCCAAACCTGAAACTTATATAAATTTGGATAATTCTGGCTAGAGTCATTAGATGACAGATAACCAAACAGCCAGTAACCATTTTAATTTACTAAAGTGTTACAGAGCAAGGCTATATCAGAAACATTGAGAAATTCAATTCAGCCCAGGAAAGGACAAAGGAGAAAATGAATCATTCCAGTAAAGAAAGGTTGTAGTTTCTATATTTAATCATCTTTGTTAGTGTCACAAAATGATAGGCTATTTGTGATAACCTTGCATACCTTGCAGTTAGGAGTATTTTTAGGAATGTTTTAAGAATTTTTAGGAATGTGCAAATTTGCCAAAGCAATTTTCCTTGCCTAAAAAACATTCTGAGGAATTTCTGCAACATTCTTCAAATGAGCTAATTGTGTAAGAAAACCCTATGCTGTTTTATAAATAGTGTCTCAGTTTCTGTCTTTAGCAATGGTCTTCAAAGTTGACAACCCTAAGATATGTGAATTTTGATGCCAGAATTCCTTAACAAGCACAAGAAATTCTGGGGGAATCAAGGAATTGAAATCTACGCATCTTAAAATTGCCAAGTTTGAAAAATACTGTCTCCTGCTTTTCTACCTTTGTCTTCCTTTTTGCCTACTTTAGCTCTTGATGATAAGGAAAGGAAATGAGAAATGAAATAAGCTTATCTGAAATTATTATTATTAATAATGTACATTTCCTCTTCAAAACGTTTCAAAATGTAATTAACAAAGAAAAATTTGCACAGCTTCCATTTTTCCCATGTAGGCAACAAAGACTTTTAGTTTCAAACTACCTACCTCCAGCATTAAGGAATCGTTTTCCACTGCGGACAATCGGGTATTTTTCAGACAATCTTTTATCGGGCCATATCAAACTATCTGCTGCAAATACAACTTTGTGATTAAGTTGCTGGAATTTCTTCAATAATTCCTTGGGTCCTCCAGCAAATATTACATCGTAGCTGAAGTTTGAAGAGAATAGAAAAAGTGACAGTTACAAAAAAAATTCATTTCAATAGCAGCATGAAATAAAAGAGAACAATTCTACCTTTATAGTGTAAAGATTCAGATGTTATTCAGATGTAAGCTTTACATTTAGAAAAATGAGACAACTCTTTTTTTTTTCACCTCATTCACTTAGCCTTAAATAGAATCAGGTTACTTCCAATTTTTCATTCAAAACAGGTCATGCTATTGAAAGGAATATATAGGTTAGCCTTTTCATCTATTTGCTTCTGTGCATTTATCACTGCAGCCATTTTTCCCCATCTTAATGTATTTCTAATATTGGAGCCAAAAGGAGAAAAAAAAGATTTTCTGAAAGAATTATAGACAAATAGCATGGGAGACAGACCATTTACTGTGCTTTTCAGTATGTTCCTTCTACTGCTGAGACCAATGTGCAGAAACCCCAACATTCCTCCCAAGTTTTCCAAGTAACTTTCATTTTTTGCCATATTTTCCAAGCTCATGAGAAATTCCATTCAATTCCCCATGGTATGTTTTAGAGTTTACAGTATTGTTGGAGGTGGTAGAACTGAAGCTGTTATCTTCTATTACATAATTTTCCCACATTCTGAAGCCTTCGTGGCTTAGTCCAAAACATGTCATGTAAGGAATTCTTTTAGGAAGCAGGGAAGTTAGAGCAGCTGCAAAGCCACAGAACAGGATATTTTTCCATCCTGTCCTATAGCTCCAAATACCACCTAGACCAATTACATTATATTACACAAATTACATGGTATTATTTACTCTTGTTATTTTAATATTTTTATCATTTTTTTATTTTTATTGTTGCCACCCAAAGTAGTCCTATGGCAAGATGGATGGAAAATACATTTAATAAATAAACAAACATTTCTTATTTGAAATAAGTTTCAATGGCAAAGTTTCTTTTGTTCAACCTAAATCAGGACTGATGGAAAAATGCATTTAAACGCTGGGCATTGGGTATAATGTGCCCTGTATTTTACATGCCCAGAAAGAAATCAGTTGAGAATAGTTTCCAAAATAGTTGGTTCTTAACCTTTAGCAATAATAATAGCACTTAGCCTTATATACTGCTTCACAGTGCTTTACAGCCCTCTCTAAGCAGTTTACAGAATCAGCTTATTGCTCCCAACAATCTGGGTCCTCATTTTACCAACCTTGGAAGGATGGAAGGCTGAGTCAACCTTGAGCCCACTGAGATTTGACCTGCCAAACTGCAGGTAGCCAGCAGTCAGCAGAAGTAGCCTGCAGTACTGCATTCTAATCCACCCTGGCTCTTTAATTTGTATTCTCAAACAAATCCCTGATAGATAATACCTAATGTAGACTCTCACATATGAAAGTTATGATCTATGCCAATTGAGTCTATGATTTTGTACATTTTTCTTCTCTGTCAGCTCCAAAGCATTTAAAACAAAACTAATGAGTTGTTTCAACCATAGTGCTTCTGATAAGCAGAAATGTATATGCGTTTTGGACTGAAAGATCACTTTAGTGTATTTGAAGATTATACTAGATGTGTGTGTTTTAAAATGGGAACAAAAATAAATTTAATTTAATTATAGTAAATGTAAGTTTAATTAAAATTAACCCTGAATATTAGATAAGCGTTTCTTCTTGGAGGAACCAAGTATAGAATGGCTTAGATTGGGATGGATCCCACCTAATGACTAGTGGGATTTGATTAATGAAGGCAACACTGACTGCTGGGAATTCCATTCCTAAGCAGTCATGTAACACCACACTTTATGAATGTATCGTTTAGTAATGGAAATTCTAGTTGTATTACTATTGTAATCTGAGGACTAGGAATATAGTATTTTGCAAATCTGCAGCTGCAACAATTTAAGAAAATTATTCTTCTGTGCACTTTCCAAAACTTCTGAAGAAAAATATTCCTATAGAATCTGAGAAGCAACATAATTCTAATGGAATGTTGTCTTTCAATCATTTTTCATCTTAAGTGTCAACATTATGTTTGCAAACAATTATATCAGAAATTTGTGCTGCCTTCAACCAGGGCTCATCTCAAAGTATCAGCTTTGGGGTTACAGTTGTTTGTTTTTTAAATAGATATTTCATGAAAAAGATTTTTAATACTCATTTTTGTAGAAGAACAATTTGGCATGATACCTCTGCAGAAATTTACACTCATGATATTAAATAACCCACAGTAATGTATGTTGTTCTGTGGCATCAGAATATTTCTTTTAATTCATTATGAAAAAAAGCTTACAAAATTGCCAGGATTTCTTCTGCAAACTCATTAAAATTAGAGAAGTATTAGAACAGTGTTTCTCAACAATGGCAACTTTAAGTTATGTGGATTTCAATTCACAGAATTGTGAGGATTAAAGTTGACTTTTAGCTCCCCCAATTCTGGGAGGTGAAATCCACATAGCTTTAAGTTGTCCAAGTTGAGATGGCCTTAGAACATGATCTAACAAATGACCCAATCTTATTCAACCAGATCTCTAATCCAGCACCATTGTGATACCTGCACTGTACTTTCTCTGCAAGTGCAATTAATACAGCAGCAACTTGATGAAATGTAGAGGCTGACTGTCTTTCCTTAAAGATACAACATTCATTTGCCATATCTATAACCATGGAATCATTGAATTAATTACTGTGTTTTTGTGTGTGCTTGTTTTATTCAATGTTATTCCTACTAGTTCACTGCCACTCTTCAAATATTTTCAAGGATTCCTATTCACCTCTAATGAACATATTATTCCACTTAAGTGGTACAAGCCAGGCTTCAATCTTCTTTATCTCCTTTTCTCTACATCATCACAAAACAACTATATTGTAGATGCAAAACAGTGGTGGGATTCATTTTTTTTACTACTGGTTCTGTGGGCAAGGCTTGGTGGACATGGCAGGGGAAGGATACTGTAAAATCTCCAGTCAGAGGGGGTAGTTGCTGGTTCTCCAAACTACTCAAAATTTCCACTACCAGTTTTCCAGAACTGGTCAAAACCTGCTGAATACCACCTCTGATGCAAACGCAGCACCTACGGGCCCTTGCAGTTGATCCATTCAATTCCTCAAACGGATACCATTTTTTTTGTAATCTTGAATCAGAACAACAGAGTTTAAAGGAACCTTGGAGATCTTCTAGTCCAACCCCCTAATCAAGTAGGAAACCAACTCAGACAAATGGTTTGTCCAATCTCTTCTTAAAAACCTCTTGTGTTGGAGCATCCACAACTTTAGGACACAAGGCATTCCACTGATTAATTGTTCTCACTGTCAGGAAGTTTATTCTTACTTGTAGGTTGGTTCTCTCCAGGAGTGGGATTCTACCAGTTCGCACCTATTCTCTAGAACTGGTTGTTAACCTTCCAAGCAGTTCAGAGAAGAAATTACTGGCCTAATCCTGTAAGGAAGGCAGGAAGGACACATTCTGGTACTGCTAACATTAACCCTTATTACATTCTTGGCAGGACTAGACTTCCTGCCTCAGGAACCTCTCTGGAGTTTTTTTCCCTTCCTTTACTGCTACTTTGCTTGTGTGGAGTGGCCATTCAAAATTACAATGGCACTGAAAAAAATGACTTATGACCATTTGCAACTGTTGCAACATCCCCACAGTCATGAGAGGCCAAGCGAGGAGATGGGTGCCTCGATGTGAGTGATATTGAGTTGGCCATGGCCAGCCAATAACATGACCACCAAGCCATGTCCATCCAGTCACATGACCACCAAGCCACGCCCACCACCTAAGCCACGCCCACAGAACCGGTTGTTAAAAAATTTGAATACCACCCCTAGTTCTCTCCTTAATTAGTTTCAATCAAATAGAACTGTGCAAAATTATACTCTTTATCTATTCCTATTTCCTGCTTTTAATATTTCTATCTTTTTAATCTTTCACACTGCATTCTCTCACTGATGCTCCAAATGTTTGAAGTATTTCTGCCTTTTTTATTTTCATCTTATTCTTAACCATGAAACAGAAAATGTAATTTTGTTTTAAACCTGAAACAAACACAGAGTGTCTCTAAAGTCCTGCCAAACTGTTCTGGGTTAGCCATTGGCCACAACTGGCCAGAAACAAAACAGGAATTGTAGAACTCCGTGTGCTGTTTGGATTTTGGCTAAAACAAAAACTGCAGGGATCCTGGAACAATCTCATGGAGTAAGAAGGGCAAGACTATTACTCATTCTTTCTCTGCTGTCCTCCCAGAGCAACTCCCAATGCAACATATCCTAGTATTTACAATTCCCTCCAGATCTTTTCTCTCTCTTTAGCTGCAGTCAGTGATTTGGGGAGGCATTCTTCACTTCCATCCCATGGCCTGCCTTTCTTTCTTTCTTTCTTTCTTTCTTTCTTTCTTTCTTTCTTTCTTTCTTTCTTTCTTTCTTTTCTTTCTTTCTGCCTCTTCCCAGCCTCTATCATTCATTTCTCAGAATTGCACTTTCCATTGCCATCAATATTCCAATGCTTTTCTTTCTCTAAAATGTTAATGCTACACCTAGCCATTTTTCCATTTCCCCCCTTTTATTATACCATTGTTATATTGTTTCAACACAGTGATATTTGTACAGCATTAATTAAAATTACTAGCATTCTATTTTTTGATAAAGTATTACCAATAAAAAGAGAAAGAAATGTTCTATCAGGATTAATTATAAGTTATAATATTGATATTAAATGCATTAAATTATCTGACTTTTTCATATGCTATTGAGTATAAGATAAAAAAAGAAAAAATACTGCAGATCACATTGAAGGATATTTTTTAATGCTATAAAGGTATGGATCTGGAGCTAGTTACTTAGTATTGAAGTCTCCATTTAATAATTGCTAATAAAATAAAAGAGAAAAATAAGATAACCAATAAGAAAGAAGTAAGAAAACCAATTAGCTAGAATTAGGAGGAGAAAGGAAAGGGGGAGGGTGAGAAGGGGAAGGAATAGGAATAAAAATAAGACAGAACCATGAAATTAAAATTGAATATACAGGCAGTATATGATCCTATTATTACAATGGTTGGAATCCCAAGTTTCACTTAAAAATTGAAAAGTATTTCAAAAATCAAATAACTTTCATTAAAATTTTCTTTTGAAAATGTACTAATTGAATGTAGAATATGTTGAATAGAGAAGAAATATTCTGAAAAGACAACAACTAAACATGTACATTGTTTTGCTTACCCATACTCTAAGAAGTATATCAAAATGACGTTTAATGTAAGGTTAAGATCTTGAACTAGAAACTGGGACACCATAGGTTCTATGAAAACTGTCTGAATTATTTTCACTACAATTTTACTATAGTCACCTCACTCTCAGTCCAACTGCCTTGAGTTGTACAAAAATAAAGGCAGGATATTCATCTATAAATAAAAAGTGACCAGAGTTCTGTCAAAGAATGAAAAGCTTTCCAAGTTAATCACTAAAATAGATCCCTAAATTATAACAATTCCTTAATTGTAACCACTACAAAGCTGCCCAGGGTTGGGGTTTGATAACCCCCTTTTCCCTGAAAAAGCTTGGTTGAGACATTGTTATATGATTCATCTAGCTATTTCCATTTTCATGTTTATGCTTACTAAAACATATTCTTAGTAATTATGATAAAAGGAAAATGTAAACTTACTTGGCCATTAAGAGAAAACATGTCCTTCAGCATATGAGCAAGGAAAGAAATGTTCTCAGTATTTTATCCTTATCAACAACTCAGTATAGAACTTGTAGTCATTTTAACTGAGTAAAATAGAGATCTTGGAGGTTTCCTAATCCAATCCCAAGTATTTGCATATATAGGGTAAGAGGCTTTACAAGTACCACTAAAATAGTCCTATATGGCCAGGAGTCGTATAGTTCCAGTTATATTCTAAAGACTAGAAATGTTTTCTATAATTCAGGAGTAAGAAGTATTTTATGCTGAGATCTGCACTTTTGAACAGCATGTCCGGACCTTCAGTTCAAAAAGGAGACAGGCTAATACAAACCCTGGGTTTCCATTAATTTACATTTCATTAACATCTAGTTCATTTTAAGAGTTAATTTTATCCTTCTTCATTAATTTCATAATCCACCATATCATATTAAACCCTCAATTTAGTGACAATTATGGAAAGCTTTGAGAGTTTCACTCAATACTTGGAATGAATTTAGCCCTAAGAAAGAGGATGTTTTCTGTTCTCTGAGGACTAAATAAGGCTTTAGCTTTCAGCACAAACTCTGTGTCTCACAGATGTTACTATTTAAAACGTATTGCTTTGCAGAATCTCTCTTCACATCTGAATATTTATTTCTGTAAAAAAACTTTAAATGGTATTCTATGTCTGGATACCTAGTTCAATGTATATTGTTGGAAAAATTATTGCTAAAGTATTGATTTTTCTAGAAATTACAATAAATTAAAATGAAAAGGTACAATAGTGTCCATATTATTCCAAAAATATATGCATTGACAGAAATGTTTGTAAAATGAAGCATAAACCATTTTTTTAATACAATATTTAAACATTTTATTTGTGTTCCAAGAGACAGACAGAAAGACAGAGAGACAGACAGTCAAACAGACAGAAAGAGAGGGGGGAGGGAGAGAGATAATAGACAGATAGAGATGGTATCCATTTTCTTTTCAGAATGTCAAAAGCACTTCTTTACATCATGGATATAAAGGAGAATTTCCACTATCTATCTCCCAGGGTCAGTAATAATCTCTAGACTCCAAGTTTAAACTGCGCAAGACAAATTCATAACCTTCTAGAATCTGAAATACAAGACAAAAATGCAGCCATTATTTTGCTCATTAATTGTTTTTTAAAAAAATGCTAATTCTCCCTTCTATGGGTTTTAATCAGAAAAGAAAATCATAGCAATAATCAACTAAAAAAATACAATTATAGGTAAAATTCATTAGCTTTTTCATTAAGTATTCATACAATAACCCAAGATTTATCCTAACTGTGACTAAACAACTAGCCTGTTTCTCCAACAATACAGCCTCCCCCAATAGGAAGTCCCAGCATGTTTTATAGGCATGAAATGAAATTAAGCCCCTCCCCCCAAATTAAGGCCTATATTAAAACATGCGAAATGGGGGGGGAATGGTGGGGGGGCTTGCCATTAGGAAGTACTTTTGTTGGTGCGGATATGGTGCTGCCTCCGTTGACCCTGATACGAAGTGCCCTACCAACGCCAAGGTCAACATCCAAGCTGTCGCCGCCTGCCCGAAGATGCAAGGGGGGGAAATTAAGTCACCCCCGAAAAGACGGCCTAGCCATTTTGGGGGGGCTCAAAAGAAAATAAGACCCGGCCTTATTATATGAGAAACACGGTATGTGTATTCTACATAATAAAAGACCAGAATTCACAGCCTTTTTCTAGTCCTCATGAACTTATTTATTTCTGTCTTTTAAAAACAGTGATGCATAATAATGGAGAATATAACTATATAACTACAAAATTCATATTTGCCTATCAATATAAAAACCATCTAATGGCAATTCAGGCTCCCCAAGAATCCCAAACTTGGACACTACTTATTTCTCATGTCTGTTGTCAAAAACATTCCATAAATTGCTCAGAGTCTCTTAGGTAATTAGGATGATATAGAAATGTGATAAATATATAAATTCCACTGCATCTTTATGTAGAATGCTCATTGGTATATCTAATGTTATATTGTTGTAAACAGCCCAGAGTCACTGATAGTCAGTGGTTGCCATATAAATCTAATTAATTAAGTACTAATTCCAGAAAATTTTCCCAAGCCGAGTTCTATTCTCCATACCTTTGTTCTCAAGATATTTTTAAAAAAACAATAAATTACTTTCTAAAGAATTTATACCTTTTGTGTAAATCCTTGCTATACCTTTCTACCAAGATACATAATGTTATGGAATAAGATGCAACAGACCACATAGAAGGGAAATGCATACATGTGTTTCATCCTTGTGCATCATATACATAAACTATAGTCACAAGCTGCTGGATAGTTTACTTTCCATTTCTCCAAAAAATTCTGACTGGCATGCATTCTTTGATCATAGCAAGCAAATATTCTAATGGTTAAGGATTAAATGGATGCTCTACTATTAGGATCAGAACAGAGCAACAATTAATTATATCAAAAGTTATGGGAAATAAGTTTGCAGCAATAACAAAGCACAACACACATAAATAAATCAGAATTAGGATACAAATACAGTATATTAAGTAACAGAAAATGCAACATCAAAAGACTTAGAATTGGAAAATAAAGACAGTTCAGATTATTAAGAGGTGGCATATTACACTCTGTTGCAAAGAGCAGTTTTGTAATACCTGTTAACAAGCTATGACTCTTGTAAAAGGGCATATAATGAACTTAGATTAGAAATTTGATAAATAAGTGAAAATAAGTAAATGATAAGGGTAAATTACTTCTGTAATTCTTCCCAGAAAAGTATATGATTCAGTTTTTAGAAGTTCAGCTTGACTTGAGTTTTATCTTTTAAGAGCTACTAATCCTATTTGGAAGATACCAGACAGTGAAAGAAAAGAAATTTGCGTTTGGATTTCCTCTGTTTCCAAAAACCATCTGGTTGATGCTACAAACCTCCCTCTGGGAAAGTTGGCCAAACCAGAGACTGAGATAAAGAACAATGCAAAATAAGGAATAGGTGACAGAGAAACAAAAGTGGCAGCTGGCTCATAGCTACATTTTTCCTCTTTTCAAAGCTGAAAACATTAAGGTGGTGACATGATCCAGATGCAACCCAGAGCACAGCTTTCCAGAGAAACGTTTTTCTTTACCACAAAGCAGAATGACCTCATGTTATTCTGCTGGTTTCTTCTACCCTTTCTCTGTCCCAGAAAAGAATTATCCAGACTATTTGTTAAAGTAGTCATAAAGCAGTAAGGGGGGAGGAGGATATGTTGGGATAGTCAGATTGCTTTTGTTAATTTGTTCTAATTATTTGTTTTTAATTAGTCCAGAGGTTAACTGTGTGCTGACCACTTCCCTAAAAGTAAAAAATATATTAACAAAAATGTATTAATAAAACAAAGGCAAAGTGGGACACTTAAATCCCCCTCTATATTTGTGACCCTGAAAATTAAACACACTTTGCATTTCTTCCAAATATCAATGACAAATGCTAAAATTCTTGTCTGACCCAAAGATACAATACTTCTTGTTTTATACTTGTAGGAAATATTTCCAGAGCAGAAAGACAAGTGTCAGTATCTGATTCAGTATCTGATTTTCCATTTCAGGTTTGGAAAATTGATATTACCTAGCAACAGTTTCTATGCATTTAATATTGCAAGTTAAAAAGACATGTTGCCCAATCTTTTCTGACAGAAAGGACTAACTCATAGAAAAAAAATGAGCTGTACAATTCTGGACTGCATTACTCCTAAAATCCTAATAATCTCTTTGGCATCTGCAATAACTGCAAGTCTTTGACAATGTTTTATGTCTGTAAGTCCACTTGAAAATAAATTGGACATAGAAAACAGATTCTATCTCTGCTCCTTAAGAGAGACTTGGGCAGCAGAAAAGATCCAGCATGATGAATGAAACTAATAATGTTAGCACTTTCCCTATGACTAAAATATGAAACCCAAAAGAAGGAATTCTTCTTACCAGTCCACATACATAACCACCAAATCTTCCTGATCAGCATATGTCTCCAATGCAGATTTTATCAGACGTACTTTCTGGCCTCCACCAATAGAATTCAGTCCATCTCTTCCTTTCCACTTTTCACCTTTGCCTAAGACCTAGAAAGAGAAATAACATGGTTTTTATTTTTATTTTTTTTCAGGGGGAGGGAGAGAGGGAGGAAGGGAGAATTATTACAATATATATTGCCATCATTTCAGTAGTTAACAGGAACACTGACAATTGGGCTGTGTCAGTGTCAACCAGGGGTGGGATTCTACCATTTTCGCACCTATTCACTAGAACCAGTTGTTAACATTCTAAACAGTTCGGAGAGCCAGTTGTTAGAAGAAATTACTGGCCTAATCCTGTAAGGGGAGAAAGAGGACGTGGGGAACAGAAAGCCAGGAGAGCGAGTGAGCAAGTGAGCGACCGGGCAACTGGGATGGGGGCGTGGCCAGCCACTGGTTCGGTGACCCATGCCAAATAACTGCTACCAGTTTGCCTGAGTAGGTGCTAACTGGTTGAGTACCACCTCTGCTTTGTCCACAAAAAAAATTGAAAGCTGACATTTACCTATGATTTTGAGTGGAATTCAGTCAAAAACTGTAATACTTATAGTCTTCTACTTGCAACCATACATTCAATGACTTTTCAAAGTTACAGTGACACTGAAAAAATGACTTATGATCTCTTCTTACATATATGACTATTCCAACATATCCACAGTCACACAATCGGACTTTAGGGCCATGTTGGCAAACCTAATGCCATGTGTGCCGGAAGTGGCACACAGAGCCATTTCTCCCAGTATGAGAGAGATTGCCTGGAGAAGCCACACTGTGCATGCGTGTGTGCACCGCCACCCGACAGCTGATTGTCAGGTATCTGGCACAAATGCACAGGGGGGCAGAGGGGGCTGCGCGGGAGATGCATGTGCATGTGCAGAGATGCGCTGCACATGAGGGGGTTGTGCACATGTGCAAAAGTGCTGCATGCTAGGGAGAATCATGCATTCATGCGCAAACATGCTGCATGTGAGGGGGAGTTGCACATGCATGCGCAGGCATGTGGCACACTAGGGATGGAATCACACACACATGCGCAGACATGCTGCATGCAAGGGGGAACCACACATGCATGCACAGGGGGCATGGGGAGCCCCAGCGCGCATTGCCTTTTGGGTGACGGCATGCAAGCGAGAGCAAGTTAGCACACACGCAATTATCAGCTCGGGAGCTGAAAAAGGTTAGCCACCACTGCTTTGGGGGCTTGAGATGCAGCATGTATTTACAATGGCTTCAGCATCCCAAGACCCTTGGATTATCATTTGCAACCTTCTTAGGGAACTTCTAATACATAAAGTCAATGGGGAAGCCAGATTCAGTTAAGTACCTTGTGATTCACTTAACAGCTGTAGTGATTCATTTAATAACCATGGAAAAAAAGAATATATTTTTGGGGCATGACTCACTTAACTGCTTTGCTTAGCAATGGAATTTAGATTCATTTGTGGTCATAAGACATATAGATATAAGTCTTATATACTACTTACATTAAGAAATCTTATCAACTTGGAAAAATAATAATAAAACAATTTCCAATTTCCTTTTCCCAGGTCTAAGAAACTTACACTCCTATTATTCTGTACCATCATTCTGTTTACAGTGGCCTTCTGCCCAAGTCAAATATTTGCTTACAAAAGTTTGTGGAATATTATATTATATTATATTATATTATATTATATTATATTATATTATATTATATTATTATATATAATAAAATATATTCTATTCTATTTTAAGAGTTGTAAACTCCCTCTCTCTTGCTATAAGATAATGCTGTTTGTAACTTCATGTAAAAGATAAAATGGGGAGAGTTACTATATGGTTAAGAATATTCTCTCATATTTGAAGACTGGTGTCATTGGTTTCTGTAGTTTGGCATACAGAAAATTTATGAGTAGTGAAATGCTGCCTTAATATGGATTAACTTTGGAGGGCATGATATTTGAAAAAGTATATATATGCATGATAGGCTTCACTTTTAACTTTTCTTTTTTTTAAGGAAAGGATAGTTGACTCCTGACTCCACTTGTGTTAAAAGAACTGATTGATATTTACAACATAGGCTTGGAATTAAAATAACAAAAATAGCAAAAGAACCAAAAGTTAGGGTAGACTGAGGAGAGTTGCTCCTTTTTGTGCAAATCAGGAAAAAGCTTCTGGTGCTTTATCTATATTCCTTTACATTGCACTAATGCCTTTAAAAATGCCTAAAAGCCTAAACATGTTTTTACACTATTGTAGCTACTTTTATACTAAGCTACAGAATGCTCAATGACTTTTACATGATCTGATATTTATTGAAGAGTCTGGTTCTGAACTTCAAAAAAATTGAGACAGGATCAAGGTTTTAATAGGTACAAAACATTAGAACAAAGATGGTCTTTCTTGTCTTCTTTAGTCCTTTTGATAGAGATTACAAAGCTTTTTTCTCAAGCCACTAACTAGGTATAGTAAACTAGAAAAATGGAAGAAAGCTCACATCTGATATCCCAATTTTCAATTGGTATTTAGATTGGTATGAAAAGTAAATTTAGTTGTTTTTTAAGAGCTTATAAACAAGTTGGAAACAGTCTAAATATGTTAGGTGAATCAATTATTCTCTGCACAAATGAACTGTGTTCTTTCATTCTTAAATATGTTATATTTTCTCCTTTTCAAAGAGATCCTTTGTAAGAATAAGCAATACATGTATAGGCATCTTCCAGAGGGGTGCGATGGCCTAGAGGTGGAACTCCCATCTCACAATCAGGAGGATGTGAGTTTGATCCTAGGTAGAGGAAGATATTTATCTCTCTGGGCACAATCAGAATATATCTGCTCAACAAAATTCTCCATTGGCGATAGGAAGAATATCTGGCCAGTAAATACTATGCTAACTCCATTCAGTTGCCCAGACTTCACCCCACAAGGGGGTATGGGGTCATTAAAAGAAGATGATGTATAGGCATCTTCCACTTGATCAGTTGTTGCCTTATTTTAAAGTTACCAAACCATGACTATGTTTGAAGTCTTTTAAGCAGGGGTGGGATTCAGCCCGGTTCAGGCAAACCAAATTTTACATCCAGTTTGGCGAACCAGTAGTTCTGATGACCCACTAGTCTCATCCACCATGCCCCGTCCCTCCCAGGAGTCCCCACGAGGCCTGTCTGGCTCCCAGGTAAGTGTAGGAGGCCTCCTGGGAGCCCATATTAGCTTATAGGAGGCTTCAGGGAGGCTTTCTAGGGCACAGGGAGTCCGGCGCTGCCCTCCACTCCCGACTTTGGCTGTCAGGAGGCTCCAGGGAGGCCTTCAAGGGAGAAAGGAAGAAAAGAAAGAGAAAGAAAGAGAAAGAAAGAAAGAAAGAAAGAAAGAAAGAAAGAAAGAAAGAAAGAAAGAAAGAAAGAGGGAGGGAAAGGATAAAGAAAGAGGGAGGGAGGGAAGGGAAGGGAGAAAGAAAAAGGGAGGGAAGGAAGGGAGAAAGAGGGAAAGGAAATTGAATGAGATATGGAGAGATAGAGGAATGGATGGATAGAGGGAAGGAGGGATGGAGGGAGGGATAGAGAGAAAAAGGAGAGGAAGGACCACAAACCCTGGCACTAGATGTAGCTTCAGCGGATACTCTGAAAAAAGCACAGCAATCCAGGGCTGGATGTTATTTAGTTCAACCCCCTGTCTCCAGCAGGAGACATCTGGGTTATTTTGGTGCCTCACCCATTACATGACCACCAAGTCATGTCCATCAAGCCAAGCCCACAGAACTGGTTGTTAAAAAATTTGAATCCCACCCGCTTTTAAGCACATAATTTTGAAACATGCTTATGCTGTTCATAAAAAAAGTTTTTACTGACAACACAAAGAACAATCCAGTTTCCACTCCAATTTTTCAATATCTCTGTAATACTAATTGGATAAAAAAATCTGTTTTAGTTTAAAGAAAATCTGATTGAAAGATCATGCCCTGAAAATCTTGGTAATATTCATTTGTAAATGATGGTGCTAAGCTAAAGAGACCATTATTGTTACATGTGTATTGACTAAATCACAGAAACAAGTATCTTACTGAATCAAGGAGTCAGAATAAAATCATCAAACCAAAAACAAATTACACTGAGATGGCAAGAGGTGATATTGTTAATATGAAATTATGGAATAAAAAGGAATATTTTGGAATCATAACAGATGCAAGGATCATGAAGATAATTGAGTGGAAACAGAAAAAGGTAATATTTACAGACTGTTAAAAATCTTGCCAACATTTCGGTCTATAACTCTTTGAAACTGTCTCCTTAAATGGGTAAAAGACAGCATGTAGAAGATTAAGAGCTAGGCAACACTAACAAAGTATTATAGAAGGAAATAATATTGGGCTGGCAAACACATGCAACATACAGAAAGATTTTCTGATTTCATTCTATTTTTTCATTTTAGCATAGTATAACCTAATGCATACATTCCCCATATATATGTGTGCATATATACACAGAGTGGAAAATGTCTACATCGTGAAAGGGCAAATGAACACACAATACCTTTACTGTGTAGTTGAAGTGATTTGCTGATTGCATAAATCGGTGGAAGCCATCTGTTTCCTTCGTTGCAATAGTTAGAATTAAAAGTTTATCTAGTGAAGGAAAAAAGAGAAGACATTTGTTCCTGATTGATGAAATAAGATAGCTGAAAAACATGAATAACTGTGAAGTTGGTTAAACTCATCAACATCTCATGTAATAAAACAAATCTTCATTTCATCTTCAATTATAACAGTAAACCAAGTTGATTTGTTTCATCAGAAGCTCAGAATTTAAGAAGTTGACATAAACTTAGCTGTTAAAAAACAGCATAAAAGAATACTGTTGAATGGAAATGTGGTATTATCCATTACTATCTAAATGATAGTTTTATTTTATTATACAAAGTAGATAATTTATAGTTAGGATGCAATACAATTCATCAACACACTTCATTTTAAAGATTGGAATGAAAACTGTCAAGTCTGTTTCAAAAGCTGGCTCATGGAAAACATCTGTCTAAATGAATAGTCAGGGTCCATTTACATGGGATGGAAACCATTACAAGTTCAGGCTAGATTTATAACTTGGCTTCTACAGCATACCACTACTAATCAAAATTCTTCAAAATGTATAGAGGAACAAAGCTATTTAGAAACCATTCAGATTCATTGGGCAGAGGAGACTATATATATTCAATATGCTTACTTTTATAGCACAAATGGAAAAATCCATACTGAGTGGTTTCAATTTGAATGTTTGAATTAGTAAATAATGAATTTCTACCTATTTAGATTTATCTATAATATTTTTAGTTTTATTCCTTTATATTTCACACTCAGATGAGCCCACCTGAGTGGGTTGTTGTGGAGAAAGTTGCAGGAGGAAGGAGTATTAGGTACATTGTCCCATTAAGCTACATATAAAGTGATAAAATCAAGATAAAAAATCTAATTAATAAATAAAAATAAAGTAATAGGTCTGCTCATATGTCAAATGTAATTCAAAAGTGTACAAGAATAGATGTGCTGCCTTTTAAAGCAACCATAACTTTCCTCATTTCTACTCAAATCTGAAAAAAACTGAAAAATAGTCTGCTTTAATGAGTCAAATGAATGAAGCATTGATTTTTTTTTTGCTTATATGGACATGTATAAAAATATATGATTGCTTTAAAGATATGCTGTTCCTCTTTTAAATTTCTTCTCAAAGCACACATATCTCGACAAATGAACTTCAAACATTTTGACCATGTTGTGATTTTTAGGATTACAAACAATAAGGCAGGAAGAGACTACCTGGCAATATATTAAATTCAGCCATGAAGACCAGATTCATTTATCTGCAGACTGCTGAAGCTAAAAATTATGTCAGTTTATAGTTTATTAAGTTTCTTCTTCTGACTTTATTGATAGATATTACATTTCAACATTTTTTTAAAAAATGCATTTTTTTTTGTATGACTGCATTTTAAGCTTATATTGCTCATTGTGTGAAAAGTAAGGGTTAATTTAATTTCAATTATTTGTATGTGTCAGCTTGCAAAATTATATTTTGAGAGGCAACAAAAGAAATTGCTAAATAAACAAACAAAATTCTACTATATGACATTAATTTAATCACATGTTACATCAAGTATTGATGTGGTAGCTTGCTTTTGTTTAGAACCATGTGTGACCCGGGCTACTATGATTTGTTCAACAAATTATGATTAAACAAACTTTAGTTTTGCAATTTGTGAAGCCATTTTCTGTGAGTGACAAGATAGGGATTATATATTAGAATTTATTAACTCTTACTGAGGGTTGAGAAGCAAAAAATAATCAATTAATAACATGAATTTAAAATTCAATCATTTGGATAAAATTCTATTGCCTTGCATATAACTTGGTCAGCAAAGCTCTGGGGCCATATTCTGGAAAAGCAATCTACTTTATACTACTTAAAACAATTATGAGCCAAAATCTATTTTGTACTTTATTGGAAACATTCTTACTCTGCAAAAAAAGGATTTATTTTCTTATGTTATTCTCAAGGCATTTCAGAATTTCTTTAAACATTTTGGTGTATTTATTTTATCTTCATTGTTACAAAATGTAAAGGATTCAGAAAAATGTTTAGCACA
This sequence comes from Pseudonaja textilis, assembly GCF_049901715.1. Lineage (NCBI taxonomy): Eukaryota > Metazoa > Chordata > Lepidosauria > Squamata > Elapidae > Pseudonaja > Pseudonaja textilis. The sequence continues at coordinate 65,853,916 of NC_141993.1, forward strand.
GAACTATTAAATATATGAAGCATTCAGAATTCCAGTATCTTGGCCATTTTATGACTTAAATGACGCCTCAGTTAGCTTCCCCTCCTCCACCTACAGAGGTGGTATTCAGCAAGTTCTGAACAGTTCTGGAGAACCGGTAGCAGAAAGTTTGAGTAGTTCGGAGAACTAGCAAATACCACATCTGACTGGCCCTGCTCCCATCTATTCTCTGCCTCCTGAGTCCCAGCTGATTGGCTGGGTCTTCTTTTGTTGCCCTGAACAGGAGAACAGAACTGGAAAGCAGGTTAGTGGGGTGTGGAGGGAATGGGATTTTGCAGTAACCTTCCCCCAGGAGTGGGGAAGGAATGGAGATTTTACAGTATGCTTCCCACGCCATGCCCACCAAGCCACATCATGCCCACCAAGTCACACCCACAGAACCAGTAGTAATTTTTTTTTGAATCCCACCACTATTCACCTACATCCCCTCCACCCCACAAAATACTCCAAACACAACAAACCATTTGCTTTAATTTGCATTTGGACAAATATAAAGTCCATTTACAATAAGTATGGATTAATGTATGTATTTTAACAAGATAAGGTTATATGTATGTATAAATTAGGCATCAATTAGTTAAGGAACAACATTACTAGTGATCCCAAGAAGTGGAACCTGTTTCTCTCTTTAAGTGTACCCTTAGCTTTTTAAACAATTGTTCAAATTGACTGAAGTTGTTGGGAATTGAAATTTAGCAAAACCTGAGGGATCAGAGTTGTCAAATCTCCATTCAACTTCCCATTGATACAAACATAAGCTAAAATACATCTAATTTCATAAAAGGTGAGAGCAAGGTGCTAAAAATAGGCATTCTCTTAAAGAGCTACATAAACAGTTTGACCAAGAACATTTTATGTCAATTTTATCCCTCCTTTCTCCCTTCTGTTATGTTGGATTCTAAGCCCTAGCATCCTGTTGATGATAGGATGATAGTGGGAACTGCACCATCCCTCGAGATGGAGAGAACTGAAGAACAATGAAGGCTAGAAGCTACCAAAACAGAAAAGATTGTCCTATATGACTACACTTAGCAGTCCATGCCCATAACATTTTTCCCCTGAACTATTTACAAATATAAGTATAGATCAGGGGTCGCCAACCTTTTGGACCTCAGGGACCACCAAATTCATAATTTTAGATCCTAGGGACCACTACCTGGTTCTGTGGGCATGGCCTAATTTGTGGGTGTGGCTTGGTGGTCATGTGACTGGCTGAGCATGGCTTGTATGTAAATATTATAAATGTTTATATAAATATTGATTTTTTTTATAAAAAAGAGCAACTTTTACCCAAAATCAGGCAAAGCAGGCAGGCAGATTGAGTTGCTCACAGAATTACAGATTCAATCAGAAATCTATCTATCTGCCATTGGCTAGCTCAGTCTGTCACATAAAATTTGCTTTCAAGCAAACTCACAAAATTAACCCACAATGCATGTAAATATTGATTTTTTTGATAAAAAAGGAGCAACTTTTACCTAAAATCAGGCAAAGCTGCCAGATTGAGTTGCTCACAGAATCATTGAGTGATCTTTCTATCTGCTATCGGCTAGCTCAGTCTCTCAAATTTGCTTGCAAGCAAACCTTCAGTCCTAAGGGAGGTTCGACTGTGCTGAGCAGAAGATCTAAAGACTAGTCAGGAAGAAAGAAATCCAACCATTTCCTGCTTCCTAGCTAATCTAAATCTCCCAGCACAGCAGAACAGATGATGGGTGGAAAAAGGAAAAATCACAATTTAGTATGCAAGTTACCAGGTAAGAAATATGTAAAGGAATAACCTTCAGCTCATCATTTTAGTAATTTTTCTTTTCTTAAAATATAACAAATGAGTTATTCTTCCTATTTTCTCCCTCTTATCTATAAATAAATACATAAAAAGTCAGTTTGGTTTAATGGTTAAACAAGGACACTGAGTTCTAGTCCTACCTTAGGAAATAAAGCAAGCTGGGTGACCTTGAAACACTCAGTGTCTCAGTCCAATTCATCCCACAGAGTTGTGAGAAAAATGGCAGGTGGAAGATGTATTAGGTATGTTTACTGCCTTGACTTATTTATAAAATTAATAAAGGTGAGGTAGAAATAAATAGTTCCATTTTTCAGTCCTGATAAGCAAAATTTTACTAATGGTTACAAGAAATAACAACATATCTACTTCAACCTTGGTCAAATAAAGCAACATTATATTCCTTCCTTTTCCTTTTAACAATCTTGATATTTGAATTTGAGATAGCTCTTTCAAATAATGTCCTGGTTTATTTTTTGTTTTTTCTTTGTTCCTTCTCACAAAATTCTTCAAAGCTTTAATAAGACTTTTTTGTAAATCCAATATAGGAAATAGTATAGAAAACTATAGAAGACACTCCCTTGGTTTGTTATTTAAATATTTATATTTTAATTATTAGACATCAGTTTCTTTATAATTCCAGTTTACCATCTTTTTTTCATATCATTCTTGTAGCCTGTCATTTCTAAATCAAGCTCAATCTTGTCACAAGCAAACTTATTCCTCTTCCATAACTTCTTTCAGACATAATTCTTGCTACATAGGTTATCTTCTGGGTCTATCGTTTACATATATTCTTCATTATGAGAATGTTAAAATATTTTGCTTCTTTCCATATCAGTAGATTAAACTAAGTGTTCTTTAGCTTTTAGCTCATTCTCGTTCCCTTTAGTGTCCAATCTTCAAATTCTCATCCTGTTTTTTTTTTTAAGGGAAATCAAAACAAAAGCATGTTCCCATTATTTCAAAGCCATCTGAAATCTTCAGCTATTTGTCACTTTCCCCTCTTCTCATGAGGAGCAATGGTCTGGAGCACTTGTGGGCAATCTGTATTAGTTGTTCCCAAGAGGCATCATGAAGAGCTGGTCTTCTTGCCAGCAATTCATTTTGCTACAGTTGTTGGCTTCACTTCCGTTCACCATTTCTTCCCAGGAAATCATGCTACTTATGTAGTAATTTAAAGAGACCACATTTTCCATAGTGAAAATCAAATGCTGAGCTGTTTTGTTTGCAAGAAAATGATTGCCTACAAGAAATTAACATTCTTCTGACAATAATTGCAAAGTCTTCATCAGATTTATATTACATTTAATCTATGACCATTTATAGAACTTTTTTCTTTTTATATCCTAAAATGCAGTTCTGTAATCCATTCAAGATTTCACTTCTGTCATTGTCTTTTTCAATAATTCATTAAAGTTATTTTATTTTCCAAACATGCGGGATTAAATAGAAACTTAGTGGACACTTTGAAAATACAAGATATAGGACTGCATTGCAATACAAATCTTAATTTAGTGCAGTTAACATGTGGAATATGTATGCTTTCTTTTTAGACCTTTTTAAAAAGATTGTTTTTATAGTTTATGCAAGTTAATTATAAATTATTACACCAACTTGAAGACCCACTTTGAGCCAAAAGTTGACTTCTTCAAAAAAAAGAGAGCTCTGCATCCTTTACCTGACACTTCCTTTCCAAAGTAAAGATTTATAAAGGTTAGCACCATGCACTTTTCATGCATTCTTAGCTTTCCCAGGAGAAAATATATGTCATAATGCAAGAGGTCATCAGGTTGTGGATAATATAACTATATATATATATATATATATATATATATATATATATATATTTGTTTTCTTAAGTTTTCACGGGTACTTACATGTATGGTATTCAGCTTTGTTTGGGTATTTTCCCACGTCATTATAGTTGTGCTTGTAAAATTGTAGCAACGTTTCAGCAGAATCTCATCTGCCATCATCTGGATTCTGTATTGTGTTCGTCTGTGAGTCAGATTTTCTGGCCGTTTCAGTTTTAAATTTGGGGCTAGCCTACTGCTACGCCAGAATGGTTTTTCTTCATCTCTGATTGGTTGGGAGTCTTGGTCTGTGTTTATTGGTCTTGGAGTTTGCTGTGTTCTGCTTGATTGGTGTTTCTAATATTTTCTGTCTGTTAATGCTGTTTTGATGTTGTGTTTTTGGAGGATTGTAGCTTTTTTTTGTCTTGATTAGAACACAATGTTGCCAGCCAATCAAGACAAAAAAAGCCACAAAACAGACAGAAGATATTAGAAACACCAATCAAGCAGAACACAGCAAACTCCAAGACCAATAAACACAGACCAAGACTCCCAACCAAAAAATGACGAAAAAATCATTCTGGTACAGCAGAAGGCTAGCCCCAAATTTAAAACTGAAACGGCTGTGAAAGTCTGACTCACAGACGAACACAATATAGAAGCCTGATGATGGCAGATGAGATTCTTCCGAAAAGTTGCTACAATTTTAAAAGCACAACTATAATGACGTGGGAAAATACCCAAACAAATCTGAATAATTAATATGTATGTATGTATGTATGTATGTGTATGTGTATATATATATATATAGAATAGAATAGAATAGAATAGAATAGAATAGTGGTTTCTTCCCCAAACCCCAAAAACTTTAACTTTAGACTGTCTACTATTGATCTCACCCCTTTCCTAAGAGGTCTGTAGGGGGTGTGGATAAGAGCACCAATGTGCCTACCGTCCCTGTCCTATTGTTTTTTATTTTTCTTATATGTATCCATTTCATGTATTTATAACTATGTTTATACTTATACCTGTTATGTTATAACCGCTTGACAAAATAAAATAAATAATAAATAAATAAAAACTCCAAGCACCAACTGCAGGAAAAGGGACATGAAAGACATCTCCTGCTTGTAAATACCCCGATGCATCTGAATGGCCACTGGGAACACCAACGCTCACTTAAGGTGGACCTTAGCCAGACCCAACCAAATAGTTATTGTATTCTTAAGGCATGAAACATTCCTACTTGTGTTATATGTGGATAGCTAACATTACTATATTTTACACTGAAATGTTTTAAAAGATTTCCTGAAACATATACTGATCAACTACTTCCTCATTTCAGGAGCAATTACTGGCACACAGTGTAAACTGTAAATTACTGTATTAATATAATATTCAAATGTCTTTCTAGTGCCTAGCCAGTTCAGAAAGAGTAAAGGGATTTATACATTTCCCATTCCCATTCTTCCTCCTGCCCACTATACCAAATGACATGTTATCCAGGCACTGTGGTTAAACACAACCAAGCTATTTTGAAAGGAAGGAACATTTTTTTGTAAGCTAGGCTTAAAGAAATCTGAATAAGAGAGGTATGCACAAAGACCAGCAATTTGTCCAATATGTACAGAGGATTTTCAGTTGCTAGGGGTATGGATTTAGATCTAAAAACTGTTGTTCTGGGATGGTTTCCATAAGACAATGTATTTACACTGGTTAATCAGAATCCTGTAAAATAACTAGCTCTTGCAGATCTTATTTAATCTGGGGACAATAAGAAATAATGTTATGAAATTAGATTTTAGCAAATATTATAAGGCACAATAGGAATGATTACCAATGTTAAATGCACTTTGACACTAATTCAGTTTTCTTAGCAGACAAGCCATAATGCAAAAGTTATTCTAAAATTAACATTTGTTTTCTGCTACTTCTTATCCCATTCTTTTTGGATTTTTTTTAACTCAATTGTTGAAAATTATGTTAATACAATACATGGGGCCCCTGGGACAGAAATTACAACTTTTGAAAAACATAGTGGTGAAACGAACTAAAATATCTGCACTAACTGCCAAACAGTTATAGAACATATTCAAAGTATTAATATTAGTGTATAAAATTCTAAACAATTTAGACCACTAAACCATTTTGCTTTTTGTTAAAAAAAAAAAAACCTGCCTGTCAGCTCTTCGAGTCAGTCCAGACAGAAAGCAAAAGCCATGGGTACTACTACATTTATTGCAAGGTTTACAGTAAAAGAACCTTGTGTTGGAAGAAATATCCATCTGGATCAGTTCCAAGCCTGGAGAAAGGCACTGTAGACAAAATGGAGGCTGGAAGCTGATTGGAAAGAGGGTCCATTTATTGATGAAGTAGAACTACCAAGTATGTGTGATTCTGGGTTGCTGACCAGATGGAGTTGAGAGTGAGGGGTTTTTATACATTTTGGGGCTTTGAACTTGACTCCTTATCCTGTGCAAGAAAATGCATTATATCGGCTGTTGTCAGAATCCCATGGTGCCATGTACAAATCCTAGGAGTTTGTCTGAGCTAAGCTTGGTTGAAGTTTGACTGACACAATGGAGGGGCTTGTTGGGCAATTTCTATTGTCACTGAGGGCTAATCCTACCTTTGTTCAGATCTTGCTGCAGGGAAGGAATTTTTGCTATGAATAGAGATACCTATCTCTTTATCTCTTAAGTGCTGATCTGCTATGGAAGGTTGGGGCTGATTTTCAAGAACATGTTTCTCCATTTCTTATCCAGGGAAATATTCTGCCTTTTTAATATTTCTAAAAATATTTCATTCGAGGGGTGGGTGCTAACTTTCTATACTTGCAAGTCTAAAAGCACTTCTCCTCACCCTTGTCTTTCCCTTCCAATAAACTAGGGAAGGTTCCTTCTGAGACTCTTTAGCCACCCCTTTCCTACTGTGGGCTGAGACATCTCTTCCGGACCATTGTCCTGGCTGAAGCTCTTCCTCTATCTCCCAACCCATTACAATGTCCATGAAACTTCCAGAAGTCAAACTTGCTTATCTTAAAAAAAAAGATGTATCTAATTACCACCACTACCTTTTTCTTTCTGGTCCTAATTCTACCAGCCACAGTTTAGAGCAAAAATCTTCAAACTTGGCAACTTTAAGACTTGTGAACTTCAACTCAATTCTGGGAGTTGAACTCCACAAGTCTTAAAGTTTCCAAGTTTGAGGATCCCTGGTTTAGAGTATGAGTGAGGGTGCCTTCTCCATGGTACCATCTATCCTGTGGAATAAGCCCGCCCTTGTTCATGGGTCTCCTCAGTCCATTTCCTGCACACCTTTGTTCCTTTGTCCAACAGCTTAAAATGATTGCCTGGCTCTTCTATAATGTACCTAATCTGCTGTTTATAAAATAAAATTTAAAAATCTGCACTAATGCATATTGTTTATCCAACTCATGATTTTTAAAGCTGGCCCAAATCATATGCACATTCAAGTAAGTAAGTATTCATTGTCTTTGTTGTTAGGAAATGTGAATCCCACCCATGCATGTATTTCATAATTATTTCCAGCATATTAAAATATGCACATTCAAGTAAGTAAGTAAGTATTCATAAGTATTTTTTGTGTTATATCTAGGTAATTGTAAGAAAAAAAATACCCAAAGGTTGTTGGCACTGACCAATTACTATTAGGAAAAACTGTGCGGTCAACTCTTAAGATAAACGAACAGCTGAACTCAGAAGGTCAATGTGTCTTTGTCAAAGGAGACAGGCCTTTCCCCTCTCAGGCATGTAAATGTGTGGAGTTAAAGAAAAATAAATAACCTCCAGTTCTCAAGTGAACACTGCATTTACTTAGAAACTGGCAATTTAGAGTCCACATAATAGGCATGTACATCCTCCCTCTAATTGAACTGAATAACTCCATATGTGCAAGAGGCAAGCATGTGTTTTCATAACCCTTTGTGCTTTCAAAATCCACATTCATAAAATCACAAAAATAACACAGAAATGAAACGTTGTCTATGGAGGGAGACCTGGCCCATTCATCAAGCTACTGTCAACTATAAGAAACAAATTTCCACTATTAATAAGGTATGCATTTTTCTGCTGAGTGGCAATACTGTCCCCATGTCAAATATGTAGAATTAAATATGTAGTCATGTATTCAGGGGTGGGATTCTACCGGTTCTGTCTGGTTCTATAGAACTGGTTATGATTCTGTGCAGTTTGAAGAACCGGCAAATCGCACCACTGGCTAGCCCCGCCCCTCTCCGCCCACCCTTCCCCTTCCCGCTTAGTCAGTCCTTATCGTGCATACAAAATATGGCTGCCTGCAGCCTGCTTTTGTCCACCCGCCATGCCAGCCATTGCTCCCTGCCTTCTTGATCATAAGGCTCTGCAAGCAAGCCCTGGTCGCCTGTTGCCATTAGTCACCTTTCGCCCCACTTGCCTTTTGCCACCACTGCCAGTCACCTTCTCCACTACTTGCCTTTGCTGAAAAACACATGGAGCAGCTCTGTGTCAGCTCCGGCCAGGTCAGCAGCTGGTTCTCTCCCTGCTGGTCTAGCTGGGAGAGTGAGAGTCTCTTTCCTGGCACAGCAAAATTTAGCTTTGGGTCCTGCAAGTCCTCATCAGGAAATGGCTCCGGGTGGCGGAGAAGCAGCCACATTGTATCCTGTTCCTCTCTGCCACCTGGAGCCATTTCCCGAAGGGAGAGGAACTTGCAGAGCCCAAAGCAGCAACTCCCAGTTGCAAAAGTAAATGTTGCTGTGCTGCACAAGATGGTTTCCCAGGGCCCTGAGGGCTGTCTTCCCAGAGCGCTGCTGCTGCCACTTTGAAGCTCCCCTTTGGGATGGATCAGTAAGTTCTTGCTTTGTTCCCCATGAAGGGCTCCATCATGGAGGGGTGTGTCTTTGTTGTTAAGAAATTTGAATCCCACCTTTTCTGTATCTGTACAGAGATGGATTTATAAGCTGTACAGATGCAGATAGATAATTCAACAAGATGTCCATAACAAAGTACATTTATTGGTTCATCAGGTATTCTCATAACTCACATTTGTGACGAAGTTCTTTAATGACCAATCCTTTGTATATCTGCCTTGTAGTAAAAGATGGTAATCTCCTAACCCATCTTGTAGCGATAAAAAGCAGCTGCCATGAGTTAGAGAGTTTAGGCAAAGTGAGGAAAACTTCCCCCAACCCCTTGAGGGTCAATTTAGTGACCAATCAGGATTACAGATGTGGTCATGTGATATGAACTACATTTCCCAGGATACCTTAACTACATTTCCCATGATAGATTCCCTTAAGGGGACAGCTCATAATTCCTAAGTAACTATCCAATTCCCATAGACTGGCTGGGACAGCACACTCCCCACCTGGAATTGTAAATTTCACTAATAAAAGAAGAGAAAAAAATTAACTATAAACTAAGATAATCAGTAAACAGTAATACTATGAATAGCAGATAAGTGTATAACTAAGAAAAACAGTAAACATTAATAAAGCATCAAACAAAACAAAGCATGCAAAGCTTGAGGTTGAATCTTCAAGTTCGGCCTCTTGGTGTTAGTCTGCTGGTCACCTCTGGTGGCCTTTTAGGGTTGACAGGTACTCTTGGTACCAATTTTGAAACTCTGGTGTTCGCTTCTGACGGCCTTTTAGGGTTGGAATGGTACTCTTGCTTCCACGGTGTCAAAGGGCATCAGGAAGTTGTTGGAAAGGGTGTTGCGGAGGCATATACCCATGTAGAGCATCTTAGTGGATGTCTGGTGGTTGTTGGTGGCCGTTTAGGGTGTTCTAGTGAAAGTATACTGATTGCCAGTGGCCTTTTAGGCTGGAACGGCATTTTTGTTTTCAATGGTGCTAAAGGGCATTGGAAGGCAGTTGGAATGGATGGTGCTAAGGCATTTGTCTGAGTTGGGGTCTGCATCCAATCATCACTGACAATTCCTACGATCCCCTATCCTAGTGAAGATTTGATGGCCCCTGGGCCATGTACAGGGCCACCAACTGACTTGGAGAAGAGAAAGGTGCATGAGGCATTATTTCCCAGCAAGAATAGGATCTCAGCCTCTGGATCTAGAGTGGGAAAGTGATGAGCCAGGTGCTGTAGGTGAGGCATGCTACTTATGATCTCAGGTGATGCGATCTGACTGCGGTCATTTGGTACCCCAACGCATTCAAATACGGGCAGTAGTGGGAACTGGGAACTTCCATCCAATGACTCTATGCAAGAGTCCAGTAGCTCTCCTCCCCGCCGTGCTTCTTGGTCCATGGCACGTTGATACAGTGAAGTGAAGTTCATTCTTTTGCACTTCAAAGAGGTCGAAGAATGCAGGTCTGGCTGGGGTGCAGGTGCTTTGAGTGTCTATCTGCACGTACATTTTCACGGCATCTTCAGGGCGTCCTTCAAAGTACACTTGGGCTAAACAGATGGGAAGACACAAACAAGGGCATGGTGAGTCAGCATGCAGTGCTGTGTAGTTGACACTCATCCTTGGTTTTGGTTGTGGTTTGGCAGTCTGCTGAGGAGCCCTATATGTGTCTGTTTTACATTGAGTCTCCTTGTCCGAAGGAGGGGTACAAGATATCTGCAGTGGCAGCTCGGAGTCTGGATACAATGTGGTCAGGTGCTGGTAACTATTGCATAAAATTGCATTGCACCTTGGCTGTGCAGTACTTTGATGGGTGTTTGGATTTGCAACACCTATAGCAGTATTGGTACTCCCTTAGCAACTCTTTTTGTTGGGTCAGTGATTTTGCTGCAAACCCAGTGCAGCTGTTCAGTGAATGACGAGTGTGGTGCATAGGACAAAACTATATTCTCCTTGTGTTCAGAGATCTAACTTGGGTTGTATCTGATGAGTCCTCTCCCCAACTGTGTGTGGATGAGCAGTAGATCTCGGTTTTATGGACAACCATGAAGGGTCTTTCCCTGGTAGTGTGCATAGGGCCAAAGAGCGATATATGGTTGCTGTTGTATCTTCTGTCATTAGGAGGACTAACAGCTCTGAGTCCATGGGCCCGGTGTGTATTGCACACTGTTGCCTGGTGGGACATGAATTCTTCAAGAAGTGTAAAGGGTATAAAGCAGTGGCAACCCTTGGCTATGAAGGTGTCAGACAACTGGAGCTGCTTTTCAATTAGCACCTGTGGAAATTTTCGAACAATTTGGTCCTGCATGTCGGTAAGTTGGGATCCCGTTGTGTCGTTCTCAGATGGACAAGTATGTTAGTGAGGTCTATGATCCGGCAAAGCTTGTCGATAGGAGTTTTAGGAAATCTGTTGAGTCTATCAAAGATTGTTGCTTCTATGTCCTCAGAAGCACCTTACAGTTTGTCAAGCCTTTTCCATGATAACCGTAGGACAGTGGCTGGGTCGTCTAAGTGGGATGCATAAAGTGCCCTCAGTATTTTGGCAGACTGTGGCCCTAGCCATGCTATCAAGTGTCTGATTATTTCATCAGGGTTCAGGCGTGCCGCCTGAACGGGACTCAGGAAAAATCTCTTCCATACTAGATACTTGTGGCCTGGCTTGTCAGAGAATTTGTGAACTCCATTGGCATGCAAATTTAGCTTTCCACTCTGTACAGCCAAGTTTCTCCAGTAATCTTCAGCATTTGCTGAGTTGGGAAGAGTTATTGACCTAGAGGGTTCTTCCCCTGGATTCTCGTAGGGTGGGTTCATGTTGTAAAACAATGATGGGTTGTAGTCTTCCTCCCAGAACTTAGGGAGGATTTTGTTCTCCCATACTGGGGACGATGGTCGAGCATCACGCTGCTGTGTAGGCTGTGCACGGTTGCTTTGTGGTGCCTGGGAACTGGAGAGGTTGTTGCAGGAATGCTGCTGTCTGTGGATTGAGTATGGCAATAGTCATTGATGGCATGTTGACTCATCAAGAAGTGATTGTAAGCACTGGTGGGCCAAGTTGCTCGGCCAGCAGGGCGTGAGATGTTGTGGTAGGGTTGCTGGTGCTGGGAAGAGAATCTCGGACCTTAGTACGTACATCAGTTGGGGAAGGTTTGTTGTTGGTGGGAAGTGAATATCATACTTTAGGTCGTACAACGTCATTTGCATAACTGACATGTAGAGTATGTGGTTGAGATTCATCCCTGTGCTTCCCTGATTGTGGGAGACTGTTAAGCAACTTAGGTGGTTCCATCTTTTCATTTCGAAGTGAGTGCTGCTTATCCACATAGGCCTTGACCTGTGTATCTGGGATCTCTTTTCCCAAGTCTTCGAGGTCGAAGTTGAGGGAGGCAGCATTGGCCACCTTTTGCTATGCTACAGCCCATGCTCTTTTTGCTGCTGTCTCTCTTTGTCATTCGAGTAACTCCACTTGGGCCTGAGCTTTGGCTATTGCTGCTTGTTGTTTGGCCATTTCTGCTTGTTGATTGGCTTGAGCTTTGGCCATTTCTGCCCATTGTTTGGCCATTTCTGCTCACTGATTGGTCATTTCAGCTTTCTGCCATACCACCTGTCATAATACATAAATCTGCCTCTGCTGCTGCAGCTTCAACTTGGGCTTCTACAGCTCGTTCAGCATAACTTGATGCTTTGGAGGCCTTAGATGTGCTGCTATGATGGGAGGATATTCTGGAAGGATGGTGAGAACTGGCAGCAGGGAATTGGCGCGAGACACTAGAACCTGCCTGCAATCTAGTAGATTTGGGATAGAGGGAGGAGGTTTTCTTTGAATGGTGGGAAGAAGCTGCTTGTGATTGAAGACCTCTGTCAGATGTGAACTTCTCCCTCACCCCTTGTTTCTTTTGAAGCACATTGAAGATCATAGCCTGGAGGGAGTTTCTGCCTTCCCGAACACTGTCTTCGCATTCTTTGTTCTCCTCCTCGAAGCAATGAATGTGTTCCTGGAACTCTGGGTCTTCCAGGTTCGACTGTATGTATTTAAGCTTATTTTCACTGTCTCTCCACCATGTGGGGTGCTCCTCTAACTCCTTCTGCATCAGGAAGAGGCTCTCAAGGGGCAACTTGCTTTTGGGGATGTCACAGATCTTGAACAGCTCCATCCATGCATCTGCATGATGGAGATACTGCCTTTCCCAATCCTCTCTGAAGTGTGTCACTGTGGGTGAGGTAAGCTTCCTATGCCATCTGAGGTCATAGACCTTCTGAGGTATCGCGGGTTCTCCAAAGGGTTGGACATCTAAAGGCAGTTGTTGGGCAGTTGTTTATGACAAGAGTGGGTGGAGGATTCGGGTCTTGTGGTACATCACAGACATCTGTCATGGCTGAAGAAGTTGCCATGCTTCAAATTGGCAAAGGGAGAATTTGGGGAAATTTAGTGGTTTTCCATGTAATTCCTTTCTTTCTCCTAGGTGGTACTATGTGCAGGTAGCAGAAAGTAGAATTGCTGCTGGATTTAATACTTGAGCACGTAGGTGGCACTGCAGAGTCTGGGCGATGCTAGCACAGCACACAATATGGCTGCTTCTAGGGTGTGTTGTGAGCTTGCAACACAAGGGGGCACTAGAGGTTGCTTCACAAAGTCTGAAGACTAGAGGGCTGAACGCAGAAATATGCTTAGTGTAGTATGAAGACTTGAGGATGGAACACAGAAATATGCCTATAATTGTTGCTTGCTTCACAAGGTGGTAGCAGAGGGTCAGGAAGACGCTGTTGCTACACCCATGTTAGGTTGCAGTTTATTTGGGACCTTTGAATTAAGTTGATTAAATTGTCCACAGTAGTTTCAAAAAAAGGATTATCAATGCAAACATGTATTGGAAAACTCAGGGAGATTTTTCTTCGAACACCAGATGTAGCAGTGGGCTGAAGAGGAAAAAAAAAAGGGGGGGACTTCTTTGCCCACTCTTGAAAAAGGGAAAATAAATAGTAAGAATTCTTTAACTTCACTGTAAATTTCTTCTTGACCAGCAGAGGGGATGTAGACTGTTTTACCAAGATGTGATGTTGCCCATTAGGAGAGGGCTGGTTGGGTTCCAAAGGTATTTATTCTGTACTCGATGGAAGAGAAATTCATCAAACAAAGTAAAACAGTTCAAAGGTTATGTGCAAGGTGTCTTGTTATATTTAAATTTCTCTAGCATAGAAATAAGATGGCCAAACTCTATGCTTCATGAGGAAAAGGAAATTGTTCTTTGTTCACATAGCTTACTTGCTTTAGCTTTGATTTATAGCCCCAATAAAACCAACCAGAGAAGGTTTTACAGCCTTAGTTATAAATGGCTGGAGGCCTCGTGGCAAACGCTGGCAGAAGATAGAGAAGAACACATCCTTTATCTTTACTCCAAGACAGAAGCTAGTTTGCTAAATTGGCTTTCTTTGAGTTAGCTCAGGGAGAGATGAAATAAAGGAAGCTGCTTGTCTGTCCCTTGAAAGATGGGAAGTTTGCTTTCCCTCTTGTTATGTAAAATGAGTCTTTGAAATAGCAGGAAGACGAGTTGAGCAGAGAAGAGGGTGGTGAGTGGGTTAGAAAGTTCTCTTTGTTTGTAACATGTGGCGAAATTCCAACCCCTCCCACCATCCAACCAACATGTAAAAAATTCCGATGCTCAGAGAGAGAGAGAGAATGAGAGAGAGAGAGAGAGAGAGAGAGATGATGATGATACATGCATGTTTAGATTAACATTGGATATTCACCCCAGGCTTCAATATTACTTTGCTTTATCACAAATCCAAATTAACAATCTTTATATTGATGGGTCTCAGGAGTCCATCTTTTACTCTTCTGTATCCTGTACAGAGGTGGATTTATAAGCTGTACAGATACAGATAGATAATTCAACAAGATGTCCATAACAAAGTACATTTATTGGTTCATCAGGTATCCTCATAACTCACATTTGTGACGAAGTTCTTTAATGACCAATCCTTTGTATATCTGCCTTGTAGTAAAAGATGGTTATCTCCTAACCCATCTTGTAGCGAGAGAAAGCAGCTGCCGTGAGTTAGAGAATTCAGGCAAAAGTGAGGAAAACTTCCCCCAACCCCTCGAGGGTCAATTTAGTGACCAATCAGAATTACAGATGTGGTCACGTGATATGGACTACATTTCCCAGGATACCTTAACTACATTTCCCATGATGGATTCCCTTAAGGGGACAGCTCATAATTCCTAAGTAACTATCCAATTCCCATAGACTGGCTGGGACAGCACACCATCCCTGTATGTATTTCATGATTATTTCCAGCATATTAAAATATTGATTAGGAGGGACAGATTTGATCCAAACTTGTGTATCATAGGTTTCCTGACAAACACAAGAACTGTGAGGCATAGAAGAACTGAAGAAAAAAACACTATCTCATAACCACTGTAATAAAACTCATTGCTAATGGACAGTCCAACTTCTTGTATTTATGGCACTCTAATTTCCTGCAGTACAGAGAAGAATAAACTAGTTAGAAAGAGAAGACCACCAGTGGTCAAAAATGCCACTTGGTCAGAAGCAAGTTCCAGTTTTTCTTCCAAATTTCCTCCAATAAATCCATCTAAACTAGAAAATATCTACATTTATGGCTAACTGGAAGCTCCTTATAGAATTTTTGCATGAATGGAAAAAATGCACTTATGATTAGTGGTTTTATAATTAGAAACAAAATGATAATAGAAAAAGTAAGCTTCTTTGTAATCATAAGGGTAAGAGACAATTTGGTAATAGTACTTTTATTTCCCGCAAGAAAAATCAGAAGCTTCTTTTTTTTCTCCCTTTTGTCCTTCCTTTCCTCTACTTTGTACTAGTTTATTAATTTTTATGTTCCTTGTAAAACTTTTAATAACATTTATTTTGAAAAGCAATCCATCTAAAGCAGAGCTTCTCTAACCTCCTTAATTGTTGTTTCTCTGATTTTAAAAATATAAATGGGAAAATGAAATGCATCAAGGCAAAATGTAGAATTTAGAAACATCCTTATTTGCAAAAAAAATTACATATACTCTTTTAGAATAAGAAAATGATATTTGCCTACAAACAGCTAAACCAATTTATTTTTCTGATCATCTCTCAGGATTTATGGTTAATTCAGAGCTTGTGATGAGTTTTCAACCAACTCATGTTTTATACCATTGAACTGAACAAAGACATGGCATATTGATATATAAGTAATAAGAAGCAACAATTTCCCATTTACTATATTTTCTCATTCCACTTCATACTGTATTTTATATTCCCAAATAGTGTGTATTCGCCATGGGTGAATAGCTGGCAATATAAATTCAATAAATTCAATTCAATAAATAAATATATACATTTCATTATTGCTTAATGACTCAGCATTTAGGAAATACTTAGCAGCTGGCTCCAGTTATACAAAGTGAGGAAAGTTTAGAGAAAGTTTATTCTGCTTAAACACTCTTTTTACAAGGCCAGCTGTTTAAATAGCAGCAGGCAAATATGAAAATGCAGAGAATATTTTAAATTACTTTCTAGCATCCAATTTGTTGACTTTTTGAGCAGACATAGCTACTGCTCTTCCATGATACTTGACCTTCTTTGTGTATCACTTCCTCTAATTCATCCCAATAATATATATTGTATTTTATTATATATTAACAAAACCACATGATATATTAAACTTCAAGAACTGGTATGAACATTTTATAGATGAGAATACAAATCAGTTTTAAAATTACACATAATATAGCTAAACCAAGAAATTAACATTTGCAAAAAATAATGAAGCAAATAAGCATAGTGATATGCTTGCATGTAGTTGTGGGTTTTACTTGTCTGAAGTAGAGAAAACACTCTCACAAGACAAAGTTACACATTAAAACTGTTGCACTCTACACTTTGCTATTTTTATTAAAGTTCCCAAGTAATTGTTTCATGCTACACATCTCTTCCTAACAAGAGCCACATTTATTATATTTTGGGGGATTTTTTTAAACAAGAGAAACACATTCTATACAAGCTCACTTTTTCTGAGGATGATAGCAGGGCATTAAAAAGAACTATCCAGCAGAATAATTTGTTTTGACAGGAATCTAAACTATTACTAGTATGTCAGGACTTGAGCAGCCAATAAATTTGGGATATGCTCCATTGTGCATGTGTTCTTTATAAACTCTATTTCTGTCAGTGCATTTTAGCAAATGTAGTATACATAGTATTTAAATGTTGGTTACAAGTACAGCAGCAAGTTAGCAGCCACTATTATTTACTCTATTCAATCATTATTTGTATGAGTACAAAGAGTAGTTGCATGAAGGAGGCATTGTTCTGTCTGTTCATGATCCTTTCAGCTTTTCCCACTCAAAAAAGAAGTGGCAGCACCCTCCCGCTCCCATTTGCTTTGTTTTTTTTTCCTTTTTCACTAGAGCTACTGATGAAGCTGAAAAACCGAAATATTTAATAAGGTGACCATCATTATTCCTTAGGTAGGCAGGCAGAGTTTATACTACCTGAAACTTCTCAGGAAACAACTGGATGAGAAACTGCTGGTGGCCTTCTACTGGTGCACTATAGAGAGTATTTGAACTTACTGCACCTGTGTATAGTTTGCCAATTGCACAGTAGCAGATAGGACAGCACTCCAGAGGGTTAACATCATTGCTCAGAGGATCATTGGTTACCCTCTCCCCTCTTTAGAAGAGCTTTATAGCTCTGCTGTCTTAAGAAAGTTCAAAACATTCTAAAAGATCCATCTTATGCTGGCACCCTTTTTTAACTATTACAGTGGTGGCAAACCTATGGCACATGTATCAGAGGGGGAACTCAGAGCCCTCTCTGTTGGGCATGCTAGCCACTAGACTATCTTGCTAGCCTTCCCATAAGATGAATAAAATGAGCTCTCAATGTCTTGGCTAGGGTTACAAGAAAAAATTCCTCCCTTCCTCCTTAAAAGCAGAACCTTACGAAAGAAGTGCGGCATCTGAGGGGGAAGGTATTGAGCATTGGCCCAACATCCAAGCGATGCTCGCCAGAAACAGCCATTTCCTCCACTCTTTGTGAAGAATTTCGTGCGCTATTCTCCAGCTCATGCCTTTTATGCACCACGGTCCTTTCCATCACCCCGGTGTGGAGAAAGTGGTGCCCAAAGGCTTTCCTCCTCCATGCCTCTACTCACAGCCCTTGGGAGCAGCTGGGAAGCACTCAGAGCTTTTGGGAGGAAGAAGGTGAATGCTCCATTTCCCCTCTGTTTTTTTTTGGGGGGGGGGGGAAGAGGCAGTGAAATAATGTGTCTTCTTCCTACGCTGTCTCCCCATGTGCCCAGCTTGGCTCATGTTATTCAATAGGGTTGTGCAGAGGAGTCCCAATTATCGGCTAGCTGAAATATCCTCCTGATCAGTATCTTGGTTTTTCCCTACCTGCTCATAAGTCCATCCTAAAAGTTATCTGCAAAGCCTGAATTAAAACTGTTCATAGCTTGTCTCTAAAAGTCTAGGGTTTGCTGTGTTATAACCCAGAAGCCTTGACTCATTTAACTTTCCCAAGTTCAAAAGCATGCCAAATGCAAACTTTCAATAAAAAGTTGTTTGTATCATTGAAAGCTCTGTTACTGTGTTTTTCTTTTAAGACAAAAGATGTTAATGTATGAGTTGCTTTTTCTAAGCTAAAACCTCTGTTTTCAGGTTAAATTGCTGTGTTGGCACTTGGCAATAAATAAGTGGATTTTGGGTTGCAGTTTAGGGACTTGGTCTCTAAAAGGTTCACCATCATTGAACTATTACCATCAGAAGGTGGTACAGGATTATAAAGATAAGGACAAATAGGCTGAAAAACAGCTTCTATCCCAGAGCAGTAACTAAATTGAATTCTACTGTATAAAATGGACAATCCTTTCTTAAAAATCTTTGACATTCTTGTGCCCAATTTGGATACTAATATTCCAGCAGTCCCAAATCTTAAATGGAACAGAAAATGCCTTCCTCTTCTTTAAGAGACCACAGTTCTGCCAAGGAAACATCGTTTTAACATTTTCGACCATTTGGCCACAGTGCGGGCTTGTACTATGGTGAAGTCTTTCTATGGCTGATATAATTCTACCCAGCAGAACACTCAACTGTGATATGCAAACACATCATACCTCAGGCATGTTTTTTAAATCCCGCCCAATGAATGCCTTCTTGCGTTCTAGGAAAGCAGTATATCCTCATGGTTAATCCAACACTGAGGAATCCCCCTTCCAATCTATTTTTCCTCTCCAGATCTAACCTATGCAAGGGGATTTTTTTTTCCTGCTGTCATTCATAATTCCTGCATAGTTTACTTCATTCGTGGCAACTTAGATCTCCTTTCTCCTTTTTCCACATCTGCTCCAGTCTAGACAGAGCCACTGTTACATGCTGACTCAGTGTAATTTGCCATTTTTTCATCGTGGGGCAGTTTGTGAATTAACATTTTATGGCTTTCAAACCAACCAAGAAAGAAAAATAAATCCACTCTGATATTTTAGTTCTGCTTTGCCTGTGCATTATCTAGGATGGACATGGGTGTCAAACTCACCATGTCACGTTGCCATCGTGTAATGTTTTGTGACTTTTTCCCCTTCGTGGAGCTGGGGTGGGCATGGCCTGTGTGTGATGCATCTGGCCTGCAGGCTGCCAGTTGGACACCCTGATCTAAGAGGAAAAAATGTGTCCTTTTGACGTTTCTATCATTTTTGGAAAATGTATTGCATTGTTTCAACAACAACCTGTCAGCCAACAATCAAATCTTCATCACTGACCAATCCATAAGAAAAACAGTGGCAGGAAAAAAAAACCATGTCAATAAGATTTAGATAAGCTCAGAACATGAATAGCTCAAAATGAACCCAATTTGTCATTGAGCAGGCTCAACAAGCCACAGCATGAAACTTGGCTACACAAAGCATAATAACATCTATAGCTATGTCATCCAGTTAAAAAAGAATCAAAATAGATCTACCTTGTCTGTTCAACAAAAAAGAGTAAAATAAATAGCTGAACAAAATGAGCAATGCAATAGAATATGAATCAGAATAATATGGACCAAAGAGACAGAGTTAGTCTCTCTTTCCGGGGGGGTGGGGGGATGCTACCGGTTCTGCCCAGCTCTATAGAACCGGTAGTTCTGAAGAGCAGCAAACACCAAACCAGTTCTGTGTTTGCTGCTTTGGCCCAACTGACTGCCTGGGCTCTTATCTGTCCTTTATTTCCTGCTTTTTCAACTGCAGCTGCTTTGCACGGCACAGCTGAGGGTGAAAAAGCAGGAAAAAAGTGGCTTTTCAAATGCTGCACACCTGTGCACAGCGCTTTTCAGCTGTCTGGGCAGCACAGCTTAAGGTTGTTTACACGCATGCACAGCATGCGTCAGGCGCAAGCAAAACATAGTCACCAAACTGGTAGTAACACCGGTTGAATCCCACCCCTGTCTTTTTCCAATATAATGAAATTTACCCTTCTCACGCACCTGATAGTAAAATGTTAAAATGTCATAGTTCTACAGAAAACTGCCTCAAATTACTTAAGATTAGTAAGATATCTGGCTGTTTGGAAAAAATTAAAAATATGTCAAAATAATACCTTCATGCCAGACTGCAACACCAGGGTAAAATACATTGTCACATTCTAGAATCAAAGCAGCATATTCATGACGATAGTCCTGCAGTTTCCTGTAAGTCTAAGTTGGAATATAAATATCCCCCAGTGCAAGTCATCAACATCTATAGGATTTATTGTCAAGAAAGCGTGTCAATCTTAAGGTAGTTTCCTCTTCTGCACATGTTCTTTATATAAGATAAACAACATATTTATACTTTAAGCACGTTATGAAAAAAATAAAACATTCTCTTTAGTAGTTGTTTGCTACTTTAAAATGTACCCAAAACTCTGGAGAGAGTAATAAATTATCTTATTGGTTCTGGAAGTTCCTTTAAATAGAATTGAAATATTAATAGGCATATTAAAAGAATTTAGGCAAAAACAAATGGTTAAACTATTTTTTTCTCTTTCATTTTTTAACCTTCATGTTGATTTATATCTTTTCTTTTCCTTACTTGATATTAGTTTGTATTAGTTTATATCTTCCTAAAGTGTGTGCCTGTGTATAAGGTTCTTGCATTATTATCAGGGATGGAGATCAAACATTATGATTGATCAAGACAAGATACATCTAAGAATATGAAAAGTCTGATCCAAGCAAAAAAACATGTGGCAAACAAAATGTGTGTTTTAAACCCATTATTGCAGTTGAATGAAAGTCTTAAGTGCTTTTCTTTGAACAGGTTTAATGCATGTTCTTATTCTTCTGCTTTACACATTGGGGATTGAATTTCTTGCTGCTTTCCAGCTCTTTAGAACAAGCACTTTGTAAGATCCAAAAAAATAGAATATGAGCATTTCGAGAAAGCTGGCTGGGGGAGCAGGAGGATATAAAAATAACAGTTACTAAGTTGAATAAACTATTTTCCCCAACCTTGGTCATCAGGCCAAGTCTGTTACCAAATGAAATGTTGCCAAGAAAGCAGCATTTCCTTTTTTGCCTAAGAAAAAGAAAGGATTTCTCTCTTAGCTTGAAACTGGATTTCTACATTTTGCTACTTGGGTTCTGAAACTTGGAATCATCCGAGTGAGAATAAATTCTGACAGCCATTGAAGTGCATTTGACAAGTTACAGCCATAACCCCCTCCCCACCCAGCTGCTGATGTTTAAATTACTCTCAAGGAACAATGTATGGAAATCCAGAGATGCCCTCATAGCTGTTCCATGTTAAAACTCTGGACTTAATACCTCCCAGGACCTCCCCTCTTTCGAGAAAAATGGCTTCTGCTTCACTTAATTTTGTTTCTAAGACACCCTTGTAATTTTGAGGGCTATAGAAACAACTACAAATCTTTCTCTGATAGAACATAGTTAAAATCTGAGGTACCCAAAATAAACTTTTTGGAATAAAAGAAAATTGCATTTGTACAGCGTCATTTCTTTTAAATTTTCCTCCCAGACACAAAGAGAATTCCGTTTAAAAAAAAAGAACCTCAAAATTTCAGAACATATTTCTCTATGATAGGGTTGCTTTAATTAATTTCTTTTTAATGACCACCATCTTTATCCCGAATATATGCATTTAGAAACCAAATGCTTTTTAACAAATAACATTTGTTTCAATTTGTATCTAGGTGAGCATTTGCCAATTACTTAGGTTCTGCATAAATGGGGAAAGAAGAAGAAAGGGGAAAAATAGGAATGATGAATCCCCTGGATTATCCTTATAAGGGAAGAGAATGGCCACAAGAAGACTTTTGTCTCTTGAATACACAAGTGGGAGAAATGCTTTGAAACTGCTTCTTTGACAAAACCAGAAATTAAACTCCATACAAAAGTGAAAAAAAAAACATCTTTTAAAATCAAATTTGGCGAGATCTGGGATCCCCTCTCTCCTGTCGCTTCCTCAAACCTCATCCATTCATCGGCTGTTGGACTTAATCTCGTACAAAATAGAGGCAAGCATTTCTCAGAAAAGAAACGTAGTGTCACCTCCCAGAAATCAATCATCGTCTTATAAATCAGGCTGATAATGGAAAGTGCCTAGGGTAGGGCAGGGCAGGAACACTCTCGCCTTCTGTAACAGGCATATAAACTGTAAGCTTAGAACTAGAACAAGGTTAGGTACCTGCAGGAAGGGGCGACTGATAGGATTCGGGCTCGGCGAGTTGGACCGGAGGGAAGAGATGAATGACTAAACCCAAGACGAGAGCGAGGGGTCCAGCGGTCCTCATCGCCATGTTCAGCATTCCCATAAATCAGCCAGCAAAATCAGCGGCTGGGTCTGTCCCTTTGCTTCGCTCGCTCGTTCGCTCAAAGGGAATCCTTTCGCTTGCGCTCCCTTTTAATGCCAAGCCCGGGGGGCTGCCATCCAAACTCCCCAAAGGAAATGGTCTCGGGGAAAAGTTTCCCTGGAGGGAGAGGAAGTAGGGCTTGAAAATTCCACGGGTTCACTTGGAAAGAGTTGGGGAAGGAGGAGCCCCCGCTCCGATGAAGTTGGTTCAAACGCACGGATGGAGAGCGATTGCGGCTACCTTCTCTGCTCCTCCCTTCGGTCCTTGGGCAGTAGGCAAAGGGCACGCGTGAGGATCGCTAGAGCTTTTATACGTCAGGCGGGAGTGGGAGGGGTGGGGCAGCAGGGAGACCTGAGCGAAGCGAAATCGGAGCTTCTGGAGAAGGAGCTGCGAGATTCAGCCATTGGCTCGCTGGGAACGAATCTTTCTTGTATTCAGCCTCTCCCCCCCCCACCCCCCCGCCCCCCAACATTTTCTTCCCTTCACAGAACCGGCGCGAAGGGAACATCCAGAGCGCTCAAATGAGCATGTGTGGAATACGTGCACATGCTCAGTAGAGAGGTGAAGCCTTCGCCCTAATTCTAAATGCTGGCTTTATAAACGTCGAATCGGCATTTTCAATCCCGTGCAATTGCGCGCGGAAAGGAGAAGGATTGTTGGAACTCTTGACGTGGGCAGCCGTAGGGTGATACAGCCTAGGGTTTTTTTTGTTTTTGTTGCTTTTTGGCAGCTTGGTTACTGCTTTCATACAAAGAGGTACAATAATGCAGAATTGTAGTGTTTCTCAACCTGAACAACTTTAAGATGAATGGACTTCAACTGCCAGAATTTGCTTCCTTCTCTTCTTTAGACTAGACCTACCTTGTTCTATCATCCACTCTTCATCCAGTTTAGCCTCCAGGCTCTTCTTGTTCCTCTTCTCTGCACTCTTTCTTGGTGTCTCAGCATCTTTTTTTTTTTTTTTTGTATCATGGTGACCAGAACTGGACACAATGTTCCAAGTGTGGTATCAACCAGAGAAGTTGTTATGGCACCGAAGTAATATTTTCCACAGCACAAGAAGAAGCTGTTTGACTGCTGCCCTCATTACATTTCATGCCAGTTTGTCTACTCTACTGTCCTGTGGCAGCAACACTCCATCCTCTTCCCTTACTGATGATCTAGGGGGCCTTTTACCCTGAGCTCCCGGACTGGTCACAGGCTGGATATTTTTGAAATAAATAAATTGCCAGCGGAGGTGAAAGGCAAACTGAATCCTATAATATAAAATACAAATGAAAATAAAGATTGTAGGGAAATGTAGAAGAAAATGGAGGGGAGAAGAAGTGTGAGGTGGGGGGTTGGACTAGATGACCTATAAGGTCCCTTCCAACTCTGATTATCTGTTATCTGAGGGTGGGGAGGGGAAAAAAAGGCCAACACTTTCAACATTTTTCAGCATAATAGAATAAAAATAGTAAGGTACAGCCTCATTTTTTTTTTTACTTTTACCATTTCTATGACAACATCTAATCAACAAATCTGAAAATCAGTCTTCATTTTTTTCTGTCTTGAGCACAAAGTCTAGAAATAGAAACAAAACTGGTTGTATTCTTTACTTTGATTAAAGCAGTTAATTCGGCCATTTCTGAAAGCTTCACCAGTTTTTCCATCCATTATTCCATTGTAGGGATTGTTGTATCATTCGATTTTTGCGCATAAAGAATTCTTGCTGCAGCCAGCATATACAATAATAAAATTCCAGATTATTTTCAAGATCCTTGCCCAGTAGTCCTAAAACAAAAGTCTCTGGTTTCAGTTTTATATCCATTTAAAAATCTACTGCACTAAAATATGGCCTAAATATTATTATTTTTGTTTGAGAAATAGTGAAATAGTAGGTATTTCCTTTTATTTTTCTTTTAAAACAAGGTAAAATGGTAAGAGTTGTACCAATTCCCACTTCAAACTGAATGTTATGAATAATGGTTAAAAAGGAAGTCTTCTCTTCCTCCACCAGTGGTCACATCAGATGGGAATGTATCAAGTATGGAGAGGGAAGTCAACAGAAGACCACTCAGATTTTTAAAAATGGGAGCCACATATCTGGAAAGGCCCATCCATGATAAGGGAAGTAGGTAGTGTTTCATTTTTGGCATGGGTGGAAGGAATAAAGAAAGATGACTTCTTTTGGATGGAAGCCCAGACCATCACTGCAGCCAAAGTGGAGAAAGGAATTGCAGTCTAAAAAATTACTTAAGTAAATAGCTGTATTCAGTTTGTGTATAGGAATCTGCAGAATAGTCTCTTGTCTTTCTTCCCAAGAATTACTCTCAAAAGATTAGCAACAAAATGGATGGGTTCACAACACCAAGTCCAACTGACAAACACAAAATGCTTCTTGTTGCTTCCTTGTTTGTTTATTTTCTTCCTCTTTTAGCACAGCAAATTTAAGCACTTCAGTTGATTTCCAGGGTTGTGTCAGATCCATGTATCTATAATTTCTTTTAGTAAAAGGCGAAAGATTTATACGATCTGAAGAGAAACGAGAGTATGTAATTTCTTCAGTGGAAGAAAAAAGGAGGGTAGGGAGGCTGATAAAGAAATCATTTCTTGATGTAACCTGAATATATTTAATCTTATATCGAATTTGTATAACCCACACATGATACAATGGAGGGAGAAAAGCCAGATGGACGGAACCTATCACCTCTGAGAGGCACAGCCAGGAGATGAGAAGATCATAAAAATTCCACAGTGAGATGTGTCCTGGGAATCTCTGGAAAAGTTTGTTCTAAAAATGGGGTGGGAGAAAATTAGGTTTGCCCTGGGAAACTGTGAAAACAATCGTTCCTTACAAAAGGGGAGGGGAGGAATTAACATACTGGCTTTTGTTTCACTAAATACACATTGAGATAAGGGGACGGGTTCTAAACTCCCTTATGTATCCCTGTATGCTTAAGAGACCTCAGACACTGCTTTGAACTCCTACATGCATTGTCTCATCTCAATAAAGGATTCCTTTTTGATATGTTTTGATACTTTTTCAGAAGTTCATTCTAGTTGAGTAAATGGGAAAAGTTCTGTAGCCTGACATAAAGCAGCGTCTGAGGTCTCCCAGAGAACTGAAAGAACTCCGAGCATTTATCGATAAAATTTTTAAAGGGGGTTTCATTGAACCCGCCCGACCAAAAATAGCTGTCCAGGAGAGGTTTCCAGTCTGCAGCGCTTCAGAGCAGGCAGGAATCCGCGACTGTATGCGGTTTCTGTCTGTGTTCACTGCCCGAGTGCCCCGAGCCATCTGGCTTCAGGGCTAAGCCACCTCCGTAGAAGGTGGCGAAGACAGGGGGGCTCTTGCAGGGTCGAGAGACATTGCACCTTTCTTCCCTAGCCGGCTAAACCCCCTTTTCCAAAGGCAGCTGAGCGGCGGTCAACAATGGCCGCCACATAGAAGAGCTCAGCCAGAAAAAGAAAGTGCAGGAGGAGCTGTGAAGAAATGAAAGTGATCTTTGCTGACCGGGACAAAGTAACAGCGAAAGTACCCTGGAACTTAAAACTTACTAAAGATGCATCGTTCCCAGACTGTGCTAAGCGGCGAATGGAAATTAAAGGGAAAACTTTTTTTCTTTTCACTCTCCTTCCAAACATAACAGTGATAGAACTTTATGAGAAATCGGAAAACCCGCACTGGAGGTATGCTAAATGCTAAAGGCTATGCTAATGCTAAAGAGATATGGATTTCTGAATATTTAAAGAAAAATCTTTTTTGCTGTAAGTGGGAAGGGAGAGGAAAAAAAAAATTGGAGTAGAATTTGAAAACAAGGAGGAGACTGCCTAGAATTTTAAAGAGCTATTTGAACATTAATAAGACTTCAAAAAGATATATCTTAATTGGAACTTTGTGATTAAACAGCAACCCCAGAAAAAGAAATGGAAGAAAGAAAAAAGTGCTAAAAGAAATAGTTTATTTGGATTGTTTGGTGACTTTGGAACCTTTGGGAATTATTCTTGATCAAAAGCGCTTGGGTGGTTGTTTTGGGAAAAAAAATTTCTCTTTATAATGGCATTATCAGTGGATGAATTAAAAATTGAATATCAAAAATATAAAAAAGAAGAACAAGAATGGAAAGATACTTTGGACACTCTTTTTCAATTTCTAGAAATGGCGGTATGTACTTATGTAAAATTGACTGTGCAGCAGGACGATTGGGATAAAGAAGAAGCCATCTTTGATGAACAAGTGATTCTCTTTGGGGAGGAGGACAAAGAGGAAAAGAAAAAGGGAACTTTAAGACTTGAAAAAACAACCAAAAAAGACAAAAATGAGTTGAAAGGTGGATACAAGGTTAGAAAACAACAGAAAGGGGGAAAGCAGAAGAAGAAAAGGGAGGTGGAGAGACAAAGGGGTAAAAAGGGTAAGGAGAAGAATAAGCAAGGGAGAAAGGAAGGGATGAGAAGCATTAATGATGGGAAGCAAGATTTAAAGAAACAAAATTCATTTAGAGACAATGGGTAAATTTAATTGAAAAAGGGATTCTGTAAGGTACATAAGACTGTGTTTTTATATGTGTCTTTAGAATAAAATGCTTAAGATATAAATGAGTATTAATATGTATGATTAATTTTTTAATGGATTGATAGTGGTCCTAGCTACATTATATATCTATAAATCTGTTCCTTTGTTGTTTTCTTATAAAATACATTGTGTAATTTTAGAATGTACTAAACAGAATCCCAATGCAAGTTATGTGTTATATTAAGTATTATTAAGCTAGGGGAAAGAGTTAAAGGAGTCATACTCCAATCAGTGTACAGGATAAGTTTTATTTAAAGAGAAAAGATGAATGGATAGCTGGAAATAGAACAGACAAAGAATGACAAGTATTATGATTCAAACTGAGATGAGATAAATAAAATAAAACTAAGAAAGTTAAAAGAGGGAAGAAGCTATATAGAAAATTGAAAATGGTAATAAGATATGGAATGGTATATAAAATGAATATGATTTTTGAATTTGTGTCTGTACGAAGAGTTTTAACCCGGGATCAAGCAACTTTCAGAAAAGATGTTTTATGTTTTTTATGTTTTATGTTTTGTTTGTTTGTGTATTGTCCTTGAAAAGCAATTTTTCTTTTTAGTAAGAAATATAATTTGAATAAGAATGAAAGGGAGAAACAAAAAGAAGCTGGGATAAGATATGAAGTTGAACAAATAATGTAAATATATATATTAAATCGTGTTTGTGATAATTTGGATTTATTTTGTTTTTAAATAAGATGTTCTATTGGTCTTTCTAGAAAAGATCTTTTATGTTATTATATTCTATGCTTTGTTTGTTTGTGTATTGTTTTGTAAAAATTAATAAAATTTGTTTAAAAAAAAAAGAAATTCCTCTTCTTGCAATGAAGTAAAAAATGACACATGAAGCAAAGGCTTTCTTCTTCAGGTATGTTTATCTAAGGAAGTTTACAGAGAAAAGATTGTTGTCACATCATATTCCTTGTAGCCACTGGAGGATTGATGGATGCTCTTGAATGATGGGGAAAATGATGTATGCAGGAGCCACTGGGGAAGCATTACCCTACATCAAATTTCAGTCCATTCAATTTTCTTGTATTTCTCTCTCCCAGTAAAACTTGCTGTGTCCTCTCTTACAAGGTATCAGCAAAACGAAGTATCTTTTTCCCTTTTAGAAAATAACTTTTGTGCATTGCCTAGTTTCATTGTGAGAAATGAAAATATAAGGTGAGAATTATACTCTTTATCTTTCTTGCTTAGTTTTAAGAAGAGTCTGCAGGATGTATAGATATAAATAATATTTTGTGGATCTTTGGTTGTTCGGGTTTTCTCCCGCGTAAGATTCGAAGTATCTAGGCAACGTTTCGATGAAGTCTCATTCATCATCTTCAGGCTTCTGTCTCCGGCTCTGTGCTTCTCAGAGTGATGTGAGATTGCAGCTGCTTCTTCCTTTTAACTGCTAGTGGGGTGGGACTTGATTGGGTGGGGGCTTGGCTGTGTTCTGATTGGGTGGGGTGTGTTCTCATTGGTAGGGGTTTGGCTGTGTTCTGATTGGTTGGGGGGTTGGCCGTGTTCTGATTGGTTGGAGCGTGTTCTGTTCAGGTGGGGGCTTGGTTGTGCTCAGGTTAGTCTTGGTTGCTGGGGATTTGAGTTGGTGAGCTGTGATCTTGCTGTTTGGCTTGAGTTCGTGGTCGTGCTGCATCTTCATAGTGGGTGTCGGTTTGCTTCATGTATGGCTCGGAGGGGTTTGAAGTGGGTAGTGATGCAGCTGCAGTGCAGCTTCTGGTCCATGGTCGTGTCTCATCTTCTGAGTGGGTGTGAGTCTGTTTTCTACATGGAAGTGTGGTGGTGGCATCTTGTGTGGCTCTCATGGGTGTGGGTCTGGTGTCCTTCTTCATGTTAGGTACTCGTCTGTTCATGAGGGCGGGTTTCCAAATGGCTGGAAGGCGGGAGGTGTCATCTCGTTTGTTCATGCTGTGTGGGCGTTTTTCTATCTCTATGGCTTCTCTGATTATTCTGCTGTTGAAGTGTTCGGTTTTGGCGATAGTTCTGGTATTTTTAAAATCAATTTCATGTCCTGTGGCTTTGAGGTGTTGGACCAGGGAAGAGGTCGTTTCTTCTTTTTGATTGAGTTCTTATGTTCTTCAATGCGTGTATTCATTCTTCTGTTAGTTTGTCCAATGTATGTGGTAGGGCAGGCAGTGCAGGGGATTTCGTATACTCCTTGGTTTTCTAATTTGATTTTGTCTTTGGGGTTTCTTAGGATGGTGGATATTTTTCTGTTTGTGCAGAATGCTGTTTTGATGTTGTGTTTTTGGAGGATCTTGCTGATTTTGTCTGTAGTGCCTTTTATATATGGGAGGAGGGCTTTGCCGTTTTCTTGTTCTCTGTCTTGGATTTTGGTTGGGGTTTCTTTTTGGATTAGGTGGGTAATCTTCTTTCAGAGAACAAGAACCCCCCAACCAATCAGAACACAGCCAAACCCCCTACCAATGAGAACACACCCCCACCCAATCAGAACACAGCCAAGCCCCCACCCAATCAAGTCCCACCCCCACTAGCAGTTAAAAGGAAGAAGCAGCTGCAATCTCACATCACTCTGAGGAGCACAGAGCCGGAGACAGAAGCCTGAAGATGATGAATGAGACTTCATCGAAACGTTGCCTAGATACTTCGAATCTTACGCGGGAGAAAACCCGAACAACCAAAGATCCACATACAAATACCGGTGAGAACCTCAGAAAATAAATAATATTTTATTTCACTTTATTGATTTTTTATTGCCATCCAACACAACAAGTGATTATGGTTAGCTTACAATTCTAAAATTATAAAAATATTAAAACAGTAAAAAAAACATCCACAAAATAAACAAATGCAAACAGCAGTTTGTGATTATTAATCAACTAACAGTAAACCCAAGTAATGGGGCCATTAGCACATTCCAAGCCCCAAGCCCAGGTACACAGCCAAATTTTTAAAGCCTTGTGAAAGGCCAACATAGTTGTGGCCATTCTAAACTTTGAGGTTAGAATATTCCAGAAGAAAGGAGCTACAGCAGAAAAAGCCCATCTTCTAGTTACCACCAGTTGACACTGCAGTATCTGCAATATTACCAATGAGTTGGACTGAGAATGAGTTGGAATGAGAAACTTATGTTAGAGAGTAGGTACTGGGAAATAGAAAATCTAGACAAGTTCAGATAATGGTTATCTGGAACTTCCTTAATTATGGCAATACCACCTTGTGTACCATCCAGAATTCTATATTATAGGAAATCTATATTATATTTACTATAATTGGAGTTAATGGCAATAAAAAATAAATAAGGCAGGGAAATCCACTTTGATTAAAGAAGAAAATATACTGGGAAAAATTTTGTTTGCTTCTGGAGGCATAGAAAAATAATTTAAAATGCTATCTTTAGTAACAGATTACTCATTCTGACTAGAAAACATCTGTTTCAAATGCAAAATGGTCTGTTTCTCAAAGTGTTTTGGGGTTCCCAATGTGAGATACACTGTAAACAAGACTGAAACCCATCTAAAATGGGTGAACCATGCAGCTTCATATCTGAAACAGCTGTTCCTTATTTTACATGATTCTAATTACTAATAATTTAAATTTGACATGTGCACATCCAAATTTGCTTCCATAATTTCTGTGCTTTCTGAAATAGCAGAGAGTAATTTCTACATCCATGAAAGTTATTTCATGTAGTGGCAAACAAATTAAATAAATAAAAGGAACAGGTCTCAGCGAAATGATTACAGAAGCATATTCATTTCTTTTCACTAGAATTAGAAGGCTGCTTTCTTCCCATTTCTCCTTAAGTACAAGTGTTAAATTTATAGGTAGTCCTCGACTTACAATAGTTCATTTAGTAACCATTTGAAGTTACAATTGCTCTGAAAAAAAAGATATGATTCCATTTTTCACATGTATGACTGTTGCAATATCCCATGGTCACGTGATCAAAATTCAGTCGCTTGGCAACTGAGTCATATTGATGAAGTTTGCAGTGTCCCAGGATCATATGATCCCCCTGTGCAACCTGACAAAGTCAACAGGAAAGCTAGATTCATTTAACAATCGTGTTACTAACTTAACAATTGCTGTAACAATTATGGCAAGAAAGGGGCAAAAATCACTTTAGAACTGTCTTACTTAGCAACATAAATTTTGGAGTCAGTTGTGGTCTTAAGTCGAGGACTACCTGTAAACAGGAAAAAGCAAATAACTATCAAATAACTATCAGTTATTTGAAGCAAATATCTATCAGTTCAAGAGAGAGAGTTACAAAATGAAACCAAATTGTAGTTTTGGAGATTAAATAATTAAAAAAAATCTTTTAACACTTGAAAATACATTAATATAATGTAAAAAGTTAAAAGTAAGTGGACTCAGGATTGTGACCCAGATACTGGGTTTCTGGATGACAAATCAGTCAAGAACCATATTCCATTCTGGCATGCCATTGGCTGGGTACGAAAACTGTCCTTTTTACAGTTGGAAGTGGTGCACATTTTAAATTCATCTGATATTTAGCTCCAGAGGTACTAAAGAAGTCTTCTTATGCACCTTTTGTATCAGAATATGGAACCAACAAGTGTTAATTAAAATGGCCAGTTCCTTATATCAATGGGTTCCTGCTTGCCATTTGGATATTGTCATTCATGTTATGGAATGGATAACAGCTATCTTAGATAATGGAACCCATAGAGGTTCAAAGTTTATAACGTCATGGACAAGAAAATTTATATGCTGATAGCCTCAGCCTTATCATTGTTTTCTTAGACTGACTGGCCAAATTTTAAAGGAGAAAATTCATTTGAGTAGAAATATCTGTTCTAGGGGCAGCACTAGTCTTGTTATTTGTCTTTCTCACAAACAAAAACTTCAATTAATAGACAAAATAAAATAATCTTGATAATTTTATTTATCAAAACATGAACTGGACTTTCAATACATGCCTAAAGCTTCCAAGCAATTCATCAAAAATTGATCAATAAGATTAGTAATCACACTGATGCAGCAAAGTTGGAAGAGTTATGATTATTCGGGGATTATTATCAAGGTATTGCTATTTTATTGTTTGGCGTTTTGCAAAGCTTTAAGCACAACGTCCCCCACTCTTCTCCTTTACCAGCCGGGAAATACTTCGGGATGTCATTTCAGCTGGTCAGCATTCCACATAGGGGATATCAGATGGATCGGGGAGGAAGGACGACACTTGGGGAGGGGGAAGATGTTATTTGGCATTTTTCCCAGCCAGTTGCACCAAAGTGGGGAGGGGCGGTTGCGCCTGGCTTTGTCAGCTGTCATCAACATCAACTCGGGACCTTCAAGGTAGATAGCTCTCCCCCAACCATAGCGATGTGTCGGGCTTCATTCCATCAGCAGCGTTGTTGAAGCCCGACAATTATGATATAAATTGTGGTTTCAAATCTTAATGGTTGGATTAACAAAATACACTAAGCTTGATGACTAAATGTGGGCTACGTGCATTTTATGAACCAACAATTCTGTCCATTCAAGTGTGGGCAGAAAATTAAGGATATGTTTACACAGTTGGTCCTAACTCTGTAATTCTAGACATATAACCATTCGTGCAGTAATTCAGAGATAATACCTAATCACTGTCACAGTGAATAGTTTAGAGAGGGAGAAAAATCACAGCACTGAAGTCATTCAAACAGCATCTATGTAAAATTCAACATACTGAGTGAATACTGATGTTAAATTAGTAGGAATATGAAGAGAAAAAACATAGAACCACAGGAAAGCATGTCTCATGAAGTCACACTACCTCATTTTAGTGCTATGAAAATTATTTGAACAGATGGAGAATCCAACAAATCTGGAAGAAGTCAACAGGTCTGTGGTGTCTGCAGTGAATCATTCTTTACTCATGTCTACCAGTGGCATTTATAAAATAAAAGAGATCATTCTTTCCCCTCTTCATTCCATCCCAATTTTTCTGCCTTTATCTTTTTTTTTAACAATACCATGCATGAGTCCAATGGAGTTTATCTCCAGAAAAGATATGTAGCAATATTTGGTCTTAATGTTCCATAGTTGATTTAATAAACTTTGGTTTTGTACTTTAGTCACATCAAAGATCCACCATTAAGGAAAAACTGTTTTTAATATAGATTACCAGGGGGAGGGGGGAAGGCATTGGAAAAGTAAAATAGCAGGGGAGGTGAGAGGCTGGATAGTTATCTGAATATCAGTTCAACATATGCTTGTTAGCTCAGTTAACAAGACTTTGTTCTGGGAAAACAAAAAACAATGTACAGATATTTTAAATAAATATTAATACATGCATAAATTTATTTTTTGCATGCCAGAACTGACTAAGAAATATACAAGTTTTAGTTGAAACTCTAAACTAGATTTCATAGGGATGTGTACTGCAATCTATTTTAATAAAAATGTATAATTCTTCATCAGGCAACTAAAAAAAAGAATTAAAATGATAAGAGTACTTTTTTGTTTCTTCTAGATTCATTAGGACATGGGGAATTCTTCTTGAGCATTATTCAAAAATATTTAATTATGGTACTTAATTTTTTTTCAAATGGACTGTAACAAATATTAAAAGCATCTGGTATGTATGATATTCTCCTCACCCATCCCAAACTACAAATCAAAAGGTGTATCAGAAAGAAATAGATTTAAGAGAGGAATTATAGTTTAGTAAAATAGGAGCTTTGTATAGAATCCTGAAATCTTAATGTCTTAATGTTCTGTTCTTAAAATATCTAGCCTCAAACATGCCAGCCTGAGTTGGAAGCCACAATATAGAAAACTCTGATTACACCATAAATCTAAACATTAAGTACCGAGATTACAGCCTCCATAAAAATGAAGTGCTAGACTTCTCATTTTAAAACTCAGTTATAAGCT
Organism: Pseudonaja textilis; assembly: GCF_049901715.1. Taxonomy (NCBI): domain Eukaryota; kingdom Metazoa; phylum Chordata; class Lepidosauria; order Squamata; family Elapidae; genus Pseudonaja; species Pseudonaja textilis. The sequence goes on from NC_141993.1 coordinate 65,887,652, forward strand.
AGCATAATTGTAACCTTGCTTTCTAGAAATAGATTCATGTTTGTTACATGCCTTTGATTCTAAACTTCAATTAATCTCTTCACTGATGCTGAGGGATATTAGTATAAATTATGCATCTAAAATAATATATAGAGTGCATTCAGAATCTTTCATAGCACATGTTTATGTTTATGTAAATGTTTATGTTTCCTGCAGAGATTTAATCCTCAACTCATGATACAACCTAGGAGTTAACTTGGATTTCACTACTTAAGTGTAAGCTGAAGCTGAAGGATGATTATTTGATTTTTTCCATTTAATATTTGATTGTGTATTTTGGCAGCACAAAGCTTCTCCCCAAACACTTTTAGAAACAGTTGACTTGCAACCTGATTAGTAGCCAAATTAAGTCCAAACTGCTTCAATACGAAGAATCTACCAGCAAAGCTTCTTTCTAAAGTTCTTAAAAAGAACTTTAACTCATGGAATTCCAACTATAATTGATATTCAGGGATCAAAAGATGAATTTATACTCAGGGATCGAAAGATAAATCAAAAGTTGATTAGCAATCACATCAATAATGCAACTGAAATACTGTTATGGCAAAATCATCAGTCCTGAAATTTCATGGGCAGATTTTATTTCTTTGCTGTTTTGTGGAACTAATGTCATAGAATCCTGAATCTAAAAGAAGATAGCATGATTTCCCCTCCCCCCCCAATTTCAAAAATGCATCTTAAACAGTTAAGACTTTTCTCTTGACTAAAATGTACCCCACCCAGTGCAGTCTTTACATTCCTGTGGACTTGATCTACATTCTAATGAGAGAAAAATAGCATCTAAATTTATGATTGGGTAGATATATGTCTTGTTGTTATTGATGTAGCTATGTACTCTTATTATATTGTTGAATATTTTGGGGAAAACATCCCTTGGCAAGTTAGAAAGTTTCAAAACTGTTGAGGCAAACTGTATGGAAAGCACTGTGAGAAATTATAGACGTGACAAGAAAGCAATAGTTTTGAAATTATAGAAAATACTTGTATCTAGGGTTTTAGATGTTGGCAGTGATTTGCTCTCCAAGCTTGCTATTTAGCTGCTGAATGTTTTATAGCAATAAAATGTTTGGGGGCTAAATGGCAAGAAATAACAAATTTGGCAAACCACTGCCAAAAATCAAAAGATTATTTATTTTCCTTATTAAATCAGTTTGGGGTGTTTATTATCCTATGAAGAAAAAAAGAAATCCTTCAGTCTGAAGTGGCATTTTTTTTAAAAAAAAAAAGTCTTTCTTGTTTAGTACTGGGGTGCAGATATCATATTTCTGCTGTTTTGCAAAACTGTACTGGAACCATTTCATTGTTCCTGACAGGAATGCCAGGGGTTAACCAAAATGCCAAGTTGGCTACTCCACACAGTCATATGCTTTGACTTGGCTGACAGTTTAGGAAACATCTTACTGTTGTAGATTTCTGCTAAGTGACATATATCTTTACTCTTCTTTCTTTTACTAATGAAAGTAAAAGCCATTGCAAAACATGAATAGTTAATCCAAATTGGACTCCCTGTCTTGAACATTCCAGGGAAGTTATAACTTTCTTTTGTCCCACAGTGCTCACAATGTCATGGCTCATGTTTATAATTACTCTAAATATAAAAACCTTTCCAAGGATGTACTGTATGTAATTTAATTTCTCTTTAATTTTTAGATTCATTTTTCTAAATGGCATTTTGTTTTGTTGAAGAAAAAACATTCTAGCTTCCTCTGGCAAATTACAGTTTGCTTAAATGTCTGAAGGCCTACAGTAGTCATTAGCCTCTTCTAGCCTTCTAAATTTGGTATAGATAGTTGTTTACGATAGCAAAACTAATTATGGTCTTCCTCACTGTAGTTTGTATTCAAAACAGACTAGCTGAACGGTTCAAGAAAAATCTGCAGGTCATGATGCACTAAACTTTAAAAGATTAGCTGGATTCTGTTTGGTAAGTTGTATGAAACCAGTACCTGTGCTTTGTGTGCCTTATTTACAATTTAGTAAAGCCTATTGAATGAATTCAGCAAAATATTTGTTCTGTTTCTCTCTCTCTCTCTCTTCAATAAACTAACATGACTTTTGTAATCCCAGTCAAGCTATATGGGAAAGGTGCCAAAAATGGGGAGGAAATATTTATGTAGGTTCTATCTTTCTGGTTAAGTTCACACATTGCAGTCATAATATAGTTATAATATATAAACATGATATATAAACAAAATCAGTGTTACGAAGTTTCTGGAACATCTGGTTAATAAAAGTGCATCAAAACCTGAAACATATCCTATCACTAGAAAAACTCAGAACAAAAATAAATGTATAAATGAATAATTATTGTGGCTACTATGTAATATGAGAGCAAATTTTAAGGGCAGATTGAGACAGTTTGAGAAGGTTTTAATCTTTAAAATTAATATTTTAATAATTTCCAGCCAAATAACAGTCAAATTGTCAGCTTTGGAAACTTGAAGATTTATTTATAAACATACATTGTGCACTATCACTGAAACATACACTATCCAACATTTTAACCACTTTAGCTATCTTTCTTTCAACCAAGTTGCCTTGTTTCAGTGGTAGGATTTAAAAAAAATTCATTACTGGTTCTGTGGGCATGGCTTATTTGGTGGGTATGGCTTGGTGGTCATGTGACTGGGTGGGCATGGCCAACTTGACGTCACTCGCATCAAGGGGTGCCTTGTCTGACTTCAAAGAGATACAATTTCCCTCTCTATTTATTTATTATTACTGAACATCCAAAATACACTATTTAATCCTATGTATATAGTGTATATATAGGCACACAAAAAGATACATTATCTACTATATATACTGTATGTGTATGTACACACACACACACACACACACACACACACACACACAGAGCTCTTCTAAAACTGTACACATTCAACCTCACTGTGTTTGGAAAAACACACCCATAGTCTACTTTCTGCCACACATTTTATTATAACTTCTGTACATTAGAACATTGCACATGCCTTCAGATTTACTTCCCAAGCCTGCACATGATTGTTAGATCCAGGAGATATCATGGATTGAGTAAAATGTGGTGAAACTCACTTAACAATGCTCTTGCTCAGCAACCAAAATTTTGGGCTCAATTGTAATCATAAGTGAAGGACTATTTCTGTCTTCCTCTGCATGGCAGCCTTGTCCTAGTAAACTCCTCTGCCAATTTTCCTCTCTGTTAGAGGCACCAAAATAATCCAGATTCTAGATGATATAAGGTCTCCTGCTGGAGCAGGGGGTTGGACTAGATGGCCTCCAAAGTTCCTTCTAATTCTGCTATTCTATGATTGTGTAAGGATCTCCTGTTGGAGCAGTGGATTGGACTAGAATAGGGGTCTTCAAACTTGACAGCTTTAAGACTTGTGGACTTCAACTCTCAGAATTCCTCCTCCAGTCATGTTAGCTCAGGAATTCTGGAAGTCCATAAGTCTTAAGCTTGCCAAATTTGAAGACCCTTGGACTTGAAGATGACCGAAATCCCTTCCAGCCCTAGATTACTGTGCTGTTTCAAAGAGTCTTCTGAAGCCAGGGTTTGTGTTCTTCCTTCCTCTCCTTTTTCTCTCTCCCTCTCCCTCCCTTCCTCCTTCCATGTATCTATCTATCCATCAATTCATCCATATATCTCATTCACTTTCCCCTTCCTCCCTCCTCCTTTCTTTCTTTCTCTCCCTTCCTTCCATCTCATCTTTCTTTGTCTATCCCTTTTCTTGCTTTCTCTCTCTTTTACCTTCATCCCGCACCAAAAAAAAAAAGATGCAGTAGCTATTGGCCTCTTGCAGTGGCTTTGCTTCACTTCTCCAATGCACCACCACAGCTGCATTCGGCCACACAGGTCCACCCCATTGAGCCCACTGCACCGGAAGGACTTGCCCAAGCAAGTCTGAGTGGAGTGGTGCAGTGCTCCAAAAGAAGCAATTGAAGGCGATTATTTTTCTTTCTCTAGCTGCTCCTTTTTCAGTGTAACCAGCTGGCTCTCACCTCCTTCTCTGCCTGTTTGTTCTATATGGCCAAAGAGGAGGACAGCAGTCAGCCAATTGGGGGTGGCTTCTTGCACTGTGAAAGAAGCAGCTGGAGGAAACTCTTTTTCGGTCTTCAGCCACCCCTTTTTCATGCAACCAGCCATTTGCTCTCCTCCTCCTCTGCCAACAGGCAGAAAAGGAGGAGAGCAGCTGAGCGGTTGGAGGAGGCTTCTTGTTCTGAAAAAGGGGCAGCTGGACATGTAGCCACCAGTTGGCTGGCTGGGCCGGGCCAGATTGGAAGAGGCGCGTCTGCTGGGAGAAGGAAGAAAGCATGCTCCAGAAGGGCAGGCAGGCGGGCAGATGTCCTGGGGCCGCTGCACATGTGCATTGCATGTGTAGTGGCTGAACATGCAGTGTGCATGTGCAGCAGCCATGGGACATCTGCCCGAGCTGCGCCGCGGCTACCAACATTAAGCTAGGAGAGCGACCGGGGCAAGTGAGCGTCCAGTGACTGGGCAACCTGGTCACCAGGTCAAGGGCTGGATAACCTGGGACCAATTCAGCCAGGGGTTGCCACTGGTTCGGGCGACCTATGCCAAATCACCACTACCGGTTCATGTGAACCGGTGCAAATCGGTTGAATACCACCTCTGCCTTGTCTGCTTGGAGCAAACTTGGACTGAAATTACTTCACAGTTCAGAAAGAAAAATGGTGTTTTACAAATCTGTGATTTTCAGCCAGGCTTCCAGAGGCTCAGAGGGAGCTCCTGCATTCACCCTCTTCTACATAATCAGGCATATGAGATCCGAACTAGAATAGCCTCTTTTATACCACCAAATCAATATCTTATTTAAAAGCTTGTGCTACTGACAGTCAGGGACAGATGTAAAGTTCAGTTATAAATCACTTAGCTTTTTCCTTTTATAAATAATAATAATCCCCCAAAAAGCTGGTATATAAATTATTCATTGCACCATTAAGAGTTTAGTCAGACATTACTAAAGTAGGATAAAATACTTGCCTTAGTTTTGAAGTGAAATGTACAAAAGGCATTTCCCCAATTATTTAGGAGGAAAAGATGGTTCAACATTTTTTCAGTTTCCCAGTGTCACTCACAATAGTGGGATTGCTTTGAGTTTTCTATTCAAAACTCTTCTACTTATCCTGGAATGCTGTCATATAATTGGACATCTTTTGGTAAAAAATAATGGGTAACATTTTGATTCACCATGACATACCTTAGTAGATATAATGGGATTGCTTTTTTCATTGTTGCTTGGTATATAAGAGTAGCAATCTATCAGTTGCTATTGAGATGAAAATGTATGAGAACAATTATTTTGGTAGCAAACTATGATAGACTTCCCGGACTCTGGTTCTTGACAGAAAATGAAAATTAAATTAAATTAAAATAGAAAACACCAGGCAGAGATTTTTCTGCCTGAAAAAAAAAGCACTCTCTAAGCCAACTGTTACATAATGATAATCAGGAAATGGAGAAAGCTAGTTTAATTTAGTCAAACTTAGGCTATGCAGCTGTTGATTCTATCTCCCAAGACAACTGCCCCTGTCTTTCCACTGATTGGGATGGTCTGGATTTAATATAGTAGTACCATTCTCTCTTCTACCTTTCAGTAAGAAGTGTCTTTTATAAGGTCCTTTCCTTTAACGGGCATGTTATTCCCATGGTCCCTGGAATTTGTATGACATGCTTTATTAATGTATATGACTAGGGTATGAATTTTATGCTATGTTTTTTTAATTTCTTCCACTCTTTGCTACTGCAGTCATCCACCTGTTTTACTTAGAAATAAAGGTGAGATATAACTACAGGCCGGAAAGGTGCTATACACACACACATATTAGCAGAGATAATGGAGATAACTCATTAAATGATCTTGAAGTACACATCCTTATGACATAGCTCCACTCCAAAGCCTAGATCCAGTTTAGAGTCTGCAATAATTGAGAAATTAATGAGGTCATGTGAAGTAGGATAATTGAAATTGATTAGTTGTTAGCAAACATTCTCTAACTATATTGAGAAGGGAGAAATGACTAAAACTGCAAAATATGACCATTGTGCTAGACTCTGTGCTTCCAAACTGGACTACAGAGTCATCTCCACATCCACAGATAACCTGAACAACAAGAAGTCTTCAATGAACCCACAGGACTACCTAGATAAAGAGGGAAACAAGCAGCAAAAATCTAGACAGCATTCCTCATCACTCTTTGAACAATGCAGTCAGGGTACCTGGGCCTGTTGCATTTTGAGATAAAGTACACTTACAAAATTGGAAAATATATTTCCTCTTTTTCCAAAATGTAACAAGAGAACTCTGCTTTAAATCTCCTTCACCTTGTTAGAAGGTTGGAACCAAGATGGTGGAAATGTGTGAAAGGAACCTAGAATGAAGTGGTAATACAGAAGGCAAAGTCTGGGAGAAAAAAACTGTACTGGAACACCTGCAAGTCCAAACACATTAATCAACCCATAAAGAGTCAGCTGATAAGGTTCCAGTGCAATGAGTTATAGCAGATTTTATATACATTGAGGTTGCAGTTGGATAGTTTTGGAAAAAGGAGTGATCCATTTATTTTTATACAGGTACAACTAATGATGAGAGCCAGTTTGGTATAGCAGTGAGCTAGAACTGGGAGACCATGAATTTTAGTCCTGCCTTAGGCACAAAGACATCTGGATCATCTTTGGCCAGTCACTATGTCAGCTCTAGGAAGAAAGAGACCACTTCCAAAATCTTGCCAAAATAACTTATCCAGGCAATCACCAGGGATCGGTGTTGATTCAGAGGTGCACACAGACACACATGTTCTCTCTCTCTCTCCTCTCCCTCCCTCTCTCTTTCTCTCTCTCTCTCTGGCCCTCTCTTTCTCTCTCTCTCTCTCACACACACACACACATTCACACACACACACACACACACACACACATATGCACATACGCACAGAGCTAATGGCATCTTACCTCTGTTGAATGAAGATGAGAAAAAAGTATAACATAAGAATAAAGATGAGTGAATTCATACTGTTAGTGAATGTTTCAGCTGAATTTATGTGCAAGTGAGACGAAAGCTTTTGGCAGGATATAAATGTCATAATTAATCTCATAAAACTCATAATACTTTTCCATGAACTTATATAAGGTATTGCTATAAAACTCAAATTAATCAGATTATTTTATGCTGAATGGAAAGTTCTTTAAGCTGAATTTTCCTGACTTTGTTTTTGAAAAGTAGAACACTTTGCTTAGCTACTGTATATTGTGTTTCAGCCACAATTACTAATTGTAATACTTCATGCAATTATTGCATTTGTGTTATTTCACATCATGTACCCAGATTCGATGTGCTAGGTTCCAGATGTTATATGGCTAAATATCAATCTCATTTGAAGCACTGAGAGAGTCTTTTAGAATGGTACTTTTCTCCAAAAACACAATATTCTTTATCTAGCTGTTGTAGGCTGTAACATTGGCAGTCCAACAAGTGATGAAGATTACAGCAGTAGATAAGATCAGAGGAACAAAAACTTATTTTGTAGCATTGGTCTAACCAAACACCTAAATTTTCTTTAATTGTTCTTTTTTCTCTCCAGAGCTCTAGAGACAGTGGTGAGATTAATCTAATTCACACCAGTTCAGGAAAACCAGTTGTTAAATACCCACCCACTATCAAAGTGGATCCTGGGTGCTACGCTACATTGCAATGGAGAAATGAGCAATGGAGTGGCCTGTTCCTCCTCCTTCCCTTGTGCCAGCCACTCAGTTGCCCGTTTCTCCATTGCAATGCAGTGCAGCACCCAGGATCCACTTTGATACAGGGAGGTGGGTAATTTAACACCGGTTCTCCCAGGGTCAGGTTGGGCCACGCCTCCCAAGACAGCCAACCTGACGCTGGGTGAACTGGTTGTTAAATTATTTGAATCCCACCACTGCCTAGAGGCCCTTGCTTATGTCACTCCTGATTTGTCAAGACACACAAAGTATATTGTCTTTTATATAATGACCCTGATTCGTGATTGGTCAGTTTTGTTAGTCCTACTGCCTGGTCTAGGCTGATAAAATTTTAGTTCTATCTTTATTGTTAGGTCAAGGCTGATGGAAGAATCTAAGACTTTCTTTTGGTTTCCATTGCTACGATTCATCATGGGGAGTGAAAGGAAGGGAAAGAAAGAAAGAAAGAAAGAAAGAAAGAAAGAAAGAAAGAAAGAAAGAAAGAAAGAAAGAAAGAAAGAAAGAAAGAAAGAAAGAAAGAAAGATTATATCCAGGTAATATATCACAAGGACAGTTGATGGAAGAAAGGGTCCACTGTTTTCTATTTTGCTGCAATTCTGAGAACCACATTTTAATGAGGGTTCCAAAAAGTTGCAAAAGATTCAGCAAAGTATAGTAAATACAATCAGGGGACTAAAAATTAATAACTGGAAAAAGAGGGCGAAGGAAATGGGTATATTTAGTCCTAAGAGAATACATCTGAGAATGATGTGATAGCATTCTTCAAATATCTGAATGCATGCCACTTAAAAGAAGATACTGATCTGTTCTTTCTCATTACAACATGCAGGACATGAAATAATCCAGTTAAATTACAGAAAAATAGATACTGATTGAATGTTAGAAATAACTTCCTTACACAAAGCATTAGTAGAAGAAATTGTCTAAAGTTGTAATAGACTTCCCTTTAGTGAATTTGTTCAAGCATAGTTTCAGCTGAAGTCTGGAATGTTTTAATTTGCATTCTTGCATTAAGTAAGGGGTTGGAGTCAGGAACCCAATCCTTCCAGCTCTGTTGCTCTATCGGAAGTAATTAAGTAAACCTAGTTTGTTTTGTAGAAAGGATGGATTTATAAAATAAATCTATTTTAAAAAGAAGTAATACATTTATTATGATCCTTTCCTATTCAGAAAAAGCCTCATTAAACACAAAATCATGTTTTTACCATTTGAGCATGTATTTCCATCTATCCTGTGGGTTTTTATTTGAAAAGAAAATAATCCTATTTAGAATTCTGTTACATTTATGTTCCAAAATATTTTTCTGCATCTAATTTTAATTGTCAAATTTCTCTGAAACACAAATAGGAATACATTTATTTCAACTGCTATTCATTTTAATTACTGTTTAAAAGTCCTATTTTTAAGAAGTTTCTTTTCTTTCTTTTTTTTTTCAATTCCCTCTGCACATATTAGCTCAAAGCTTTCCTTGTTTTCCTATGGTTTGGTCAGTGGAAAAGATACATAGAGCACAGTGACTCCTTGTTCACTCTGAAGAGCTAGCTACTATTTCTTTCTTCACCTTGGCCAGGCACAGAAGGCAAATAAAATGAAGTTTATAAAACCATGTATACTAGTGCTTTGAGCTGAAAGAATTATTATTTGATCAGTTCAAAAATTTACCTCCAAGCAATTTTATATGTCTATGTGTGTCTGAGAGACAGCTTTATGTTTTTTATTTATTTATTACATTTATATGCCACCCATCTCACTATCCAAAAGAGACTCTGACACTGGCGGGATTCAATTTTTTTTTACTACCGCTTCTGTGACTGTGGCTTGGTGGCCATGGCAGGGGAAGGATACTGTAAAATCTCCAGTCAGAGATGGTATTTGCCAATTCTCTGAACTACTCAACATTTCTCCTACCGGTTCTCCAGAACTGGTCAGAATACCACCTCTGGACTTTGGGTGGCTTACAATGCAATAAAATATAAATGTAAGAACAATTATAAATACAAAAATCATTTTAAAATAACAAGAATTAAATACAGATTAAAAGCCAATGTCTTGAGAAGAGCAGGGATGGTGTCTTCTGTGTCACTGCATCAATCTGTATTGGGTCCCCAGGTTAACTAGCAGAGCCAAGTTTTAAAGCCCTTCAGAAAGGCCAGAAGGATGAGGAGAATCTCACCTGTGAGGAAGATGTTCCAAAGGACAGGGACCAGACAGAAAAGGCTTTTCTCCTCGATCCCACCAGCTGAAATCCCTTGGCTGATGGGTTCCATAAACCACCCTTTCTGCCAGAACAATCTGCCAATCCCACTGGGGCAAAAGGGTCTTTCTCTCTTTTACTGAGGAGTGGCAAAAACTTTCTTCTTTTTAATTTTCTTAAAATTTTTATAAGAGAAATCCACAGAATGAAAACTGATACAACAATCATAGTACCATAAATGAAACATTAGAGGAACAAATTAAAACTTAAAGGGAAAAAGAATATCCATACTGTTAATACAAAACTAAATGTATTTAACTTATTATGGAATTTCTTCAAGAAGAGTTTGTACGGACATGCAGCTTGATCTAACTCAGACATTATAATATTTAATGACAGATGAAGAAATTGGACTCTAATAGAGCAAGTTTGTTCCTTAATTTCAGTTAAATCCCCGAAGAAGTTATTTCAATGAACTCCCAGGAATCTTTTCAGATAGGAAGAAAAGGTTAAACAGCCATATGTATTGGATGCTTAAATTAGAGATACTCCCGGGAGCAGGAATTTTCAACTCAAAGACATAAATTGCTGCTTCTAATATTAATTATTCTGTTAATATTAATTATTCTGTTAACCAGAAACAGTTGCCCAGTGATAAAAGAGAAATTACATTAACGCTATTCACCATGTAAAAATAATTAGTTTAAAAATATGAAATTCAAAAATAATCTGAAATTGAAGCTTTTTTGCAGAGTGGAAAAAATGAGAACTAGAAACAGATTTTGACAATATACTATCTGGTCTCTTATTTGTATAGACATAGGTATACCTTTCTAACAGACTGTAGAATAATTATTGCATTTATAGAGACATATAATTGGAATATTAAATAGCATATGTATTTCTGGGAGTGAGAAAATCAGAAAAAAAAAAAAACAGAAAATATTCATAAAACTATAGCAACAGTGCCCCCTGCAGACCACATGGTGACTAGAAAGGTAAAGCAATATTTGAATGTATCTCAGTAGTAGTAGGTAAGATAACAATATTATATAGTTTCTTCTATGTAATCTATTGTATATCACATGAGTTTATAAGAATCCAATTTGCATAGCTCTCTATGTTTTACATATCAAATGGAGGCTTCTTTTAGAGAAATCTGAGAAAAATAAACACAGAATTCCAGAGATGTTTAAGTCAGAGATCTCCAAACTTGCCAAATTTAAGACTTGTGGACTTCAACTCCCAGAATTCTCTGGAGTTGGAGAATTCTAGGAGTTGGAAGTCCACTAGTCTTAAAGTTGCCAAGTTTGGGGACCCATGATTTAAGTGTTATTGTTACATAGACTTCCTTGGATGGATTGTACTGTCATGTTGAAGTTCTTCTGGTAAAATAAATCTGTGACTGAGATCACATATTCCTTTAAGCAGTTATTTCAAAATCATAGGTTGTGGAACGATAAAATAGGGTGACAGCTTATATCAGAATAAATTAAGAATAAATTCAGTTGCAAATCAGTTCACATTAGATGTTAGTCAAAAGCCCAAAGAAATTGGACTCTACGGTTTTGAATAAAAGAAATTCATCTTTTTAGGTTTATAAATGTTTGCAACAAAAAGATATGGGGAGTCACACATCACAGATGTGTTACTGGCCGCACGTTTAATAAGAAGCAAACTGTGACATTTCTCTGAACTCTTAGTTTTCTATCTGAAGTGCTACCTTCTTTGCTTGTCTCTTATTTTTCTTTTTACAGGGAGATGGACATACTTTCAAATCATATTTATTTTGTATGATTAACTTTAATTATTAAAGTTGTAATCAGCAATGACTCAAGAAGGCATACAGCAGGGGTGTCCAACCTTTCACCTTCCCTGGGCCACATTAGAAGATGAAAATTTGGTTTGGGCCACACATAAAATAAAATAACAGTAACGATACCTGATCATCCAAAAAACCATAGAAAACATAGCTAACATATTAAATTTATTTGGAAATGAAGTTAGTGAGATGTTTTTATTATTTATTATTAATTATTTATTAAAAATTATTTATTTTTATCACGGTTTTTTTATCATGGTTTATCACGGTTTTTTTCCGGTCAAATTTTGCGGGGGGAGAAAGCTCACCAGCCTCGCGCCTACCTCTCCTCCTGCAAATGGCCTGGCTGGATGAGGCAGGACTGGAAGGCAGAAGTGGCGGCAGGGGCAGAAGCAGCAGTGGTGGCGGGGGCAGAAGCAGCAGCGACAGTGGGGGCAGAAGCAGCAGCGGCGGCTGGGGCAGAAGCAGCAGCGACAGCGGGAGCAGAAGTGGCGGTGGTGGGGGCAGAAGCAGCAGCGGCGGCGGTGGCAACAGCAGGAGGTGGCGCTCTGACGGCGCCCGCCTTTTCTGTTGCTGCTTGGCGTGGCGCTCGCCTCGCCCCGCCTCGCGCCTGCCTCTCCTCCTCCTCGCTGGCTCTGGCACAAAGGTTGGGGTGGGCACTGGGCCGCATTACGAGGTGACCTGGGCCTCATGCGGCCCGTGGGCCGCAGGTTGGACAAGCCTGGCATACAGTAACATTTAAAAATATCCTTAAAAGACAATATGGGATAAGTGTCAGCCCCTTATCCATCTTGAATCGGATTTGAAGCTGCCACAAGGGAGGATGGGTAACCATGGGAATGAAAGTAAACTGAGAAGGGAAGATAGTCACATCATTCTTTCACTAGAGCTCAAGGCTGAGTTGCTGGAGTTTGGAGGGGAGTGACCAGACGTGACAGCAGTTCAGAATGGAGGTGGATTAGAGAGTGTGTCTTGAGGTTCATCAGTAAAGGGGTTTAAAATAATTAATTTAGCAGGGGAAAATGTGGGATTTCAGATTTGGGTTTTACCAGATGTCCCAATAAGACTTCTCTAATAAATTCTTACTTGGATGGACTTCGGCTCTAAGTGCTGAATTGAGATGGACAGTTTGGTTGGAATGCAGGCATTAAGTGCATAATAATCCTTCTGACACCAGCATCTGCCAGACTATCAAAATCATACTTCCAAAGTCTCACATAGGTTTAGAAGAATGCTGTGATTAATGGTATAAAAAATTGCCAAGAACTACCATGTTTTCCTGAAAATACAACCTACCCCAAAAGTAAGTTCTACCTTGATTATTTTACAAGCCCTAATTAAGACCCCATTCACTCCAGAGTGAACATGTAAAAATTAAGCTATGGTGGGGATGGTGGGGTGAAGCTGGCCTACTACTTACCTTCGGACAGTAGCATCCAGGCTTCACACCCCAACACCTGCCTTGCTGGCCCATTTCTTCTGCAGCCAGGAAGGCTTTCCTGAAGGCCTCTGCAGCTGATTGAGACAATTTCATTGAGTTCCAGATTGAGCCAATTTCATTGTACACATGTTGTGCACTGACAATAAAGGTAACAATAATACAAGGCCTTTAGGGAAGCCTTGCAGGCCTTGCTAGCCACAGAAGTTCCTGAAGCCTCTGACAGCAAAATGGAGGCTGAGGTAATGTGCACAAGTCAGGTGGTCAGTGGAAGATATTCCCCTGAAAATAAGACCTGATGCCTTTTGGATGACAAAAAAAATATAAGACAGGGTCTTATTTTCAGGGAAATACAGTAGGAAAGTTACATCCTCCTTATCCCATCAGAAGACCTCCACTAGAAAAATCAATGCTGCTTTAAGATTATATCCATGCCTGAAATTTAACTAAAAGGGATCCAGATAATCTGAGTCACCCTGGCCCAAACCATCATTTCTATAACTTTCCCCCAAAAAACAGAAAGGTTGAAAGGCAGCCAGAAATTGTCCAACACCATTGAATCTAGTGTTGGCTTCCTGTTGATGCATTGCATGTGCCTGTGCTCATTTCTTCTTCCCTTTTCAGCCCTTCAAGATGGCTCGGCTTCCAGAAAAGCAGCAATAGTTGCACTTCTGTATCTGGAAGGGAAAAAAACAAGTTGAATTTCTTGGAACTCTGGAGCCATATGGTGATGAGCAAACCAAAAGACAAAGCCCAGCACTAAAGTTGAATAAGGCCAGTGGGAAAAGCCACAGCTTGCTTCAAAGGAAGCAACAAGAAAAGAGGTAGCAGCTTGGAAAATTGGATGGGTAGGTGTTGTGGCCCCGATTCCCAAGCCTATGCTGTCAGAGGAAGAGGACCTGGAAGATGCGGAGGAGGAACTGGGAATGTCTTCCTCCTCAGGACCTTCCTTTCTGGCAATGCCTTCCTCCCCAGGACCTTCCTCCCTGATAATGCCTCAGGTTCCATCAAACAACCGAGAGGAACAGCCTGAGATTAATCAGGAGGAAGGCATATAGGAGCAACCCCTGACAGGGAGTAAAGTGGAAGAGTGTTGGCTCGATCCTAAGCAGCGTCGTAGGGAGAAACATGAGCAGCAATGTAGGAGGCGTGGGAGGGTCACAGAGTGAGCTGAGTCATTGAGCCACACCCCACAGGAGATAAAAGTGGGTGTGTTTTCTCCTGAAACTTTGTACGGGACAAAGTTTAACTTTACTTCAGATTTTCTTTGTGAATGACTATTTTTGTGGACTGCCTTGTGATTTTCTGTAAGTAAAACTTTATCAGTTCGGACTTGGCAGGCAGGACATGTGGGAATGCCAAGAATATTATCAGTTCCAAAAAATTAACCCTGTGAAGTCCGAGCCAGCTTGCCTGCCTGTGTTGGTGTGAGTTTGTACTCTTTCATATTTTGGGAAAGAGGAAAGGCGAGACAGAACAGGTAGGTGAGAATCATCCTTCTTTCCTCTATGGAAGAAGAGAGAAAGCATTCCACCTGCCATAGTGAAACACTTAAAACTCTGGCCTTTCAAGAAAAGGTAAAGGACAAAGAAAATTAGATAAAAGGCTAAATATGGTAGGAAGAGTGTAACAGCAACAGGAATATATATAGATTTGAACCAAGGATCTATTGAGTTTAGTGAAAAAGAAATATAGTGATTAAAAATGTAGAGAAATATAGATTAATATGGTGGATGAAAGTGGTCTTTAAACCTATAGTGAAAATAAAGAGAGTTAAGAAAATAGATAAGGAAAGTTTAGTACTGCAAACATTGCTTTAGAAGTACTGTATCTGGTGAAATGTAGTCTGTATTCCCTCCATTCCAGAGGGCTCAGAGACTGTGAAGCATAGAATGTTTGGTCAAGAGGGGAAAAGGAGGATAAAAATCCTCTCTAGTGATTCCCAGAGTCTATAATAGGAGTCCCCCAAACCACAATCCATGGACCAGCACCAGATCAAGGCATGCCAGAAACCGGTACATGGAAACAAGCAAATTCACAGGATGCAGGCCGCTTATAAAACCACACCCATCTGATGCACGGAAAAAAACCTCTCTCCACAGAACCAGTCCCTGGTGCCCAAGATTGGTAACTGCTGATCTATAGTGATGCAAATTGTTGCTCTGATTTGGCAATAGTTCTTTCCATGAATAAGGAATAATAAAGGAAACAACTCAAAGTAATTCCCATGTTTTTTTTTCTTAGTTTGGGAGGGAGGGCCTCACATGTAGGATATTAGAACTACCAGATAAGGGTAGGCATAGAAGTTAAGCAATGTGCCAGGAATGATGAATTTAGAGAATACCTCAAGAAATAGTTTATAATCACATTTTATAAAATAAAATAAAAATTCCTCCAGTCCCAGGTTCTAGGATTTTTGTGTGCATATGGGTTAATGTGATGCACTGTGATTCCAAAAGAACCTGCAATAGAGCAATTTGATAGGATTCCAGGTGGTGACTAAGTCAATCTGTCCATCGTAGCCTCAAGAAAATTTACAATTTCAAGAAAACAGAGTAATCTGAGAACAGAGAGATATTCCCCCAACTTCTAATCATTTTTCAAGTGATAGGCCCTCAATAACTCAGATTAGGTTCATGGTTGTCAGGGAGACCATGGACTCCAGATTTACTTCAAATTCCACATCAAGCAAAGGCTGGCTGAAATCTCCCAAGATAAGATATGGCTGCTTTAAAGTTTTTAAATGATCAAAGTAGATTTTCAGTTAAAATAACGGTTTTAAACATTTATGGTGCTTGCTGAGCCCCCTGAACATTCCTAAGGTGTTTGATTATCCAACTAGGTAGCATTATCAATGCTAGCAAGTCTGTTCTGAGATTAAAGCGATTTCATCAGTTCTTCTGATTGCTAGTTGGTGTTAATGGATGTGCTGTTATCTTTTGTCTGTCCTACTTATGTTGTAAATGACTCTTAGTTTTTTCTCCTAGGGCTACTAGATTTTTTGGTTTCCTTAAGATGTTTGGTTTTAAAACTTTTATTGGACATAAATCTCTCAATCAATTAAGGTAATCTAGTTATTCTTGCTCTCAAAAGAACTTGCACGCTTACTCTCTTTGCCACTTAATCATATATATGGTTGAGAGTTCAGGAAAATAAGATTATTTTATGATATTGGATAGGATTGCTGGTTGAACGACAGACCAAAGTTAGAGCTCTAGGAAGCAAGTGTATTAATGATTCCTTAAATAAATCACTCAAAAAGGAAAAGATCAACTTTATTGAATTTGTCTGTAATTGTCTGAATATTGAGATACCCACTTTCATTCATTTTATTACTGCAACATAATACACAGTAATCACAGTAAAGGAAGACATAATAGAAGGCAATTTTTAATATATAAGAGCAGGAAAAAAATCGCAAAATGGAATATATCTGTTTGCTGAGTGAAAATTAGCCAAATGTATATACTACATATCTTTGTTATTATATAAGGATATCAATATACTGCATATCAATATTTGTCAAATATTTTGAGTTATATGGAATATTTTGACATAAATGGTATATAATAAAGGCATGATTGTAAATATTGAAATAAGCAACTTTAGAAATTAATAAAATTTATCCTGCAAGCTTAATTCAGTGTGATGAGACTCTTTTATGTCCTGATTTGAGTTAACGTCTACGATTACGATTGTTCCTATTTGCAGCCCGTTCGAAGAACATGAAATCCTAGAATGTAAAAGAATAGGAAAAATATTAGTCAAAAAAACTTCAGACTAAAACCCTTGTTTATTCATATCTTACATCTGCTACTCCAAAAAATAGCATGTGAAGTAACATACAAGCTCCTGAATGTATGAAAAGACTGTTGGGATATCTAATAACATCTCCAAGGAAGGAGTGCAAACAGTGCCTCTTCTTATTACCAACCTCTGAGGATGATCAAGAAGGATACCATGTTTGATAGTGTAAAAGGTTACTAACAGAATAAGTAGAACTAGAAATGTCTTGCTCCTTATCACAGTCTCACCACAGGCTATTCACAAGAGCAGAAAGTGAGGTCTTGATACCACAGCTTAGCTAGCAGCTGAACTGAAAATACTTCAAATAACCTATTTCATCTAAGGTTTCCACATAGATAAAACCATCACCTTCTCTACATTCTTCCCCCGAAAGGGGAGGTTGGAAATTAGTTGATAATTCTCTAAAAGAGTTGAATCAAATGATGTTTTCTTGATGATAGGCAACTTTTTCAATCGCCATCTTCATCCCATTTTCATCCGGCTTCCTGTTACCTTGGTGGAAATTGTAATCAACCTAAAGTATTTGGATCTAACCTACATACTATATACCCCACTACATACTACCGACCTACCTAATAAGTGGTGGAACTGATGTCATAAAGAGCACTATCCATTTTTCTAAAGATAAATAGGATCATATTGTCTCACACAATGTTCAATTACACTGTCTTTGCTCCCTGCATTCAGTGCATATTACCTACTAGCTACAATAGCTGAACAGTAAAATCTCAAGTTAAATGAATGATATGAGCTGAAGCAAGACTTCTGTCTAAATTATAATCTCACACATGCCAAATTTCAATATCCTATCCTACACCTTCTGTTGATGGTGTAGAAGGTTACTACCACTAAAGAAAGTGGACATGTTTGTTTATGGGTCGCCAAGAGTTGTTTTGTTCCAAATTCCTTTTACTAGTTTCAGAACCCATTGTTTACAGAATTCACTGAATTATAATGTTTTAGGTCTAAGACTTACCATAAGAAAGCAAGCCCCTGTTACGATTGCTTTCATGTTAATATCAAGATCCATTGGAAAACGGATTTGAAAAATGCTTGCATCTGTAGCCACCTCTCTTGCTAAACCAGTCCATTTTTTTACTATGTTACCAATTGTAGATTTCCCATCTACAGTTTTCACCTGATTTTATAAAGAACAAGAGAAAAGAGAAAAGAACAGATTTTATCCTTTCTAAAATGTATTAAAATTTTTAATACAAACATTATATTTAAGAAATTATTACCTTTTTTTCTGTGTTTAAATTCCCCACATTGATGTCCCAGATAGCATGATAATATCTCAAAGCAGCTGAATTAATATTTATATGTCACCATCAATTAAATTTCAATATAAATAAATTCATTGAAAAAGCATCATGTTACTTCAAGGTGAACAGCACAACTCCTTTATTTTATAAGTATACTATACTTATATATTTTTATGGAAGATTTTAATTACACTAAGAAAAATACAAACTTTGAGAGAGAAAGAACAGTAGAAGAGACAGAAAGGGCAATAAAAAATAAAAAGAACAAAGAAAGGAAAAAATTTTAAAAAAAGAAAAGGAAAGTGAAAAATAAAGAAATAGAAAAAAATACATAAAGAAGTGGCTTTTAATCTTCATCACAAGAATAAACAAGTTTGGTAGTTCTTCACCTTCTATAAGATTACAAAAGATATATCTTTTTCCCGTAACCCATTTTTTATCTATAAGCAAATCCATAAAAGATCAATTTTTCAACACTACTGTCAGCAAAAAAAATCCATAAAGGTATTGCTAGAATTTTATAAAAATGCCTTTTTACCCTTGATCAAATAATCCAATTTTATATTTCTTCCTTCTACTCCTGAAAATCTTAACCTTTAATTCATTCAATTACTGATAGGATTTGATTTCTCTTAAATTCTTCTTCATCTTATCACATATGCTTCTTAAAGGCTTTAACAAGCCTCTTTTGTTTCAAATGGTTCCAGAATCATAGTTACGCAACTGACAAAGAATAACTAGCAAATTAGCTCTAAGAGGAGAAAGTTAATATTAGAAGGTGTAGCCAACATATTTCATAGATATTTATGATATAAAAGAAGATAAAAACTTAGAAAGACATGTTGTAAGACATAGCTTGATAAGAACATGGAATTCCATTAAAACAAAATTCAGTAATCTCATATTTAACCTTCAGAATTGTTAATGCTCTCCACAATAAAAATATTCTGGGATAATTATTATAAGAAACAAACACAATTACAATTTAAATGGACAATTTAGAAATGAGAAAAAAATAAAAGTAAGAATTTATATTCACCCAAAATTGCTTTGCAGAGTAAAATATGCAGCATATAAAATTAATAAATTAGTGTATATAATCCAGGTCTAAGGCCTACTAATAAATAGTAAATGGAGGGTTTGTTTACCTCAAAATTAACATCCTGATAGCATTGGCAAGGCACACAAGGTGCAGTAATTTTAAGAACATTTTCTCTGGCTTCATTCTGGATAGTAAATTTTGGTAGGCATGGATGCCAGTTTTGTTTCACATATCCAATGATGTTGCCTAGAGGTGCCTGAACTTCAAGCTAAGAGAGGAAGAAAGAGGGGAAAATCCCAGTTAATAAAAAAGGTATATATTATAATTCTTTCTAGCACAAAAGTACATAAACAAGATTTCATTCATTCATTCATAGTCAAAATCAGTGTACACTAATGCTGAAGGTTAAGATAAAAAGACTTGAGGATCTTAATTAACAGAACTAACAGATAATAAAGAGAGAACAGAAATATACTTGAGAAAGTAAATCACTGTCTTAGCCTTAAGTATCTCACCATCCTTCCCTTCTAACCCCCCAAAAGGTTCATGAGGTCTTGCCTTCCTTCAGTGGGAAGATGTCTGTCTTCCAGTGCAATATAGCGAAGAGAGATGCTGAAACAAATTCTCAATATACACATACCAAATGATTTAGATGTGCTTAGATGTTAATATGGAGCCATTAGACTACTTTAGAACTATTTACTATCAAACCCCCATTCATGTATTGCAACTGCCATGTTGGAAGGCCAATTTCCCCATAAGAATGAATGTATCCACTTGGGTCAGTCATGTCTACAAAGAAAAAGTTGTAAGTGAAGTAAATTTATCCCACCTTTTATAATTTTTCTAGATTGCATAGGGAACCTCTCTCTCTTCAATTATCAGATAGGCGGTCAGATAGGATACCCATTGTAGTCAAATCTCTTTTTCAGAGCAGATCAAATCTACCCTGAGTTAATAGCAATTTAAAAGTATTTGTAATTCCTTTAAAAACCCAAAAGGTCTAGGTCTATTGGGACAATGAAATTTTAACTATGCCATTGTGTAATATTTCCTTTGTTTTAGCCTGGCCTTTTCCCCCTAAATCTCACAAATTCTAAATCCCAAACTAAAATTTCATAGAATCATAGGGCTGGAAGCGATCTTGGAGATCTTTGAGTCCAAACTTCTGCCAAAGGCAGGAGTCCTTATATACATAGTCCTCATATAAGGACTCCTGCCTTTGGCAGAAGTTTGGACTCAAAGATCTCCAAGATCGCTTCCAGCCCTATGATTCTATGAAATTTTAGTTTGGGATTTAGAATTTGTGAGATTTAGGGGGGAAAGGCCAGGCTAAAACAAAGGAAATATTACAGCAGTTTGCTTAGTGATCATCTGAAGTTACAACAGCACTGAAAAAAGTAACTTATGACCATTTTCACACTTAAGACCATTGAAGCATTCCCATTGTTACATGATTTACATTTGGATGCTTGACAACTGTCTCACATTCATGATGGTTGCAGTGTCATGGGGTCATGTGATTACTTTTTGCAACCTTCTGAAAGGCAATTGGGAAGCCAGTGATTCACCTAACAAATGTGGCAAGAAAAGTCATAAAATGGGACAAAACACACTTAACAAGCTTCTCTCTTAGCAACATCAATTTGGACTCAATTATGATCATAAGTTGAGGACCAGACAAATGTTGTCCAATCTTTTCTTGAAAACTTCCAGTGATGGAGCACTTACAACTCTGGGAAGCAAGCTGTTCCACCGATTAATCATGTTCACTACCAAGAAGTTCGTTTTTCCAGGTTGCATCTCTCTCCATCCATTGCATCTTGTTTTGCCCTCAGATGCTATGGAGAATAATCCTCCCCCAAGCCCTCTCTTTGTTAAAGATACCTAGTTTGCTTAGCTAGTCATCATCCAAAAACACTAGACACCATCATCATCTTTGTTGCTCTTTTCTGCACTCTTTCTTTATACCTCAGGATCTCTTTTATATCATAGTGACAAGAACAGACACAATATTCCAAATATGGTCTCACTAGTGCAGTATAGAGGTACTGTAGCTATCACTTCCTATGATCTTGATGCTATTCCTCTGTTGGAACAGTCTGAGTTGACTTTTTTGGTAGTAGCAGCATACTGCTGACTGACTAACCGATTCAAGGAATTTTATTACTCACAAGTTTTATTGTAAAAATAGTTTTACTCTTTCTGTGTTATGTTAATATTTGTATGTGTCATATATAATCTGGTATAACAGGTACCCTTTTGCCTATCAGTTGATAAGAGAGTCAAAATGGTTGCTCGGAACATGATACATTTATGTTCAGGTGGAAATAAACTTAAGAGAGCTGTAACTATCACTTGAAAATCATAATGTAACTTCAGAACAAAGAATGGTCCTGCTCTTATACAATAAAAGGACCTGTTTATTACGGATGCAATCATTAGTAGCTGAATTTTATTTTCCCACAAATGAAGGAATGCACTAATTATTGCTTGGTAACAGAATACTATTTGTTTTCCTGATACTCTGCAATATCCTTGCCTCACAATTATTCTCACATTTGATGAAAGAGTATAACATTAGCTACACCCCCTCCCCCTTTTCTGTAATGACTTTCTTCCTGAAACTGTAATTAGTAATGACTTTCTTCCTGAAATTTTAATTCTGGAAATTCAAAAGCTTGCAAATGTTTTTGTAAATATTTGGTCTATCTAGCTGTTAGAAGGCTTCCCAATTGAAACAAAACTAAAATTAATCCTTTGAAATATTCAAAAAATATGTGGAGAAAGACACAACCGACTTGCCAAGTTGTTGGAAGTTGCATTAGAAGGAATTTACAACAGCTGTTCTCTTGATGATAAAGAAACCAATTTAACAGAAAGAATCAAAAATTGGACATGGGAAAGGAAAAGCTGTTCACCTCTTGCAGGCAACAAATACAAGGACAGCAGCAACTGGAGCAGTGGAACTCTCTTGACAATTGCATTACTGGTTGGTTTGTACTGTCAAAGAGTTTTATGGTAAACGATCTCAAAGGGCCGTAACAATTAATGGTGAAGTCATCATTTTCTTCAGCTGCAAAGTATATCCAATGCCCCATGGCGTTTTTTACTTCATACTTATTGCAAGTTTCAAAGCCACTTATCACTGAAAAAGAAGCAAAAACATTACAATTAAGTGAATTAAATGCTCATCATCAATAGGAACTGAGAAAAAAAGAGAAACCAGCTTGAGAAATATTCAATTCCATAACACATGATACAGTATGTTGACATCCAATTTCACCAGCCAGTTCCATCTGGTCAGCCAGAGAAGGTATTTTGTGGATCCCATCAGTCAAAAAATTCCAACTGGTGGGGTCCAGGAAGATAGCCTTCTCTGCCATTTGTCCCATCCCCTGGAACATTTCCCCTCACCAAGGTGAGGAGGCTCCCCCACTTTCCTGGTCTTTCGGAAAGGTGTGAAAACATGATTCTGTGGGCTTGCTTGGGACACACAGAGGAGCATGAAGTCATGGACTGGTTAGTGCCATGAAAGTCTTCTCCCTGCCTTTTACTTAATGTTAATATTGAATTTGCCTCTTTTGAAATTTTATATACCCTTTTTATGTATTAATGTTTTTATTTGTACACTGCTCAGGATCCCTTGGTGAGGGAGATGGGTAGTTTCAAAATTTGATAAATAAAAATAAATTGCCATGTAGACTGTCACATCCTTACTGCTCTTTTCCAGCCCCCAATGAGTTTTAATTAACATATTTATTTTTATTCATTTATCACATTTTTATACCATCCATCACATTTGCATGACTCTGGGATATTTATAAATAATCTCCATCTCTAATATAACCTTAAAAAGAACAAGGCCAGATATGACCAAACAAAAACAGTTTTGCCATACACTCTTCCCCAATTTTATTCCCAAATAATTGTAAGACCCCAAATAATTTATTGGCTAAGTATCATTGTGGATTATGTATAGAGTGCACAGTCAATAAATAATATCTATGATAAATGTTTCAGATTTACAAAACTATATCTTTTTCTAATCCCCAGTAATTACTGAAATAATAATAAAGCAACATACATACTTTCCATGAGCTCAATCTGCTGTTCAATTGTAATCTGATCAAGCTGTTGCCATCATAAAAAATAAATAAGACACAAGTATTAAAACTGAAGAAATATTTACAAGCATTAAATGACCTATTATCCCATAACTATAAATATTTTCAAAAGCCTTAATAACTCTGCCATTTTATTGGTGTTATTTATTCAGATTACATGCTACAGCCAGGAAGAACTAAAACCTATTTTGCTTGGTGTTCTTTTTTCCCTCCAGACAAAGGATAGGATGGCAGTACATGTCAAAACATATTTCTGGATTATCTATTCTATTCAGTCTCTAATTGCTGTTCCACATTCATTATATTTAAATAAATTCTTGAACTTATGTATCAAAAATACGCAAAACTGCAGCATACATTCATGGAAGAAAAGTTAGAACTTGGTATCAGAACCTGGTATTTCTGACTAGCGATAGGAATTTAATACCCTGATTGGACCATTTCTGGTGCTTTGCCTGAGCATAATTTAACTAATCCTCTGAATTTTCTGCAATGCATCACCTAAAGAATTTTGTGCACTGTGACCAATTTAAAGAATAAGTATTGTGCCAGGAGATAATCTACCAATCTTTGCCAAAACAGAATTGTTTTTCTAGGTCTGCTGTCAATTAGAAATGCTCTTCCACTTGCACACTGTTTTAAATTGCTAGTTGTTTCTGTTGCAACTGCCTATACAACTGATTAGGCAAATCCTACATTGACCATGCATATATACTTAGAAATTGTGGAGAAATTTGATAGGTTGACATTGAAGATAAAAGATAAAGAAGATACAAAATACTTTCAAACATGAGATTTATTCTATCAATGGCTGGATAATATAAGTAGAAATTAGAAATTGGAAAATTTTATTATGTATGATTTATGTTCAATATATTATTATATTAAGAAAATGCACCCAGACAATACGCTGCCCATAAAGTATTAATGTATGTTAAGGACAATATAAATAAATCGTTAAAAAAAAGAAATGTTAATACTCATTATTTAATTTATATTTATTGCACAGGGGTGTAATAAATATAGTAACAAAAGCAATCCATTACTGTTTTTTTTTTTTTAAGTGAAGTGCCATGATCTGCCAAGCCCAAATGTGCTGTAGTCTGGAGAGACATGTTACTCACAAAATCCATTGACATTTTTAAAATATTGCTTGAACCTTAGAGGATTTGGATGTACTTAATGTTTTAAAGGAAGTAGCCTGGCAGTATAACAGAAAAAAAATGTAATTTTAAAAAATGAAAAGAGAACAGCAAAAATACTTGATGGAGAGAATTCTTTCAAAGAGAATACAGATAGTCTTTTGACTTGCGACCAAAAATGAGTTCTTGCTAAGTGAAATATTTGCCAAGTGAGTTTTGCTCTATTTTACAACCTTTCTTGCCACTGTTAAGTGAATCCCTCCACTTATTAAGTTAGGGACAAGGTTGTTAAGTGAATTTGGCTTCCCCATTGGCTTTGCTTGTCAGAATGATCCCATCATCCCTGCATAAACACTGCCACTGCATAAATGTGAGTCTGTTGCCAAGCATCTGAATTTTGATCTGCAACAGGGGTACTGCAACAGTCGTAAATGTGAAAAACAGTCATAAGTCACTTTTTTCAGTGCCTTTGTAACTTCAAACGGTCACTAAACAATCTGTTCTATGTTAAAGATTATCTATATGCTCTCTAGGTCAAAAATTAGTTTCACGTTTTACTGGTGACTAAGATATTTGTGTGATCCCATGCTTCTCCACAAAGGAGCAAGAGAATAAACTGAAAATAAGAGTGATATATACCTGGCTGAAATATTCCAATCCACGAGGGCACTTGGGGATCTGGGGTGGCGGTGGCATCCAGATGATGGGTGGAGGTGGATTTGCTTGAACTAAGAAAATTAAAGAGGATTAAAAAAACCCAACCCTTGGACAACTATGTTGAATTTCAGATGGCTAAAAGCCTTATTCTAAAGACCTGTAGTATCTGGATATAAAGGGCCATTTCATACGTATCAATGAAGCACAGTATAGTTCTACATTACACACTGTTGATGCCAAGTTAACAATAAAATTAAAGTAGCTGCAAAACATGAAGAATGAAGCAACTAAACTTTCATTTCAACAAAGGGCAAAAAATCCACTAGAGGGTGCAAAGGAGTTGGTTGATGAAATTTGAAAGAAAATTTCAACAGAAATGCAACAAATATTTTCACAAATACCTTATTGTGGCTCTTATCATGGACCCATAGTTGCTCTGAAGCATCTTCTCATTCCCTGTTGATGCCTCCTTAATTCAAACTTTTCCTAGGATCATATGGCTATTGCATGAGCCCAGGAAAAGACTTGGCTTCTTTAAGCAGTGTCTACCCCTGCTCCAAAGTTCTGAAATGCAGTTCCCTATTATTTGTGACTATAAATTTTAAGCAAAGTTTATTACTTCCTGGGGTGGAGATCAATTATTCTTTATGTTTAAAGCTGTAGCTTAACATGTATCTGTTAGGTAAAAAGTATCTTTACATTTCTGAACGTATCAAAGGATCTGGCTAGGGTTTTCTAGATGTTAGAATTTGGAATGTTTTGGAATATGTGATGGGTTTACCACCTTGTTCTTCTTTTTAATTTGTCCTAATTTGGTTTTGTTGTTTGTTACTTCTTATTATACTGTTCCTATATGGTGGACAGAACCAAACATATCAAATTGAATCAAATAAATCAATTCCCAATGCTGCAATTATACTGGGAAACATAGGTAAGTAACAAAAACATCAATTCACCTAAATCTCTTTAGAGCAAGAATTATCTCTCACTTTATGGTCTTAAGGGATTGAAGCGAGTATAAAATGACTATAGGAAAAGCATGGAAGAACAAATCTATGCTTATTTTATATAAACTACACTCAGTATGCCATGATTATCTTCATCAATTACAATAGAAAAGACACTATAGCAATTGGTCTTAGACTTATATACCGCTTCATGCTTTATAGCCCTCTCTCAGTGGTTTACAGGGTCAGCATATTGCCCCACCAATCTGGGTCTTCATTTTACCAATGCCAGAATGATGGAAGGCTAAGTCAACCTTGAGTTGATCAGGATCCAACTCTTGGCTGTGGGTAGAGTCAGCTTGCAATACTGCATCAACAGGGCTCCTATACAAGCTTGGTGTCCTTCCTAGAATAGCTCAGATCGCTACAATTTTGTTTCTTTGAAATATGATTACATTCTGTAAATTTACATAGTGTAGGACAAATAATATACAATAGTACAATACCCGGATTCTTTTAATGACTTACAATATTATGGTGTTTTTTTTACTTATTTGAAATAGAAACTGTTCCGTTACTTTATTTGTGCTAACTCACCAAATTCTGATAAGTAACTATGATAAAGATTATGATTACCTGGAACTGCATGTCCATACTGAGGATATTGGACTTGTGGAAGTGAATAAGCTGGACCCGAATATTCTGGAGGTGCTGATGTGGGCTTAGTTTCATTTGCTGGAAGAGAAAGGCACACAGAAATGCAGTATTACATGTATGCCTTGCATCGAATACATAAATTACATTTTATGCCCTATTTTCCTGCAAGTGTATGTATTAGTAGATTGAATTTTACAGGTGGTTTATGGGTTATTTTGAATGAACCCATTCATGAATATACAGAAATGAAATAAAAATGTATACATTACATAGCCAAACATGTAAAATAAAATGAAAATATTTATCAGTGAAATATTTTGTATATAAATAGTTCTTTTAAACATGCTAATCTATTGCATTATTCATACATCTACTCCTTGTTCATCCATGGCAATTTGGACTGTCAAATCCATTGTTAAGTGATATCCACATAAAGCATAATGTTACATGATTGTGCCAAGGGACAATGGCAGTTCCAGCAGTTCCATCTGCTGCCTTTTCCATGGACTTTGCTTCTTGGAAGCTGGCACTGACTGTTAAAGGTGATCATGTGACTGTGGGATGCTATGACATTGTAAATGTGAGATGGCTACCAAGCACACAAATTGTGATCATATGACATGATGCTTAAACTAAACAGAGACATCTCTCTTTCTCTCTCTCTCTCTCTCTCTCTCTGGTTCATTTTCCCCTTTATGGCCCTTTCTTCAATTCAAAATCTGTTTGTTCACTGAATGGCAAAAGGTTTCATCTCAGGCAACAAAGTTATTTTTTCAGTCTAGAAACTGTACCGTGCTCCTGCAGACATCCCTGGTTTTACTAAAGAAATAAAATTGTTGTTTATATTCATTTTTAAACTTGAGCACTTCCATACCATTCTTTCACACATATACAGACACATGTCTGTTACTTACACATTTCCATCTTCTTTTATTTCGTCTTATCTGAAAAAACAAGACATTACTTTTATAATGTAAACACATTGTTTCAGATTCTTCAGTTTGCTTTTTGAGTTCATAGATAAAACTAAAGAGAGTTGATCAAATTTTATGAAGAAATCAATGCAGGCTTTCAAAAGACCCAAGAAATCTGTAAATAGAATCAAATATGACCTTTGGAAAAAATTCTAATGTGATATATTTTTAGTAAATGTGGACAAGTACATTGTAACATACATATTTGAAGGAACACTCCATTTCTAGGACAATCTTCTTGGCTCCAAATTTTATACTTCCATAGAAAATCCAAGAGCCTATTCCACATTTCCTTGAAGTTCACCACATTGCTAGTGCTTCAAAATTATCTTTCTTTAAAAAATGATAATTTTGTGTATGCATGTTCCAACTGTAGTTCCATTATAATAGTGATTTTCTAATCTAACAAAAGCACATATCCTTATCTCTTACTAAAACTGGATTTTTTTCTAGTTAGTTATAGCATAATAATAAACTGCAATAATGTACTATTGGTTTTTTCACATAAATCTGATTTTTGAAGCTCTGTCAATTTTAAAATGTGTTTGAGATGGTCTGTGTTTCAAGAAATTCTTCTGAAGTGCACAGAACTGATTTAATTTTATTTTGTTCCAAATGATACATTTATAAGACAAGATTTGGCTCATAATTTTAGAAATGGCATATCTTTCACCCAATGTAATATAATACAGAGAAACTTACTGTATACAGAGTCACATTCTTTTTTAAAAAATAAAGCAAAATATAGAAGTTATTTAAGAACTTAAGTCTGAATAATGTTGCTATTTCCTGTGTGTGCTTAGAAGTATAATTTAACTTGCAACATTTCATTCTTTTGAAAAAGTCATGAAGAATCACTTCACTTTTATGTATTAAAGTCTCCTGAATTTGGATAACCTCTAGATGTGTAGACTTCTGCTCCAAAAAAATAGATATGAGAGTTGTGTAAAACATTCAGAACAATTGCTTTGAAACCACACACCTGGAATACTCTGAACCACTGGTATGGAAAAATTACCCGAATCAAGATGGATTGCTGTAGAACATTCTGTTTCCAAATTGTTCGATTTTGCAGTAAATAAATATTAGCAATAAGTAAGATTAGCCAGACTGACTACATTGATTTTTTTTTTTTAAGATTCTATGTTTCTTGCCATGTTCTTCCTGGATGGGTGAATGGTTGAATTGATATTTTATTAATTGATTAAACTTCTGGGAAAGCTGCAGCATTATTTGAAGGATGGCAAAGGCTCTGTAGCCCAGTTTCATACTGGAATCAGGTACCAACAGGAGTTTTTAGGAAATGAGCAAACATTCTGGAATGTCAATATGTGTGGCCTAAGAATGAAGGATAGCATTGTTACAAATGTGAATTATCTCACGTAGAAAGAGGTCTTATTACAAAAGCAGAACAGGGAGGCTGCAGTTGGATGCTGGGCTATTTATCCACAGCTCTTATCTCCAGAGCCGTTCACCCAATGGTAGATTGATATGTAGAAGCTCTTCAAGAAAGAACAGACTAGGAAACCAAAGTCATGAATGCTAACAGTACTTTTATTATAACAATACAGTAATAGAATCTTGAAAGTTTGAATGTACCTCCCCTCATTTTCCTTTATCTTCATTTGAACTAACATCTTGTCTGAAACTTACCTGGGTTGCAGTTCCAGCCTGAGATTTCTTTTATCTGACTGTTGTCTTGTTGTAGTTCTTCTTTCTCTTTCTATTTTTTTTTCCTTCCGCCCATTACATAAGCCCCAAGTAAACCAGCCTCCTCTTAAGCTGAGTGAGACAATGTGCAGTGCTCCTACATATATCCAGATGGATGTAATTCTTTGGATAATAAAAGAAACTATAACCAGACAGAGTTGGACCATTCATGTTTCATGTCCTTGAGTTTAGCCTAGTAGCTAAGTTATTACAGTAAAAAAAGGGTGTCGCAAGGAAGCTAGATTTAATGTGGGTGAACTGCATGCACATGGCCTACAAAAGAAACGGAATACAAATAAATGCAAGTGAATCTTCACCAGCTCTTATGCTTTTGCTCAGTTTCACAGTGCTGATTGAAAAGAATGGATCTGGATTGGCCTGGAAATTTCTAGAAGTAGTATAGTATATAGCAGAGTGGTTCTCAAACTTTTCTTTACCATGGATCCTCTTTAAATAACTTTTATGGTCATGGAACATGGCCATGGACCCCATTCCAAGACAATTCAAAATTTAAATCATAACATTTCTTCAAGCCTTCTTGGACCCCCTGTGATTATTTCGTGGCCTTCCAGGGGTCCATGGACCACAGGTCTATGAATCACTAATTTAAGGGTTTCAACATATTGGTTAGAGAGATTACCTTTCCCCCCTTGTCTGTTTGCTTGCTTGTTTGTTTATTTATTTAGTAATCTCTATAGCCAACTCAACCAAGTAACTCAAGATGTTAACTACATATCCAATATTTGTAAAAATAGGGCAGGGGGGGAAAACCTTCTGCTGTCTCTATTGAAAACTTACAAGGATATTTCTGATAATATTTTTTAAATATTAAGTATTTAGTAACATTGTAGAACAGATTTGCATCACATTATTTTCTCATGAGAACTTTTACTCTTTTTAAAAAAAAGTAAACAAGTAACAACTTTCTATAAGTTGGTTCCACAGTAATAATCAATTTAGCATTCCAGCCCACTTCCCCTTGTGGTCCCAGGCTATAACAGAGAGATCATGAGCTTGTTAACAGTTAACATATATATTTTCTTTTGATAGAACACTGGTGGATAATTTTGACTGGGCAATTTCCTTCTTATCTATTGTTATATTAGCACATTTTTTCTTTGTTTTATCTTCTTATTAGGCTGCTTTGTGGAGAGACCTTGTGGCTAAATGACAACACAAGTTATTTTCCTGTTCAGGAACTTTCAAAGTGAGTCTCTTATGTCTTTAGTTAATATGATCAGGTAATGTACTGTATGTGAGATTACTGTCTGGTACTTGAGAGTAGATACTATAGAGATCTACATTTGAAAAATGTAATTTGATTTCTCGATGAGTATGCAAGTTCACTTTCATCTAAATGGGTCTGTTACTGAGGTGCTATGGCAGTCACCAAGACTGCCACTGAATCCTGAGAAAAAACAAGTCTGTTCAAAACTTACAAACATTCATTTAGTTACATCCATCCAAAGTTACAATGGTATTGAAAAAAGTGACTTACTACTGGTCCTCTTGCTTATGATCATTAAGGCATCCCCATAGTCACAAGATCAAAATTTGGGCAATTGGCAACCCGCATGTATTTACAATGGTTGCATTATTCCGGGGTCATGTGACTGCCATCTGTGAACTTCTTAGTCAACTTCCCACAAGCAAAATCAATAGGAAGATAGATTCACTAAATGATTGTATTATTTACTTAACAGCTGCAGTAATTCACTTAAAAACCATGGCAAAAGAAATCATAAAAGCAGGTGTGGCTCACCTAACAACTGCTTTGCTTAGCAATGGAAATTCTGGTTCCAAGTAAGTCAAGAACTACCTATATTCCAAACAATGTACATGGTTCAAGTCACATTTTACCCTTCAATTCTGAATCTCTGAATAATTGCAATCTGTATTTCACACACTGCTAAAATCACTGGGGATTGAGAAGGGTGTTTTTTTTTTCCAATTGAAGTCATGAATTTATTGAACTAGACAGGGGCCAATCTAAAGAGCTATGCCCTAAGCCCCATATGTGTCCCCTATGCTGGCTTGTAAGACATCTCTAGCTGAGAAATCATTGATTGCATAGACAATATTAACATGCTTGATGTAAAACTGAACTTTGCTTGCACATGAGGAATACTGGACAACATGTGCAAAAAATGATTAGTTGTGAGCTTAACGTTAGAGAATGTCATAAATGCCGCAAATACTTCTAAGATAAATAATGTAATCTAAGTGCCATCATACTAAAAAGTTTTATTAAAAAATCAGATTTGATCAAAGCCAAAATGGCTAGCAGTGTATTTGGAAGTCCGCAACTAGAAAAGAAAAGTTACGTCTCACATCCTGGACATAAATTGTTTCAACTTCTACCCTCAGAACAACGCTATAGAGCATTGCAGAGCAGAACAACTAGACACAAGGATAGTTTTTTCCCGAATGCCATCACTCTGCTAAACAACTAATTCCTATAACACTGTCAAAATATTTAATAAGACTGCGTTATTCTTATTCTTGTCATCCTTCCTGTTTCCTGTCTCTTTCAACTTATGACTATAACCTTGTCGCTTGTATCTTTACAATTTATATTTATTTCTTATCTAGTATGATTTGACTGCTTTTAGTAACCTATGACTATCACCAAGCGTTGTATCTTATGATTCTTTTTTTTTTTTGTAAATTTTATTTGAGTTTTCACAAAGAGAAAAAAAATACAAATAAAACGTCTTTTTTGAAAGCAGCATAATCCCGGGTTACATTTCTTCGTACAGACACAAATTCAGGTTCATGCTCATTTTTATATTCTATTCCATATCTTATTACTATTTTACATTTTCTGCATAGCTTCTCCCCTCTTTTAATTTTCTCAATTTTATTTTAATTATCTCATTTCAATTCAAATCATTGTATTTATATTTTTTGTCTGTCCTGTTTCAATTATCTATTATCTTTTCTCATTAAACAAAATTTCTCCTGTAGTTACTGATTGGAGTATGATGCTTTTATATCTTTTCCCTAAAGTTGTAACATTCAATATAATACATAACTTCCATTCGGATTCTGCTTGGTACATTCTTAAAATACACACTGTATTCTTAAAAAAAGAAAAAAATTATAAATGTATATAATTAAAACAAAATTCCATTCCAAGTCAATTCTATCATTAATATTAATATTCATAAAAGTCTTAACATCTTTAACTATTTTCAATTAAATATCATACTTCTATGGGAACAATTATAAGCTTTCCATAGTTAATTCCCCCCCCCTTGCACTTATATTTTATAAAACATTAACTAATTAAATGTTCCTGTTCCTTCCTAATTCAATTTTCTCATTTCTTTTATTCACAACATTTCATTAAATTACACCATTTTATCCCTTATTTTAATCATACATTGTTTTCAATTTTCTAAAGTTATTTATATTACTAATATAACAATACAATCTTATGTACCTTTACAGAATTCCTTTTTCAGTTAGATTTTCACCCATTATCTCTAAATAGGTCCTGTTTCTCTATATCTTGCTCTGGTCCTTTGTAACTTCTTTTCCTTTCCTTCTTCCCTCTCTTCTTCTCTCTCCCCTTTTTTCCCTTGTCTCTCTACCTCTATTTCTCTCTTCTGTATTCCCCTCTTCTGTTGCTTTCCAGTATTATACTTGTTTTTCAAATTATTTTTCTTTTCTTTGGTTGTTTTTTTAAGTCTTAAATTCTCCATTCTCTTGCCCACCTTTCCTTTTCCTTCCCCACATAAAATTACTTGTTCATTAAAGATGGCTTCTTCTTTGTCCCAGTCTTCTTGTTTTGCAGTCTTTTCTTGTTGTTTCTCATAGTTCCAAATCTCCATTTCTAAGAATTGAAAAACGAAGCCAAAAGAACCCTTCCCTTCTTGTGCATCTTCTTTGTACTTTTTAAGTTCCATTTTCAATTCATCCAGAAGTGGTGCTATTGTATAAATTTTTAAACAACCACCCGATTGATTTTAGTCATTCAAATATAATAACCAAAAATCCAAAGATCATCAAATAATCCAAATACATGCAAGCTGCTTCTTTTTTGCTATTTTTTTTTCACTTTCTCTTCCTGGGGTTACTATTTAGTTGCAAAGTCTCAGTTAAAATGTATCTTTTAGAAGTCTTGTTGAAGTTTTACTTTAGATTCTTTTTAATTCCAGGCAGTCTCCTCCCTCTTCCAGATCCTGCCCTTATTCTTTTTCTCTCCCTTCCTGCTTATGAAAAAGAAAGTTTTTAACGTCCAGAAATCTTTATTATCCCTTTGGCATTTTGTTTTATTTTCAGCTTAATTGCCTATTGATGTCAAAGTGGATTTTTCCGATTTCTTATTTAAGTCTCTTAGTTGTCAGTATAGGGAAGGAGAGAGAAGGAAAAAAAGCCAAACTTTCCCTATTCACTTTCCTTCACTGCTTCCAACTCTTCTTTGGGAGCGATGTTATTTTTTGTAAGTTTAAATTCCAGGGTACCTTGGTTGTTGCTTTTACAATTTAACCCGGTCAGCCAAAACTTTCACTTCTTATCTTCCTCCTGCACATTCTTTTCTGGTCAAGTTCTTCTTTGTGGTGGCCATTTCTGACCACTGCTGCAACCGCCTTCAGGAAAGGGAGTAATGGCCAGCTGAGGAGAAATGCAGCTCTCCTCGACCCTGCTGGTGGTCTTCCCCCTCTTCACCACCTCTACGGGGTGGCTTAGCCCCAAAAACAGCCGGCTTGGGGCACTCCAGCGGCGAGCCCAGACAGAAACCACGATCACGGATTTCTGTCTGTCGCCAAAGCCCTTCAAACTGGAAGACTCCTATCTTATGATTCTTGATGATGTATTTTATTTTTTCTTATGAGAGTTTATGCACTAAAGACAAATTCCTTGTGCATCCAATCACACCAAAGAATTCTATTCTATTCTATTAAGTGTATTCAAGAAAAAAAATGAGTAAAATAAATGTGATAGAAAACACATTTTTCTGTGCCTGTAAAAGTCAAAGAATGAGGAAAGGAAGAATGTAATGCACCAGAATGAAGATGGTCTAAATTTGTAGAATCCATTAATACCTACATAGAAAAGGAACAGTAGGCAAATTATGAATGAAAGAGCTAGATATATATCAGAAAAAAAAGGCTAGTCTCATCTAAGTTGATGTGTATGATATGAAAGTAGCAATGCATGATATATTTCAGTGAATTGTACTAATAGGCTGAAAAACAGCTTCTATCCCAGGGCAGTAGCTCTTTTGAATTCTGCTGTATAGTGCAGTATTGGTGTAGTGTCGGGGGGTTTCAGTTCAATGTGTGGAGAGTGAAGGATGTGTGTTTATGTTTATTTTCATGGTCATAGTCATGGTCATGATGTGCACTGAAGATGGTGTTTGATTTCATTGTATGAGGTGCAATGACAATAAACTAATGGAAGAAGCAGATATGAATTCAAGAAAAAACTATGCAACTTTTTGGATGAATTCAATGTTGGGGTAGAAAATATTCTGTCAGACAAGGAACTTTTTCATAAAACTCTGAATCAGGAGAAGGTTCCAACTTCCAACTGGTATGCTAAAGAACTCCAGTGGAAAAATAATAACTAGGTATAAAGGAGATCAAGCAAAAATGAAAGGATATTGAAATATCATACAATAGGTATGTCAACATCCAAGACACATTAGAATATATTACCTACTTACAAGAACTTCTTCTAGTACTAGAAGATGAACTAGAAGGTGAACTAAAATCAGTATTCTGATAACTACAGAACTGGATAGCTAGCAGAATACTGTAATGGGCTGTAAGAATAATCTTGAGGATCCAGAAGAGTAGCTTCAATTGATACAAAAGTCAGACAAAGGAAAATTGAATGCAAAGCAGAAATGTAATTTGAAAAAATGCATCAGACTAGTTTGTTAGGGTTTGTTTTGTTCTTTTCAGATAAAGGCAGGGAGTGGGACACAAGACACATTCAGATTCTGTTACCATACCTATATAATAAAAGTATTATTAACATTCATAACTTTGGTTCCCAGTCTGGTCAATTTTACACCCCAAAAAGCTGTAAAATACTTATTGAAATATGGCAACCAATTGCATAAGAATCAGAAAAATTCTAGCCCAGCTGTAGCAGAAAATCTGGAGAGTTTTCTGGACAACCCAGTAGTCAACAGACTGGAAGAGGTCACTCTATATTCTGAAACCAAAAAAGTAGTGTTAATAGACTTGACAAATTTTCACATGCTAGCAAAATAATGCTTAGGATCATCCAATGAAGATTACAGCCCTATATAGAAAATGAGATGCCACATATTCACGTTGGCTTTCAAAAAAGTTGAGGAGTATTGTTTCTGATGCATGATGGATAATTGAGAAAGTGAGAGAATACCAAGAATAAATCACTGTGTGCT
Source organism: Pseudonaja textilis (assembly GCF_049901715.1). Classification (NCBI taxonomy): domain Eukaryota; kingdom Metazoa; phylum Chordata; class Lepidosauria; order Squamata; family Elapidae; genus Pseudonaja; species Pseudonaja textilis. The sequence goes on from NC_141993.1 coordinate 65,923,579, forward strand.
TTATTGATTATAGAAAGTCCTTTGATTGTGTCAATGACATCAAACCGTAGAATGTTCTCAGAAAAGAATGGGAATATAGTATTGTGTAATCAGTTAGAATTATTAGAAGCAGCATTTTAAAACCACAGGATTTGTCACAGAGACCCAAGAAAATACAAGGCAGACAATCAAGCTACATACCAGAAGAATCAAAACCACCGCAAAACAGGGGATAGAATCAGGGGTGGGATTCAGTTTTTTTAACAACCGGTTTTGGGGCATGGCTTAGTTAGTGGGTGTGGCTTGGTGGTCATGTGACTGGGTGGGCGTGGTCAACTCAACATCAGTCATGTCAAAGGGTGCTTCTCCTCGCCTGGCCTCTCATGACAGTGGGGATACTGCAACAGTCATAAGTGTGAAAAATGGTCATAAGTCACTTTTTTCAGTGCCATGCATCTGCCCATTTTGTTACATGGAAATTACAGTTGGAAAAGGCAGGACAAAATTTATATTAAATTGACCAACTGGAATTGCAGTACATAAGAAATCTGTGTTTCAAAACAAAAAAAGAAAAAAAAGAAAAAAATACAGTTAGAATGAATATTATAGAAATGGGTGGAATGCAAGAGTGAGTGACCAAAATAAAACCTGGAGCTATTTAACAAATGAAGTTGTCATAAACTATTTTCGTCTATGGTTATCATCTTCAAAGACCTTCATGGCAGAGGAATACGCTGCAAGCATGTTTTTTCATGATTTGCCTTTGCTGTGGTATGGTATTTTTACCTTTGATTTACAGTAGTTCTTGACTTTTTATCACAATTGAGTCCAGAATTATGATTAATGTAGATTATAATTAGATTATAATGTGGATTGTTAAGCAGGGCACCCATTTAACACAAACTCCATCTCCCTCCGTTGTGATCATCAAGTGAAGCATGGTGCCTCAAGGGGTGGGGGAGCCCCAGGAGGTTGCATTGCAGCACATCTCCAGGTCACACATGGTCTGCCTCTGGCATCTCTTGGCCTCCTCCTTCCCCTATTCAGAAGCCAGGTGGCGCCATGCCAGCAGCAAGCACCATTATGGGAGAAGCTGCAATTTTCAGACTATGATTGTGGCCACACCCAAACTGGCACCTGGTGGCATAAAGTGGCCTCTGTGTAGAGAGACCACCTGGCAGTTTGGCTCTTTTATTTCTCAAAGTTGATTTCCAAGCATCACCTTTCGAAAGAAGCCATGTAATGCCATCTCAGAAGCAGGTGCCATTTTGGAAGCTGCCATAATTGAATTGCAAGAATTTTGATTGCTTCTGGGATCACACCATCCAGCTTCGGTATGGGAAGGCTGTATGGCACATCAGCTGCTTCTCCTTGGAAAAGCAAACTGCAGAAGAGATAAATGGAGTGAGACATGATGGGGCATAGGAAGTCCAAAGATGTGGGCCCAGTGGAGCAGGAAGCAAGTCCAACCCTGAGAGGACCAAGCCGGATGGGAAGTACATCCAAGGGACTTAGTGGGGAAGGATGGGGAAGAAGATAGGAAGGTGGAGTAGCTGCAATGTCCCTGCGGTTTGTCATAAGGAAAGGCACATTGTCAAGTGCCCAAATTTTATTCATGTGACTCCAGGGGTGCTGAAATAGCCATAACTTCAAGTAAGGTGAAGTAAGTCCCTTTGTAAGTGCCATTTTAATTCTGAATGATCATTGAAGGGATGGTAGTAATTTAAGGATTATCTGTACTGATTAAATATTGTTTTTTTCTAAGTATTTTTGTGGAATTGCCTTATTTAGCTTATCTCTTAATTGGGCTTAGCGCAACATATATTCTAAACTTTGTAAAATTAGAGCCTACAATACATATTATAATAAATAGCAGAGCTACAATTCACAAAGTGGACAATATACTGTACAGCTTACCTGCTTTAGACCTTGGCTAGCTCAGCACCTCCTGCTCTTCCTCCTGGTCTGAGGTTGCAGGACACACCACAGCTACAATCCCCCCCCCCAAGTGTGTGAATTCAGATTTTATAGAAGAGATTTCCCAATTCTTTAGCTGTGAAAAAGCTATCTTTTTGCAAACCAGTGGAGTAGCTAGGTGATTTTACATTTTACATTTACATAGTTTCACTTGGATCCCTGTTAAAAATTGCTGTAGTGTATAGTAATAAACCTGCAAACAGCTTAGCATTTATCTTCTACATTGCTCTTTGTTTTAAAATTGTGTCCAGATGCTTCACCTGTTGCAGTATACAAACCAACCATGCTTTCCTAGCTCTGGTAAACAAATGCTTTCAGCATGTTTGATTTGGTAGTGTTAATTCCTTTCAATCAGAAAACTACCTCTATTTCAACAGCACTGAGGGAGCTGAGCATTGAGTTCAATGTTCAACACATTTTCACAGGAATACGTTTCATCCTAGAAATGGATCATAAAATAATAACGGTGACAATAACAACAAAACATCCTCCCCCAACCACCCACAACGCCTTATCATTTCTGATTCTACAATAGATATTAGAATTCTGACTTCAGGGCTGCCGTCTGGTTATTGATAAAGAAATAGGGTGATTCTGGACAAACTGGGTGGAAGAAAAGCAAGCGGCAGGTTACAAGTTCAACTTTTCGAAGATGTAAATTCAAGAGTAATCTGACATCTCCGTCTGTGTGTGGAGGAGACAAACTGTCCCTGGTCCCAAATAACAGTCCTGGAGAACTCAGTAATATCTTAGAAAACCGCAAGGAATCTGTGGGCGTTTCCTGTTTACTATTCTTCCGTTTCTTTGTAAGAACGTTGTCATTTTCAATCAAAGCAAATAGTGGAGCAAAGCAACCTTGCGTCTGGAAATCCCTTCTATCCCTCAACCCTGAGTTCTGAGACGAAAGGAAAACTTACATTTCACGCTCTTGCGAGGAAGTTATTCTAGAGTAAGCGCGTCGGAATCGCCTTTGGGGTGCAAAAAAAAAAGGTGTTTTTTTTTCCCACCCGTGAGAAAAACGAGACTTAGGCAACGCCTCTTCTGCTTCCTCCCACACAAGTCTAAGGGGCCCTGCTAGGGAAGAGGATAGGGCGGGGAAGGCGGCAAAGAGCAAATGGAGCTAGATATAGGAGGAGGAGGAGCAAGAGGCCCGAAGGAGACCGTGCAGTTCGGAGTATTCGAGGGAAAACATTCCCCGTCACAGGAAGTTGCATTCGCCAGAGACTATTCCCTTGTTAATCGTACAAAGGAGGAGCTCGCTGCTTAATTGCCTGCATTCAAATGACGAAGAGATGCGCGGGCTGCGGTTGTTTAGAAAAGAAACGAGCGGTCTCTTGTCTACATCACGGGACTAAGCCCGTTGTCTTCATCGCTGTAAAATCAACGACCTAAATCCATAGGTTTAGTAGTCTATAAATCTTTGCCATGGATTAAGAAATAACAAAGCACCCATTATGCCTTTACTCCAACCTGTTCCGTCTACCACCCCAAGTGGGTTTTTTTTAATTTTTTTTTAATTCTTTGGGTCGGTGGTGAATCTTGGAACAAGAAACGAAGAATGGCCTGAAATTTAATCCGAGGCGGGTGCTTTCTGGTAGCACAGTCTCTTCCCATTTTTTCCCTTCATTACAAAACTACTCGTTTAGTATATTCAATTTATTTTAACTTAAGATATCAGGGTGTGCCAGGGGATCTTGGTGGGTACTCAAAAGGGTATTGACTGATGCTCTGACAGCTCAGCGTTAGAAAAATCAAACATTCATTTTGTTACCTAATAAACCATGCACACGGCCTCAGTGTAATTCATTTGTTGTGACAGGAAATGGGAAAATGGGATAAAACCTTTTCTTGGCAGCACCGAATTGTTTAATGTAGAAAGAGCAAAGTAATATAATGAAACAAAATGATCCATGGTTGTTGGAAGTTGGGCTGTTCATTTTTAGGCTTGTTTATTAGCCATGAAATAGAAACATCATTACTGAACTTGTAACAGTGTAACAGTGTCCAAGAACAGAGGGTAGAATATTTAGAAATAGATGGAAGATTATGCATACAAATATAGTACTTTGTATAATGAATGAAAAAAAAAAATCAGCTGTCATTTACAGAGATGTCTTCACTTTTCCTGACATTTGGATTTTTTGTCTCAGCACATCTGGATAATACAAACTGGACAGGCCAAGATAGATCATTTTATTCCTGAATATTAATATTAATATTACAAATTTAAATCTGAATGCAAAAGAAATTGCCTATCTTTAAAATGAATTTAAGATTATAAACAGAGAAGCATGCTAATGAAATATAACCACCTATTCTACAGGAACATAAAAGTAAGTCTTTAGTTTTAGTTTGCTAAAATTGCAATTATTATATTTATTTAAAGTACAATTTTTAAAGTACAATTGTATTTATTTAAACTAATTTTTCCTTTCAAACTAATCAGAAGTTAGAAATAAATTCACGGAGGAAAAAAGACTCCAGAACACCAACAACAGTGCCAGTTTTAATTTGCCAAACAACAGCTCAAGGCCTCACAATCCACAGACATTCACAAAATTTCACTTGGCTTGTTTGCTTTGACAATTTTGTGTGGCCTTTTAGGCATTCTGCAAAGTACAGGTAGTCCTCAACTTACCACAGTTCATTTAGTGACCGTTGTTATGACCGTAAAAAAGTGACTTATGACTGTTTTTTCACACTTACAACTGTTGCAGCACCCTCATGATCACATGATCAAAATTCAGACATCTGGCAGACACTCATATTTATGACAATTGCAGTATCTCATATGATCACCTTCTGTAACCTTATGACCAGCAAGGTTAATGGAAAAACCAGATTTATTTAACAACCATGTTACTAATTTAATAATGGAATTATTCACTTGACAACTGTGGTAAGAAAGGTAAAACTCACTTAGCAAATGTCCCACTTAGCAACAGAAATTTTGGGCTCACTTGTGATCATAAGTTGAGGACTACCTGTATGAGATAATTTATGACAGAAAAAAAGAACCATTCTCCCCCCAGTCAAACACAACTCTGCCCTCAATGAAATCGAGTTTGACACCTCTGTTCTAGAACCATGAGCAGTTGTAAAAAGGTCTTGCTAATATATGATATATTCTAGAGCAGTGTTTTTCAGCCTTAGCAACTAAGATGCATGGACTCCAACTCCTAGAATTCTTCTAGAATTCATACTAGAAACTAGCTAGTATGCTAATGTGCTAATTGAAATCCAGACATCTTAAAGTTGCCAAGGCTGTGAAACACCATTCTATTTCTTGCCACATAAGAGTCCACAATCTGGTTGCTTACATAATATGAGAATACTGTGCCCATAATCAGATTTTTCAGCAATCTCATTTTTCATAAAAATGTCATATAACGAAGTGATAAACTAACCGCTAGACAAGAAACAAAAGCAGCAATATAGATTTTTTTCTGAAGTCAGGAAGAAAGACAAGACATCTGGTTATGTCTGATTGTTGTGCCTTGGTGCAGTTCATTCAAAAAATATGAAATCCTATTAAAAATAAAACATACATGATTTAGATGAACTCCAGTCCAGATCGTTCCTTTTTAGAAGCAAAACTTTTTAAATCTTAATTTATAATGAAATTACCAAGAGACTTACCAGTAGGAAGCAAGCTCCAAGCAAAAGGGTTTTCGTTTTAACCTCAAGATCCATTGGGAATTGGATTAAGAAACTGCTGGCATCTGTTACAGCTTCTGCTGCCAATCCTTTCCATTTCCTGGTGATTTTTCCAATTGATGATTTTTGATTGAAATATTTTATCTGATTTTAAACAAGTAATAAAAATATTCAAGAAAGATGCCATACTGTACAGTAAGGTCTGGTGCTAAGAATGACCCTATATGCAGCTATGAATTTCATAATTTCATGTGTGTGTGTGTGTGTATATACTGTATGTATATATATATATATATATGTATGTGTGTGTATGTGTGATGTATATATAAATTCAGTGTGTGTGTATTTCTTCATTTTGTAATAAGGGTAATAATATTATCAATGCACCATAGTCCTAAATACAATGTGACATTTCACCCTTAGTGAAAAATCAGAATTTGAATTCTATTGATACATAAAACATTAGCTATGAAGGTCTTAAAATGTGTAAGCAAGCACACTCAGTAATCAGCAGAACATATTATGGACCATATGAATATGTATTAAAAATAATAAGCATGAATTAATTATTAGCTAATTGGTGTAATTATCTTATACAGTTTGCCTTATGAGAAAACTTTGTGTGTGGCTTCACTCATTGTAATTCATTCACTGACTTAAATATGATATTTTCACTTACAGTATGTATTAATTTTTTTCTTCGGATTCAGTACTGAAATGTGAAATAATTTTATAATTGTTATGACATCATTCTAAAGATATTAGTTTTAAGAGCATTCTGGTCAGAAATGCAAAATGCATATTAGCATAATAAACAATAACAATAAATATATGAGTACCATCCTCCAGTATATCTTCTAAATTATTATCATATTATATATTATCAAGACTTTATATTGAAATATAAAGTCCGTTGGCTACAAAGAAGAAAAAGAAAACAATGGAGAGGACTGTATGCAACAATCCTATTTCTGCTCTTATGAAATAATAGGTTTATCAATATTTAAACTTAATATATTCCAACACTGAAGGGTGGCCGAAGACATCGCGTATCATCTTACCTGAAAATGAATATCCCTGTTAGCATGGCATGATAAACTAGGTCCATGCAATTTCAAGATGTTTTATCTGGCTTCATTCTGAATAACAAATCTTGGTTGGCAGATGTAACACTTCTGCTTAACATGTCCAATGGCTGTGCCTAGTGGTGCTTGAACCTCAAGCTTTAAGGGAAAAAAACATGCAGCAGAATTCAAGAGCAGCATTTTGTCTCACATTGAGATGTGTTAACAGGCTCTATTACTGTAGTTAGGGTTGAAAAGCACATGGAAAATTAAGACAATGAATGATCAAAATTTACTTGAGCATGGAGTTGGACTAGAAGACTTCCAAGGTCCCTTCCAATTATGTTATTCTGTTAAAAAAGGGACTTAACTGCTAATGGGAAACAGAAGAGCTTTAATATGTTGTTCTTACGTTTTATGTCCTTGGTTTTTTTACTTTTTGTGGTAGCATTAAATCACAAACAGCAAGAGCTTGACTTGCTCAGGATCACTGAATGAATAACCTTATGTACACTAACATATGTGAGTTGCAAAAAAAAATCAACAACCACTATCTGATAGCTGAGTTTGAGTTTTTTCAACCTCTTTGCTTCCACCTAATAGTCATAAGGATGTTTGTAGCTTATATTTGATACCCCTAGGTTAGATATGAACCTAATCTCCCTAATCTGTCCCAGCATTTAACAGCTACTTCAGAGAACTCTTATAAAGGAGTTCTAGAGGAAGACAACAACTTGGGGACAGTTATTGTACATTAATTATTATTGTGTCACCCTGTTTCTGGTTCTACCAGTATCCTCATAAATAGGAAGTCAAGATACATACATAGCACATAAGTATGTGTAACAAAAATCTTCATAATTAAATACTATGGTAATAATAACCATTTGAGAGAAAAAATTGAACACTAATTTCTCTTTCTGTGAAGTTGCTTATACTTTTTGATATTCTAGGAAAAGAACTATTGAACAAAGCAGCCCAAATGAGCAGATGGGTTGAGTTTACCTTTTGTAGGCAGCAAATACAAGGACAGCAGCAACAGACACAATGAAACTCTCTTGACAATTGTATGACTGGTTGGTTTGTACTATCGAAGAGTTTTATGGTAAATGATCTGCAAGGCCCATAACAGTTCAAATTATAACCATAATTTTCTTCAACTGCAAAGTATACCCCACTGGCCCATGGGATTTTCTACTTCATACTTATTACAAGTCTCATAGCCACTTATCACTGGAAAAAAAGAAACATTGATAAGTTAAAGAGCTGTGTCAAAGTCTTTATATATTACTAAAAGTGCAAGACAATGCATCATAGGGCAACAGTTTTGAACCAATGTACCTCAAATGAGCTAACTTACAGAATGCATCCAAAATGACTTTCAAGAGAAATTTGAGAAATTTCATTTTGGTGTTAATAAATGCATGCAGTAGCCCAAGAAGAAATAAACAAATATTCAGTAACATACAATGTAAATAGTGTAACAACCACAATGTAAGAAAACAGATAAAATACTATCAGAATACATCTATGAACACAACTAGTAGTCTGAAGACACAATGCAAAATCCTTAATTTCACAACAAATGAATAGACTTAACCTAGTTTCAGTTGGAAAACTAAACATCCTTGACCAACTGAAATCCAAACATGCTGAGGAATTCCTGGAAATTTGGCACTCAAATAAATCAGCTAGCAACAGGCTTGTAGATAAATAACATTTACAAAACATGCAAAAGAGAAATAAAAAATTTAAAAAGGAAACAAAAAACCTAGAACTGTTTTTTCGTTCTTTTCATCAGCAGGGATTTCTAACAGCAGCAACACAGACAAACAAACAGTAGACAGCAGCCTAATCAAGGAAATACCAAGGAGGAAATGAAATTTCCACTAACACTGATAGGACAAGCCACTGTATAAACAGATAGGAAACCTCATTGCTTTCTTGCACTGAAAATGTTACCTAGTTGGGTAACAAAAAGTCTGCAAGAAAACAACCAAACTTGGAGAGCACCAAGGACTTCACATTCAATTCTGAGATATTCTCTCCTATTAGAAGTGCCAAATGACTGGTTAATCACTGCCATAAGAGATTAAAATAAGTTCATCATAATCAGGGGGAAAAGTGAAAGAATATGGAGAAGCATCTAACAATGTATTGCCAGTGGGAGTGTCTGCATATCTACAAATACCACTCCTGATATTCACCATATCCAGTACTAATTCTTAAAAAAAAACAGTAATGTCATTTAAAAATCAGTAAACAGGAAGGTGACATTCTTAAGCCCCTAGCATCAACTTTCATTACAAAAAGAACTCTCAGAATGCAACTGCCTAAAAACATTTTTGTAAAATAAAAATGCTGTGCTATAGCAGTCCATAGTTGTGGCCTTGGAATTAAAAAGGCTGGGTAAGACTGGGTGATAAATACATCCTGAATAGATGAAAGGATTGATGGGTCATAACTTTCCTAATTTATTTTGTAGTAAATGAGAGTTTTGAGACCAGCTGTCATTTTCACTCTAGATACTGTTTTCACTCAGGGTGAAACTTACAATATTGTGTCAATTTTCTTTGCTAAATTAAGTGATGTGATGATATTTTATTGTCCTATATTGATTTCTCCTACAGTCATCCTTCATAAAATAGTAAATTGGAGCCAAACTGGTTCATAATCAAAAGGGAGAGCTATTTTTGTTCATAAAGGACAGTCGAATAAACCAGAGATTTCTGTGAAGAAAATATTATTTTCATTTATTTCTCCTTGGAGTTCTCTAAATAACCCATGGAAATATAAGAGCTGAAATCAACTCACTATTACACTTGATTAAATTATATATCTGGAGCACCTTTTCAAGACCTTCTTTTTCTAAATAATCTTCATTATTCTCTTATATCTTCTAATATTTGAAGTGCTAAAGCAAAGGCTGGTTTTAAACCAATATCAAAGTTGTGGAGTTGTAGTTGAACAGTATCTGGAAATGCAGCTTCCTGTTATAAAGGAAACAAAACTTCCTTTATAACAGGAAGCTGCATTTCCAGATATTGTTCAAGTACAATCCCATCTTTTTGTTAATAGTGTTGTCACTCTAGAATACCCTTATACTTAAGCCAAATTTATCTATTTAACTGAATGCAGATTTACAAGTGGCTATTTAAAAGTCTCCCAAATGGCTTTTGGTGATGGTTGAAGAGAATTGGACTTGAATTTTAATTCTGATGACTTTTAAATTTTAGTCCTAAGGCTACATTTTACAAACTACAAACTTCAAACGCACTTTAAATCACGTATAGTGCTTCATTTCCCAGGCACACTTAGGTAAGATAATCCAAATGTACATTTAGATTTTTGCTATTTCTAGTGCCACAATTCACAAATTCTAAATATTTTACTTAAATGTTTTGCTTCATTAATTAAAATAGCAATTCACTTTCCATAAGGGCTGCCCAGAGGTATTCAGCCAGCTGCTATGGTTGCATTTAGCTGTAGCATGAACAATCCTTTCTCTAATTAAATCCCAATGCATTATTATTTCTGCTAAAGTTTGTTATGCTATAATGAAGCTAAAATTCTTTTTTTAAGTTTTAGTAAAGATTGCAGAATTAATTGCACACCTGGCTTTTTTATTTAATTATAGCAGCACTCTAGAGGTATATTGATACTTTGATGTTAACTAACAATGTGTTAGGACAAAGCAATTTGCCTTCCTCAAGATATTTTTGGTTATAACATCAAAATTCCTTGATGGATGTTGAAATCCAATTGTATATACATCATTCTTGGGATTAGATACATCCTACATATAGATATTGGTATTAGAAAGATGAATAAATTATACAGAAATGAATAAAATGAAATACTCCATATAAAAAGTTATTACTTAAATGTTCTTTACTACATATTTGAATATATTTTATGTACATATCAATCTGTACTGCAAGATATTTCAATAGATTATAACAGATAGATCTGTACTGCTATGTTTTTCCAATTTTCTTACCATTTCAGAGATTATCATATTGTATTTTAAAACTGTAAATAAAATTGCATTTACTGGTCTTTATTGATTAGTTAAAAATGAAGCAGATGACTACATGTAATCTATTCATCCAAATGATGGACACTGGATGATTTTGTATATTGTGACACTGTCATAAAAAAGGTTAAACTTCATAGTTTATAGATGATTCTTCATAGATGATTCACACAAAAAATATTTCCAATTTTAAAAGTAGTTAAATTTTACTTACACTCCATTTTTCTTGATTATATCTTCAAGTTGTTCTGGAAAAAAAAAACAAGACACCTCCAAGAACCAGTAGCAAAATCAAATGTTATATTTGGCAAGACCTTTTGTAATGAAGGCTGATTCTACTCAGATGACTTTTTGCCTTATTTAGCAGTGCTGAGTTTTCTTTTAAAAAAAAGCATTGGGACAAAGTACTTCTGAACTTGCACAAATACAACATTGCACTGCTGCTCCTTAAAGCAGCTACTTTTTAAAACTTCTGAAAAGAACATGCAGCTGCTTTAATTCTATGTTTGTGTAAGTTCCAACTTCCTCAAAGTCATTTTCAGGAATGCACAGAGGTATTCTTCATTTTTTGTTCAAATACCATGAACTATAAACATGTCAATTTTCTACATTATAAAGAGCACTACATTTTTGTCATGTGTATATTCCACTAATTTCTATCCTCCATAATAGTAGATCATGCTATGTTATGATTTTACAATTTTATAAATCCACACACATTGTCTGGATTTGCATATTGATTTTTGAAAGTCAGTGGCCAAATTCTTACAGACAAAAAAACAGCTAAAGAAAAATCTAAATCATAACTTAGTAGAATGTTAATTCATGCTTGGATAATTACTCATTGGCGTCCTGTAACTTGCTCTCCATGGGCAAGTCTTTGAAGCCAAACTAAATATCTAATGTAAGTCTTAAGTGGTCCTTTTTCATTCATTTACTTATCACATAAGCTTATTTTTGAAAAAGATATTTAGTAGCATTCCTTGGTGAGAGGGTATACAATTGATAATCCAGCATTAATTTGTATGAAGTGTCATGCTCTTTTCCTATAATTTTTCAGATCTTTCCCAAGTGAAATTAATGGGGGCGTTAATCATGAGACTTTCACCAAGGGAGCTGAGCTCAAGGTGTCACTGGGCTCTTGGATCAGTGGGAATGATCATTTTCCCCTGACAGATTTTTCCCTATGTAGAAGACACTGTATTCCTAATTTCTTTATATAAATTTGAGGGAAGATAAAGGTTTTATTGTGAATTACAAATTTCTAGACATCAGCTCTTATAGTCACTAAAATTGAATTTTAATCATCATCCAGATAAGCTTAATCTCTGGGGTTGTTTCATAGTTGAATATCAGCAATAAAAGACCAATGCTGTGAGACAAGGCGATGGTATAAGATAACAATAGCAATAGCACTTTAACTTATATATCACTTCATAGTGCTTTTCAGCCATGTCTAATTTACAGAATCGGCATTTTGTCCCCAACTAACTGAGTCTTTGTTTTACTGACCTCAGAAGAATGGAAGTCTTAGTCAACCTTGAGCCAGTTAGGATTAAATTCCTGGCTGTGGACAGAGTTAGCCTGCGATATTGCATTCTAAGATTCAGTGCTGATTAATTCTATATTCTTCTTTGGAAGGTTTTGATGAACTCATCTTAAACAATTTAATATGAGTGGTCTGTTGGAACTATACACAAAGTGGAGTTGGCTATATTTTAAAATACACCGTTTAATTGATTGAAAGCCAAAATAACCTATTATTTCAACATGCCTCTAGAAGCAGTATAAAACTAGTCCAAAGGTTCCTGAGTTTTTCCCCACAGGCTAAATGCAAATTCTATGTATCACCAATGACCACAGTTAAAGCAATGTTATAGATTTAAAAGCAGCAACAAAAAAGTATAGATATTAAGAAGTAAATCCAAATGTGATGACCAGACAAGGGCTTTATTATGTTTCTTAATTTAAAAATGCAGTTGGCTCTAATAAAAGTAGTGATACTAAAAACAGGGTGGGAAAATCTCTATTCTCAGTTGACACCTTTCTAGATCAGTGATTGACCACAGGTGGGCTGTGCCCCAATGGTGGTCCATGAGAAAATTTTGGTGGGCCGCAAAGAAATGCCCCCCCAAAGCAATTAATCCAGGCTGCATGCAAAACGTGGCTGTGCCGACCTCATGACCCACCCACTGACTATCCCCCCTTTGGCTGAGCATAAAGGCCACCTTTGAAAAGCACCACTTTCTGTTGCCTTCCTGATCTCAGTTCTTTCACCCCAGTGAGAGCTATGTTTCTGCTCACTTTCCTTTCCTGTGCAGCGATGGCTGGGGCCATGGGGGGGGGGGGCAGCAAAGACATCATGGCTGCTCTCCCCCCTCAGCAAGCCAGGCCTGAAGGAATGCAAAGAATTACAGGTGAGTGGCAGAGAAATGCATGTTGGAAATGCCAACACACGTTTCCAGCATGCTCTCCTCTATCCCGAAATAGGATTGAGTGGGGGGAAGGGAGCTGGGGGAATGGTAGGAGGGAATGAGAAGACTGGCTGGCTTTCCTTTGGCATGGGGTGGGGTGGGGAGAAGACCAAATGCCCAGACCAAAAGTGTGCCGAGGAAGACGAGCTCCTAATAACCAGCTTATTTGTGCAGGCGAGAGCTCGAGCTTTTCTGGGCTTGACACCACCCTCTTTTGGCCTCCACACAGGGAGGGACCCTTCTCTGCTTGGAAGTGGTGGGAGAAACCTGGAGCATAGCCTCAAGGAGTCCTCTTTTTGTGTGGAGGCCTCGGCGTTTCCAGCCCAGGCCTCCTTTCCTCCCCCACTACAGGCAGCCACACCTGGCAAAGGAGGGAGAGGTTTCTTCTGATTTGGGGGAGATATGAAAAGATGTGGGGAGCTCTGCTTTTCTTCCATTTGAGGGGGAGCCGGTTCCTTCTCGTCCAGATCTTCCCAGCCTCCAGGCACCATGTGGCTTCTTGAATCCTCTCTCTTTCCCCCCAAAGGATGAGAGAAGCCCCTCCTTTCCCTTCACTCTGCCCCAGATATGTTTAAGCATTTACAATTTTGTTATAATTAAATAAGCATTTTTATAAATTATATATAATATATAATATATATATATATATATATATATATATATATATATATATATATGTGGATCTTTGGTTGTTCGGGTTTTCTCCCGCGTAAGATTCGAAGTATCTAGGCAACGTTTCGATGAAGTCTCATTCATCATCTTCAGGCTTCTGTCTCCGGCTCTGTGCTTCTCAGAGTATTTTTTTAATATTAAATCTATATTTAACATAAAAAATAAAAAAAATTATTAAATATGTTATCTTTTTTTAAAAAATGTATTAGTGGTCCTTGGGATTTAAAAGTATGAGTTTGGTGGTCCCTGAGGTCCAAAAACTTAGTGTCCCCTTTCTAGGTAACATCTCTTTTAGATATCTATTTTTAATCCATTAAAGTGGAAGAGACCTCCTAAGCTCTCATACTGTCAAACCTACCCTTGTTTTTGTAGGTAGTCCTTGATGTAGGACCACAATTGAGTCCAAGATTTCTGTGGCTGAGCAAGGCAGTTGTTGAGGCTTGCCCCATTGTACAACCTTTTTTGGCACAGTTGTTAAGTAAATCACTGTAGTTAAGTTAGTAACATGGTTGTTAAGTGTATCTGGCTTGGCTTTGCTTATCAGAAGGTTGGAAAGGGGGATCAGATGAACTTGACTCACTGCAAACATCATAAATACTAACCAGTTATCAAGCATCTATATAAATCACATGACTGTGGGGATGATGCAATGGTCACAAATGTGTAAAATGATCATGTCAAGTGTTGTTCTAACTTTGAATGGTCACTAAATGAACTGTTGTAAGTCAAGGACCACCTGTATTTAGAAGTCTCCATTCTTTTCTGTCCCTTCAATATTATTCTATTTCAGTCTACGTTTCTCTGCTACACGGTTTCCTTTTTAACACCTCTTTTCAGTTTTGCCAATAAAGCTTTGCACTAATGCAATAAGAGTTAAGTCTAGCATTAAAGGGCAATTCTGATACACTTCTGACACAAAGCTGTCAGTGGGTCACAAATGGGTCATGTTGCAAGAATGATAGGCAGGAATTCTCCAAAGATTGAGGGTGATAGAAGAAGGGGACCACAGAGAATGAGGTGGCTGGATGGAGTCACTGAAGCAGTCGGCGTGAGCTTAAATGGACTCCAGAAGATGGTAGAGGACAGGAAGGCCTGCAGGAACGTTGTCCATGGGGTCGCAATGGGTCGGACATGACTTCACAACTAACAACAATTCTCCAAAAGGTGGGAGGCATCTGCTATTAGATGTTTTCAATGATTCCTTTCCCAGGCTGGGAGTTTCTGGAAGCATTAGAACTAAAACTCCGAGCCAAATTATAAATGAACCAGATTTTCCATAAGAACTCATTTTGCAGAACATGCAAGGCTTAAATGTTGCTAGCTAGTTTTGTAGCTGAGATAACATATAATCCCTTTCAGGTTCAATGCATTGTTCAATAGAGTTAATTCAGTAAACCAAGGTGTGGCTAATGATACAAAGGCATGGTGAAAAATTAAAAGAGAATGCTATCCAGCAGGTACAGTAGATGCTACTCAAAACACCAGGAAAGAATAATTCTTAAAGACTTCAGTTATGAGTCAACAAAAGAACAGTGAAAAGGTTTTCAGTCTGCAACAGCTACTCTAATAGTATAAGGCTGCGTAAAGTTTTAGTGATCATGTACTGCACTTTTTTGGGGGGGGAAAGAAAGACCTTCTGAACATCACAGCTACAGAAAGTTGAGCATTGTCCATTTGGTGTTGGTTTTCTAGGAACTGTAATCCAAGAAATCCAGAAGCATTAGCTACCTCTCCTTCACCCAGTTGTATCAGTTAAGTATCCCAGTCAAGAGTTCTAATCCTAAGAAAAATCAGTACAAAAGCCAATAGTTTAGTGGCATTTATAAGGCATGCAAAACATGAAGTCATAATTTATTAGTCTGCACATCCCATTGCAAATATACAAGGGGAAAATTGTGATTAATTTATTCCATGAATTGCACTAACCTGAGATGCATAAAGGACACCGCCACCCCATCCCCAAGAAACAGCAAGTCCTTCCCTAAACCATTCACAATAATTGCAAAAGGGGAACTGAGGCTGAACAGATCAAATACAGGCCAATTAATTTATTTTCCTTCAGGAAGGAACCTGGCAACGTTCACTTTTTCTTTTCTAAAAACAGCACGCAATCCAATTAAAAAAAACACGCACTCACCTTCAGCCTTAGGGTTAAAAGAGCCAACGATTCCGGATACCCTGATGCATTCAAATCCTCATCACCCTCATCCAATGATACATGTACTGAGGCTGACGGATGCTGTCTCCCCCCTCCCCCTCAAAAAATCTCTGGAGGTACAAAGGCTACCCACCACCGCTGGAAGTAAATTACAAGGCTACAGTGTTTGGTAGCCTGGGCTGGAGGAAAAAAGTGGCTGACGAATGTAAGATAAACATAGGCATCTCGGGATAATGTTGCAGGATCTAATCTGGTCGGTCACCGGGATCAGAGTTTTAGTCTTCCGAACTTTCGGACTCGTGATGAAGGAAGCAGAATTCTCTAGCAGAATAAGATTAAGTTCCCTCAGGAGAGGCTCCAGCATAAGTAGTCCGAAAGCTCGGGAAATTAAACCTCTGATCCTGGTGAGCGATTGATCCTGCAAAAAAAAAAGTGTCTGGCCCCTTTATTGCGCTGGTTTCAAGCGCCCTGCCTCTGGACGCGAAAATAAAGATTTACTAGACAGAACTATAAACAGTAAACGGGACATGAATAAACCCCAATACTACTATTATAACTACTTCATCTCTTTTGCGAAAGGAAGAAGCGCCTGGAAGTGCCTGCATCTTAGAGGAAGAAACCGGTTTAATTAGTCCTGCGAGCTAAGCTAAGTTACTTTCCTGTTGTTTCCTTTTCTCTATGATAATGTCTCTGTGCGCCCCAGAAGTCAGAAAGGAAGAGAGAACTTATGTTTCGAAAGCAAGTGAAAATCCAATTTACGTGATAAGATAGTTTCGGTCTCAGGGGAAGGGGATCCTTACCTCGGCTTAACTTCGGCTTCGTTTCTTTACAGCTTAAAGTGCTACACTGTACCAGTGACCGCATCCGCTTTTGTTTTCCACGGATGGAGAACAAGGAGGGGCAGAGGAGGGACGGGGACCAAGTAACCAGGTATGAAAGGGACGGAAAGATATGGGAACACAACGCTAGACTCCGGCTAAGACAAGAATAGGACTTCCGGGTATGTTGTCCACCTGTGGATCTTCGTGCCCTACAAAAGGTCCATCTTTTCTTCTACTTGTAATATTCTTGGGAGGATGAAAGGCCTGTGTTCTAAAAGTAGGCAGAGGGCATTTGGAAGACAATGCAGTTGTCATTTATGGAAAGTTATACAATGCTCCTGTCATGCCCTGATTTCTTTATTCATTACAATACATGATTGCAAATAGCTTCCAGGGTTGGGTTTTGCTTAATGAAACATTAAACATCATTTTCACATTCTCTGTTACATAACTTGGGATTTCCTCTTAAGATATGGGCAACCATACAAACCAATTTATTTAGAAGCAGTCTATTTCAGAAATAACAATGAGATGTATTAAGGTGTGGAAAACCATCTTTTTTCAATCCAAAATATTTCATTTTTCAGTGAAAAGGGGGAAATTAGATCCTTGAGATTAAATATGTACCATCCTGACTTTTATATAGTATCAGCATGAAACTATAATCAAATAACAGACAGCGTCTATCAGTGCTGAGTATGCTCTAGCAATCTCAGATCTTAAAGTTTTGACTCTGCCATAATGCCAAAAAGGGATTTAAGACACAAATATCTTCATTTTTTAAGACATCCATTATCCAGTCAACATCAAATCACAAAATACATTGTTTACATGTCATGACACACCATAACAGACCTGACATTTTTCAGACCTGACATTTACCGTGCAACCATGGCACAGATACTATAAAAAAGAAAAACTATTTTTAAAACATATTTTATTATTTTACTAGCTCAATACCCATCCTTTGCTACAAAACTATGTGGTTGGCCTTAGTTTTTGGGGAGATAAATAAAGGGGGTAAAATTATGCCTCTGCCTACCAGCATCCATTGATATTCATCTAGCTAGCATCCTCTTAGTATGTAAGAGACTTCAGTGCTGTTTGGAAACTGAAACAGTATTTGCTGTGTGAGCAAGAAGGAGACAGCAAGGAGCCTTGGGCATGGCTTAGCTCAGCTGTTCTGTATTAAAGCTGCTTGGTGCTCCTCTGCTTGTTTTTTGCATTTGGAACAGATATTTTTTTCAAGTGGGGAGGGGGAGTAGAACTCCTTAGCATCGGAGAGTGTTAATAATAATATATGAAATACTAATGCTCTGATAGTTATTTCGAAAAATCATTTCTTAGTGAGCACCTAGAAGCCAAAAGGCTCCATTATGGTCATATGTCAAGAACTACCCGTATTTTCTCTTAAGCAGTGAATTGAACTTCAATTGCATAATCAGAAAAATCTGGTTTCTTTCATATAGATTTGAATATTGTATTCATTCATTCATCCATCCATTCAGTCCCCACATTTCCATACTGCCCATCTCACTTAAATGATCTCAGTTGCTTATAATGGAAATACTTTATCATCATAAAAAAATCAGAATCAAGTTAAAAACAAAATTAAAAGATAGGATTATAGTATTAAAAGTTAAAAGGGTGGAAAGAATATCCTCAACCACCAACCATACCCAGCATTCCCTTTGATTCCCATGCCAATTGGCACAGCAAGTTCTTTATGAACTCTTTATGAAGGCCAGAAGAGTGGAGTCCAATTTCAACTTTGGAAGTACGCTGTTCCAGAGGGTGAGGGCAATGACAGAGAAGGCTTGCTTGTAGCCCACGTCTTCTGTAAAATTGAATTTTAGTAGAACTATGTAAAATTTGCCCAAGTTTTTTAAAGGAAAGTGTATATACATCTTTTAAATAAGCAAATGGAAAGTTCCATGTTTTGGAAATATTGTCCTTTCCTGTCTCAATAGCTGAAATCACTCAGAAAAAAAATGCAGATAGGGACAGATAAGCCTATGTTTTTCTCATCACTTGGTACATTTTTACATACTCTAAGAGAAAACATCTTGGAGTTTGATCATCTCCCATTGGAATTGAAACAGTCAGTGTGACCATCAAGTGTTTTTCAGGATTAAATATTGTTTATAAAGGCATTAAATATTATTTGTGATACATTCCACATAACTTCTCAATTGTTTATTGTTAGATTATCCTAGTTAATAAATTAAATATGAATAAATGTATTATTCAGTTTAGTGTTGGATGTTTAGAAATCATAGACTGATTTACTGTATAGGACCTAGCAGAATTAATGCTTTAAAGATCACAGTTTATAATAATCTATATTAAATGGATTTTTAAATAAAATTATGAGGCCTTGTCACTTTTTGCACCAACTAACAGGCAAAACAAGAAAATTCTGGTTTCTGTGGTTTTTAATTGCATCTGAAAAGAAATTATATTTTATCCCCAAAGACTGGGTTTTTGTTGAAGCCTGGACTGCAAAGGATATAGTTACATATTTGCAGATTATTCCATTCCTCTCTAAATAGATTATTGTATAATTCTCTCATGAAATTCAACATGTTGCAATATTACAGATAAGTTGTCACAAGGATTATTCTCTCTTGTCACATCATAATAATTATAAATAATTAAGACTTTCTTTGGAAGCTGTCAAAAGTGTAATTATTTCAACCTGAAGAAGGCACTGACCTGTCACAAAGAATTCTCCTTCTAAGAATTGCTTCAATTCTTGTTTCCAAAAAGATTTCCTGGGTCATAGCTATCAATCTACAGATCAACAATAAATGCTATTTTCTGTTGTGTTACCAGTCAGTTTACACAAAGTATTACACAGTCATAATGATGTAGAGAAACTAACAGCCTTTGGCAATAAAAATATCATGAAAACCAGATTTTCTCCTTTACGGGAATTTCTGTCCTGAAGCAAAAATTGTGCTGGTACAGGTAACATATGTACTAACTCACCCAAAATTGGAACAGACTATAAATCCGTAAAATAAATAACAATAAATAAAATGTATGTGAGCAAAAGAGATGGTAAATAATAGAGAGTGAGAAAGGGACAATGAAAGGAGGAAAAAATTGATTAAGCAACTGATTTGGAGCTTTCCTCCTAGTCTAAACAAGAGTTGCCACAGGGTTGATTATTTAACAGATAACACATAATCATAATTGGAAGGGACCTTGTAGGTCATCTAGTCCAATCCCCCGCCCAAGCGGGAGACCCTACACCATTTCTGACAAATGGCAGTCCAATCTCTTCTTGAAAGTCTCAAGTGATGGCGCTCCCACAACTTCCAAGGGCAAGCTGTTCCATTGGTTGATTGTTCTCACTGTCAGAAAGCTTCTCCCTATTTCCAGGTTAAATCTCTCCTTGTTCAGTTTCCATCCATTATTCCTTGTCTGGCCTACAGGTGCTTTAGAAAATAGGTTGACCCCCTCCTCTCTGTGGCAGCCCCTCAAATATTGGAAGACCACTATCATGTCTCCCCTGATCCTTCTCTTTACTAGACAAGTCAAGCCCATTTCCTGCAACCGTTCGTTATATGTTTTAGCTTCCAGTCCCCTAATCATCCTGGTTGCTCATCTCTGTACTTTTTCTAGAGTCTCAACATCTTTTTTATAATGTGGTGGCCAAAACTGTATGCAGTACTCCAGATGTGGTCTTATTAAGGCTTTATAGAGTGGTATTAGTACCTCACTTGGTCTTGATTGTATCCCTCTATTAATACAACTTAGGATTGCATTAGCTTTTGGGGGCTGCTGTTGCACACTGCTGGCTCATATTTAGCTGGTTGTCCACTAAGACTCCAAGATCCCTCTCATAGTTACTGCTATTGAGCCTGGTTTTACCCAGTCTATATGTATACTTTTGGTTTTTCTTGCCTAAGTGTAGGACTTTACTTTTCTCTACATTGAATTTCATTTTGTTAGATACGGCCCAGTTCTAGTTTGTCAAGATCATCTGGATCTTGAGCCTATCTTCTTGGGTGTTAGCTATTCCTGCCAGCTTAGTATCATCTGCAAATTTGGTAAGTTCCCCTTCTATTCACTCATCTAAGTCATTAATGAAGATATTGAAAAGTACTGGGCCTAAGACGGAACCTTGTGGCACCCCACTGCTTCCTACCCTCCATGTAGACTTAGACCCATTAAGGACTACTCGTTGAATATGGTTTGTCAGCCAGTTGCAAATCCATCTCATGGTGGTGCTATCTATCCCACTTTTTTCTAGCTTACTAAGAAGTAGGTTGTGGTTTACTTTGTTGAATGCCTTGCTGAAATCTAAATATATTATGTCCACAGTATTTTGCTGGTCTACTAATTTCATCACTATGTTGAAGAATGAAATAAAATTGGTTTGGCATGATCTGTTCTTAACAAACCCGTGCTGACTGCTAGTTATTACTTTACTTATTTCTAGATGTTGGCAGATCTGTTTTTTTTTAAATTATCTTTTCCAGTATCTTCCTGGGTATTGGTGTTAGGATGATTGGTCTATAGTTTCCTGGGTCTGTTTTTTTTTCTTCCTTTTTTGAAGATGGGAACCACATCAGCTCTTTTCCAGTCCTCTGGTAGTTCCCCGGTGCTCCAGGATTTTTGAAAGGTGTGGTGCAGTGGTTCTAAGATGACCTCTGCCAGCTCCTTTAAAACTCTGGGATGTAATCCATCAGGCCCCAGTGATTTGTGTTCATCAAGATCAAGATTTTCCAGATTTCCTTTGATTACCAAAGAGAGTCATTTAGAAGATGAATTATTAAGAAGCATAATGCATGTTACTTTAATAACTGAATGCTCCAGGAAATGGTCACAGCTCTGATAACATTAGTTTAGGTAGCTACCTTTTCCTTACAAAGTTTTATGAAGACCCAGTCAAATTGCAGATAAAATTTAGAGGAGGGTCCATAAAATAATCTAGCTTGGATTTTAGCACCTATAGCAAGA
This sequence comes from Pseudonaja textilis, assembly GCF_049901715.1. Classification (NCBI taxonomy): domain Eukaryota; kingdom Metazoa; phylum Chordata; class Lepidosauria; order Squamata; family Elapidae; genus Pseudonaja; species Pseudonaja textilis. The sequence continues at coordinate 65,945,388 of NC_141993.1, forward strand.
AGATGGTCTTCTTTCTTAATCAAATGTATCAATCCTTGGTAGACTCTTCTTTCATTTACTACAATGACTAGAACTTCAATACTCCATATTTCACATGGTAGGCATTATTTATATTGATGGTCTTTAAGATCATATTAAGGAATAATTCATCTTTTGCTAAAATTGTTCTTGAAACCAGAAACTTACCAACTTCAAGTGAATCCTGTTAGTATGTTCATGTCATTAGCATGAATGCAGATACAGGTAACCAAACTAGCAATCCAGGTGTCTAGTATTTCAAAATTGGGAAACAGGTTGTCATATCATGCAGCTGATGTCATCCCTGTTCCTGTCTTACACAACTGGGACTGAAATTCTGCTCCTAGGTCATTGTGGCTGTAAGTTGAGGCCAGGTCTGATTTTCTGGTATTTTCTGTGGCAGTTGTCAGGCAAGTCACCAGAGTTGTTAGGTAAATCATGCAGTTGTGAAGTGGACCTATTATTCCAAGTGGGTGTTTATTTGCTGGACACTGACGAAAGTATCAGTCATTTGACCACGAGACACTGCAATTGGTCATAAGCATGAGCTGATTGCCAAGCACCCAAACATTTTACGATGGTCAGAAGTGTTTATGGGCCCTGTTCTGACCTAGGCTTCCCAAAATCACGAAGCTGACTCCTCGTCCCAACAAAACCCCTTTTATTTAGGTTAAAGTGATTTCCTCTCGAGCAAAGTCCGGGCAAACAGTCTTTCAAGTGATTGCACAACTACAGACCTTTATTAGGCTAGTAAAGTTGCCAGGCTGATATCTTCCAAACACCACTCTGCAGAGTCAGAAACAGATCTTCACCCCAATGAATTGAACTAATTGTCTCCTGAAAACACCATTCCCCTTTTGCTCCTCTTTAATCCATATGAGAAAGGCCATTCACCATCCACTTGTGCCTTTACTCCCAAGTTGACCCTTGTTCCTTAACTGTTCCCTTCTCCTGGCAGCTCTGCGCATGCACAGTGGAACAGGCTCCAGCTGTTCTTCTGCTCCACTTATCTCTGACTCTGAAGGCAGCTGATAACTGTCAGATGGCCCTGGCCCCATCTCTGCCTCTGATGCAGAACACTTGTCAGCCTTCCCCAGACTCCAGGACTGGCCCATGTTCCTCCCTAACCTCCTCACTGCACATTTTTAACCATCTCTGCCACTTACAAAATTCGTTTTGGCTTGTGTGGATATTTTTCATGGAATCTCCCCACCAATCTATCAGCATTTACTTTCCAATTATTAACTCAAGTCGCTTGTGAAATGAATAGCCTTTCCAATAAATTAAATATTGTAACTTCCCCCTGAAAATCCTAGAATCCAAAATTTTCTTAACTTCATAATGTTCATAGCCTGCAATGAACAAAGGCTTCAGGGATGCCTGTTCTGCAAGCCTTAAGGAAGAAGTAACAACCAGCTTTAATAAACTACTGTGAAACACCAGATGTATCTTCCCCAACAACCTAGGGAGATTAAGTTTCAGAGTTAGTAGGTTTATTACTTTATTTATCTGAAAAGGCCCTATAAATCTTGGAGTTAATTTTCTAGAAGATAAATATAACTTTAAATATTTAGTTGACAAATAAACTTTATCCCCCGCTTTAAATTGTGGCTGCTGGGAACGGTGTTTGTCAGCTTGTATTTTTTGGATCTGTGCTGCCTTATTCAAGCCTTTTTTGTGTTCTCCCAAGAGTCTTTAATTGCGTCCATCCACTCAATTACTGACATGGATGTGGAGGATCCTTTGGCAATTCAGGCATGGGAATGAACTCCATCCAGTATTGATTTGGAAAGGTGTTAACCCAGTTCTACTATGTACAGCATTATTATAAGCAACTTCTGCAAATGGCAGCAAATCAGCCCAGTTGGTTTGTTGATAATTTACATAACATCTCAAATATTGTCCAATCATTTGGTTAGTCTTCTCAGCCAATCCATTGGTCTGGGCGTGGAAAGCTGAACTCAGATCTTGAAAGATCCAATTGCTTGTATGAATTCTCTCCAGAATTTTGCAGTAAATTGAACCCCTCTATTGAAATGATTCTGCGAGGCATTCCATGTAGTCTATATATATGATTCACAAACATTTTGGATAATTTTCTGGCTGATGGTAGACCTTTACATGGAATAAAATGAACTTGTTTGGAGAATAAGTCCACTACAGTCCAAATTACTGCATGCCCCCCACTGTGAGGTAAATCTACTATAAATAATTTATTGGAAAGGCTATCGAATTTCACAAGCGATTTGGGTTCATAGCTGGAAAGTAAATGCTGATAGTTTGGTGACGAGATTCCATGAAAAATATCCACACAAGCCAAAACCGAATTCTGTGGGTAGCAGAGGAGGTTAAAAATGTGCATTGTATGATTGTGTTTAACCTAATTTCAATCTTTGTGTTTTATATCGGTTTTCGAATAAGGGAGGGCAGCCTGTCAAGCCCAAAATTGTCATAAGCGGAGCCATTTTAGTTTGCCTTAGTATATATTCTTTTGCTTATTTTCCCTGTGGTAGACATGGGGGCTTGACACATTCCTAAGGTGGGAGCAGTGGAGATAAAGAGAGTGTTATGGCTAGGGTATCTTCTTTCCCGTGGGAAATGAGCTATCCGGGTTTGGGGCCCTGGAGGTGGAGATTTACAACATCAAGTAACGTTGTATTACTTCTATTGGATAATGTGACTTTTTTGGGGGGGTATTTCTAACTTCTAATATTGTGGGATAATTCCAGGTTGGGTCAGATCTGGAATTACCATGGACTTTGCCAATTTGGAAATCTTTTTGAAGATGGACTTTGTTATTTTTCTTCTAACATGGATTTCATTACTTGGAAACCTGACAGATACAGTCATAGAATATTTATTGAATCATGTAAAAACAGCAATATAAAATCTATCAGATATGAACAAAAATAAAATATTTTCCAAGGTAACTTGAGGTATACTTTAAGAAACAGAGCGATCTAGGTCTAAGTAGTCTGAATTTGAAAATTACATAAATAGTATCCAGTACTCAAATATGTTCATATTTACCCTTTCTTGGTATCAGATGAAGAAGTACATATTCAGTCTAATATTTTTTTTAAAAAAAATGTTAGAACGTATCATAATCCTATAATAAGAATCAGTGTAGGAAATTTAAAAAATTATGAAGAGAACACTCAAAAAGTAAAGTAAATTCATATTATTACAATACGTACTATAGACATGCTCCAACACTGTTTGCAAAATAGTTATAAAAATGTAAACAAAATCAGTTGTAAAAATGATATTCTTCCTGGAACATGATTTTTATTTCTGTACACATAGGTAAAACGTATCTATTCAGTCTTAGACACTATCAAATTCAATGTGTATTGTAATGGAAAACATGAACTATCTTAAGATATACTCAAAGCACAAAAACTTTATTTTAAAAGTTCACTTTATATATTCATTATGTACAAAATATAAATTTGATTAGTACTTCAAGTTACAGTACAAAGTTTCACATTAACACTATTTGAAAGAAGGTTGAAGATGTGTGTGTGTGTGTATCTTTTAATATAAATATGTATAATCACTTCAATGTCACTATACATAACTATTTATTCTAAAATAGTCTTCATAATTTAGGAGTAGTTTGAAATCCTACTGATGTAAAAGCCATAGCATAATGCCAAAAGAAAAAGAGTGTTTATTGAAAATGTCTTATAAAAGACATCCACTGAAAATAAAAACGGTGAAACTACTTCACTAGAAATTCCTACAATGAAGATTGTACTCTGTTACCAGACCCCAGCACGTTGTTGCCGATTTTGTCCTGTGTGTTCAAAAAACATGAAATCCTATTGAGAAGAAAAACAAATGGAATTATTAAGTAAATCGCTTGCTAAAATTCAGACGTTCTTCTATTTTAGTCAATAGGTTTCTTTTAATGAGAAAATCCTTACGGTGAGATTCATTGAAATTGACATACTGCGCTACAACTTCCCCAAACCTGAAGAATTATTGGGGCTACGGATTTCAGTATCACTAATCTAAGGGATGTTGGGTTTGGAAAGTGTAGAGAAGACTACACAACATGTGCTGCTTCCACCCTTAAAATTGCAACTCTTTTGGCAGTCCATTCCATAGCCTTAAGATTGTATCTAATCCAGTGTCCTTTGGAAATTTCGAAGTTTCTTTCCAGAACCGGCTACCAAATTTAATACTTGAGGTAATTAGATAATCTTCTCTGGTAGACAAAAGAATTTAGCAATTTTCCTGATGGTTCAAAAAGAAACTCAGTTCAAGCTATAGTAGATTCCATTAGGAACTCCACTGATGTATTACACTAAAAACTCTATAATTGAATTATACAATTAGTGAATAATACAGTATCTGAGAATATTATACTTACTATAAGGAAGCAAGCTCCAAGCATCACAGCTTTTATTTTTACATCAAGATCCATTGGAAACTGGATTCCAAAGTTGTCAGCATCTGTAAAAGCTTCCCTCACAAAACCAGTCCACTGCTTGGAAATTTTTCCAACGTTGTTCCCATCTAAAGATAATACCTAGTTCAGAAGAAAATACAGAAAAAAATTATAATGTAGAAAATTCAAGTATCTTGAAGCAGATATAACTATTACTTATGAAGAAAAATAATATAATAAAATAAAATTGAAAACAAAAATATCTTAGGAAATCAAATTAATATTCCATAGTCATAGGAAATATTTACAATATTATTAAAACAGTACGAATAAGATATTCTAAAACAAGTTAATCTAACATTCAGAAAACTTTAAAAATATGCCTTGTTCTTCATTCCATTTTTATCAAACAGAAGATACTTTCTGAATATAACTCATTCTATCTGTGATTTTTTTTTCTTTTGCTGGAAATTTCCCTTAAACTAGTAATAATCTACATATATAAAAAAGCAAAACACCACTCTCACATCATCACAAAACCTTTAGAAGTGTAAAGCCTACAAACCTGAAATTTGGCACGTATGTTCCTCTTGGCTTCTAGGTTCTCGGTAAGAAAGGATTTTTTGAAATGACCATCAGAGCATTAGTATTTCGTATATTATTATTAATACACTCTGATCAGTGGTGGGATTCAAAGTTTTTTACTACCAGTTCTGTGAGCGTGGCTTGCTGGGCATGGCAGGGGAAGGATACTGTAAAATCTCCAGTCAGAGGTGGTATTGGCCGGTTCTCCAAACTACTCAAAATTTCTGCTACCGGTTCTCCAGAACTGGTCAGAAGCTGCTGAATACCACTTTTGACTCTGATGCTAAGGAGTTCTACTCCCCCTCCCCACCTGAAAAGAAATCTCTTCCAAATGAAAAACACAAACAGAGGAGTTTCAGTTTACTTTCACAGAAGCAAACAGGTTTAGTACAGAACAGGTGAGCTAAGCCATGCCCAGGCTCCTTGCTGTCTCCTTCTTGCTCACATAGCAAATACTGTTTCAGTTTCCAAACAGCCCTCAACTGTCTCACACACAGGACGCTAGCCAGTTGAATACTGATTAATGCTGGTAGGCAGAGGCAGAATTTTTTTTGCCTTACTTTCCTCCCCAAAATCTATGCCCGACCACATAGTTTCATAGCGAAGCACGGGTATCAAGCTAGTTCCATATAGAACTATAAGATTTATCCTAGGTCCCATAAAATGGGAAGGCTGGTTTCCCATATCAGACACAACATGATTAATCTCTTAAAAAGTAGAATATGATCTTCTAGTATTAATTCACCTCAAAATCAATATCTGAACAACAGCTGCAGACTACACAGGGCCCAACAATTTTGAGTACATCTTCCCGTGCTTCATTCTGGATTACAAATTTTGGCAAACAAGGATCCCAGGTCTGTTTAACATATCCAACTGGAGTGCCTAGGGGAGCATGAACTTCAATCTTTAAAAAATAGAAAAAAGAGATAAACAGTTAAATCTACACAAAATTCATTGAAAAGAATATATTTATAACAAAAAGTTTGTTCTTGTTCAACACTCGGTCATAATTCTTGCCTGAAATCCTAGAATGATATATGGTCTTGGAGGCAGACCCCCGATCCCTTCAGAAGATTCTATCAAGTTTTTAAAATACTATATGAGACTACAAAAATATTTAATATGTAAGGACTACCTTCCTTTTTAATGAATCCAGTTTAATACTACTTTTAAATTTAGTTTTTGTCCTATATCTACCTATGATTTAGAGTACACACCTAGTATCCAATTCAAAGGTCAAGTGTGTCTCAGCCCCAAAAATGAAGCAGCCAACTGTTAATACACTGCTTTACAAGGTACATGAAGTCAGACAAGTCCAAAGCACTGAACCGACTGGACTACATGAAACTTTAAAGCGTATAAAAATGGGGCTACATTCACTGATCATGCTGTAAATTCTCCTGTATTGCTATTTCTGTTCACCTTAAACTCAATGCACCAAGTGACAATCAATTCTTGTCATATACTGGTCTCAACTCAATCCAGCAACCTGATTTATGAACATCAAAAGAAAATTTTAAGAATCTAGGATATTCAACTAAGAAGCAGAAATAACAGCACTGTGGGGAGTATCCAGATAGAAATAATAGACAGCCAATTAAGTCTCATCATCATTGGTATTTAAGGCATGCCTGTTAGACTAAGGTCTTATATGGAATGCCTGAAGTCTGTAGCCATGCAGATTGGATAAGATAATGTAAAGTTATGCTTCCAATCTTGGATTTCTTTTGAGTTTTTCTACCTCTAAGTAGTATTAGCTACAGTTGCTTGCGGAACCAATTTGGTTAAGTTAAGATGCTGACCTTAGAATCAGAAGACCATGACCAAGACCTGCCTTAGGCATGAACGAGGTTGGTTGACTTTGGGTCAGTCAGTCTCTCTCTCTCAGTCCAATCCCCAAAGGAAATAGGAGCAGGAAGGAATGTTAGGTATGTTCACTGCCTTGAGTTATTTATAAATAATAAACGAGGGAAAATAAATAAACTTTCTTCCAAAATCTTGAATTAAGAGGAGAAGGCATATGTACATTGTGAAAGTCTTGGTTAACCAAGAAATATTAATTAAATGATCTATTTTTCATGCCATTTACAAAGAATTAAATTTGTTTATTATGAATTTTGTATTCGTTTGCTTGTTCTCACACTTTGATTTACCTATTACAAAGGGAAATGTATTTGCCTTCAAGGGCAATGCAAAGGAGAGAAAAGGTAACACAATGAAACTGGACTCAAAGGTACAAAAATATGTACTTGTTGCTTAGGTAAGAACTTAATCTTAGAGACAGCACAAGACTCTACATTCACACACCGATGTCCCTCCACTTGAATTTTCCTTTTGCCAAATTACCACTGTGAAAGAATATCGAAGTCCAAGATTGTTCCATTGAAGAGGGGAAGGAAACTTTCATATGGCATCAAAAGGTGCTGAAAAGAAATTCTTTGATAGAAAAAGGACCCAAAAGATAGATTGAGATATTTGGAATTTGAAAATTGAGAAGTCAGAGGCAATGAGGCAACATAAATAAGAATAAAGAAACATAAAGAAAATGCTGGCTTTTGAAGGGAAATTGAAAGTGAATAGAAAGCCAGTGTAAGAACTGAAAGAACACATCTTATTGGCTGTATCCCAAATCAATATCCATTATTTTGAGAATCTTAAATTGGCTTTAAATTATCCAAAAGAGTCATGAGACATCAAATGATTCACCTCCTGTAAACAGCAAGGACAGCAGCAACTGGAGCATCTCAGAGGTCGCATGAGATTTATGACTTCCCGGCCCATATTGTCCATGACTTTCATCGTAAATGGTCGTGATGGTCCACAGCAGTTCAAAGTGCAACAGTCATTTTCCTCGGCTGCAAAATACACCCTTTGCCCCATAGCATTTTTAATTTCATATTTGTTGGCAGTCTCAAAGCCAGTAATAACTGAAACAAAGAAACATACATACATAAAGCTGTTTGGTCATTTACATTTTTCACAGTTAAGCTATTCCTCTCTTCAAGAACGCTAATGTATGTCAAATAAATAATCTGCAAAGTTCTACTTAAAGCTATGAGACAGTGAAAAAGGAGAAACATAAAGAGAAAAGATACCCTGCAATTGTATTTAATATTGTTTTCTGGATGATACTAGAGTGTTTTAGCTCCTAATCCAATGTCCCCAAGTACTTCCAATCCCTTCACTAGAGATGCACAATTAAGTAACAGATTTGCATGTGTTCCCAAAGCCTTGGGTGACCTTCCATCCTCCAACTTCCCCCAAAATAATTGGACTTTTAATTTCTAATTTTTGATGTGATAAAATATATGAAATACATGATTGGAGACAAATCATATCAACTATAGATAATTTCATTCCACTTACCTTTAATAAAAATCACATTTAGTTCATGGAGTGCTTTGTGGGCCAGGCAAAAATTTTGCATAGTTTCCCTATGTTCAAAAGGAAGGTTTGAAGGAAATTCTTATTTCCATTCACTAAAAGTTGGTTAGGAATATTCACATAATTGTAAGGTCTGATAAAACAAGATCCCCACATGCACAAATGTTTCCAGCAGCATTTTAAGAAACAGCCAGCAGGTCAAGGAGAGAGCAGCTCATGGAGAGAACAAGGAAGCTCCATAAGACGATGTTTGGGACAGAATGCACACATGTCCATCAGCCATGTATGTCTGGCAGGCCAGATTAGAAACTCAATTTCTGGCTCACCTTTCTTGATCCAGAGGGAACTAATGGAACAAATACTCTCAGCTTTTTCCTGGACTCAACAAACACAATTAGAGTTTCCCTTCCCCAAGTCAATGTTGAGGCAACTAAAATAACTTATTTCCAATCTACAGTACTGCGCGGGGAGAATATTTTTTTCTTCCTTCAAAGGCAACTTCACCTATTTGTTTTAAAGCCCCAAGTGACAGAAATATAGAAATAAGGTTGCTTTAGTTTACATTATGTTCCAGGAACTAAAAGGTAAAACAATTCCCAGTGACCATACAGAATGTAATATATGAATGATATGAAATTATTCCTTTTTCATTTCATTTTTTGGAGATGGGAAATTCTTGATTCCTCCCCTCCCCCATGGATGTAGATGATCTTTTCATTTACACTGACCATCAATTTGACTGCATTGGAAGTCTTTGGTTATATATAATCCCATACATAGGGCCATGACCAATGGTTGGATTCAAATAATTTAACAACTGGTTCACCAAGGGTCAAGTTGGACATGATAAAAGGCATGGCCCATGTCTGTTCTCCAGCTTTGCCACACATGTGGGGTGAGCCTCCCATGATGGCCAACCTGATCCTGGGCAAGCAGGTTGTTAAATTACCCCCTCCCCCACACTATCAAAGTGGATCCTGGGTTCTGCGATGCAATGGAGAAACGGGAAACAGAGCAACTTGCACAAGGGGAGGAGGAGGAGGAGCAGGGAGAAGAAAGAAGGAAAGCCTTTTCCTTCCTTCACGCCAGCCACTCTGTTGCCTGTTTCTCCACTGCAACGCAGCACCTAGGATCCACTTGGATATCCTGGGAGGGTGGGCAATTTAATAACTGGTTTTCCCAAAGCAGTGTGAACTGACTGAATCCCTCCACTGGGCATGATAATGTGCCATCTATGTATATTTTTGTCTGAGAATTTAAGAAGACAATAATTGTATATAGCATTCTAAGATATATTTTTGCAGTATGCTAAACATCAAGATTTGGAGAGCTTCTAAAGCTATTGCACTATATGCAGTCATTGAAAATGCAAATATCCATGAATTCAATTCCTGATAGTGAGTATGAAGCCCACAGAATACCATCTGGCTAAATACATCTGAAAAAAACCAAATATGGGTAGTCCTTTTCATATAGGCAGAGCTGGCACATGAGAATCTGTGGTCCTCTTAGGCTCTGCCTGCTATTTTTGTTGTTGTTGTTGTTGTTGTTTTCCTTCTCTAAACCTAGGTGTGCCTTATGGTCAAGTGCGTCTTATGGTACAAAAAATACGGTATATAGCACTATTAATATAATTCTGTTCTCACATATAAAGACTAGTAAAAGAAATAGTATATTCATCTGAATTTTTTTTCTAAGCCATTAATATCAAACAGTATAAAATACTTACTTTCCAGAAGTTCAATTTGCTGATGGATTAATATCTGATCAATCTGTTATAAGAGTGGATTAAAAAAAATTAGAACTGAGCTATCAACAGATTCATTCTGCAACTAGTCTGTAAGTTATCAACCTCATCATTTAAGGGAAGTACCTTAAAAGGAAACTAAACTATTTTCTTTTTGGTCAATTTTCAGAATTAAAAAGGAATCTTATTTCAGCATCTGTCAGCCCTGATGCCTTTCAGAAAACTGGACCATCACTCTAAAATATCCCACCAGTATAAATAATCTGTCAATTGGGAAAACAAGAAGTGGCAGGTCCAATACATCAAAAGCACACCAGTTTTGTTTGGTTTCAAATTATCGATGGCAATAGAAGCAACAACTTTCACAAATCAAACTACAAAAACAGAACTCGGATTTCTTTACATAGAAGTCCTCTGTACCATTCCAATCTTCTGGCAGCATCTACACCATCAAATAAAGTTGTCCTTTGATTCCACTGTCTCATGGCCATTCTTCTAAACCAGGGGTCTTCAACCCTAGCAACTTTAAGATTTTTGGACTTCAACTCCCAGAATTCCTCAGCCAGCAAAGAATTCTGGGAGTTGAAATCCACAAGTCTAAAGTTGCCAAAGTTAGAGTCCCCTGCTCTAAACCTATACGTCAGGGTTTGTCATCTTCCTCGATGAATGAGACATGTTTCACCAACTGTAGTGCCATGAAATGCAGAAACACTCCTGTTCTACCTGTATCAGGCTGTGGCACATGTTGTTATCCTAGAATTCATTCTAAATATAGCTAGGCTGGTATTTAGTAAATGAGTGCATGTCTTGCATTGAAAACTATTCAGATTCAAATTTAAGCAACTTTATGCAGAGCTGAAAAAACTCATAGTTAAAAGCTTGGGATATGGGCTGCGTTATTCTAGAAGGATATTCTAGAAGGAAGTTCTGCTTGAGAGTCAAATGTGCCACTACTCGGCTTATGTTTCGAAAGGCCATGAAGACCTGGATCTTCGCCCAAAATTTTGGTGAGCATGATTGAAGCCCCCCTTTCTTCATTTTCTCTGTTTCAATCCAGGTTTGTTATCTCTGCCATCTTTGCTCTTTTTTGGTTATGTTGTTTTAATCTTTAACCATTTATGGACTGTTCAGAATTGCTAGGAATTGGGCAGCATTTAAATTTAATAAAACATCATCATCATGTTAAATGAATGAATGGCCTCTACTTTCAGTGACCATTCTTCCTTAAAAGAATAAAGAACAGGGGTGTCAAACTCACGTCATCACGGTGGTGTCATGTGACATATCGGGACTTTCCCCCCCCTTTGTTAAATCGGGTGTGGGCTTGGCCAGCAGGTATCTGGCCCACAGGCTGTGAGTTTGACAGCCCTGATAAAAAACTAATCTGAAAAAGGAGGTGTATAAGGATTTTTGAAAATGTTTATATCTATACCTTTACTTTACACAGGAAAATAAAGAGCAAAAGCAAGGAAAAAAAATAGCAAAATTCATATCCTCATAAAAATATCTGAAATCAAAAGGTAGATGTAAATTAATCTTAAACCCACAGTTCAGTTTCCATATTTTCCACATGACTGTGAACAATTATGAATTAAGTGTTGAAATTTTTGTATAGTAAACATTAAATGACCAAAAAAAAGGGCAACATAAAACTTTTTGAAAAAAAAAAAAATCTGAAGGGCAGTCTTCTAAAATACAGTACTGTCCTTTATAATAAAAGACTCCTGGTCTCCATATTTAAAACTTTTTGCCAAGATAAGCACAACTGCAAAAATGAATCAAGCAAACGCAAATTCATTTACACTATAAATTCACTCGCCAAAACCAACACCAACCATAAGAACCTCCGTTGTCGCCCTGACCTAACCATACAGCAACGTGCCCGCTCCCGTGTACTCCGCACTGAACTCAAAAAACGTCTAGACAATGGAGAGAAGGACCTGTACATTGACTACCATGCTGACTGTATCAAAAGTAAGTCACACATCCCACAACTCAGCTTTAACCTTCAACCACAACCCTACCTTAACCAATCCACCATCACCTAAGACTAGGCACGCATGCCCCTAACTACCTCAATTCCAACTACTGCTGGCCTTAAATGCAAGCTACTCAATGCAAGAAGCCTTGTAAATAAAATACCTGAATTTTTCCTCCTACTAAATATGGCTAAATTCGACATTATATTTGTCTGTGAAACATGGCTCAACGCATCTCTCCCTGACTCCATTACCACAGTAAGAGACTATCATGCTTACCGATCAGATCGTGAAATTCGTAGAGGAGGTGGTGTTGCTATCTTCTATAAAAAGTCCTTACATCTAAAAAATATCCAAGTTACCCAGGAGCTTGCTCTTCCTGAGACCATTATCTGTGAACTATCCTTAAATATCACAATTCTATTCTTACTATGCTACAGAGTACCTGATTATGACATTGAACATATAAACAAGCTAAATACATTACTAACATGGGCAGCATCCTGCCCGTACCCTTTTATCTTTCTTGGTGATTTCAATCTGCCTCATATTGACTGGACCCTAAATGAATGTACAACTGAAACCATACACGCAACCTTTTACAATGCTGTTACAAATCTGGGACTGGAACAACTAGTAACCAATAACACTAGACTAAACAACTGCCTTGATCTCATCTTCTGCAATAGTTTGAATTTAATTTACGGAATACAAACTAAAGAACCCTTTTCCAGCAGTGACCACAATATGATTGACTTTTGTCTCAACATACGTCCACACAAAAACCACCACAATGACGTAATCCCCAATTATAACTTCAAAAAAGGCAACTATGATCTTATAGACAACGATCTCTCATCCCTTGATTGGCAATCTCTATTCACTGGATGCAATACTGTTGAAGACCATTACAACATATTTTTACTTGAAGTCAAAAGAGTCATCAAACTATATGTACCAACAACAACTCCCAAAACAAAACAAAAAAACAGATTGCCCATAACAATAAGGAAACTTCAATCCAAAAAGAGATCACTCTGGCGGAAAAACAAATCTGGTCACGTTGCCAATTTCAAAAGCCGATACAAAAATTTATGCCACCAGATAAAGACCGAATGCACCAATTATCACATTAAACAAGAGGAAAACCTTCTAAGCACCAATTCCACCAGTGCTTTTTACAATTTTGTAAACAACAAACTAAAAGATTCAAGGTCCATCCCACCCTGATAGGACCTAATGGTAAAGACTGCAACAACGACACCATTAAAGCCAACATCTTTAACACATTTTTGGCTCAGTATTTGTAAACAGCAATGGATCATGCCCAGTATTTCCTAGCCGAACCACAGATAACTACAATGATCTAATACATAAAGATTTTACAGAAGACAATGTTGAAAAAGCACTTCGCAATCTAAAACCATCTCTATCTATTGGACCGGATGGAATATGTGCCTATTTCTTAAAAAAGCTATCCACTGCCATAGCCAAACCTCTAAGCATAATCTTTGAAAAATCTTTCAGGACCAGTTCCTTGCCTAACCTATGGTCACTAGCCACAGTCATCCCCATCTTCAAAAAGGGAGACCCTAGTCTAGTTGAAAATTACAGACCAATCTCCTTATGCTGCGTCACCTGTAAAGTCATGGAATCAATTATTAACCAATCCATCATCCTCCACTTAGAGACAAACAACCTACTCTCCAATAAACAATTTGGTTTCAGAAAAAAACTATCCCGTAATCTGCAACTCTTACACTGCAAAAACATATGGACTACACAACTTGATCAGGGCAAAACAATAGATGCAATCTACATAGACTTCTGTAAAGCCTTTGATTCAGTGGTACATGACAAACTACTACTAAAAATAAAATCCTATGGTATCTCTGGACAACTGCATAACTGGATAGAAGCATTCCTGTCAAACAGACAACAAATGGTCAAAATTGGGAGCGTCCTATCAAATTCTGTACCTGTCAATAGTGGTGTCCCCCAAGGCAGTGTTCTAGGACCAACTCTCTTCATACTCTACATAAATGACCTCTGTGATCATATTAAGAGCAACTGCGTTCTTTTCGCTGATGATGTAAAGCTGTTCAATACCACAGACAATACTGCTACCCTTCAAAAAGATCTTGACTGTGTATCAGAATGGTCAAACAAATGGCAACTTCAAATCTCAACAAATAAATGCTCTGTCTTACATATTGGCAAAAAAATCCGAAAATAAAATACAAGCTGAATAGTCAAGATCTTGTTGATGATCCAAGCTCTGTAAAGGACCTTGGAATACTCACCTCTAATGATCTAAGTGCTAGAGCCCACTGCAACTACATAGCCAAAAAGGCATTAAGAGTTGTTAATCTAATCTTACGTAGCTTTTTCTCTGGTAATATCACACTACTAACTAGAGCATACAAAACATTTGCTAGACCAATACTCGAATACAGCTCATCAGTCTGGAACCCACATTATGTATCTGATATTAGCACAATTGAGAAAGTCCAGAAATATTTCACAAGAAGAGTTCTCCACTCCTCTACTCGTTGTAGAATACCTTATGCCACCAGACTTGAAATTCTAGAACTAGAAAACCTTGAATTACGCCGTCTTCGGTCTGATTTAAGCATGGTATATAAAATCATACATTGCAATGTCCTACCTGTCAATGAATACTTCAGCTTCAACCATAACAACACAAGAGCACACAACAGATACAAACTCAAGGTTAATCGCACCAAGCTTGATTGCAGGAAATACGACTTCAGCAACAGAGTGATCAATGTCTGGAATACTCTACCCGACTCTGTAGTTTCTTCCCCAAACCCCAAAAACTTTAACCTTAGACTGTCTACTATTGACCTCACCCCTTTCCTAAGAGGTCTCTAGGGGGTGTGCATAAGCGCACCAACGTGCCTACCGTCCCTGTCCTATTGTTTATTTTATTTTTCTTTTATTTTTCTTATATGTACCCATTTCATGTATTCATAACTATGTATACACTTATACTTATTATCTTGTAAACAATTGACAAATCAAATCAAATCAAAAAAAATGTCTTCACACAATTTGAAGAAATTCAAATTATACTTTATCAGGTAGAAGGAGAAGAAGGTACCTGACTTAAATATTCTAATCCAGGAGGGCAATTTGGAATAGAAGGTGGTTCTGGCATCCAAACAGTGTGGGGAACAGGTTGGCCATAAGTGGTTGGTGCTCCATAAGCTGTTGGAAATGCATACGGAGGCTGTGCTGGAGCACCTTTTAAGAAAAGATGAAACAACAAAACAGTTTTTTAAAAAATAAGCAGTCCATGCAGATTTTTTTGTTTTATGTTTAAGCAATTAGGTTTACCAATGTTCAGGACGTATTATGCATAATTTTCTCCTCCATCACAAAGAAAGAAAAAAAGCAAACAATATATGCATGTGTAGCATTTGAAATGCAACGTAGTTTTCCTTCTCCCTTTAATGAGACACATGATGGGTATCTGTATGATACATTACAATGATAAATCACACTAACACTGTAAACACATATGTATTTCCTTTGTAGTAATACCTAGCGAAAGAAAGACTAATCTGTCCATACTGTATGTGGACAGATTTTGGAAGACATACCCTGGTTATTAATTTCTTTCTAGCATAAATCAAAGTGTGTTTTTGGACTTTTGATTTCTCCAGCTTTTAAAAATTAGCATGACGGCAGGTAAAATGAATGTTTCTGTGGTGGCAATGCATACTAAAGTTCCTAAGAAGGTTCATGCAGTATTTTATTATATATTTTTTTCATTTATTCATCTAGTAGTGCTGGCCTAGAAACCAGGAGATTGTATTCTTATGCATGAAAGCCCTAAGAAAGCCAGAGAGGTGACTTTGAGCCCAACACTTTCTCTCACCTAAAGCATTCAGGGATTTGTGGTGGTGGGGAAAATAGAAGGTAAAAATATTAGGCACTTTCTTAAGTTATTTATATAAAGGCAGGATATATCATTTTTAAATAAAAACTTTTTTTCATTACATTGAGTTACAACAGAGGCCCATCAGGGTCATAACTTGTGACCGTTGCAAAGTGAGTTGGTCACATGGTCTATCTGATTTTATGACCTTTTTTTGGTGGTAGATGTTAAGCAAATCCTTAGTTTTTAAGCACATCAGTTATTCACCATGGGCACAGTTTTACCAAAAACTGGAAGTGCTGATTTTTGGCAAAACCATTGTAAAACATGATCACAGGAGCAGAGGGCACTGCAAATAGCCATAAATATGACTCCATTTGCCAAACATATGAAATGCAATCGCTTGGCCAAAGGGGGATTGTCCATCAAATTGCAGTATTTGAGATCCGGACACTGATTTTTCCTGTGCTAATCAACAGGAAGAGCAAATTTTGAATAATGGTTAAGGCATCAGAGTAGACACCCAGGGACCATGGGTTCTAGTCCCACCTTAGGCAAAAAACAGCTGGGCCAGCTGTTTCTCTTTCTCTCTGTCCTAGGAAGGAGGCAATGGCAAACCACTTCTAAAATCTTGCCAAAAAATCTAGAGGGACTTATCCAGGTAGTCACCTGATAGTCATTGATTCGGAGGCAGAAGGAAAAAAAATCAACAAGAAACAGGACTATATTCCAAAAAAACCCTGCCACATCATCCAGAAAATTGCACTACTGATATCCCTCAGCTTACAACAATTCATTTAGTGTCCATCTGAAGAAAAAGTGACTTATGACTGTCACAGTGTCCCAGGGTCACGTGATCACCTTTTGCAACTTTCTGACAAGCAAGTTAATGGGGAGGCCACTTTCACTTAACAACCATGTTACTAACTTAACAATTATAGCGATTCATTTAACAACAGTAGCAAGGTAGGTCATAAAATGGCGCAAAATCAACATCTCACTTAGTAACCAAAATTTTGGGCTCAATTGTGGCTATACATAGGAGGGCTACCTTTACATTCTTACAAAAGTAAGGTTGGGTATGACAGTGTGATTGCTTAGGAGGCAAATAGCTCTGATTTCTACACTTTCTCTTTCCTCTTCCCTTCCCAAATGCAGCATGGTTTTTGGTCATGTTGGAAAGAGATTCAAAATGGAAATGGAATGCCTTCCAGAGACTTATCACTTTAATTCCTATTCTTTAAAACAAACATACTCAAAAGCAGAAAATGAGACTGGAAATTTAACTCAAATTGCTTTCACTAACATCTGACTGAGGATTGATCTGTAGCCCTTAATAAAAGACAGGTTTCAGATTGGGGTTTATGTTCTGCACTTGGTCAAACTTAGGTTTTATTATTTTGTGTGAATCCAATCAATTGGAATTTATTGAAAAAAATATGTTAAAACAAAGGATGACTTAGCCTGATATGCAGACTTAGTCATGATGTGATTTCTCTTTTCAAAACAGTTATCTATTCAAGTTCTTTTTTTTTTTTTGCCTCTCTCTTTCTTGGTTAATGTATTTATCCTCACTTCTGAAATCTCTGCAGAATTCTTTTTAACTGTTTTGATATGACATTACTTTCATTCTGCTTTTTTTCACCAGGAATCTTACACTTATTTTGCAACAATTTTACATCTTGGTGACATTTGCCCTGTTGAATGGATGGATATAATTGAACTTCCCCTTTCATATTATTAAACACAATGATAGACTTTTTAAAACAGTAAATGATGGCTTTTAACAGCCTACAATTTAGTTATTTTATTAGATAAAGTGATAAGATTCAGATAAAATATCAAAATGTAGGTTAGTCCAACCTTTAGCTTCTAGGAACGGTAACACAAGAATACCCAGCCCATGAGACATTTCTTCAGTGAGAAGGTTTTGAAAGCACCGGGAGCTTTTTTGCCAATGGAGAACTACTAATAGTGTATGCTTTAAAAAGTGAAAATGTTATATTAGAAATTCAAAATGGAAAAGGCTGTGCAATGCTTTGCACGTGATCCCAATAATATACTTCAAAGCGCTTGAGTGTATGGAAGTCATATAATGCACATACAGCCCTAATAAAGGCAGAGGTGGTATTCAGCAGGTTCTGACCAGTTCTGGAGAACCGGAAGCCACCTCTGACTGGCCGCGGCCCCATCTATTCTCTGCCTCCTGAGTCCCAGCTGATTGGCTGGGTCGTCTTTTGTTGCTCTGCAACAATGGAGCTGGAAAGCAGTTTAGTGGGGTGGGGAGGGAATGGGATTTTGCAGTTATCTTCCCCCAGGAGTGGGGAGGGAATGGATATTTTACAGTATCCTTTCCCTTCCACGCCCACCAAGCAAGGCCCACCAAGCCACACCACGCCCACCAAGCCATGGCCACAGAATCGGTAGAAAAAAACTTGAATCCCACCACTGAATAAAGAGACTCGAAGTTTAAATGGAAATATTCCTACAAAATATTTACCAGGGAAACCTTGTGGAGCAGGGTAAGGAGCCATTCCAGGAGCATATTGAGGATATCCATACTGTGGCTGTGGTCCAGGGTATCCAGGAGCTACTGCTATGGGTACAGGATTATTTGCTAAAATAAAGGAAAGGCAGGTCAAATATTTAGAAATCTTCTTTCATTTAGGTTTACTTAGACATATATGAATCAAATAAATATTTCTGCTTTTTTAATTTTTAAGAAATGCTATCTTATTCGGGAAATTGCAGAAATAATAATAAATTTCAACTTTGAAACATAGGAAAAATATCAGATATCAGATATCAGTCTACATTTCAGTGATCCACTGCTTAACAGGCAAATAATGGGAAAAACAATATATTTAACCTTATATAAAGGAAGTTTTCACAACATGCTAATCTAGGGTGAAATGGGGTTTGGGTATTTCTGTGTGTTGTGGGAATCCACCTTAGCATATTATAAAAACTTGCCAATTTGCTATAGAGAGTATTAGGCAAATTATCTCATTTGAACATAGCCTATGTGCTTTGCTGATATGAATTTAGTATGTTGTATGAACCCAACTCCTTTGTTCGTATTATAGGTATATATTTTCCACGTGTTGCATTGATATTTTTGCCTGCCTTTTACCAAGAATGATTATGCAATTATCAGATGCAACTTGATGGAATGGACATGTTTATTTACTAAATATGTACAGTAGCCTTGGCAGCTACTGTAGATACAGAAATTCTAACAGGAAAAAAAACTTACATAGTTCCAACTAAATTATCAGCATAAAGCAGAGGTGGAAAAACTCTACAGCATTCTGAATTAAATCTACAAGCATAATTTCTATAACAACATACTAGTTCCTCAACATTTAGTGCAGCATATTTCCCACACCAAATTAATAAAAGAATGCTTATATAAATAGTTGCTGAAGGACAGAATTAAGTATATTCTCTGGACCTTCATTGATACTTTTCCTGCAGCCTGCCAAAAGAGTTCAGCTCTTGAGTCTTAGCTACATATTCAGCTATCTAACCCTATACCTTACCAACTGTTTTATCAGAATGCCTGTGATGTACTTTTCACATTTCAATGCCAACTGTTCTACACCAACTAACCCTAAATTACCAATTGATGAAAAAAGAATAATACTCACCTTTATTTTCCATAGTTACATACACTTGGTTCTGAAAAAAATAAAAATTTAAAAGCCTTTTAACTAAAGTATAGTATATTTCCAGTACCGTGCCTGTGAATCAGTTGCTAAAGAGAAAATGTTTACACAAGCTTAACATTTCCATGTTTGTACTTGAGAAAATGTATCTTACCTATTCTTTCTACAGACTGCATAATCTTTAAAACACAATTATACCACCAAACAAAAAGGTTATGTTACAAATTCTGGACCACTCTGTTTCCATTTCAGATTGCTTGAGAACAACATTAGCTAACAGAGTTATAGTCTGGAAGTGGGAAGGAATTTGGGAATTGACAGGGAAAGCTATCTGGCCCAGATCCAATCAGTGCAGCTATATGCTTTTCAATTGCACAATCATTTACATTTGAAGATGACTTTCCACAGAAGCTTCACTGTAGAACTTTTAATAAATCATTCCTATACCCATTCTTGGTTACACTTTTATAAGCTGTTCTAGAATCTCTGTTATTTCTGCTTAACAAGATAGCTTTTTAATTTAATCAGGTTTTCCTGCAATTCAGTTTACAAGACAAAATAACTGATGGCACAACTGTGTCAATCTAAACAAAACCAAATATTTACGCATGGGGAAAGCCAAGATAAAGTATAAGGTCATGTGCTAGCATGGATCTTTTATTACATGGGCAGTGAAGCTGTAATGCAATTTCAGTAATATTTATTATAAAATGAAAAAAAATACAATTATTGTTATTTGCCTTATCCCCATGTGTGGACAATTATAAGTACTAATTTTATTTGTTTATTTTTAGTTATCAAATTTAGAAATAGACCATCTCCCTTACAGTGGGACTTTGAGCTATGTACAAATCAAATATTAAAACATGAAGACTGTATATAAAATAAAATGTAAAAGAGTCAACTATGGTTAAAATTCAACACAAGGCCCCAAACCAGACAGCAGAACCAGTTGTTTTGACATTTTTGAAAGGCCAGTGGGGGGTCGTGTCATCTTTGGAAGAAGGAAGGAGAATGGTCGAAAGGGCAGAAGCAATGGCAGAGAAGGCTTCCTTCCTAGACCTTGCCAATCAGAATTCTTTAGCTGGCTGATTCACAGCAAACCTTCCCTCACAAATGAAGGTCAATATATGTGTCCCAGAATAATGTTCAGGGAAGAAGTTCCCTAAAGATGGGCTGCAGCACGAATCCAAAAGCTCAGGAGACAAAACTTCTGCTTCTGGTGACCAACCCAGATTGGACCCTGCAAACCTTACCTTCCTAACTGGGTGGGACCAACTGACTTAATGTGGTGAAAACTGTTTTGTATATACCCACGTTTGATTATATTTCTAGAAGCTATTCTAGAATCTCTGTTATATCTTCGTAATGAGATATCCTTTTATTTATATTGATAATTGCCTTTAATGTTAATGTTTATTTATAATGATAATTGCCTTAATGTTTTGATTTGCAAGAGAAAACAACTGATGGTGCAGCTGGATCAATTTAAAAGAGACCAAATATTTACACATGGGAAAAGCCAAGATAAAGTGTAAGTCATGTGCTAGTATGGATTCTTTGTTACGTGAGTAGTGAATGGGGGAATGGGCCAATATAATGGAGCGAAGACGTTCTGTATAATTATTGTTATACCTATGCTTGGTTACACTTCTGGAATCTGAGAAGGCTTTCAAAAGGCTATTAAAAAAGATTTTATTTCTGGACCCATGAGTCGACTTTCTATGGGGTTTGCAGCATACCTTCCTTGGAAAGGCTGATTTATAGGGGCAAAACCTGGTTCATGGAGTAATAATAAACAATATTATTATCATCATCACTACCTCCATCCTTCAGTACATAGTAGGTAGCAAGTCAGGTAGGACTTAGTTTTGGGAAACCACCAAAAATTCCAAGACTGTCCATATAATTAAAAGAAGTAAACCTGACTCCATAAGTCTTTTTTTTTCTTTTTTTAAAAAAGAAGGAAACTAATAAACATACAAGACCTTACTTCTCTTCCAACATATTTATTTCTGAAAAATAAATAAATAAATTTCTGAAATGTTATCTCTGCCCTGCTTTAAACTATGCAAAATGAACAATATTCTACTAAAGAAAATTCACCATCTTCTTCTAATGCTGCATTATCTTATTGATGACTAGTAGCATAGATGTATTTATATGTTGACAGAGGACACTTTGTAACAATGCAGACACTAATTCCAAACAGATTTTAATCAATTTTCCTATCGTTCTCTTTGTTCAATCTAAACTAAAACTAGAGGTCATTTTATGATTTAATTTTTGTCTTATAAACCTAACATGAAATTGGCAGGTGAAAGGTTACATGAAATTAAAGGAAGTGAAAACTAGGACAAGAGTGCCTCCCAGTTCATTAAGGAATTTCCCTTTACAATGGCTGGAGGGCAGCAAAACAATTTGCATTTTTTGGAAACCGATGAGTCATGTTACATGAGGAACTGGCCACCAAAATAAGTTCAGAATTCTATTATGAGTAAGAAAGGAAAATCACATTGTAGTGAAAGAGTGTTTTTAAAAGAGATGTTAAGCATGTGATTTATGATTATTGTATTCATATTTATCCCAAGAAACCCTTCATACCATCTGCTTCTTGATCAACCACATTCTATAATTATCTTCCTAAAAAGCTAGACACAGGAGCACTGTACTGGAGACATTTCAAAACTGCAGTAGTGCTAGACTGCTCAGCTTTGATTTTCAACAGGTTATGGAAAATCGGAAATAAAATATCAAATGAGATAAAGGAAAAATGGCAGTGAAAAAACATTCCAGTGAAATGGTGTCCTATTACAGGCTTAAATAGTGCCCAAGTAGAAAAATGACGACAGCGTGGGACCAAGCCCTTGATCTCTCCCAAGAGGAACACAAAAGAACTTGGAAGTCAACATTTATTGCCTATACATGGAAGTAAAAGGAAGGGGAACATACTAAGGAAAAAAGTGCTGCCTATTAGTGAAGTCCTTTTATGACTCTGATTTGTTTTAGTACTTTTTAAAACAACATAAAAATGTTTGCAGGAAGAACTGCAAAGAAAGAAGCTTGAAAGAAAAGACAACCCTTTGGCTAAATCCTTCCTGCTGCAGTCCCATAACAGAGTGGTCAATGTCTGGAATACTCTACCTGACTCTGTGGTTTTTTTCCCCAAACCCCAAAAACTTTAACCTTAGACTGTCTACTATTGACCTCACCCCTTTCCTAAGAGGTCTGTAGGGGGCGTGCATAAGCGCACCAACGTGCCTACTATCCCTGTCCTATTGTTTCTTTTATTTATTTTTTATTTTTCTTATATGTATCTATGTTTTTACTTATACCTATTATCTTGTAAACAATTGACAAACACAATAAATAAATGAATGAAAAATAAATGTAAAGAACTTTCTCACCAGCTGGTGGTGCACAGGAAAAGGAGGAGAGTGAAGTCAGAAGGACAGCACTGTCTATATACCATGTATAATCAGGACAGCACCATTCAGAGTTGCCGTGGATAAATCAGAAGGCACATTAGAAACTGACAACAGGCGCAGCAAATTTTTTACCTGTAGAACTGTCTACATCTTAAAGAATATGGCAGATGCCACTCAGTATACAAGCATCTCCAAAGCTAACAGGTGTCATGTGACTTGAGGAGTTGGGGAACTAAGTGTGAAAATATTACATTAACTGTAGTACAGCTAGACTTCATTCTGGATAGAATGGGGAACAAGATGAAGACAATACCATAGGAACATGGCTGAGAACAATCTAATTCCAGGTAGTGTCTGCATTGCGATTTGGCGGTGGTGGTGAGTAGAGGCCTTATAACTTAAAATAGAATAAGGGAGGGGACCTTGGAGGCCTTCTAGCCCAACCCCCTGCTTATATATCCTATACCATATCAGACAAATGGTTCTCCAATCTCTTCTTAAAAACTTCCAGTGTTGGAACATTTACAATTTCTGGATGCAAGGTGTTGAGCAGCTGCCGACCCCAAATATAGATAAGCATGGAAGCCAAAACCTTAGGGGCCTGTAGTGAACCCTTTTAGGTGACCATAGTGTATCTCTTTCTTCACTTCCTTCAAGGTGAGGCAACCTACATTAGCTATTTGAGAGAGGACCCAAAGCAGTTCCAGGGGCGCGGTGAAGCAAAACGCGATGGCTACCCTTTATTAAATACAAAGTTGGGGATGAGGTTGAGGCACGCAGCTGAATATAATAATAATAATAATAACAACAACAACAATAATAATGCCCTGGCAAACCCAAACACATACAAGACACAGCTCTCCTCCGTCTCAGTCGTATGTCTGACATTTGCTCTACGCAAATACAAAAAAAAAGTAGGAAAAGTACCGTAAAGAATCAGCTTTATCGTTATTATTTCAAGAAAGAAATGACAGAACGAGAGAAAGAGGAAGCGGGAACAACGAAACCGAAACCACTTTGGAAAGTAGCTTTCGTTTTTCTGGTCTTTCCGTTCTAAGTTCTCAGGGGAAGAAAAACAACTATCTTAGCTGGAAAACAACTGTAACTCTGGGGAATATCCATCGACTAAATGTCCGGTTTTACCTAACCTAGCCAAGCTAAAGTTTGTTTCCAGTCAGTTGTGCGCTCCGTCCCCACCCTATTTTCGCCTTGTTTTTCTTCCCCATCACTGGACATCCGCGCCCTCCAGCATCCACTTCTGTTGAATTCATTTACCTCGACCCGCGATCTCTGTACGTCTTTCAGATCCTTCCTTTACTGGAAAGGCGCAGCAGGAGAAGAGGTGAACGGCCAACCCCTAGATGAATTTCCTTGGGTCAAAACGCTGGACACCAAACCCCCTCTAGGTGCGAATGCGTCTTTCTTCGGAAAAAATACACGACGTAAGTCACGGGTTAGCCTTGCATCATAGGCAGAAACACCCAGCTGGGGTCGGAGCAGATAAGCCCTTCCTTTAGGTTTGGGGACTGAAGACGATCCTGAGCGGAGAAGAAAAGAGGGAATCCGTACGAGCTACGAAGATTTAACTCCAAAAACGAGAAGTCAATACTTTGTGGGCGGTTGCTGTCTAATTTTATTGAGAAAGAAAGGCTCACGATTGTTAACAAGCTTTCTTTCTGATGTTTGGAATTTCTGGCGCCGAGCTAGACTCAGTCTTATCTCATCGCAGGGAAAGTGGGGAAGTAATTTGCCTACTGCAAATTCTTTATGAATATATTTTCAACTTCCTTGTTGGAGAGTGGAAATTTCCAAAAGAGATCCTCTGTTTATAGTAAAAAAAAAAAAAGTAGATCCTACCCTAAGCTCCTTATTAATTTTTTTGCTGAAACAAGACAAAAATGAACTTGTGATTTAGGGATTTGTTAGTTCTAAAAGGAAAACTAAAGAAAGAAGGAAATTATGCTGTAGAAAGGAAAAATATAATTTTTATATTTATATTTATATTTATATATATATGTTTATATATGATATATATGCTCCTTTATAACTTTTCTTTCTCTTCCCAATTTCTTTTAACTTTTTTCACTTACGAATGTTGCAGCATCATGTGATCAAAAGTCAGGTGCTTGGCAGCTGACTCACATTTATGACGGTTGCAGTGTCCCAGGATCCTGTGATTATCTTTTGCGGCCTTCTAACAAGCAAAGTCAATGGGAAAGTCAGATTCACTTAACAACCATGTTACTAACTTAGCAACTGCAATGATTCACTTAATAACAATGACAAGAAAGGTTGCAAAATGGGCAAAATGCACTTAACAAATGTTTCACTTAGCAACAGAAATTTTGGGCTCAGTTTGGGGTTGTAACTTGAAGATTACCTATATTTGCTATCTGGCTATGGTAGAGAGGGACGCAGTGGCTCAGTGCTAAGACGCTGAGTTTGTCGATCAGAAAGGTCAGCAGTTCAGAGGTTCAAACCCCTAGTGCTGTGTAACGGAGTGAGCTCCTGTTACTTGTCCAAAGTAGAATAATCTGAGCTGATTATTGTGCCTTGAATGAGAATTCTAGGTTGATTTGTTCATTGATCCATCAATTCTCTCAGCTATCCATAGTGTTCTCAGGAATCTTTTCCAAACTTCAAAAGCATCACTAGTTTTCATAATCTGCTTCTTCAAAGTCCCAATTTAGCTTCCACAAATCATCACAGGAAAAAGCACTTCCTGTGTGATTCTGATAGATGTAAGTGTAGGCACAGCATGGCATGTGAATATGTTTCCTAAGAATTTAAATAGATATTTAACAGGTGTTTGTGGCATATTTTTGACTGTTGATAGTCATTCCTAAAAGGCAGAAGACATTCACTACTTCAATGTATCAATTGTCAGTTCTGTAGCTGATTATTACTGATGGCATGTTGCTATCAGTCTGGTGCTCTTGATGTTTAATCTTAGCCCCAGTTAGTCTCACTATGCCCCTTGATTTTAGAAATCACTTGCATTTTC
Source organism: Pseudonaja textilis (assembly GCF_049901715.1). Taxonomy (NCBI): domain Eukaryota; kingdom Metazoa; phylum Chordata; class Lepidosauria; order Squamata; family Elapidae; genus Pseudonaja; species Pseudonaja textilis. The sequence continues at coordinate 65,971,504 of NC_141993.1, forward strand.
AATCATCAAAGTTGATGTTAGCATTCCAGAAAACCTCCACTCCAACAAATAATTCTGAGACAGGTATCTTCTCAAAAGTTCTGCTTTATTTCGGTAGTAAACTTATACATCTGGGAAATCCTGAATCTGAAACTTTTGGGTTTCCTTGCAGTAAGTAAAAAATACCAATCCACCCCTGCACCCATCATTGCATTGCATGCCCCAATCACCATCTGTCTCAACTTGAGATGTCCCCTCACCCAGGTGCAGAATAACATAACCTTGACTTAGAAGAAGAATGCATAATAGCATTCCAAGAAATTCCCCCCTCCCATTTCCCCAGGCTCAAGAATGTGGCATTGTGGAAGCGTCTGGTGTCAATATGACTTCCAAAGCTGACAGGAGTATCATCAAAATAATTCAGGTTATTGATGCAGGTTTTCTCCTTTAATTTTAAAAATGCTAATTTTCTTTCAATCCCAGCCATTGGCAGAGATAAAATACATTTAAAAAGCATTCAAAAGATACAATTGAAAACTAGAAATACTAGAATTCATCATCTCCAGTGGTCAGTATGGAAATAAGCAGGGATCAACACCAGATAAACAATCAAGCAGAAAGCAATTTCCAGTCAAGGAACCACCAAGGAGGAAACCATACCTACCAAATCTTGTGAACCAAACTACTGTATACAAAAGGAAACAAATCTCACACTCATTCACACTGATCAAATTACCTAGTTGGACAATGAATATCTGGAAGCAAACCACCAAGCATTCCACATTAGTACTCTGAAAGAATTTTAGGTCTTTCTCAATACATGTTGACTCATTTGTTGAGTATCATCTGACATATGGGGCGCAGAGAAACAGGGAGATGACTTTGAAGACAATAGCCAAGAACTATTTTATAAGCAAAGAAGACTGAAATATTTGGAAGAAATTCAAATTTCTCCTTGATTTATTAGGATATAAGAAGGAAAACAGGACAATCAGATTTGTGAGGTTCTATAATTATATCCTCTGAAGTTTGTTTCCTGATCTGGTCTGTTCACTCAAATCTGATAGAGGCTGTCAACTGGCACTATAGGGTGAACCTCTTTACGTAGTATGTTCATTCAATTTGGGGACATAGTGTTTGCCATTTGAACATTTTTCTGGTATCCCATTTTTGACCCTGTTCTTATGTCTTGGCATTTCCCAAACCTAGATAATTGGGTTTTATTCAATAAACTGGTTTAAACCAAGACAACCTGGGAACTAGTTCAAAATAATAATGTACCCATTAGAGCAACCAGCAACAATGGTTCTTCCTCAGTTTTTAATTCTCATAATTTCCAATGAGCGTTATAGGAATTATCTCTTATGCATCAGATTGTGCTGTAAAACTGATTCAAAGGATATTTTCAAAGATAAATAAATTATTAAATCTCTGAAAAAAGGAAGTGGATAAAGAAAAATCCATTTTGCATCATCATGATGGACAGTCAAGAATGTGAAAGGGAACAGGATATTGCTACAATTAAACAATAAAACAAAAACTTCACCTAGCATTTCCTTCTGCTTAACAAGTGCATGAGTATTTATATCTTTACAACTTCTGGATGCAAGTTATTCCATTGTTTGTTCTTTTCTATTGTACTTGTAGTAATATAAGATGATTCTGATGCAAGACTCACTTAGGTGAGATGGGTGGTATAGAAATGGGATGAATAAATAAATACATTTGAAAGGGTGCAGCTGTTCAAACAGGAGTATTAGAGGGTAAGCAAGGAAGGAAGAGAATGAGATCACCATTGATTTCCCAATATATGTGGAATTGAAACAGTATAGAAACCAAACTTTGTGCCTCCATTCTATGACTGTCCTGAAAAGACAAACAGGAAAAGGGATTCATAAGCACACATATCCAGAGATTTTCCTGCTTTTATATAAATTTGCTTTATGTAAATTTATTAGTTTGCATTTTTTTCCCACGAATTCACTTCATATGAAAAAAGACTATTTTGTGATTTGTGTTAGTGTAGTTGATTTTATCCAAAGTCTGGAAACATCAAGACTTCTTCCTGCCTCTCAGTCATTTACTTTATTTTTTATCTATTAATTTACTTAATTTACCTTTTTATTTATTTTACCTGTTTTTTAATTTACTTTTCATTTAATGAACATTGTACAATAGTTAGTACAGCTATGATCTGTTAAGTACCTGTCAACATCCTGATGATAATATCACCTGCTTTTGATTATTTTCTTATTGTTGAAAAAAATAGAAATTGGAAAAAAAGAGTAAACAGTACAGAAAACCAACATATTTGTGTGATTATCTAAATTGAAAGAAGTTTGAGAAGACATAGAAACATAGAATCATAGGGCTGAAAGGTCTTGGAGGTGTTTTAGTCCAACCCAAATCCAAGACAGTAAATAATTAACTCTTCTTCAAGCTTACAACTTCACAAACTTTAAACCTTAACTCTTAAAATTTCTAAGATTCATTGACATTGGCGTACAGGTATGTATTAAAATCTTTTCCACAAGATTAAATATTATTTTGTTTCCTTATTCTTGAGTCAGGAACCTTTGATACGTATTGTATTTCTTACGGGGGTTTTATACTGAATATCTTCCTATCTTCATTGAGTAATCTCCATGCTAATTCATATTAGGAGACTGTCACTGCATCTGTACAATATGCTAACCAAGATGTATTTTTTTAAAAAAAAATATTTTTGAAACAAACAAACACAAACAAAACATAAAAAACATAAAACCATCTTTCAGTTATATAAATACAGTATGTCAGTTGGTTACAAATCTTTTGTGCTATCCTTTCATAGTCCTCACTTACAATTTGTATAGATTCTCACATTATCGATCCAACATATATTTATACATTATCAGTTTGTAAATCGTTCATTTGACTAAACTATTATTCCATTATTTTATACAGAATATTCTAAATTTTATATGAATTTATATTATGCATTCATCCAATGGTTATATATTTTTATATTCTATATCATTCTACTAGTCTTATATTATGAAATTTCCTAATATATTTCATTACCATGTCTTTTTGTCTAACCATTGATAAAATAAATCCCATATCTTATAAGATTGTTTATCTTCTTATTCTCTAATTTCAAATGTCAATTTACTCATTTCAGCACAAACCAGATGTATTTTTAAGAGTAAATGAACTTACATTCACAACTCAGGTCCCCCCCCCCCCCCATTAGCCTCATTGTCAAATGCCATCCATTGGGCTCATTTTGCACTCAGTGTTTTATTTGCCTGCTGTTGTTACCCTTCACCAAAGAACAATTCTTTCTAAGACTGGAACGGACAAGTTGGAGACATAAAATCCACCAGTGGCCACTAGAAAGAGGTTTCATCAGACTGAAAGAACCAGCAATTAACATTAGCTTGTACATTCATCCAGGACTATAAACCATAGTTGACATGCAAATTATGATACACCTCTGAATAAGCAAAGTCTAGTAAGTTATACACTTGGTAATTTTTATTTGGCTTAAGTATAGCAGAAACTGTAAAAATCTGAAGCAGCAAAACAGTTTCTAGAGATCTCAACAGAGTTCAAGCCCACTTGTACATGTGACATATGTACATTCCCAACATAAATGTTACATGGTTGTGTTATGATTTTCCTACTGAGAAGCTGCTTTCCTTAAGGCTTGGCTGCAATAAAACTCAAAGAGCAAATTTTGCAATTTGTAGTGTTGGGATTTGTATAGCTTTGGGCTGTATTTGTATAATATCTTGCTTCATCCTGCTTTTGTTGACGCATAGTAAATTTTACAGGAAACCCATGAACAAAGTTTACTATACAGTAAATGCTCAACATTTCTGATTCACCTCTTCTCTGAAGACTCTGAGGTCAAGTGATCTGTTTTTCTGTAGCCATTCAACAGGATACAATTGTTCAGCACTGCAGTCTACAACCCTAGTTGCAATTATTGGGAGAAATAGCATTGCAAATTGATGTTATACCATATAACATTGGTAAGGCCATTCTTGGAATACTGCATTCAGGTTTGGTCACCACGATGTAAAAAGATGTTGAGACTCTAGAAAGAATGCATAGAGGAGCAACAAAGATGATTAGGGGATTAGAGGCTGAAACATGAAGAATGGTTGCAGGAACTGATATGTCTAGTCTAAGAAGGACTAGGGGATACATAATAGCAGCGTTCCAATATTTCAGGGGCTGTCCCAAAGAAGAGGGAGTCAAGCTATTCTCCAAAGCACCTGAGGGCAGGACAAGAAGCAATGGGTGAAAACTAATCAAGGAGAGAAGCAACCTAGACTAAGGAGAAATTTCCTGACAGTTAAAACAATTAATCAGTGGAACCATTTGCCTCCAGAAATTGTGAATGCTCCAACACTGGAAGTTTTTAAAAAGATGTTGGATAACCATTTATCTGAAGTGGGGGAAGGTTTTCTGCCTAGGCAGGGGGTTGGACTAGAAGACCTTCAACATCCCTTCCAACTCTGTTATTTTATTCTATTCATAGTTACAGCTTTCAGTGGAATTTATAAAGAGAAAAATGCCATCTTGACAGCATCTCACACAAACTACTTTTTTTTTTTTTACAAACTAGTCAAATGCATACAGCATGTTATGAAAACATGAGATTTGGGTGAAGTGATGATTACCCAAATGTATTTCTTCCCCTTTCTATGTGAAAAGATGAGAAATGAACATGCCTTTGTCTGAATGATAATTTTTACTGTCTTCCTCGGGTCAGATGAAAAGACAGCATGACTGAAGCTGCCTCAAAGCAACCAAATATTCTAAGCATAAGATTAAAAACCTGTGTTAGAATTAAACTTAAACATTGACATACTTTATTGCTTCGCTCTTATTCTCTTCATAGCTACCACTAACTTTCTCTTCTTCAACTATTCACTTTTCCTAAACTGTGCAATATCTATGTTATAACAATAAAATGGAACCTGTGATCTAATAAATTGGTAATGAATGACCAAGGCTTTGTTTACACAACAGACTTAACCAGATCAATTATGAGCGGGTAGCTGTATTCTCCAAGTTATTAAGCTTGGTTAGTGTAAAACTTCACTATTATTTTGTTACATTTTAGCATCTTCACATTTCTTTGTTTTTGCTTTTTTTCCACTGTATTGTGCAAACCCCAAAATAAATTAATTCTATAACCAAGCTCAACATGTTGAATGAATGCCGTCTCTGTGAGTTAGCCTGGGCAGAGACAGGAGAGTTCATTCACTTCTAACTCCTCTACTTTACAATGTTTCTCCACAAAATGATGGCTGCCATGAATGCTTCCAACATATCCAGGTGTACCTACCTGCTTCCCGAGTTTCATCTGGTCAAGGAATTCTCAACCCAAGTAAAGTGGCAAGAAGACATGTAAAAGAAAACTAATCAATGGAATAGTTTGGGCAACCATTTGACTGGGATGGCATAAGGTTTCTGCCTTGAGCAGAAGGTTGGATTAGAAGACTTCTGAGATGACTTCCAGCCATCTGATTCTATGATTATATTTATTCAGATTTATTTCCCCAAAAGCACAGAAGATTTTTAACACAGTTTCGTGAAATGACACAAGGAGTAGTTTAGCAGTTGTACTTGTACATAGAGAACACTGTGGAGAGAATTTCCTTCTCTTAAAACATTACTGCCAAATGTCAAGACATGAAAGAAAAATATTGTAGGTGAAAAGAAACAGACAGAATGTATTAGGAAGGCTGAGTCACAATGAACATTATTTATCTTTCTTTCTTGTATTGCATAATTGTTTTGAAATATTTACAGGTCCTTCCTGGAACAGTTCTTGAGATTTGTTCTCAGAAGTTTGCAAATTCTACTCAAGAGAATTGCAATATGACCTCTTTCTTTCACCCAGGGTTTTTGAGGGGTTGCTTGTCTGAACTTCCTCTTTTCTCACTTTAATGTTCTCATTTGCTGGTCTGAGAATCAAGAACCAATTTAAATGGGTTTACAAAAGCATGTGTTCCACAATGTAATTTGTTCGATTTTGACACAACTTGTAGATAAAATCTAGCCACTGTGGTTTATTCAAGAACCATACTTAAAAAAACCACAACTTACCACAGACCAAGCAAACTTGATTGCCACTGTCAGAGCAAAATATAATTTTTAGAGACTGAGAGTCCAGTAGGAAATGCAATGCCACAACACACTCTTAAGATTTTCAGATATTTTAAGGAGATGTTTTGGGAAATCAGTGGGGTAGCTTTAGGTGAGTTCCTATGACTTAGCCCAATCCTCACAGGATTTTTGTGTGGGGAGAGAATAGGAGGATGGAATAATAGGCTTTCTTTCTTTGACATGACAGTTTAGAGGCAGGCAAATCTATTTTTTTTTTTAACCATGGGAGTGGGGAATCAAGTTTAGTACTATAGAACAGCAGAGGAAATCATTCCAGAATTCACCTTCATATTATACTTACTGGAAGAATGTAGAACAACCCTTTGGAATTAAGCCTATAGCTTTGAAAATAATCAGAAGGGATTTTAATGCTTGAGTAGATGGGCATGATTCCATGCATTTTAGTCACTTCATTTTTACTCATTTTATTTCATTCCTTCATTTTTAATAATCCATTCATTCATAGGACTCTTGCTGAAGTCCTGTATTAACAGAGGAAGAGTATCAAGGTCATGTGAAGTGTTAGTACTGTTTTATACTCTACAGGTAATAATTCACTTGGAATACTGATCACCAGGATACAAAACTGGTGTTGAGACTCTAGAAAGAATGCAGCGAAGAGCACTAAAGATAATTAGGGGTCTAGAGGCTGAAGCAAACAATCAATGGTTGAAGGAATTGAGTATGTCTTGTCTGATGAAGAGAACGATTAGGGATGCCAGGGTAGCATTTTTGGGAAGACAAGAGTGGGTTGTCTTATTATCTAAAACAGTGGTCCCCAACCTTTGTGCCTTGGCGGCCCAGCTGGAAGAGGAGAGAGGAACCGGCCATGCAAGTAGTGGGTTGGTGCACAAGTGCAGGTGCATAGCTCAACTTACATGAGTAGGGGCCAATGTGCACATGCATACACAGGCCGCTGGACTGCAAGTTGAGCTGTGTGCACATGTGGGTGTGTGCACCTGCCTGCCAGTCATGTGAGTCGAGCTGCACATTCACATGCATGTGCCAGACCATGTCCTGGTTTGAATAGGTCACAGCCTAGTAGTGGGTCATAGCCTGATAGTTAGGGGACCTGCTCTAAAGCACCTGAGGGCAGGACAAGAAATAACAGATAGAAGCTTATCAAAGAGAGAACCAACCTAAAATTAAGAAGATTTTTTTTTGTCAGTGAAAACAATTAATCAGTAGAACAGTTTATCTCTGGAAGTTGTGGGTGCTTCATTGCTGGAGGTGTTCAGGAAGAAACATGGATAGCTTCTTGTCCAGAATGGTATAAGACAGTGGTTGCCAACTGGTGGGCTGCGGCCCACTGGTGGTCTGTGAGAAAATTTTAATAGGGCGCAGAGAAATGTCTACCCCAAAGCAATTAATCCAGGCTGTGTGGGAACACTAGGCTGTGCTTCCCACATGGCCCGTCAACCCGCTGGCTCCCACCCTTTGGCCAAGCACAAACCTGCAAAAAGCAGTGCAGCCCTCGCCAAGCAGGATGAGGTAATTGTGCTGTTGCAGCAAGAGGGAGCTGGCGGCACAGATGGCCTGAAGCGGTGAAAAAGATGGCGGGAAGGTGCAGGAGTGCCATGCTACTTGCATTTCCACAGCATTCCTGCACCTTCCAGATCGCCTCCTCTGGATGGCTGTGGGCTGTAGGGACAGCCCAGGGCAGGAAAAGTACCAGCTGGTGGTGGTGGGATGGGGCGGAGCAGAGCGGGCAAGTCTGCACTCACCATCCAGTTCCAAGGTCCAGAATGGAGCGGGTTCAGTGGCATCCATTTTCTTGTCCCTCTCGATGCTCTGCTCGGCTGTCCCCCCATGGCCCCAACCATCGCTAATCAGGGAAAGCACAGGAAAAGTGAGCAGAAACATAGCTCTCGCTGGGGTGAAAGGGTGGAGATCAAAAATTTAGGAACAGAGGAACTTAAGAAAATCTTATGTAGAGGACCTTCCCCTAAAATCTTACTCTCCTAACCTTCTGGATGACCTTGAATTGTTGGCTTTTCACAAAGTCACTGGAGTAGAATGAGGGTGGAATCCTTTAGTACAGTTGAATGCTGATGTGGAGAAGTGCTTGCCTTTGGGATGCTGAAATTTTTAGTTATAGTTTTCTAGTTTTTTGACATTTTCAGTGCTGTTTTGTGAGCTACCTATGGTTGTGGCACATACGATAGGTGGTCATATAAGTCTTTTACATAAATAATATAACATAACATAAATTTGCCTGTCAATTTGTCTCTTTTTCTCCTCCAGAAACACTGTGCTAATACCTCCCTAATAGTGAAATGTAAACCACAAGTGGTATTATGCAGAAAGGAATTAAGCGGAGATATATATTGGTACCCAATCTACATTCACTTTGTTTAGGATCAATTTTTTATCAGTAAAATACAAAAATACAAACACAAATAGTATGACACAGAGGAGAAGGGAAGAAGAAGAGAGAGAGAGAAAAGGAAAAAACTTCCTATTTCTTCTGTTGCAGTAGAATAAGCCAATGGCTAGATTGACCATTTTGATCAAAGAATAGAATATAAGTACTTTTGTTTCTACTTGGAAGCTGCTTCTGGACTTCGTTCTTGAGGTGGAAAAAAATGAAACCTTGATTTGGGGTTTTACTGATTAGATTGATATGTCATTATAGAAATGGCTAGTTTATACTATTACGGAAAAGTAGAAAGTTGAGGTTTGATGTAATGCCTTATTCCACTCTATATTTCTAGCCCAAACTCTTAAACATGCCAGATTTCCACTTTCTCCTACTGGCAAGCAGCAAAACTCCCATCTTGCCATAAGCTGATGATGCAGCAATCATTTCACCATTCCAACTGGCCTTTAGAGAGCCATAAAAGCTATAATCCATCCTGCAGGGACAACATGCTAGCCATTAACTTTCACAAAGCAAAACTATAGTATTTCCCAAAAAGATGAAACCACAGAGATGGATAATCAAGGGAAATAAAATCAAACAGATCCATAATTTCATCTGGCTGATTTAATCATCTGGAGATCTGGAAGGAACACACTGAGTATTTCAGGAAAAAAAATCTCAGTAAGATCCTCAAGGGCTGTTTAAAGGTTTTTAATTATCTAAAGGAGAAGAACTGATCCCAGCAGTTTTAAAACTTTAGAGGCAAAATCCCTAGCCCAACTTTTACGAGGTACAAGTGGACTTCTACATAATGAATTCAAGACTGTGCAGACTAAGTTTTTCTGGCCTATTCTTTGTTCTTTTTTTTTAAACAAATTTTATTGATTTTCAAAAAGAAACACAAACAAAACATAAAAACATAAAACATCTTTTTTGAAAGCAGCTTGATCCCGGGTTACATCTCTTCGTACAGACACAAAATTTATATATCAAATTTATTCTCATTTTATATACCATTCCATATCTTATTGCCATTCTACATTTTCTATACAGCTTCTCCTGTCTTTTAACTTTCTTAGTTTTATTTTATTTATCTCATCTCAGTTCAAATCATTATACTTATATTCTTTGTCTGTCCTGTTTCTAGCTGTCTATTATCTTTTCTCATTAAACAAAATTTCTCCTGTAATCACTGATTGGAGTATGACGCCTATATCTCTTTTCCCTAAATTTATAACACTTAGTATAATACATAACTTCCATTTGGATTCTGCTTAGTAGATTCTAAAGTTACACACTATATTTTAAAAAGAGAAAAAATTATAAATATATAATATAATTAAAACAACAATCCATACCAATTCAAATCTATCATTAATATTAATATTCATTTAAGTCTTAAACATTTTACACATTACTTTTCAAATAAGTTTCATACTTCTATGGGAACACTTATAAACTTTCCATAATTATTTCCCCCACACTTCACTTGTATTTTAAAACATTGTGTCATTAAAATGTTCCCATTCTTTCTTAATTCAATTCTCTCATTTATTTCATTTCCTTTCTTTTGTTCACAAAAGTTTCACTGAATTACACTAAATATTTTATCCCACTTTTTAATCATGTTGTTTCCAATTTTCTAACATTATTTCTAATACAAATATAACAATACAATCTTATGTATCTTTGCAGAATCACTTTTTCAGTTAAGTTTTTACCTATTATCTCTAAATAAGTCCTGTTTCTTTACGTCTTGCTCCATACCTTTGAAGTTTCTCTTCCCTTCCTTCCTCCCTTGCTTCTTCTCTCTGCCCTTTTTACCCCCTTGTCTCTCCACCTCCATTTCCCTCTTCTGTATTCCCCCTTTCTGTTGCTTCCTAACATTATATCCACTTTTCACCTTATTTTCCCCTTTTTGGGTTGTTTTTTTAGCTCTTAAAGTCTCCATTTTCTTTCCCTCCTTGATCGTTAAAGATGGCTTCTTCTGGCTTCTTCTTTGTCCCAATCCTCTTGTTGCGCAGTTCTTTCTTGTAGTTTCTCATAGGTACAGAGCGCCATTTCTAAGAATTGAAAAAGAGAGCCAAGAGAGTCCTTCCCTTCTTGTTCCTCTTCTTTGTACTTTTTAAATTCCATTTTCAGTTCATCCACAAGAGATGTGATTGTAAAAAAATTTTTTTTCAAACAAGCACCCAAGTGGTTTTAGTCATTCAAATATAATTTCCAAAAGTCCCAAAGTCACCAAGCAATCCAGATACACACAAGCTGTTTCTTTTGACACTTTCTTCTTTTTTCACTTTCTCTTTCTGGGGTTACTGTTTAGTTACAAAATTCCAGTTAAAAAGTATCTTTTAGAAGTCTTGTTAGGATTTAAACAGATTCTTTTAAATTCTAGGCAGTCTTCTCCTACTCTTATTCTTTTCCTCTCCCTTCCCACTTACAGCAAGAAAAAAACTTTTTTTTTTTTTAGTGTTCAGAAATCCTTATTATCCCCTTGACATTTAATTATCCAGTTTAATTACCTATTGATGCCAAAGCGGGTTTTTCGGATTTCTCATTCATTTCTGTTCGCTGTCAACGTTAAGAAGGAGAGTGGAAAAAAAAAAGTTCCCTTTTCACTTTCATTTGCCACTTCTGAACCTTCCTTGGGAATGATGTATCTTTTTTAAAAATTTAAATTCCAGGATACCTTGGTTGTTGCTTCTTATCCCAGTCAGCCAAAACTTTCACTTCTTAACTTCCTCCAGGCTTAGCCCTGAAGCTGGCTGGCTTGGGGCACTCCAGCGGCGAGCACAGGCAGAAACCATGCATGATTGCAGATTCCTGCCTGCCGCCGAAGCGCTACATACTGGAACTGTTCCTATTCTTTGTTCTTTTAATGGGCAACTAGTTGACACAATCCTTAGACTAGAGACTGGGATACTTAAAACAGAAAGGAGAACTTGAAATGATTAATTACTGGCTTTCCCCCTCTTCAGATGCAGTCTCAGTAGCTTTGGCAGATAAACATTTATCAAAATGGAAATGTTAAGAAAATACTGACATAAGGCTTTGGGTAAAGTTCCTTATGTCTCTAGGATATAATCAGGATAATCAGATTTTCTTTCAAAGAATCGAAGGTGTAGAACACCAAAACAAAGGGAACCCAACAACAAAATTCGGGTTAAAAGTTCAACTTGAGAACAGCAAATTGTAGGTAATCTTTTATTTACAATGGTAATTGAGCCTGGAATTATGCTTGCAAGTTGTAGAGGTTGTTAAAGCAAGTCATTGTGTGATTGCACCCAATTTTATGACCTTTGTTTGCAACAGTCATTAAGCAAATGCTATGGCTTGTAACGTGGCATTTATTAAATTAAATCTTTTGGGCCAATGGATGGTTTTTGGCAGAAACTGTTAAATAAGCACTAGTTTCCATAAAAAAAAATGCCAAAAATTGCAGTCACATGACTTTGAGACTCTGCAAATGACCATAAATTGATTGCCAAACACTCAAAATGAGATCATATGATGGGGTAGAACAGCTGTCAGAAAACCAGGTGTAATTAACTTGGAGAGGTCCTTTGTAACTTGGTAACTAAGTGACTGATTGTAAGTCAGTGACTACCTATGTTTAGGAAACTTACCTTTCCAAAGGTGTGAAGAAAATGCTACAAACAATGTTTTTCCATCTGGATTTTTTATTATGCCTTTTTTCAAAAAAACTATACAACTCAAGGCAGCAAACATATCTAACACCTTACTCCTCTTCCTATTTTCCCTACAACAATAATCCTGTCAGGTGAATTTGGTGCACTTGGCCCAAGATCATCCAGGTAACTTTCATGCCTAAGGTGGAACTAGAAATCACCCTCCTGTTTTCTTGTAGACACCTAACCGTTACACCAAATTGGTTCTCTTTTTAATAGACAAAAGAACCTGCCACTGTGAATGTGGGGAAATTGGAACAATAAGTTGTATTTTACTCTACTGACCTTTCTATAATAACTTGTACTTAAGTTACATTGGGACCAAACTGTTAAATTGACATACTTTAGATGTGAAGTACTATGTAATTCTCAGGATAGCCAAGTTTTGCATAGTCGTTGTGAAAGTGTGGCAACAGGTTGTTTACCATATCTTGGATGGCACAGATTCTTGTTAATGTCCAACTATGTTTTACAAATTTGGTTTCATCTTTGTTTTTTAAAAATAGAATGTGTTATAGACTAATAGAAGAAAAGACAATCAGGTTTACAATGTGTGGCTGAATTACATCCTGCACTATACACCTTTCAGTGGCAGTTAATTTAGTCTTTCTGGGAACTGCGCTATAATCTCAGGCTGCCATCTGGTGGTACTGTCAAGTTACAGTATGTTTCCATATTCCTTGGCTTTTGCTCAACTCCAGGCACACACTATATTATAGAAAAAAAGTACATACATATTCTATTAATTGCTTCTACTCTAAATTGAAATTGAATGTACATCAAATAGATTTCCTATCTACTACTCATGTATTTAAGAATTTCAAGGTGTTGGTTCTGAATGCATTATCATAATAATATCCAGCTTTATATCTACATGCTGGACCGTAAAAGAGATAGATGTCTTGATCTGATGCATGAACATTGTGAAGGACTGGATGGTATGCAGCTATCCCTTTTCTCCACAGGATGCAATCTAGAAATCCTCTAGACTAAAACTTGCTGCTGGATTAGTAGGCGAAAGTCATAGTTAAGAATGCCTTTGTCTTGGACCAGTTGCATTTTTCCTTGGCTTAGTTAGTAGACACTGACAATAGGGTCTTTGTCATCTTAGATTATTTTTTATATAGCTTACCATGGAGATATGTGAAGCAGCAACTAGTATGAAATACATTGGCTTACATGCTGACTAGAAATAATGGGTTTGGTTGAATAATACTGATTCTGTGAGAGCTGCATTTATGATTTCAGCCCTTGTTATGTTCAGGATTTTCTGTTCAATCTACCCATTTAATATATTTGGTCAGGGACAACATGTTGCAGAATCTACCCTTTTCAGAATATAAAAAGGGCAAGAACATGAAAGCAAGTTTCTTTGCTTTGGAATACTAGAATCTATGAGGCTAGGAGCTCTTTTTCTTCAGAAGAGACTACTTTCTTCCAAGACCTTTCAGTTCAAAAAGTTCTACTTGATTGTAAGAAATCACTGAGTGGGGATTGAGTTGAGCTATTCTGAGTTTTATTTTGTATTTTAGTTATCTTGATTGTAAGCTATCTAGATTCTAGCATGAATTGAGAGAAATACAAGTCTATGTTATAAACCTTGTGGATACTCAAGGATAGACCTATTAGTAGACCAACTGGAAAGATCTAGTGAGCTATGGAACTCCAATTCAGATTTATTATTATGTATTAATAAATTGTGTGAAAGTTGAGAAATGCTAAAAGAACTTTTCCACTACTGTGAAAGACAGGACAACACTGAGGTTGGAAGGCTCCTGAAGCAGGTGGATGGAGTTGGGTAATTATTGCAGTTTTAGGTCCTATGAGTGTCTTGTCTGGACAGTGGTGAGGTATAGGTGGAGCTGAGTACACAAGAAGGACCTATTGTTTGGGATTATGCAATGGGGGCCAAGATCAGGATCAGGAATGGTGCAGAAACATGATATAAGCCAGGGGTTGCCAATCTTTCGGGCCTCAGGGACCACCAAATTCATTATTTTAAATCCTGCGGACCACTAATGTGAATTTTGACTGACGTGGCTTACTGATGTTGGTGGGAGGGAGAGGGAGGGAGAGAGGGAGAGGGAGAGATCTGATCTAACCTCGGAGGGCTGGTGATGTGTTCTCTCTCTCTCTCTCTCTCTCTCTCTCACACACACACACACACACACACACACACACACACACACAGATCCCTCACACACACACACACCCTCCAAGGCAGCCACATTCCTAGCCTGCTTTTGAGTTCCGTTCTCAGAGGGAGGGGGGCGAAAGAGAGATCCAATCCAACCTCAACGGCTGGTGATATTCTTTCTCTTTCTCTCTCTCCCTTTCTCTTTCTCTTCTTTCTCTTTCTCCCCCCCCCCCACAGAGAGAGATCCCTCACACACCTCTACCCACTCCAAGGAAGCCACATTCCTAGCCTGCTTTGAGCTCAGTTCTCAGGCTTCATGAAAGGAAAGCAGCAGAACCAGCAGAAGTCTTTCTTTCTCTCCTCCAAACTCCACCAGAAATGAGTCTTTGCTGGTGCAGCCTCTTGGAGCAGGATGCCTTGCAGGATCCCAAAGACTCATTTCTAGCAGAGTTTGGGGGAGAGAAAGACTTTTGGTGATTTCCTTGCATGTAGCCAAAAGCAGAAGAAAGAAGCAGAAGAAGCAACCCAGTGGCCAGACAAATTCCCCCCTCCACTCTTTTCCCCCTCCCCTCACTACCTCATATTGTTCTCAATGCAAGTGATGCAAGCCTTGTGTTCTCGTGAGACATGGTGACAGCACAGCCTTGTGTCCCACCACAACCTGGATTAATTGCTTTTAGGGGGTGCTCTGGAGGTGACATTTCTCTGTGGACCACCAACATTTTCTCATAGACCACCAGTGGGCTGTTGGCGACCACTGATATAAGCCACTTCAGGAAAAGGAGTAGCATTAAGTCAGTTGCCCCTATCTGGACCTATGTGTGTTCAAATTGTTGGGTGCCTTGGTTTCCAGCTGCTGCTGATAAACCCCATGTACAATATTTATTCACCAAGACTGCATTCATCCAAGAAGTTGTGATGAATGAACATAAAGACTAAGCATGTATTACTCAGCCTTATCAGGCCATTGGCCAAGATTTAGCTCTGTCAGAAATATATCCCCATCATCTGAGTTTCAGGTCTTGCAGCAGTGACAACACCATAGCCAGGGAAAAGAGTGCCTGTCATTGGTGTATAAAACACTCACAGTGGCAAGTAATTCTGCCCTGAAGTTGGCTGGGTGTGAACACCTTTAAGTGGAATTGGACGTCAACTGCTAACCACCCTTCTGTCCAGATCCAACCCTTGATAAGCAACTGCATGTTAGCTTAGTGCTGGTTTTGGAGTTTCCTGGGCTTCTTTTATGGAATTACTTCAACTTCCATGGGGACGTAATCTTATACTGTAGTTTCATGTTCTTGACACAAGTAATTGCAGCCATAACTTACGATAGGCAGGCATAAGCCTTATTTCATAGCTTATGAGTCATAAGAATGGAGAACAATGACATCTGCCCTTCAATGTGGTCAGATCACTTCCTTTTCAGAGGATATATCATGGGCCTTAATGTGTAAGGGGATGTTTAGAATGGTTTTTGTAGGCCTTTAGTAGATATATAGGGATTCCAGATAGCCTCTAGGATGGAGGCATTGGAGGGCATCCTGAGAGTGGGCTGTTTCATCTGACACCCAGATGATCTCTGAAACTGAAAATATTGGATGAGACTTCTCCTGCAGGGTCTTTCTCCCATTACCAATTCCAAATGGTTGCTTGATTTATTGAGTAGCTGGAAGAAAATGAAGCACATAAAAAGATACTTAGAATGATAATATCTGTAAATTACTAGTGACCAAGCACTGTAGGAATTCGCATTTAAGTCTACAGAATGATAACAAGAGCTCAACAACATCAGGACTTTTTCCCCCTTGGTTAAACTGGCCCTGGGCATGGCCACCGTATGATGCATCTGGCCTATGGGCCAGGAGTTTGACAGCCCTGGTCTAGAGTATAAGATAAATTCCTCTTCTTCTTGGCTTCTTTGGACAGGATTAAGAGATGACAAATTACTTAGCCAAAGTGAACCCCATTGAACAAGATGAATGAATTGCCTGCTTAGAATAGAGTGCCCAGCTTTGCAAATGTATCATGATATCAATCATTATCATAACATTGCTAATTTTGTCAATTGTCAAGCTTTCTAAACAGATTAAAATAGTAATTCAATCATGGACATTAGTGCAAAGCATATATATTGTCATGCTCTTGTTAGAGCTGGACTCTGAGGGAAAGGAGGAACAGCCGACAGGGAATGGATGTGTGGCACCAGAGGTTGTGGAGGAGGCTGGGGAAGGACAGAGGCCAGCTGGGTAGTCAGAAGAAGAACCAGGCCCATCCCCTCTGCATCCTAGGACACACAGGAAAGAATGGAGAAGGAAACAACTTGGCTTATGAGAGAGGAAGCGGTCATGATCCCCCTCATTGGTTGCAGCTGGGAAGAATAGTATATAAGAAAGACGGTTAAAACACAGCATTGCCAGAAGCAAAGCATGTTTTATTTTGGGCTGAAGTTATCTTGGTTGGTGTCCTTCCAACAGACTGTGCCTTGTTATCTCTTTGAAGTTGGTAATTACTTATTCTGGTCCATTGTGGAATTTCCTTCATTGTAGTTTGTTTTGGGTTTTCTATTTCACCTCTATCTGTTCATTAAGTTTGGACTGTGTTGCTTTCTTTTAAAGACTATTTTTGAATATGTTTTATCTCCAACTGAGAATTATTGAACAGTGGGGCTAAGTTGGAGGCATTAAAGGACATTTATTTACGTTTTGGATTTTGTATGTTTGTGTTACATTCTGGATCATCACATATATGTTATTTGGATGAAAGTTCATTGTTTGTTTATATATGATAACAAAACAAAACAAACAATTTGCTTTCACCTACAGACAGTCCTCGATTTACAGCAGTTCATTTCGTGACCATTCAAAGTTTCAATGGCACTGAAAAATGTGACTTATGACCGTGTTTCAGTTACAACCTTTGAAGCATCCCCATGATCATGTGATCAAAATCCAGATGCCATATTTATGACCATTGCCGTGTCCTGGAGTCATGCAATCACCTTTTGCAACCTTCGGATAAGCAGGGTCATCGGGGAATACAGATTCACTTAGCAATTGGGTTAATTCACTTTACCAATTGCAGCCATTCATTTAACAACGGTGGCAAGGAAGATCATAAAATGGGGCAAAACTCAGTTAACAAATTCTCTCTTAACAACAGAAATTGTGGGCTCAATTGCGGTCATAAGTCAACTAATACCTATATTGTGTAAAATTCTTTGTGTTAATTTCAATTAAAAATAATAAGAAAAAGTAACCTCTCTTCCACATAAAGTCCAATGTTTGGGACTTATATGGATATATTCCTGCTATTTTCTTGCAAACAACACAAAAGTACACTGCCATGGTCATTTTCCAAGTTTTTTTTTTTAAATAAAAATAAAATAAACTAGCCTTCAGAGTAGAACTGAACTACATATATCTCCTATCTCCTATCCAAGTATTAAACCGACAACCTTGTTAAATGTACTCAAAATTGGCTAAGTGCTGCCACCTAGTGGCCCTTCATATTTATATGCATTATTGTGTTAGCTCTCTGTCTTCCTAACTTTCCTCAAAAGTTAATTTGGTAGCTGTGGAAAGGAAAACCTACTTTTGCCAGTGATTTCAGCTCTGCCCTTTTAAGCAGCAATATAAGGCCATTTCAGGGCAAGATCAGTTTGAGTGTATTTTTTAAAGACTATTTTTGTTGTGTATCTTTCTATTGATTGAACCAAATTGATTAAACCCCCCTTTTTATTACTGGGCTGCACAATACGATTTCCCCTGAATCCCTATTTTAATATAGTGTTTTCACTCTCTTTTCCCTTCTCTTTCAAATGCTACTAATAGGGACTTAAACTTAGAAGTATGTTAAAATGAAGCAATACCGCCCCCTGCTGTTCAGGTTTAACATTGCAAGCTATTGTTGTATAATGCTTTGAGTCTTTAAGCTGTTTTTTTTTTCTTTCTCGTCTGTAAGGTACAGATACAGATTTACTATGTGAAATTACTACTAATAAATTCTTTGCCCCAGAAGTGCCCATTTTTAATCTGTAAATGATAATTAGTAGATTTTTCTTATGAAGGGAGAGACTTATAAGACTAACACTTTTTGGCTTGGCTCATTGTGGTTTTTCCCTCCAAAAATTATACATTTGTTTCCAAATACATTTCAAAGTGCTATTTTTGTTCTATAAAGCTGTTTCTGTTTTGGCATATGGATCTCTATATTTCTTTTTGCTCTGGATAGAATAAGCCTGATTTATTAAGTTATATTCTGGAGAAATCACTCCTGGTCTCTTATTTTTCAGAAGGCTGAAAAGTCAAAAAGAGCTGCTTCTTGGTAGCTGCCTGGTTCTATGTAAAGTCTTTTTATGAACATCAAGCTGATTCCCTCCCTCTCTCTGATTGCATTTGAAAGATGCTAAAGACAGAATTATTTAGCGGTACTGCGGGGCAGAACTAAGCACCGGTGAAGATAGTGTGCTGAGCTGTTGATGAACCAGCTTTTCTGAGATGTTTAACCATTCAAATCTATTTAGACTCCTTTTAAGGGATAAGAATATATAAGAAAAGGAATAGAATAGAATTCTGTATTGGCCAAGTGTGATAGGACACACAAGGAATTTGTCTTTGGTGCATAAGCTCTCAGTGTACATAAAAGATATAAGCGATGAATCATGATAATAGTCATCATAAATACATTCAATATATTCAAAAATATCCAAAAGGGATCTTCACAAAGAGGCAGAGGAATTAAAACCTAAATGGAGAAACCGAGTGGAAACGCACTTTAGTAATAAGGAAGAAGAAATGGAAAAGGAGACAACCTTTTGAAAGATGCTAGAAAATTACAAGATTTGGATTTGGCATATAGGATTAAGTAACTTAAACACGGGCTGAAGGGATAATTGGGCAAGTGAGCCACCAAGGTATGAAAGAGCTTGGAAACATTAATAAACAATTTACAGAAGTGTAAATTGCAGAGATTGCACAGACTTCTAGCAAAACATATGCCAGATGCTATGAAAAATGAGCTTGATATTGTAAAAAGTTCAAAAAGATATTACAGACATTAAACTAGATTTAGCAGATGTCTAGGACCAGAAGAGAAGAAATGAGAGTTAAAGGCATCAGAGGGAATGTAGAAATGACTGATTTAATTGGATATCTTATCTCCAAGATTAATAACTTCCTGCTAGATATTTAACTTTCAGACAGAGATATAGAATTCTAGGCTCATCTGAATATAAAAGAAATGTAATCACAAGACTTGTAAATAATTTGGATGAAAAACAAAGTTGTTCAAAGAAGTTGTGAGCTAGAAGAAACAAACTAGGAAAGATATTGTTTTTCGAGATACTAGTTAATTAATTTATAAGGCTTATAAGGACACCCATCTTAAGAGAAACAACTCGGAGCACCTCACAGCAGGAGTGCAAAACCAAAACTCCATAAAAGCAATTAAAAATAACTAGCACAACTAATCTCCTTCAATACAATCAAAACCACCACACTCAGGCTCTGTGCTAACTCTATCAAAGTACTTGAAGGGAAGAAACCAGCTCTTTAGGCCTTCTGAAAGATTTAGATGGTAGGCATCTACTGGATCTCAAGAGGAATGGGATTCTGGAGGGAAGAAGGTGTTATGGAAAAGGCACACTTCCTACGTAGCATGAGATGACAACATTTAAGACAAGGGACCTGGAACATGGCTATTGTATCTAATTTATGGAATGGTCAGATGCCCACAGGAAGAGGTGGTCCTGAAGATGATCAGGTCTCTCCAAGCAGGACTTGAAAGGTAATAATCAGCACCTTGAATTATGTTGCAAAATAATGTGGTGGGCCTTTCTCATAGTCATATATGCCTAGATTTCTTTAGTAATTTCCCCATTGGACTACTGCTGTGCACTCTACATGAGACACAGTGCTGTCCTTGAATATCATTCTGGTCTGGAATCTGGTGGCACTGATTTTATAGAGCACCCCTAAGTTCATTCCAGCACTCCTAGGTTCACTGAAGTTTGCACAAGAAAGGGCATAACTTGAGTGGAGGGTATAACCTGGGTGAAACTAGGGGTGCTTTATAATGCCCATGCCACCAGATTCAATATCAGAATGATATTCAAGGTTAGCCCTGTGTCTCATGTAGAGTGCACAGCAGTAGTCCAATGGGGAAATGACTAAAACATCTAGGTATAATATATGGCAATGAGCAAGGCCTTCCAACAATTGATGCACAAGATAAATCTTTACCAAGTCCCCCTACCCACTTGTTCCTCAAATAGGAGCAGTGAAGGCACCCCCATTGTGCAGCAGTTTTGTCTGGAAAAATCTAGAGTCAAAGATGACATCACCAGATTGATAGTTTAAAATTCAAAGCCATTCCATCTTGCCATAATTGAGACAAAGTTAGTTCTTCCTCATCCAGATCCACATAACCTTTTGGAGCACTGGATCCAAACGAGAGAAGCATCTCCTATCTAGGCAGGGATAGAGATGTATAATGAGGGTGTTATCAGCATACTGATGATACCACATATCATGCCTTCAAATGACTTCATCCAGCAGTTTTATGTAGCTGTTGAAGAGGAGTGGCAAGTGACCATAGCTATGAGGAGCCCCACACTGCAGGTGCCATCCCTTAGTAACACTGATTGGAAATGGTCACAGCGGATGGAGAAGTACCACAACAAAATGGTGCCTCCCATTCTTAATCCCCAGAGCCAACCGAGGATATCATGATTAATAGTATCAAAAAGATCCTGGAAGGCCGAACCAATTATACCATCTCAATCCTGACCTCTTCCAAGGTCATCTGCAAATGTAATCAAAGTTGTATCAGTACTATACCCTGGCATAAATCCAGAATTAAAAGGGCCCAGATAATCTGCGTCATCCATTGCCCTCTGTAGCTGAACACCAATCACCCTCTCAACAATCGCCCCTAAAAAGAGAAATCAAAGACTGGATGAAAGATATACAATATTGTTGAGCCCAAGGATAGCCTTTAAAATGGGATTGTACCTCTGCCTCCTTTCAGGTACAATAAAGGTGAATGATTACTTTAATACTTAATGAGGAATGCTTCATTGCATGCTTTGCAAGATACCAGCTCTTGTTTTGAATGTGTCTCTCTTAAAGAGCTTCACAAATCTGAACTGTTGCACATTCGACTATGTTTGTGATTCAGATATAGAAACAGAGCTGAGAAAAAAAATTGTGCCCTAACAGCTGGCATAACATAATGTCTCCATATTTGGAATAACAATGCTAGTTAAATTTGGCTGGAATCAATGAACAAGAATTTATTCACTCTTGCCCAAATGTTTATATATTCTTTATGAATGGATTGGAAAGGGTAGAATTAAATTAATTGAACTAGAAAGGAGTAAAATAGGCAAGTAAACAAGTTGCCTAGTAATTGCTAATATGTGTTAGAAGCTTGAATTGTTTCGTTATATTGCAAAGCATCAACAGCCCAATGGCCAGCTAATAGAGGAAGTTCTTATTTCACCATAAGTAACACGTAGGAAGGAGGTTTAAAAGAGGGCTGAGATATCACATATCATCACAGTGGCAAGGATAGTCTTTGCCCAAAACTGGAAATCAACAATGATACCCATCCCATGGACCTGGCAATAACTAATAAAATCCACCAATGCACAGAAATGGTTAGACTAACCATGTTACTAAAAAACAAGGAAGGGGGGGAGTTTTTTTTTACAATTTGGAATATATGGTACAAATGGTTGTATAAAAAGGAAATAAAGATGTCTAGTGAAATCGATTAAACAAAAAATAAGGGAAAATGGAAATAGGGATAAATATAGCTATGTATATATGTAAAGTAATATAATTAAATAAATATTGTATTATAATTGTAATAATAACATAAATAAGTAAGGATTTAGGAAACAAGTTATAGATTTACTTGTAGCAAATGACTTTAATTGACTCTAATAGAAATGTACACTGCTATGAAACATTGCAAAAATGTGAGAACATGTTTCTCTCTTTTTTAAAGATTCTTTTTTTTGAAACTTTCAATAAACATTAAAAAAATAAAAAATAAATAAAAGAGGGCTGAGAATCCAGATGGATCTCAACAGACTTCAGCACTGGGTCCTATCTAACAAAAAGAAATTCAACGTAGAGAAAAGTAAGGATTTACACCTAGACAAGAAAAATCAAATGTACGGGTCCAGATTAGGAGAAACCTGCCTGAACAGCAGTAACTGTGAGAGCGAACTTGGAGTCCTAATGTACAATCACTTAAATATGAGCCAGCAGTGTGCGGCAACAGCCAAAAAAGCCAACATGATTTTAGGTTGAATTAACAGAAAGATAGAATAAAGATCGGGTGAAGTATTAGTATCGCTTTATACAACCTTAGTAAGATCACACTTAGAATACTGCATCCAGTTTGGGTCACTGTATTATAGAATCTCTGAAAAGAGTGCAGAAAAGAGCAACAAAGATGATTAGGGGACTGGAGGCTAAAACATATAAAAATGGAATTAGGTTTGTCTAGTCTAAGGAAAAGAAGGATTAGGGGTGACATGAGAGCTGCATTCCAATATCTCAGGGGCTGCCACAAAGAAGAGGGGCTCAACCTATTCTCCAAAGTACCAGAAGGCAAGGCAAGACACAATAGATGGAAACTAATGAAGGAGAGAAGCAACCTAGAACTAAGGAGAAATTTCCTAACAATGAGAACAATTAACCAGTGGAATTGCTTGCTTCAGAAGTTGTGGGTCCTCCATCATTGGAGGCTTTTCAGATACTGGACACCCACTTGTCTGGAATGGTCCAGGTTTTCCTGCTTGAGCAGGGATTGGACTAGAAGACCTCCAAGATCCTTTCAAACTCTGTTGTTCAGTTCCTTATTGCCACCCTTAAAAGATAGATAAAGAAACAAATGCTATTTATGGCTAAAGCTACTTTTTAAAAATTAACATTGACCGTAGTAACATAATCTTGCAAGTCTGAGTTTGTTTCTCCTTTTATTTATGTGAATTCAGAAGGTATTTATCTGAGATTTTTCAATGTTTATTCCCTTATTGCCATAATAATAGAGCTTCCTTCTCTCTGTCAAGGTCATCCTCTTTATTCTCAGCAATCATACAGAGCATTACCTGGTGAAATTACCATAAGACATGTTTATGGACACTGGTGTGGATGGCTTTAAAACTGGATGGGGAACTCTTGGAGGACAAGGATAGCAAAGGTCCTTGGTCCTGAAGACTGACTCACTGTTACCTTAGTTAGGTGCAGAATGACTCTTCTTGAGGGAACAATAGCAGAAGCCTCGCTTTTGGCCTGCAAGTATGTGGGAGGCATCTGGTTGACCTTTGCGAGTGTCAACCCTTCATGGTAATTGAGACAAGAAACCAATACCACAACTAGTAATGCTACCTTTATTGTAAGGGTACAGAAACAGAATCATGTTAATGTTAAAACATCTCTCTTCCCCCTTGCCTTTACTTTGCAGGGGACTAGAGAGTGTCCTCTCTGAGATGCTTTCCACACCCCATTCCTTCTGTGGACTGAAATGTATCTTATCCATCTCTGGCCCAGGCCTTTCTTCCTCCTGTCTTCAAAGGGTATTTCCACAGATCATTGCAGTGATCAACAAAATATTGGAAGAAGATAAGCCTGAGCTTTTCCTGCATGGCTATTCTTATGTGCAGATAGAATTACAATGTCAAAGGAAGCACCTATTTATCTGTAAACATTCAGAGGCATGATGGGCAGAATAGAAATTTGAAAAGTAAGAAATAAATTTCAGAGTCACAGTTGTCAAGCAAACATCCTTGCAATCCTGTGCATTTTATGTATTGCATTTCATGCGTTATACTCCACATATTGCATGCGCGGGGGTTGGGGAGAATTTCAAGCTTGAATTCCAAGTCTGGATCTTTAAAAAGGTACTGTATTGTTTATGCATCTCTTAAATTTGAGCAATTTATACCATCATCCACCATTGTCCCAAGAGATCGCTGTCTTAAACTTTCCCAGTAGATGATGTCTCTCTTAGTTACTGTTAATTGAACTCTAAATCTGAAAGCTTCTTGGGGTATAAGGAAATAAATCTCTCTCTCTCTCTCTCCCTCTCTCCCTCCCTCCCCCCCTCTCTCTTTTGCTAATAGCTGGGGCCAACACTTGCAAAACTTCAAAGGGGCTTGTGAATTAAAGCTTTTCATCAGTGGGACTTCTTGTCGGAGTTCTAATCTTTCATGCTTTCTAATGCAATAACATCAAAGGAACCCAAAGAGAATTGCAGCTACTCCAAAGCAACGTTACACACACTCACAATAAAATAGTTAACAACCACCCCACAATTAAAAGAAGAAAACAATTATTTACATAAGCTATAGTTTAATAATCATGATTATTGCCCCCTCCCCTTACCCCCAAAAATCAGATTGTACAGTTCAAAGGTAATATCCAGTGCTCATGGGACCGCTGGAAGAAAATGAAAAAGAATTAGGAAGTGTCTTATGTATAAATCTTCAAAGCCAAAGCAACCAATTTATGTTTCATTCTTACTTACTGAAATGTCGTTTGCATATTTTATTATTCCTATCATCTTGCTTGTTACAATCCATCCAAAGAATTCTCAAAGAACATTAAGTCCTACAAATAAATAAACTGTGAATGATGAGCAAGATACAAAATGGCAACAATTAATATCAAAAAGCTGATTTGTAAGGTTTCATTACACCAAAGACTTTTATTATGCTTATTATTATTTTTATTAGACAGCTGCTCTTCTGTGTGTTGCCTCTGGGCAAAGACAATTTTGTGCTAGAAGAAATTGGAAAGCCTTAAAGTATCAGGAGAATGTTACTTCCAGTCTTCTTTCTTTAAAAAGTTATATGGCAGCTCTTGGGTTGCGGAAGGGAAAGCAGAAGTAGAACATAACTTGTCTAGACTTTCTTCTTTGCTGATAAGAATTTCCAGCAGAATTTTAAAAATGCCATGTAATATATTTCTCTCAATATCACATATTTGATATATTAGGGCTACAGCTCCCATAATTAATATGCTTGTTTAGCAAAGGCCATGCTATTGCCTGCTAATGGATTTTGATGGCACACAGAAAAATAATTCCAAATTGGAACAAAGATACATACATCCCAATATAAGTCTATTGTATTTAGCACAGAGTTCACAAGCCTTGGGTAGTAACACAGATGATTATCTGGATATATATTTAAAAGTTGCCAAGTGATACATAGTTTATTTTGGGGATGCATTAAAACATTATAAAGTAATCAAAGGAGAAGAAAGAAGGGGAAACATACTTACTAGGAGAAAGCAAGCACCGATCATCACAGCTTTGATTTTTACATCAAGGTCCACAGGAATCTGAATGCCAAAGTTGGCTGTATTAGTAAATATGTTATTGACAAATCCAGACCAATACTTAGAAATCTTGCCAATAGTTGACATATCGTTTAAAGATTTTACCTGCAGGGAAAAAGAAACAGCATTAGAAATCATTTGGAAAACTTCAGCTGTATATTCCTGAAATATTTAAATAATTTCTCTAACTCTGATGAGTCCTCCTGACACATTGTTGGTTAGCAAAGTAACAAACTGATAGTTACTGAAGATTTTCTCTCTGCTTGGCCAAGGATATTTTTAGCATGTTAAATGTTAGCATAAGCAAAGCTAAAAACCAATAAAATGAAATGCAGAGCAGGTGGCTGGGTGGGTTGCCCTTGTGGAACTAAGAGGTTTTTTTCCCTATGATTTTGTGATTTGATGTTAATGGGATTGTTGTTTGGGAGCCATCCTGGATTATGATCCATCAGATGGGAGGGTTGAAAATATGTTTAAAATACATAAATAAATGTTGGGATAGGCAATCTGTATTCCCAGGACTGGATATTGCCAGAGTACATTCATTAACTGGCAGAGACATGATTAACAAAGTCAGCAAGTGAGTAAGCATGGTAACAGACCAGCCAATGGGAGCTAACAGCCTGGGTGTAGTTTGGCTCTGTGTGCTTTGTTGAGAATTGAAAGTGAAACTGACTTGCTTGCTTGCAAAAACTAGCTTATCTGCTCTGAAAACTAGCTATCTGCTGCTGCTGCTGCTTGTGTTTTTGCTTATGTTACGTTGAAATAATCTTCAAATGGTATTGTAAACTTGTGTGTTTTCTAGGTGTGAATTTATGCTGCAAACTCTAACAGATATAACTTCCAACCATACTGTCTGTGTTTTCTGTAACCCTTTGGGTTGCACTACCAAAGTTTATTTCCCTGTACTTAGGAAATGAACCAGAAATAATGTATATGCCTCAAAGAGAAGTAACTTAATTTAAAATGAAAAACAAAACAAATATCTCAAATCCCAGGAAAACCAAAGAAAGCAAGGTCCAACCTATACATACGGTACGTGGCATTGCCTCTGACCTTAAGACTCGATTCTTTCCCCAAGCCTTTAAGTCCAGGTGAATGAAGTCTCAAATGTATTGCAGTACATTTCAGTCTAGCTGACATTTTCTGGCTTTAGCTGAAAAAGCATCATGTGCCTTTTGTATTTGTAATTGACTTTTCTAGTTATCCAGTCATTTTTGTTGATTTGGGTGATCAATAAATAAATGTATAGCATGGACCTACTTTTCCTCATCATCTTAGTCCCTGTAGTTCTTGTTGCTTAAAACCATTGAGCCTGAACTCAACTACCACCCCTCTTTTAAGTGATAGATAAGTAAGGACAAGAATATTTCAAATGACAGATACCTGGGGTTCCTAAGAATACCATTTTCTGAGAAAAGCCTTTTACAACTATGGCACTTCTGCAAATAACATTCAAAGACTCTCTGTAACTGTCCTATTAGCAACATGGATAGGCCATATAGAAATTGTATTAATACAAACATTGGCCAAATTTTGTCTGAATTTGGAGTTATTTAAAAGTTTTGAACTAATGGCCATCTTGTAAAAGCTAGTTGCAACCACTGATTTTACATTCACTGAAGAGGTACTTTCACTTAACTCTTCTATTATGTATGCTGTCAGTGTTATTGTAGGACCCCCACATTCTAATTGTGTGTTTGTGTGTGTGTGTGTGTGTGAGAGAGAGAGAGAGAGAGAGAAAGAAAGAAAGAGAAAGAAACTTCCTTTTATTTACTTTTTCAAAAGTAGTATATCATGTCTCTCAGCTGCTCTGCAAATAATAGAACTATTCAAACTGACATTGTTGATAATATATTGGAATGAATCACATACTGTGGAGAATGGATATTGCCTTTACAGACTTTAACACATATGCCTACCTTCTAGGAGCTATTAATGCTCCAAGCAGAAGACAAGGAATATAAGAGTGACCCACATAATTAAAGTTGCATTTATGGAAATCAGGGTTTTCCTGAAACGAACATCATCCAGAGGATGCAACTCCCTCAATTTCCTGTCAGTTTGGCTAAAGGTACCCGACATGAGCATTCTAGATAACAAAATGCTGATTCATTTCACTCTCTCTCAAACTTCTGCCTGACATTTCTGATGCAGATTCTTATCACTGAAAACTCAAATAATGTTGCCAAAAGAACCTCAAAATCAACATCTCCAAAGCAACCGCATGTGATGTAAGGACCTGTGATCTTCAACACATCTTCATCATTCCCATTCCTGATTGTAAATATTGGTAGCAGGGGGTCCCATTTCTGCACAACATAGCCAATCGTGGTTCCAGGAGGTGACTGAACTTCTAACTAGTAGCAATCAAAAATACGATTAACAGCATATGGATAACACACGTGATGCATATATTCATTTTTCATTTGTTTTGTTTTGTTCTTTAAATAGTACAGCTACAACATGGACATCCCCCAGCTTTGCATTCAGCCCTAAAGTGCTTCTAAAATTTGGGGCTGAATCATTATATTTGGCTGTTTATTGAGCTTATTATCTTAACAATTAGCAAATCTCTTAAGGTTTTAAAAGGAAAACATAAAACTATAGTTAAAACTGAAGACATTAACGCCACAATTAAAATACAATAATGTAAGACTGAACATGAAAATCAATAAACACACATGTTGTACTAATTAAGAATTTTGCTAATTAATGTAATTTAGGTTAATTACAGTATTTTTCCTAGTCCCACCCACCTTTATTCTATCTCTTCTCAGTTTCTGGAAGAAGAAACTCCAGGACCAAGTTGTGTCCTTTGAAATAAAAGTTCTCTTATTTTAAGGTATAATCTATTATTTATATTTAATCAGAGAATACCTGTTAGTTCCATTAATATGAAATATCTGGAATTTTCTTAGTATATTACAAGCTCTTTAGCCAATGCATATTCACTGGCACATATGCATATCTAGTTATATTTTCAATTTCTCTTCTTATATCATAAGTTCTTTCAAGACAGGGATGCTGGATAAGGGAGTATGGTTTTATCCTATAAAGTTGATGCTATATACATGCTACAATTGTTGCTGATTGTAATTATCATCATATCACTCCTTAGTGGGATAGAATCACATGTGGACTGCTGGGCACAGAAATTATGGAAGAAATAAAACTGGGAAAGAATATCTCTAGAGATCAGAAGGCTCATTTATGATTTTTTTTTTAAAATCCCAGCCCTCTAAAAAATCTTACTCTGTTGAATTGAATTTTGAATTGAGTTTTCAATAGAATGTACTTCCAAATACAAAACAATTTTATCATCAAAGTACGTTTTAAATTAAAATTAATCCACTTACTCTTTGATTAAATTATTCTTAAACATTACAAACCTGTTGAAGATAGCATGGAAACCAACAGCTACTGCATCTTAAAGGTCTATTCACAGTGATCACTTCTTGACCAGTATTGTCTGTGATTCTTATGGTGAAAGACCGTAATGGTGCACAGAAGTTCCGATCAAAGAAACCATTTTCTTCCACAGCATAATAAAGTCTTTGCCCCATGTGATTTTTTATCTCATATTTACTGCAGGTTTCAGTGCCGAGTATAACTATAGTCAAAGGGATAGACATTTTGAACAATGCTATATTTACATTTAGAGCTGAGCCAAATCTAATCTTTTTGAGATGAGATGTATCAACTACCAAATAGCCTACATATAATGAGATTATATTAGCTCTGGATTCATTCCATTAACACAAATTCTATTCCAGTTCTGTGCAGTAGTTGATGTTCCTTGTACAATAGACTGCAGCACAAGGATTACATTAGCATCAGGTGGAACTCTGTAGCTTAATATTTTATTCTGCTAAATATCACATAGGATACAACTCTTTGAGATTTACATGAGCTGATTCATTCAAGGAATGCACCAGCATATTAAACATTTTTCAAGATTGCTTGGTTTTAGTGAGAAAAAAATCATACAGTTAGTTCTGCAAGCAAACTATGTGGCAAAACTAACCACATGCTTAAAACTTAACAAATGCAAAAAGTTATATGCTCTAGAAACAGACAAATTTGGCCACTTTCTACTTAATGTAAGAATCCAGATTTCAAATACCTTGAAGAAGTTCCACTTGCTGGTGAATTATGATCTGATCCAACTGTTCAAAATTGAAGAGATAATTTGAGAACAGTGAATATCTGAGAACAGTTTAAAAAGTTCATACTTATCAACTACCTTCATTGATAAATCAAATGGTTTTGCACAGTGTAGTAGAAATTCAGTAACGTAAACTACTTGAAGTAGAACTAAGCCAAATCTGCATAGGGAGATTCAGAGAATATATTTGGAAAAAAATATGTTGGAAATGTTTACAACATCATTTCTGTAAGAATTCTGCTCATGTATGATGTGAGGAAAGCAAAATGGAACACCTAAAATTAAGTAGGATCAAACAGTAAAAAATGATAATGCCCTTCTATTGCCACATTATTACTAGCTGGTGGTAGTGAGCATGACCCTTGAATCTCTAAATATTCTATTGAGGACTCTAATAAAGATCAGCCTGATTTAAAAATAATAATAATAAGAATAGAGCTGGGTCTGTTTATTATGCTTCTTATAATTCCCAAAGGAAACAATATTACACCAGGAACATCTTGGAGAAAAACCAAGAATATGCTGCACTGACAAATTACACATTCATTTTCTTCCATTTAAATTGGAAAGCAAGTAAAATATTGCATTATACAATAATTTCAGTTCTTGAAATGACTTGTGGACCTCTAAAACAGGTGATCATTCAGAAGTAACACATTTTTTTTACAGAGCTGTGACATTTAGTGTGAGGAGGAAGGAACTTATTATTCAGACCCAGAAACTTAATCAAAAAGAAGAGAGACATCTTTCACAACATTGTCACTGACACAAACACTTTTGACATTGAACAAGTTTATTCCCTTCTTTCAAGATATGGAAAAAATCCAAGTCCAACCCTCATTATTTAATGATAGAAGGTTTCGGAATCTGCTATGCTGTTATTACTGAACAGTATTTCTAGCAACACTTTTCATGGAGTATTTGGAAGTGTTTGATCAAATTTGATAGCGTTAGGCACAGAGCCTTAGATCAAACTGCAGTGATGGTGTGACAGACGTTCTAAGGTTTCATAATTTGAATTTGATTTCACAAGTTAGGTCCAGCTGCAAATGAAAAGTTGTGCTTTGTAGAAAACTTCAAAACTAGCTTCTTTCATTCTATAAATCGGAGCCTGGAGCAAAAGATTAGACAGGTTAGACCACTTTTTTTTGTGCAGAAGAAGATAGATCATAACAAAATTATATAGTTCCTTAAACCTTTGTTCCTCCATCATGAACTTTGCAATAAGAAAGAACATGGAAATAGTTATGTTGCTTCGTTAGAAAAAAGAACTCCAGAATTTACAATTGGCATTGGCAAACTTCAATCTTGCAAGATTTACTTCACTATTTATAAGAACGTCAGTCCAATCAGTGAGAGCCAATTGTAAACTAATATTGGACTGTCTCTGTTGACAAATGTTACATCACAGTTTCCTTGACATTCTGATGTATTTTCTTTTTGATCTGTTGTTTATGCCCTTTGGGTTTTATTTTAGTTTTCTTTAATCACTTTAATAAATTAGCTAGAAAAATTTGCTTGATTTGTTTGGCAACATTCAGATTTGTTCCTGATTTTTTTCCAGACTAGAAAGCTCTTGCATGAATTATAATCTCAATGCCTAGACACTTTTTTCCTCTTGATCTATTGGCTTTTTAAAATTACATTTGGCTTCTTCAAAAACCCACAATTGACTGGATTCACAGAGGTCATAATACAAGTTTTATAAACTTACATGGGCTGACTTTATTTTATGTTAAGCTAAAAGCAAATAAATCATAGTGTGATTGGTATAGTAATTAATGAACCAGGCTAAAAATTGGGGGTCTGTAAATTCTAATTATGCCTTAGGCATGAAAACTAACAGAATGACTTTGGATCCGTCACTCACTCTCTCACCTAGAAAGAAGTCAGTGGCAAAACACTTCTGAAAAACCTTGCAAGAAAACAGCAAGGGAGTCAACTCTGATGTGAAGATGCATTCATGAACACAGATACATATATGCACAAATTAAGTAGCAAGATAACTATCGTTATTATTGCCACATTTTATTTCCTTATAAGCAGAAGGAAAGGATTTCACATCATGTTAGCTTCTTGTTGCCCAAATTTTAATAATTGACTCTTTTGGGACTTCAGCATTATAAACAGACCCCCAATATTTATTAAAAAGAGAAACGTTGCTATGTTCAGGGAGCTCTTTCCTTGCTTGAAGAAGACATGAGGGAAGAGAAAATTCTTTGGAGAACATAAAACACCTCTGCAATTTGAAAGATATGAAAAACAGTAAAAGGACCTTTGAATTAAACTTGATCCCTAATAACTATAAAAATATCCATGCAATTTTGGGACTTCCGGTTTGAGCTTCTTTGATGACGGACCGAGATCCGCAATCATGTGTGGTTTCGATCCGTGCTCGCCGCTGGAGCCCCGAGCCAGCTGGTTTTGGGGCTAAGCCACCCTGTAGAGGTGGTGAAGAGTGGGGAGACCACCAGCAGGGTCGAGGAGAACCACATATCTCCTCCTCAGCTGGCCATTACTCCCTTTCCCGAAGGCGGTCTCAGCGGTGGTCAGAAATGGCCACCTCAAAGAAAAACTCGACCAGAAAAGAATGTTCAGGAAGAAGATAAGAAGCAAAAGTTTTGGGTGACCGGGTCGAACAGAAAAAGCAACAACATAAGGTACCCTGGAATTTGAACTATAAAGAATAACATTGCTCCCAAAGAAGATTTTGAAGCGGCGAATGAGAGAGGGAAGGGAAAGGATTTGGTTTTTTTTTCTTTCCTTCCCCATATTGACAACTAAGAGGTTTAAGTAAGAAACTGACAAAAATCCACTTTGACATTAACAGGTTTAAGCTGAAAATAAAATGTCAAAGGGACAATAAAGACTTTTGGATACTCAAAAACCTTTAAAAGCAGGAAAGGAGAGAAAAGGAAAAAAGCAAAAGGGTGGGATCTAGAAAAATGTAGGAGACCACCTGGAAGTAAAAGGAATTAACAGTGAAACTTTAACAAGATTCCTAAAAGATACATTCCAACTGAAACTTTGCAACAAGATAATAGAACCCCAGGAAGAAAAAGTGGAAAAAAAGAAGCAAGAAGAAACAACTTTGGATTACTTGGATTACTTGGTGATTTTTGAATTTTTGATTATTGGATCTAAAGGACTAAAATCAATCAGGTAGTTGTTTAAAAGTTTTTAAAATGGTATTACTATTGGAAGAACTGAAAATGGAACTTAAAAAACAGAAAGAAGATGCACAAGAAGGAAGAGGGTTTTTTTGACTTCGTATTTCAATTTTTAGAAATAGAGGTCCTGAACTATGAGAAACAACAAGAAATGCCTGTAGAACAAGAAGGGCGGGAAGAAGAAGAAACCATCTTCAATGTCCAAGTAATTCTATGTGGGGAAAGAAAAGGAAAGGGGGGAAAGAGAGTGAAAAATTTAAGATCTGAAAAAACACCCCCCCCCAAAAAAAAAGAATAGTTTGAAAATTACAACATTGGGAAGAAACAGAAGAGAGGATTACAGAAGAGAGAATTAGAATTAGAAAGACAAGGGGTCAAAAAGGGGAGGGAGAAGAAGAGGGAGAAGTGGGAAAGGAAAAAAGTTATAAAGGACAGAAACAGGATATAGAGAAACAGGGAAAACATACAAAGATTAAAGGTATAAGCCTATTTAGAAGACACAGAGATAATGGATGAAAATTTAATTGAAAGAGGGATTCTGCAAGGGTATATAAGATAGTATTGTTATATTAGAAATAGAAATGAACTTAGAAAATATGAAACAAGTGTGATTAAAATGATAGATAAAATACTCAATGTAATGGAATGTTTGTTAATAAATAAATGAAATAAAGAGAATGAGAGAATGAAATTAGAAAAGGATAGGAACATTTTAATTATTATAAAAATTTAAGTGAAGAGGAATATGAAAGAAATATGGAAAAAATATGGAACTATCGTAAGTGTTCCTAAGGAAGTGTTCCTAAGGAAAATAAATGTTAAAGATGTTAAAGATTATAACTAACATTAATGATAGAGCTGAATTGGAATAGAATAGTATTTTATTTTATTTTATATATATATATATATATATATATATATATATATATATATATATATATATATATATATATATATATATATATATATATATATATATATTTTCTGAGGTTCTCAGGTATTTGTATGTGATCTTTGGTTGTTCGGGTTTTCTCCGCGTAAGATTCGAAGTATCTAGGCAACGTTTCAATGAAGTCTCATTCATCAACTTCAGGCCTCTGTCTCCGGCTCTGTGCTTCTCAGAGTGAATCAAAACGTTGCCTAGATACTTCGAATCTTACGCGGGAGAAAACCCGAACAACCAAAGATCCACATATATATATATATATATATATATATATATATATATATATACACACACACACACACACACACACACACACACTCTTTAAGAACCTAGTATTGTAAGATTGTACCAAGCAGAATTTGACTGGAAGTTATGTGTTATATTGAATGTTATAATTGTAAAGGCATAAATTGAAGTTTAAATGGACAAAAATTAAAAGATACAAAGGTGTTATACTCCAATCAGTAACTACAGGGGAAAATACTGCTTAATGAGAAAATATGAAATTGAAACAGGACAGACAAAAGTATAAATATAATGATTAGAAAGATATTGAAACTTACAAAAAGATATATATATATAATTGAATTTAGAAAGGAATTAGATAATTAAAAGCAAGGTTGAGAAAACTAAGGGAAGGGAAAATTATTGAGAAAATGTTAAAATAGTAACAAGATGGAATAGAACACAAAGATGAATATGAAATTGAGTTTGTGTCTGTATGGAGAAGTGATAGCCGGGACCATGCTATTCTCAAAAAAAAAAAAAATATTTTACTTGTATTATGTTTTGTGAAAACACAAATAAATTTTTTACAAAAAAAGAAGAAGAAGAATATCCATGCAATTTTCTTGGCAGCAATGACTTTCCAGCCTAGATTACAGCTTTGGGGTTCCCTAGTAGTTTCCCATCGAACCTTAGCCAGATGCTGCCAGGAAAAAGATTCCAAAAAATACTACTCCTGTTCCAGCCTTTTTCCTCATTACTGGAGAAAGTTAAAAGCAGTAAAGTGGAATATGGGGGCTAATTTGCAGATTATATTTTATAAGCCATCTGTAAAATTCCTGAAAGAAACAGGCAGTACTTCCAGACATTCATTTCAACTGACAAGTGGAATGCTTACATATTGTTTAAATCAGTGGCTCTTAAACTTGGTAAGTTTAAGTGTTGTAGCCTTCAACTCCCAGAATTCCCCAGCCAATACGTTTTCCCATCTCTTGCATCATGTATACAACCCCTCATCTATCATTTCTACTGACAGGTAAAATAAGTTTTCTTTGCAGTTCAACCATTTCATTTCTGATTTCTCTCAATTCTCCTCATATCCCCATTTATTAGCATACAGCCTTCCTGCCAGGGTTTATGAAGTATTGGAAAGCAGACTTGTTGCCATGATAACCATGCAGCTTTTAAATCCATTCATTTTTGTTGCAAAAATAAAAACATAGACATTTGCCCTAATGTGAATATCAGCATAGATCTGGGAAAGAAAAGGCTAAATCAGAAACTTTTTGATTAGATTTTAACCTAGATTATAAGGGTTTTGGAAATGGAAGGGCCAGCAGTCCGGAAGAGCCAATGACGGGGTGTCAAAATAATGGTGTCACGGTGGCATCACGTGACATATCGTGACTTCCCCCACCTTCGTTAAACTGGGGGTGGGCGTGGCCAGCACATGATGCATTCAGGCTACAGGCTGCAAGTTTGACATCCCTGGCCTATTACACTGTAAAAGTTTCACCTGGACAGGTTTTCAATTCTTATAAATTAACTATTAAACTATTTTAATCTTTCAATCATTAAATAATCAAGAAATGGACACCATTATTTATCTACATAAATCTTTTGGAAGTATACCAGCGGATATTGGTTGGCTTCACTTGTAAGCCACTATTTAAAAGATTCAGATACTCCACCTATTTTCAATAATCTGAAATGGGACAGAGAAACAGACAGGTGGTGGTGATGGGACTGGTAGAGTCAAGGTTAGTTTCACTTGTACAACCTAATACCACACACATGCAAATAGAGTTTTGTGCGCTATACCCTCCACTTGTATGGCCTTCATCTCAATAAGCCCAGGACTGGTACTGGTCTTTGGACCAGGGGTTGGCAGTGGTGGTATTCTACCAGTTCGGCCGGGTTCTGCCGAGCCAGTAGCAGCGATGAGCAGCGGAGACCAAACCAGTTCTCTCCACTGCTCTGCTGTTGGGCCCACCTGCCCACCCAGGCTCCCATACTCACCTTTATCCTCTGAATTCGAAGTACAGCTGCTTTGCATGGCACAGAATAGCGCCGCACGGCAGCTGCTGAAGCAACCGGGAGAGTGCAGGCCTGCAGGAGGTGAGTTAGAATGCCTCTGCGCCTGCGCAAAGTGTGCATTTGGTGCACCTGCGCACACAGTGTGTGCACGTGTGCGGTGCACCCACCAAGCCACACCCACCAAACTAGTGGTAAAAATATTTGAATCCTACCACTGGGGGTTGGGGACACCTGTTGTAGACAACACATTTTTTTAAAATACACACCAGAGGAATAAGTATAGTAGCAAATCTGGATATTAATTTTAACATTGTACTATGGGCAGAAAAATACACAAAGCATAACAGATATTTTGTTAACACAAAATAAATTTTAAACAGGAGCTCATAATGCATCTACTATAACTTTATAGTTATTATCTGGAATAGGAACAGGACCTGTCTTAAGTATTCCAGACCAGATGGAAAACCAGATGGAGGCTGGGTTTGTTTCCAGATTACGGTTGTTTCTGAAGGCTTTGCTTGCTCGGGGATGTGCAGAGAACCTGGAAGAAGATCTTGCATGGTTTTATTAACTGGGCCTAGAGCATTTGCATGAAACAGAATATTTATGTTAGGAATGAGAATGGATTGCCATTCTAGCAATTATATATACCATTAAATGTAAAACCACATAGTCTTATCATATATAGTTGTTGTTGTATGAAGGTCTGGAACCAAGAAACTAAGAGTTGGACCCACAAAAAGTATGCAGAAAAATAGGAATATTCAACATTTGTTTCCTCGGAGTTCATCCACATGATGTTGATAGAAATATTAGTTATAATTGAGATAAACCTACATACAAATATATGTTCCAAGAAATATAATTCCTGTACTGTTCTGAGAGGTTTATTTATTCATTAATATTTCATATTTCTTTACCACACATCTCCTTCATGGCCTTATAATGGATAGCATGAACATATTTTATATAAATTCTTGGTAAGATTAGTAAATAGGACTGTCTAGGCTCCATCAAGTAACATAATGAATTAACAAATTTTTATTTTTCCCCCAGCACTTTCCCATTAGCCCGCCTTTTCCTAGTTGTAGGAGCAAAAGAAGGCAATATAAGATATCCTGAAGTTAAAGTTCTTATCAGGATGCACATTCCCTCTTACACTTCAAAGCAATTCATATATGTTGTTTTTCATTCTCACTATATTTCAATGACTTGTTTACAGAACATATCATAGCCAAGAAGTCAATCAGTTATCAACTATTTATATCACTGTCATCATACCATGATAATTACTGGCTCTCATCTTTACATCAGCATGATCAAAAATGAAATATGATGGGAGCTGTGGCCCACTCTCTAAAGCACCACATATGGAGCAAGGCAGGCATATGGAAATTTATCACCATATACTAATCAGCATCCTACATACTCATTAAAAGTATCTAAAGTAACAAAGTCTCCAACTTTTTGTTTCTTCCTATTGATCTCTTATCTACATCATTATACACAGAGGACTCATATTTTACCAGATTTTTCTAGTTCATATTCTGGTTACCATTCAAACTTTTCCTGAATTAAAAATAAAAAGAGACAAGGTAGCTCATCTGAAGAGACCCTGCATGATGATCTTTTTCATTCTGGACTGAAAAGTTAAATCCACTTTTCTTGCAGTTATAGACTAAGATGAATGTACAATCCTTTATTTGAATGCGTGCATTGGTCCTTCATCCTGTAATTGTATTGAGAACTTAATTATTATTGCAACCACAGCTTTCCTTCAAGGCTTAAGACCATAGGAAGGAAAAAGAATCCCTTTGAATTTCTCTTTCTCTTTAAATATGCATAACTGGATTGTAAATATTTCATTGGTTTTCCTGCATTATGTTACCTCACTGGGTTGTGCTGTTGTCAAAACCTGTGTTACATGAACTACTGTGAGGCTTTATTAGTTAAAAGTTCAACCAAAGTGGAGTCTTTCCTCTCAGACTTAAATTAACTCCAGAAAATCAAGAATCAGATGCATTGGAAATATTAGTGGAAAAATGAGGACATTTTGAATCATGATTTGCATTGTTTTCTTAATTTGCAGATCTTATTTCTCTTTCTTTCTAGTCACTTAAAATACACTAAACTGAAAATACAGTAATTTAACCAATTTTTTTTAAAAAATGATATACAATTCATATTCCTTTGGTGTGGAATAGCTTCTTGGAGCATGATAATTTTGCTAACACAGTTGAAATATTACATAGATAAATTTCTGTTTTAGCACATAAATTAAAATATTCATTTTGCAGGATGTTTTTATAATAGCTACTTGATTTTTTTTTTTTGTCCAGGATGTTGACCATTTTCTTTCCATTTCATAGTCCTTTCTGAGAGAACTAGAAAGTGCCAAGATGAAAGTATTTTGATTTTATGGAGCAAGCAGCAAAAATAATGCAGGCTTGAAGACTGCATTAATGAAGCATTTCATCTATGATTGTTCCATGATGGGAAGAGAGTGGGGTGAACCTGTTAGTACTTCTAGAGATTTCATCTACCAAATTTTCACACATGCTATTTAAAGAGACTAGCTGCAAGGTTTAAGAGAGAAATTTGACTTCATTTTTAAATGTAACACTCTTTTTTTAAAAAAAAGAAGAAGAAAAAGAAAGAAGATGAAGGGGGAGGGGGGATATTTGAAAGGCTTTTGAGCCAAGCTGTAATTTTCACCTTTAATGAGAAGTTAGCTGTTTCAGACTAAAGAGAAGACATGGCATGAACTACCCTTCAGTTTGATTGCACTCAATTGTCCTTCAGAAGCTTGTTAGCAGGAATTTTCTCAAGCATGTTTCAGAATGATCAGGAGTTGCTGACATGAGATTTCTCAGGTGAAGTGTGCTTGAAGGATGCAAACCTTTTTAATGGAAGCCTGACATTTCTGAGTTTTCCTCTTGTTGAATAAATAGCACCAATACATACCTGCAGACTAGAGCAGGCAGTGAAGTATAATCAATAAAATATCTATGAAGACATATGCAGATTTAAATTTATATATTATACTTAACATTCCATTCTATTCTATCTCAATTCAGAGCAGAAATTAAAAGGGACTTTCACCTTCCCATCTAATCATATTACTGATTGCTATATGAATAGTATTTCTTTTTATACTTTATATATCAGCACTTACCTTGAGAAGCCATGAAGCTGCCTGGATCGCTTCTTCAAAGTAAGCAGGGTTAAATAAATAAAGAAATAATGTGTTACCTGGTTACAACACAGCAGAAGGGGGATAGAAAAAGCACAACATGCAGAAAGTTCAGAAAATGTCTGTCTACTTCAAGTCAGGTTGCAAAAGAATAGCATGAAAACACCTTTTTTATATTACTGATTCCTGCATTTTGCTGGTATGAGCAACAGGGGGAGATAATGCCTGGAACTGAGATAAAGAATTCTGCATCTGTGTGAATAATGAAAAGACAATGCATAAACAATCATATTCAACAAGCTAGCTGATGTATTAATGGCTGTGAGATTAAATCTCACTTGCATATCGTATGCAGTATTTTGTTTTTACATTATCCGCTATCTATGGCAACATTAAGATGTATGAATTAAAGAAAGGTGATGTCACAATGTTTTCTATGGCAAAAAAAAAGAAAGAAAATGTGCATGTATGATGGAGGTTTTATCCTCCTGACAGTCAGCTTTTATCAAGGGAGAGTGTTCCTTGGCAGAAGAAGCTCCTACTCAGTAAACTGCTTGTTTGTTTTGCAATGGAAATAGAATTCAGATATGGAGATATTTCTTCACAATATAAAGACTAAATTATAAAACTAATGGTCATCCTAAAAATAACCTTGAGATGCCAGTTTATATTTCTAACTCATAATCAAGTTGTCATGGTGATTGTGTCCAAGTCTGACTCACACAGCCATGATTCACAACTATTAAGTGACCACAAAAAGGGCAATAGAAGAAAAAGCTGTCATACAAATTTCAGCAGGTTGAAAGTCATTGTCACCTGACACTGATAGTTATTTATACATGCTCAAGCTCATTTTATGATGTCTTTTTAGTTCTTGCTCAGGATAATTACATCTAAATTGTATTTTCATATGGCTGATGGCAGAACTACAATTTTAGCCTTTCTCCCCAATTATTCAGAGAAATAGCCTGTGACTTGACATTCATCGTTTCATATACTAATACACTAATTATAACATACACTAATTTTAATGTATAGAACTTGTTGGTACAAGATTCCACTCAAGATTTATGGATCCTTTAGTTATGCCACATATTAGTATATGAAGGCAGTTCAAAACATTTCTGTGGAACATAAGATGTGTTGACTACACATTTTAATGATTAATGACAAATTAGACATTTTTAAGGAAAACTAATATATTAGTAGGCCTCATTAAAAGAAAGCATGAAGCCCTGATCAATATTTAAACTTTTATAATTATATTTCTAACCCAAAGAATATCATCTGGAACAATCTGAGCTATGCATTAAAGGCTGTTACAGTTTCTGGTCTTGCATATAGAAATAGGAAAGGAGATAACAAGGCTTTAACATAGCATGTTGAAACAAATAAAAAAATCCTGCTTTTTTAACATATTTATCAGTTTATTCTTTGTAGAAATGTCTAGTAGATTTCCCCCCTTTGAAAATCTGCTTCCTATCCCCTCTTCTTTTTATCTGGACTTCCCCTAACACACCTTGAAAATCCCAACCTTTAATCTGAGACTCCAGGTAATGACATTAGTCCTTTCTTTTCTTAGCTTTGCTCCAACAATTTGGACAGATTTTAAAAGGAGAAGCAACATTTTTATCTCCAAATGAAAGGAAGGCATTAGACACTCTCCGTGTAAGTGACAGACAGCCTCTGTCCTTTCTGAAGAGGTGGACTCTACATCTGCCTTATCTGACAGGCTAACTGGCTGTTTGTCATTTTGCTTTATTTCTTCCTCTCTCCTTTTATTGCTCCTCTTCTTCCTTCCTTCTTTGGTTAATAATAAAAGAATTCTGAAGATGAATCCCAATGAAGACCAAGTACTACAGACAAAAACAAGAAAGGTCTCACCATCACGTGCATCAGCTGCCAAGAACTAGAATTATGTTCCAGATCAGACTGTTTTTGACATCAGGATATCTGAAACCCCAGAAGGGCTGGAGTAGCGCATCTGAAACCTCCATCTAATTTTCTACTGTGAGGCATAAGTTTAAAAGAGTTTGACAGATGGTTTAAATTTCTTCCTGCATTAAATGCTTTGGAAAAGGAAACTAAATTTAATAATAAATAAAAACACAGAATAGAACAAAGGAAGACGAACAGCTCC
This sequence comes from Pseudonaja textilis, assembly GCF_049901715.1. Taxonomy (NCBI): domain Eukaryota; kingdom Metazoa; phylum Chordata; class Lepidosauria; order Squamata; family Elapidae; genus Pseudonaja; species Pseudonaja textilis. Next base: position 66,013,075 of record NC_141993.1, read on the forward strand.
TCATTTCGGAAAACTCAAGGGTCTATTAAAGTTGGAATGCTCCAACCTAACATTAGATTCATCTTTCCTGAGAAAAGATGTTTGGTAAGGGAATTAAAGACAAAAGAAAGATAAGGATAAGAGTTAGTATAAGATTTTGTCTGAGAAGCTAAAGCGTGTACAAGAGGAAAAGAGACAAGTTCAATACCATTTTTATTTCAAAAGAGATGTCTTTTAAAAAACAAAGCCAGACTAAAAAGACATGTTTGGATTAAACCCAAGAACCAGGTCTTTCTCATATTGTCAATGTTTAATTCAGTCTTTAAAAGATCAGCTTGGAAATATAGAATCAGTTTGAAAGCATCATATACATTTAACAGTTTGTACCCTGCCTTTCCAAAGAAATTTTTCCAGATTTAGTTTACAACATGAACAGCAGAGGATCCATTTGCCATGTGTAATGAAACATATGTAAACTATTCACTATAACTGGAGAGGGGGAAAGGCCTATCAAATGGGAAGTTATATATGAATTTGTGCAAGCTGCATCTAAGGATCCAGTTCAAAAACTGACCTTTTTGTATTACACTTAATACAACTCGGGGAATATTGGTTCCTCGATAAGCTTTGTTCGTAAGCCTCTCAGCTATCAGAATCATTCAGCACAGAGAAAGAAGGTTCTTATTATGGGATTTGTAGCTGAAACATGTTTTCCTAATGGAGTGATTTACAATTTGAGGTGTCAGAATGATTGTTATCATGGGCAGCTGATGCTCATTTGATTGTTTTAAGCATACTCTAAGTTCTTTTTTCCTTTTTCAGCAAAGATAATGTAAAAATAAAGACCAGTATAAAGAATTGTGGGGGTGACAATATGTTTATTTTTTTCCTCCAAAAATGATTTCTCTCTTTATTCTTACCTTATTCCAATGGTAGGCTTACTTTTGACAAATAATCAGTAGGAAAAAAGAAAATTGCTTTGGCCTGCACAGTTTTCGAGGATCTCTGTGTGTAGTAAAAGAAGCTGCTAGTCTACAAAACCAAGTGTAACAAATTGAAGTAACGAATTTCTTTGCAACATTAAAGGCCCTTTTTATGAAGGAAAGACCACACATTATGATCAAAATGGAGAAGAGAAAAAAAAAAGTTGTATGATAGGGAAAGGGGATCATAGCAAAAAGAAAGATAATTATGCTTGTGAAGTTATACCAGACATTTTCAATAACATACCGTTCTCCGAAATACTTACAAAAATAATGCTACCTTTTTATATTTTCAGAACATATTTACTGCTTACAAGACAGAGGATAGAAGATTATGTCCTTGATAATAGCTTCCATGGCTGAACTAGATTTCTAAAAACCTTTGACACTAACAAAAAAGTTCCATTGTGAAGGAGGATATATAGAAAGCAATAATACACTGTTTCTCATTTTAGCCATATTCTTATTTTCTTCACTAAACTTGGTTCAAGACCATTTATGTTGACAGTCTGTTCTATAAGATAACTACTGCTTCCAAAGGATTCCAGATCATATTACCAGCCCGTTTTCTACATTAAGATCCATTCCTGCCTGGGATCAAATAGCTTCAATAGGAACCCAGCAGTTGCCTAAACTGCAAAAGGAAAGGATCATACCTTGGTACATGAAGTACTAGATTTAACACTTGATATTTACAATTAAAATATTGTGATGTGAAGAAATAGTTGTCAGTACTTGGCTAAATGGACAATTAGAGAAAGCATAATGTGTTTTTCATGTATGTAGGTTCATCCATATATAGCAGCTGCTTTAGGCACAGCTCTTTTGATACTTCATAGGCCAACTACTCTACTATGTGCAAATGCTACTTTAATTGTAAATGTGATAGAAGGAAACAGTTATGCAGCAAAAGAAAATGTGACTATCTGAATTTCCAAGAACACTGTCGGATTATATATAGATTTAATTGTCTTGAGAAACATTTTGATGTAGGTGTTAAAGACACCACAAGAGTGAAAAAAACTGGGGGACACTGAATCCCAGTTCACTGAATTCAGCCTTAGGGGCAAAGCCAACTTTGTGACTTTGGCCTAGCCAGTTTCTTTCAGCCCTGGAAAGTGTCAAAGTGATAATTTAAGATCTGACCAGCTGATGCAGTGAGGAGAATGAGTCAGCAGAGTCTTTGGCTGTTATTCCTTTAAGAGCCTGTGTAATAAAAGGAGGCCCTACTAGTATGGTGGATTTATAGAGAGTATAGAGAGTATTTATAGAGAGACGGCAGCTCCGATCACACACTGCTTGCACTGGCAGGAAGCCGAAAGAAAAAACCATTTTGGCACAGCGTAGGCTAGCACCAAATTTAAAGCAGAAATGGCTGTGAAAGTCTGACTCACAGATAAACACTATACAGGAGCCTATGGAACAGCTGTCCTGCTCTACATAAGAGGTACTACAGACAAAATCAGTAAGATACTATACAGGCATCATATCAAGACTGCCTTCAAAACAGACAGAAAAATAGCAGCCATCCTTAGAAACCCCAAAGATAAAATTGACCTCGAAAACCAAGGCATATACGAAGTCCCCTGTGCATCTTGCCTAGCCACATACATTGGACAGACCAATAGAAAAATAAGTACCTGCCTGGATGAACACAAAAATGCAGTAAAAAAGCTGGAACACACTTCCTCACTAGTCCAACACATGTAAGCCACAGGTCATAGCATCAACTTCAATGGCACCAAAACCCTAGCCACTATAGAAAACCCCATCCACAGAATTATCAGAGAAGCCATAGAGATTGAAAAAAGACCTGAAAGCATGAATAGAAGAGATGATTCCACCAGACTGTCAATCATTTAGAAGCCTGCACTCACAAACAGAAAAATCTCCACACCACTAGCCAGGCAAACACCTGGGCACAAACAGATCCCCCCTGATACCTCCAGCTCAAACACACCCCAACCAGGCACCCAGATGAAACCTAGCTTCCTAACAAATGATAGCTGTCCATTTACCCAGAGCCAAGCTGCCCTAAAGGCCTCCAATAAAGGAACACAAAAAAAAGCCACAAAACAGACAGAAGATATTAAAAACACCAATCAAGTAGAACACAGCAAACTCCAAGACCAATAAACACAGACCAAGACTCCCAACCAATCAGGATGAAGAAAAAACCATTCTGGCACAGCAATAGGCTAGCCCCAAATTTAAAACTGAAACCACTGTAACAGTCTGACTCACAGACGAACACAATACAGAAGCCTGATGATGGCAGATGAGATTCTGCCGAAACGTTGCTACAACTTTCAAAGCACAACTACAATGATGTGGGAAAATACCCGAACAAAGCTGAATACCATGCATATATGTACCCGCAAAAACTTAAGAAAACAAATATATATATATATATATGCAAGATATATATGGTACATTATCACAATCTATACAGAAAGTTATCAAAAATTGAAATAAGATTAGCTTACCAGGAGTTGTTACTGAGAAATCCATGTTGATTGTTAATAATCATTGCATTGTTTCTAAAGTGCTTACAGGACCCTCTTTATGTTATGCTTAGAACTCCAAATCTGTGCTGAATGAATGGTTGTAAGTTGACGACTACCTGGATTCTCCCCCAAATTTGTATTTTTCGTATATTCTCTGTATTCTTATGATTGCTGAAAAATACCATATAGGCATAGCTGTTTTGGAAACAGTGTAAGGTTAATGTCCAGCTCATGATCTTCCACAAAAAAATCACATATATTTTATTTCTGAATGCAAATTATCTTTTTGATTGTATAGTTTCCTATGAAACCATGTAATTAACTTCCACAAGTTTTTCCTATCAAAGCCATCTATGATTTGATTTTAGAAGCTGGAACTAATGACCAGTGACTGAAGTACTGAGGGTCCTGAAATCTTTTCCTTGGAGATAATTGCTATCCTTTCACCAGAATGTCTTTCTACTGGAGGATCAACACTTTCACACAATTCTCCACAATCACTTTCACACAATCCTTCAGTTTATAAATTATAGGATTGCAGCCAGAAATTCTTGGTTAATAATAGCATCAGAGCGTACAACTATATAAATTTCAAAAAGTAAAACTTTAGAAATACAAACTTTAAGCCAGTACCAAACATCAAATTCAATTCCACCTAAACTATTCTGGGAAATCTCTTCCATTTGGCTTTATTTATTTGGGTTTGAGAAAATATGTCTCATAAAATATGCTTAAAGCAGAGATGGGCAATTTTTTCTGAGAGGATTTTTTAAAATAACACCTGTAGTCACAGAGTCGAGTAATTATACTATGACATCGCTGGGAGATGAAACTTTGAACTTTGGGTAACTTTTTATTATTCTAGAGGCAATGTTATTGAATTAATATAGATTGTACAAATCTATTGCAGATAAATGCCTCTGCTTATTTTGTTCTCTTTTCTCTGCATGAAGTTAAATTTCAGCACTGAAGTTTAGAGAGATCCAAGGACTGTAAAAAACAAAACAAAACGATTTCCATAGGAAACTAGCTGATATTCTTGATTTAAACAGTTGGGTTATTTGAATTTTTCTTTTTTGTGTGTTTTTAAAAAATTGAGTAATGAACTTTACAAGTACAAAACTAGGTTTTATATTTTTATTTCAGACAATTTGCTTTGATTATTGGCTTTCAAAAATGGCCTCTTCGAGTGTTCTATCGTCACTTCCTTCAGAGGGTGCAGCTCCATGGCAAGGTACTTTATGAGGTTCCAGGGAGGGCTCCACATCCATTTGCACCAGGTTACACAGACAAACCTTCAAATGGCCTCAATGAATGTCTAAAAGAATGCAAATGACCAACTGTCTGCAAAGAATATAAGTTCTTCCATTTCCCACCATATTATCAGAGTAAAGAAGCGAATGGATGAGAAGCGAAACATCTTTTTCTAGTTGCCTCTTTGTCTTTGGGACCTAATGCAGATTACATTTGTTATAAATTTAATTTAAAAGCTATGTTATCAAACCAGGCTTTTTTTTTCTTACTGCCAAAATAAGAATTAAAGTACAACTAAAACTAAGGAGGATACAATATAAATAGGCTGCAACCTCACATTTGGGAGGCAGATTGATCAAATCCTATCATACCACATAAAATGAATTGCAAAGTAGGAATGTGTCTACAGAGCCATTAGTGTTGCTGTGCTATGACTAAGAATTACTTTAATTCCCACTTTTTCCGTATTGCCTAACAAGTAATATACTTCTGGAATCAGAAGGATTGAAGGAGATGCCAATGGCTAATCCTTCTGCTATCTGCAAAAACTTTTACAAGCATTTCCCTCAGTCATATACTAGGATTTCATGAGTTTATTCATCTCTAAGAAAGAACATTTATAAGTCTTGACATTTGGAGACATATTGTTATTTAAAGTGCTAAATATCAAGAAAATGCATGAAGCTATCATTTTATGTGCTTTGCTGCTAGGTGGTGACAGACTGTCATTGGCTGTGGGAAAGGGGAATGAAGGGGGAAATGCTTGGGAAATAGAAAATAGAGGCTGTACTATCTCAATATGCTGCCTCAAGGTCACTCAGCTGGAAGAAGGACGGAGCTGCATATCAATCTGCACTTGGACTGACCGTTATGAAAACATCTTGCATGAACTTGATTGGTTACACTGGGTGGCCAATGAGAGACAGTAAAGTGTGGGGTGGGACGTATAATAGAACTTAGGGATTTTGATTCTCAGTTCTGGCTATGCAATACCGCAATACACTTGATCTCTAATAAAACTATATCTTTCTCAACAAATAGAGCCAAGAATCTAGAATCTATCTAGAAGTTCAAGTTCTAGACTGTGGGCAGTCTGATAGCTATACTGGAATTTGAAACTTGCTTTGTTAAAGTTTCCCACCACATTGCTATTATTTTCCTTTTTCTGGCAAATAACTTGTCATATTCATCTAAAAGGATAAAAAATTAGGGTAAAATGAACAGTGTTTTGTAACTTGGCTGTATTTTGCCTTTTCTGATTCTCTTCCTTCATCTGGTATGTATAGTAACTTCATTGATATTAATCATTTTGCAGAGGTATTGCAGATAGTCTAGTAGTAATTGTAATTGTAAATGCTGCCATATTATTTTGATTTTTGCTAGCTGCATTTAATTCACAGAACTCACTGCTTGTACAGTATGTTCTTGATAGTTTATCATGGAAGGAATAAAAATCTTTGTTTGAACTGAACTTTTTTTGCAAAACATAAAGAAGAAAATCTTTAAAATAACAATTAACACTTTATTGCAAATTTTCTTAGTAGCTATAGCTAATTCACTATTTATGTTGGCAATTAACTGAAATGAAGAACTAGGTCACAGTGATAATTTAACCATAGATTTCAAATGGCAGGGCAAAACAAGAGCAAATGTTTAAATCCTACATACTAATTGTAATGAATTTTAGAGAAGGAAAACTTTTTGCTTTGTTTTCATCTTCTTTAATGTCATAAAAAGGATTATGGACTGAAAATGGCTTTTTCTGAGTTCTGGAATTTCTAAGAGAATCAGCTGACCATTGGCTTTTACTCTGTCAAATACTTATTGAAACAAGTTTGCAGTTTAATCCTCAGAATGATTACTCTTTTAAGGTTATCCCAACTTTAAATGCAATGCACAGCCATTTCTCAATGCTATAGACAAAAAAATCTGCTAACAACTTCTTGTGTCCCTGTGCAATGCAAAGATAATATTGTCCTATTGCAAAGATAGGCTATCCAAAGCTTTGTGGATGTTGTGAACTTTATATTCCTATAATCTCCAAGCAATATGACAAATGGTAAGAAAATGCAAATTAGATTTAAAAAACATGGAGAACAAACCAGTTTCCTGCACTAAAGGGTCAATCATTCAGGGCTGACAAGCAGAATCTGTGCCCTAGATGCCAAATTTAAGGAAGTCCGTGCCCAGTGAGCATGCATGCTCAATAGTTTATGGCAGAGGAAAAACAAACATCTAACTATCTTCACACATCTTTTCCTTATGATTGTGCAGATCATATAGTTTATAATTATATCTTTTTAAAATTCTATGGGAATTATATATTTCTGCTTCCAATCAGGTGTACTTTTGTTCTAATAAAAATTAACAAAACATGCTTTTAATGCACAGAGTTATCAGATTTCTTAAGTACTAGAGTTCTTTTCAGCCTTTTGACTGAGATCAAGTGTAGATCAATTATGAATAATACTACAATACTTAGAAGAATCAGAAATTATTTTGTAAAATGCAAACTATTGTCAGATATAAAGATATACTGAATGAAAAGGGTGAGCTCAAAACCAAACAAGAGTTGAATGAACAATGGGTGAAGATGCATTGGTACTCATATATACAAATATAGTCAAGATATGAAAAAGATGTCAAAGCTGAGGGTTTTTTATAAGGAGTTGATAGAATTGGATAAAATACTAACAGGAATGGAAGATAAGCTGATCAAAAATTGTATTGTTATTTACTAGGTGTCAAACTAGAAGAAGAACAAGTGAAATGATGATAGCATGGGCAAAATGTTTTGGGTATGCTGTAGAATTAGATAAGTGGCAGAAACTATGGGAAAGAAACTATAAATTAACAATATCAACAGCATATAAAGAAAATTTGTATAAGATGTTTATAGATGGCACTTTGCACCAGCAAAATTGGTAAAGATGTTTAAAGACAAATAAGCCAAATGCTGAAAGTGCCACCAGACACCTGGATCATATTATGATATGTGGTGGACATGTGCAGAAGTTAAAAGATACTGAACAAAAGTACCCACATGGTTGGAAAAAATGATAAAGCAACAGATAGCTTTAAAACCTGAAATATGGTACCTGAAAGCTATAACAAAGAAAAAATATATTTAATTATTCATGTATTAACTACATCTAGAATTGTATTGGCTCAGAACTGGAAAAGCGAAAAATTCTGAAAGAGGAAAAGGTGATTGAGGAAATATTAGAATGTGCAGAGATAAATAGATTAACATTGGCAATTAAAGAAAAAGAAGAAACTGAATATTATATGGTATGGGATCTATTTTATCAATGGTTATAAAATAAAGTAACAAGTTAAAATTAGATGAATATATAGAGAAATAAGTTAAACTTGTTATAAAGATAAAATATGTAACATATAACTGCTTAAAAAGAAAATGGATTACTGTTATATTGGCAAGGAAAGTATCTTAATTGTAATTGTTAGCACAAGATATATGTACCCAATAAACACACTGTTTAAATGAAAGATAGATTTGTTGTAACTTTAAAATAAAAAACTTAATACCCCCCCCCCCACAAAAAAAAGAAATTATTTTTGAAAGTGATAAGTTGAGTGGTGTAAAGAAGCATCAGAGACATTCTTTGTTCAGAGGATTGTTTAATGTTTAATAAGAATTTGGTGAAAAAAATTAAAATAGTTCACATCCATGAAAATCCATGTTTCTCATTGATAATTTATTTATGTTTATCCTGCCTTTATTGGTAACCCAAGGCAGTATAATCATAATAGTCTTTCCATTTAGTTTCATCACAACAATCCTGTGATGTGAGTTGGGCTGAGAGAGGATGACTGGCCCATGGTCACTGAGCTGGCTTTCATGCCTAAGGCGGAACTAGAATTCATAATTTCCTGGCTTATATGGCAGCATCTTAACCACTACACCAAAACTGGGTCTTGATTTTAATTTCTAATTTCATGCAATCATCATGAAAGGTTCTCTTATGTTGGAATAAATAAATAAATAAATAATAAAACCGAAAACCATGGAAGAAATCTAAGTTAGGACCAAAGCGTAGATTAAATCTTAAGGACAAGATCAAGATGGACTGGGGAAGAAATCAATAGCTAAGAAAAAATTATGATAAATGTTATGAACACATGCTTGAAATTAAAGTTGTATTGGTACTCAAGAAAATATTAACTAGAGATCCCTATTAAAACTCTTATGCAGAACAACCAATAACAGCTGGATATAAGAGCCTCAGGACCAGAGTTGGTATTCAGCAGGTTCTGACCAGTTCCGGAGAACTGGTAGCAGGAATTTTGAGCAGTTCAGAAAACCGGCAAATACCACTTCTGACTGGAGATTTTATAGTATCCGTCCTCTGCCACACCCACTAAGCCACACCCACAGAACGGGTAGTAAAAAAAAATTGAATCCCACAACTGCTCAGGACACTGACCTGCTTAAAATATCTAAATATGGAAACAGATAGCAAAAAGGTCAGTTAGAAGTCATGGAAAAACCTGGGTTCTAGCAATATCAGGACTCCAGAGAATTCTCTTCAGCAAGTCCCAAGACCACTAATTTTCAGGCGTTAGCTTAGTATTATCCAATTTGGAGTATGGACTGCAAACTAAGAGTCTGCCAATGGTCTACTAAGAGTGGATAATGATTTACTCTTAGCTTATCAAGATTTCAGTTCTTGTTGCATCCACAGTTGTAATTCTACTGATTCATCACATTTGCCCACATTAAAACTGTGTCATTCTACAGTTCTATTACAAATGCAAAATACATTTTAAAAAACCCATCTACATCTCTTTTTTAAAACAAACAAACAAAGTATTGGGAAGATTTAATGACATAATGGTAGCTCGATTAGGACATCAAAATTAATTTCAGTTTCCCTGAGGTGTTGTATTTTAATTAACAATTCCATGATCTTACTCTATTAATTAGCATACTGAAAGAATAATAAGTTTCAGATGAGTTTAATTGTAATAAAGCATTTCATCTCCTAAAAAAATAATAAAAGGAATTAAAAGTCTCCATCCAATTTATTTTCTGCATTTAATAGCAATGTTTAGAGACACTATTGAATGTAGCTGCAGAGTAATCTTTTTTAATTCATAAATGTTTTATTTTTGGTGCTTAATTCCTTTCAAATATCTTCCTGATGGCATGCTGATGATATTATTCTGTTCCCCTGAAGTAGTTATTTCTGCTAGACATCACATCAGTTCATTCCTCATAATGTTTTCTCTGCCATTAATGCAGATAACAAAAAGAAGGCTATATGGTCTGTTAAAGAACCTTTTGCACTGATCAGCTCAACTGGCTGTTTTCCATTAACATTCCACCAGAATGAATAGCAGGTTCAGATGTTGCTGATGCATTCCCAGCACAGCAGGTTCACTATGTCTGAAGATACGTGGTAAATCCAGTGGTCAGTAAGCAACTGATAAATTACCAGGAAAATCCCTAAACATTTTTTCCCAAGTACAAGGAAAAGGATTGCCCATTAAATACTGTTAAATGCACAAGAGACAAACCTATCTCCCAAATTTATCTCTGAATGTGTCCTGTTATTTCTTTTTTCCCATGTGTAATCCACAGGGAAAAGTTACTGCACTCAGCAAGGTTTTCAGATCTGATCAGGAATTTTTAAATAAACAAGCAGAAATACTGGAACATATCCTGCTCCCATTTATTGCAGGGGAGGGTGGGAAGGAGGAGAGGATAGTTTTTCCTACATTATACAGCAATTGAACTCAACCAAGGAGTAATACATTTAGGTAAAATTGTTGCTAGAACAATAATTATCCTGAGCAAAATTTGTGTGCTTATTCTATTAAATGCATTTAATAGAAAAAGAAGGGAAAACAAGGAATGAAACTGGTCATATTTAATTTTCCAAGTTTTAGCTTACTGAGAATAGATGTTACCCAATGTGGTATTTTTCATGTACTTTTTGAACGGTTTATTGTTGCAAGCCATGGCTGATGTCATCAATATTCCTTTTTCCCTGTTTAAATCATATTTCCCCTTGAATTTCTCTTATCCTAAATGACAACATGAAGGAACATGGTTGCCTGAAACCTTTAGGTGCTACAACAGAACCAAAAGCACTGAAATGAGTTTTCAAGACTCAATTTTCTCCCAGTAAGAAAGGTTGGAGCATAGCATGTACATTCCATATATAAATAGTATCTCTTCACAGAGGAATACTTGGCCAAGGCCTTGCAACCTTGTTTTGGCATATAGAACTTATGGCTGTGATTCCCTACCAATTTGACCTACTTCTAATTCCTCAAACTTTTGTTTCTGCCTCTGGAACTATTTTTTTTATCCCAAGTATTGGGTGGGATGGGCTTTGCTACATTTTGGATCAATTAAAATTTCACAATTCTCTTTTTATTTAAGACACAACACAAGTGACTCATGGTAGTTATTCCACTCTTAGCACAAAACTCTACACACGTGATAAAAACATAAAACCCAACAGAAACACTGATCAAGCTATATGTGTGATGGTGACCAGAGGTGGTATTCAGCAGGTTCTGACCAATTCTGGAGAACTGGTAGTGGAAATTTTGAATAGTTTAGAGAAGCAACAAATTACCACCTCTGAGTGGAGATTTTACAGTATCCTTCCCCTGCCCACCAAGCCACGCCCACATAACTGGTAGTAAAAAAAAATGAATCCCACTATTGATGGTGATGATTCATTCTCCCCAAAAGCCTTTCAAGTTCTGCCTTTTACAGAGACCAATAATGAAGGTATTAATCTAATCTTGTGGACAGAGTATTCTATAAAGACTGCTAGAAAAAACCTTTGCTTGTCCACCCTTGCCTCCTTCCAAAAAGAATTAGTACAATTCATGAAGGTCATGGGGCTCAGCAGCTATTAGATTTGATTGCAGTGTAATTCCTGGTTACTTCCATCTATTGGAGAGTAGTGGCTTCCCTGTGCAAATGGTTGCCACTGTGAGAACAGACTGGTTCATATTTAAATGTCCACTATGACATTAAGATCCCTCTCACAATTACTACTGCTGTGCCAGATACTGCCCATTGTATATCTGTGCAATTGGGGTTTCCCCCCCTCTTTTCGTCATTGAACAACTTCTTGGATTGGGCCCATTGCTCAGGTCTGTTAATATCAGGGCTGGGATTCTACCAGTTTACACCTATTCGCTAGAACCAGTTGTTAACATTCTAAGCAGTTCGGAGAACTAGTTGTCAGAAGAAATTACTGGCCTAACCCTGTAAGGAAGGCAGGAAGGAAACATTCTGGTGTTGCTTACAGAAACTGTCTCTTCATTAACCCTTATTACATTCTTTGCAGAACTAGACTTCCTGTCTCAGGAACTTCTCTGGAGTTTTTTTCCCTCCTTTGCTGGTACTTTGCTTGTGTGGAGTGACCATTCAAAGTTACAGTGGCACTGAAAAAAGTGACTTTTGACTGTTTTTCACACTTATGACTGTTGCAGCATCCCCACAGTCATGAGAGGGCAGGCAAGGAGATGCATGCCTTGGTGTGAGTGATATTGAGTTGGCCACACCCACCAACTAAGCCATGCCCACAGAACCAGTTGTTAAAAAAATTGAATCCCACCCCTGGTTAATATCCTTCTGAATCTTGAGTCTGTCTTCCAAAGCGTTGCCAACTAATGCCATTCCATGAGTGGAAATAAATCCAGACCGAAATGGGTTTACATAATCTGCTTCTTTGAGAGTGCCTTATAACTTACAGCCCACAATTTTATCATATTTATTTATTATCAGTGAGCTGCAAAGTAACTGCAACAAAAATAACAAAATCCATTTAAAGAAGCACATAAATACAGGCTCAAATACAGTAAGAACAATAAAATCAAAGGTCCAGCAGGTTCTGACCAGTTCTGGAGAACTGGTAGCAGAAATTTTGAGTACTTCGGAGAACCGGCAAAGACCACCTCTGACTGGAGATTTTACAGTATCCTTCCCCTGCCATGGCCACCAGGCCATGTCCACAGAACTGGTACTAAAAAATTTTTTTGAATCCCACCACTTAATAAAACCATTCTATTCACCTACTAAAATGACACAAAAGGTGAAGGGCATGGGGGAAACCAATTCATTTCTTTTAATTTTATTGGAAACAGTAAGTGGAGAAACAAGGAAAGGAAAGTAGAACATTTGTGGGGAAGTACATGTTCCCAGAATTTCAGCAATCAGCAAATCAGAGATCAAGAAATAGACAAACAGACAGACAGTCAGACATGTGGAGCTGTAGTATCTCTGTTAATAATATTAAATTGCATCCTTTGTAATAATATGATTTATGAGGAAAAAATGCATGCATCACTGCATGAATATTTTCACCCTTATTCTGGAGCATTGTGTTTCTTAATATCAGTGGTTCAAGGGAATTTGATACTGCCCGTCTGATGCTCTGTGAGCCATAGAGTCATGAAAATTATCTTTTACTTCACCTCTTCAGAGTTCTACTTCAGGTAACTTTATGAACTAGCTATGAACTTACTATTTGTAATATTTAGAGTGGCTCTGCAATTTAAACATGGTCATCTAAAGGAATGTTTGTGTTTCTGTGTGTGTGTATGTGTTTTAAATGATATTGCATGGTTCATAGCACCAAACAAATGTGTACATTTTTACTTCAGCTTCTAATAGATGACTTATACATTTAAATAATTAAATTTATCATTTTTCAAATCATTGACTACACTAAACTAAAATTTGATTTGATTGAAAATGTTACTGCAGTTAAAATAAATGCCTTCATTTTGATTTACCTGAAATGATATAAGATTTCCTGCTTGAGCAGGGTTTGGACTAGAAGACCTCCAAGTTCCCTGTTATTCTGTTTTTATGATTATAAGTAATAATGCATCCTCCTGACGCAGCAAACATTACAACCTAGTGGCAACTTTTGGAATTAAGCTTGAGAAGTTAATCGAGGACTTGTGGTCCAATGTGCTCCAATGCTTGACTGAAGGATGAAATAGCCATAATCAGCCTTCTTTGTGCTTCTTCATCAGTGATAATGTGGAACAGAGCAGAATCAAAAATAGATTGACAAGAGAACAGCCCTTTGCAATCCAATGAATTAGTAAATATACTCAAGGCCTAAAGAATGGTATACTCTAGTCGTGCAAGTGCAATTTACGACCTGCTGAGCTGCCCGGACAGCTGAGCAGCGCTGGTGCAATGCACAGCAGTTGGAAAAGCCCTTTTTTCCTGCTTTTTCAACCACAGCTGTGTCGCACAAAGCAGCTGCAATTGAAAATGCAGGAAATAAAGGTCAGGTAAGAGCCCAGGCAGGCGGGAGGGCCAAAACAGCAGCAAACATAGAACCAGTTCCAGGGGTGGGATTCTACCAGTTCACACCTATTCGCTAGAACTGGTAGTTAACATTCTAAGCAGTTCGGAGAACCAGTTGTTAGAAGAAATTACTGGCCTAATCCTGTAAGGAAGGCAGGAAGGAAACATTCTGGTGTTGCTTACAGAAACTGCCTCTCCATTAACCCTTATTACATTCTTGGCAGGACTAGACTTGCTGTCTCAGGAACTTCTCTGGAGTTTTTTTTCCCTCCTTTGCTGGTACTTTGCTTGTGTGGAGTGACCATTCAAAGTTACAATGGCACTGAAAAAAGTGTCATGACCATTTTTCACACTTACGACTGTTGCAGCATCCCCACAGTCATGAGAAGCCAGGTGAGGAGATGCGTGCCTTGATGTGAGTGATATTGAGTTGGCCACATCCAGCCAATAACATGTCTACCAAGCCATGTCCACCCAGTCACATGACCACCAAGCCATGCCCACCACCTAAGCCACGCCCACAGAACCAGTTGTTAAAAATTTGAATCCGGTTCTCTGTATGCTCTCTGTCTGCTGCTCTTCAGAGCAACTGGTTCTACAGAAGTGGACAGAACCGGTAGAATCCCACCCCTGCATATACATACTTTTGCTTGATATGCTAAATTTCTTTTTTGTTTGTCAGTATTTCTGAGCTGTTTCCAAAATGACAAGACAGAGACTTACTATATTTTATTTTAGAAATATGATGGGAGATCACCATTCAAAGAAAAGCCCTAATCACTCTAATATAGAAGTAACAATAACCTTGGGCTTCTGATGGAGCACTCAAACATATATAGGTTCCAGCATTTGGAAGTAGTTACTAAATTTGGCATTTACAAAACAAAAAATAGAAGGACATTTTATGCTGATATTTTATGCATTTTTATTTCTTTCTAAGTGATACATACAATTTATACCACTTCACAATGGATATGATTATAGCTGCTAGATAAGGAGACCTCCTGGGAAACTAAAAAAAAATATCAATAGCACTGTTTAACTACATGAACCTTATTTGCATTATTAGCTCTGCTGTGCGGTACCCTCACAAAGCTAATGGCATGATTTTGAAGAAGCTTTTTAGATTATGGGTAAGTAAATAACCTTCAGGGTTTCCATTGGCCACACAACTCATTTCAAATTTTGCACATTATAGTTATGAAAACTATTTTTTGTTTACTTTTACATTTTACATGGTATGCAAATGTGTTAGATTTATTCCTTCTATCCTCATCTGGTGCTTGGTCTATTTTAATGGGCACATACAGTGGAGGGAAGCATAATCAAAGTTTTCTTGGACATTGAGAACCAAGGAGACAATCCTGGAAGTTCATAGGATGAGATGCAGAGTATAGAAATAGTCAAAGCTTAGAGATCTGGAGAACAAATTTAGTCAGTCTCTTGGGCACAGAAATATAAAGAATAGCTACTGCAATCATTGTTTCAATTGCTTGGTCTTTGATATAAGCGCTTAAGCTTCACTAATGAACTAAGGATTCTCTTATTTTGCAGAGCTTGACCTCACAGGCTAATAGTCTTATTTTTGTTAATCCTCAAGATTTTTGTTAGTCCTCAACACAGCAACCGATATCTCCTCATGCACTTTGAGGGGGGGAAGCTTTTCAAAAGCTGAGTTTGAATACCTTCAACTAATTCTCAGAGGTTTACTGTCATTTAAATTAACACAATACAACAGCTATAAATGCATATACAATATGTACATAAAATATATAAATGTGAATGAAGAATGGTTGAGCATATCTAGTTTAATGAAAAGAAGGGCTGGGGGTGACATGACAATAGTTTTCCAATATTTGAGGGGATGCCACAAAGAAGAGGGTCAGCCTGTTCCCGAAGGCAGGACTAATCAAAGAGAGAACCGACCTAGAATTTAGGAAAAATTTCCTGACAGAATAATTAATCAGTGGAATAACTTGCCTCCAGAAGTTGTGAATGCTCCAACATTGGATCTTTTAAAGAAGAGATTGGACAACCATTTGTCTGAAAGGGTATAGGGTCATCTGCTTGGACTAGAAGACCTCCAAGGTCCCTTCCAACTCAGTTATTCTGTTATTCATATAATGCAAATAGAAAACTATGGGGTTGTACATGCATACATTAATAATAGGGTCAGTGAAAGAACCATTTTAAAGAGATTTTAAGATTATATCAACATAGATTTGGATATAGCAGTGGAAGGTTGATCTATAAAGTGGAAAACACACTGCCTTTGGGGTGTGTTTCTCTTATCTCACAATGGTGGAGAACCTTAACCTCCCCAATCTGATGTATATATAGAACAGGTGATGCCACCAAGAGAAGGTCTTCTACAGAAACTTTGTGGCATGTTGTATGTGGCAATAAAGATTAAAATCAGCACTTTAAGTTGGACCAGAAGCCTACTGGCAATTTCTGCAGAACTGGATAGTTGTGACATTTCATATTGTGATTTTGATCTTCTGACACAGGACACAAGCTCAGTGTTCTTCAGCCTCTGACACTGCTTTTTTTTTAAAAAAAGAAACAAACATGGAACTAAATGAGCAGTTTTGGAAGGAAAAGTAAGGCAGGAGAAGTGGGTGATACCAAATTAAGCTGCAACCTTACAACAGATTTTTCCTTTGAAGGCAGAGTGAAAACTCCAACCTTCAGGTGGAAAAAAAATAAACCTGCACAATAAAATGTTGCCACCAAGTGGTGGTTCTGGTATATTGCAATTCAACTGATGTGTTTGAGGCAAATTGTTATTTCACCAGAATGTTTTGTGTTATGTGTGTGCGTGTGAATTTATATACAAATATAAACTCAGCTATCATATTAGAGTAATGAAGGATTTTTTATGATACATAGAAAAATAAAATAATGTGTCAAAAAACTGTAGGTACTTGATACTTTCAGACCAGCCAAACCATAATGCATTAAAAAAGGAGGCATTTAACTAATAGAAATGTATGTATTTAATACCCATCAATTATAAACAGTACTCAGTTATGTTGCCATGATAGTTTTTATAACTCAGCCAAAACTGTTGTGGGTATACATAGAATCTTATTATCAAAGTTTTTTAAAGTCTAAAATGTTTGTTTAAATACAAACTATTTAAGTTGCATCATGGGTTACATCATTGAGCAAAACTATGCATTATTTGCATGCATGCATATTTATTTATATATTATAAATAAGTATTATTTACAATAAATAATATTTATAATACTTATTTTTTTCATATTTTAATGTTTCTCGGATGAGATGGGATGAGATTTCCAGTGAATATTAAGCCACTAGCCCTAATAAAAATTAGAAGGCTTGAAAAATATGTATTTTAGGCATAGCGTCTGCTTATAAATAAATAAAATATTTAGAGACACCACAAAGCAAATTACTTTCATTGCATCAGCATAAAAATTAATCCTGATCATTCATATGTATTTTTCTATGTGCGGGTATCACATCTTTAAAATGTTATGTCATTGGAAAAACTAAAAAAAAAAAAATCACATCCCAAAACATAGTTTCCCTGCAAGCATTGGTGTTCTATTAATGCCTAAGTTAATACCTAAGTGAATGAACAAGTACTTCAGTGTTCTTGACACCTACAAAATGTTATCAAAAGAAAGAAAGATGAGGTCATCTAATTGTCTAATATTGGAAGAATACATACATAATTATAGAGCTGCAATGACAGTTGCTTGCTATGTCCACTATCAGGCACTCTGGGTGGCAATTTATCTTTGGATTTCCCATTCATTTGTGTAAGAAACAGCAGGAGGTGGTCTCTGGGCATCCTGAGTAATGGCAGAGTTTTAAAGCAAAATCCCATTGTAGATTATGTTTTAAAGGGATATTACATGTGCCATTTAAAACACTTTTAACTTTTCTCCTGCTTGAGATGTACATATGTGAAAGACAGAATAATTTTACAATTTGTAAAAAAAAATATAAATATAATTTCAGCATTTTATTTTTCATTTACAGTATTTATAAAATTTATTGGCCACCCATCTTATCCAGGGTAACTCTGAGTGGCTTATAGTCATAAAAGCAGTTTTACAAATCAGTTGGGGGGTGTAGGATAGTATATTTACAAACATGTGAGGCTTGCATTTGTCCTCTGAAGAGCATGTTAAAGGACTGTAGTGAAATATTCATATAATGCAAATCTGTGTATATAATAATAATTTTCCTCTTCTGAAGATGATTTGTAGAATTTCTGAGAGTTATCTCTTAAAATTT
This sequence comes from Pseudonaja textilis, assembly GCF_049901715.1. Taxonomy (NCBI): domain Eukaryota; kingdom Metazoa; phylum Chordata; class Lepidosauria; order Squamata; family Elapidae; genus Pseudonaja; species Pseudonaja textilis. The sequence goes on from NC_141993.1 coordinate 66,031,389, forward strand.
TGGAGGATGGATACAACTCTCGCAACACAAGTTGCTTTACTCTGTAGATGACTCTGAGATACCCATATTAAGATCTAAAAGTCATGGCCACCTTTTCTTGCTAGGGAAAGTTTCTTCAGAACCATCAGTCTGATAATCCTTGTTGTCTTTATCCTGTGCCTAATATTTTTTCTAAATTGTAAAAAGCTAAGACGAGCAGTACAAAAGAAAGTTTGTATTTCCCCTTCTTTTGATGAAACTTAGAGCAATATATCTGTTTTTCTTTCTCTTTTATTTTGTGAGTGATACACTATATCTCACATCAACTACGTGAGATAAGATAAATGACAACAAACAAGAAACTGCAAATCACTTCTTCTTTTGCTAGAGATGGTTATATATTCATTCAATTGTATGAATTGTGCCATTTAATTCTTTCAAACATTTACCAGCATAGCAGTGCTCTCAGTCCCTTAGCTAAATTTCACAAGCCAAAAACATCTTCAACAATTAATGTATTTATATGGAGATATACAGTATATCCATCCTGAGACATCACCTTGCCAACAAAGATCCTATGGTTTTCCCAGTAATAATGTATGCTTGTGAAAGTTGGACTGTAAGGAAGGTTGAACACTGAAGAATTGTGGTGTTAGAGAAAACTCTTGAGAATCCCTTGTACTGCAAGGAAATCAAATCAGTCAATCTTAAAGGAAATCAACCCCAACTGTCCTTTAGAAGGACACATAATAAAGCTGAAACTCAAATACTTTGACCACCAAATGAAACAACAAAATACAGTATATCTATCTTACAATATGCTACAGATATCAAAAGTTTTGAAGCTACCTGAATTATACTTAAAATATAGCAACTGAATCAACAAGACTTAGTCATAACTGACTAAATCTGAATCCACCTAACAGTTGTGAAGTTTAAAATATGAAATAATAAAACAAACAATAATACAGTAAAGCTATCATTTATAGTTAATTTGAAGTTTGCTACTTTTTAGTTACAGTGATTTGTGTCAACAATCAAATGACAGAAAGCCTGCCATTAATTGCCATGTCTTCCTAGGATTCTTATTTTAAAAAAAGATCTGAAGACATGGTACTTTAATAGTCCATGACTGAGCTTATCACAAAAGCAATTCAAAAATTAAGCATGAATAATGCAAATATAGATTTCTTTGATATATATACAAAAGTCTGAAGTTATGTACAGTCTCCTTCCATAGAACTGCATCATAAATTGAAATAAAAATCTATGGGATGACTCAAGTAGAACAGAGTTTCTATATGTAGATTTGTATAGTTTTAAAGCAAAGTTTTGTGCAAACTACAAAGTTGTAATAGATTTCTCATCATAACAAGGGTCTCTTAGATGAGACGGGAAGTGTAGAACTTTAAGAAATAAATAAATAATAAAGGCAGACTGGCGGATTAACACCTCAACTAATTAAGACATGTAAATAAATTAATGTCAACAATACGCACACACCTGTGAAAAGTTTGACTTTAAAAATAAAATTCCCTGGTTTAATTTCACATATTGTGTTCCCTTTCTCAATTAAGTATCTCCTACAAATATAACTCTGTGCGCAGTGTATGTGTCAGAGTGCCTCCTTTTCCTTCTTTAATGCATAAGGGTATACAAAATGAACCACAGGGTAGGCAAACAAATAGTGATTATAGCTTCAGAAATGACATCTCCTATATAATGCTTCATGGTGCTGAGCAATGTATACTCTTTATCTCTTCAATTTCCTTGAAGAGATGGTGCTGAGCAATGTATACTCTTTATCTCTTCAATTTCCTCTTCAATTTAATAAGCACTGAGTACAAAGCAGAACAAAGCTTTAACCCTAGAATTAGTCTGAGCCTACTGTGGGCTGGTCTCACTCATTCAACCTCTACTGTCATAGTAACAACATTTACAGGGTCAAATATTATTCCAGGTCTTTTCATTCTTTCATCTGAGTTCAAGGATGTCCTTGGATTGGCAACCTGTTTTATTGAACCTATATCTTTCCTATAGTTGTTCATCCTACAGTATATACAGAATAAACTCCATTATGCTAGCTGGAATATGTTTTTAAGTATGTATGTGGGAGAGATAGATACCTGTTTGTTAAACATTCATTGTGGTTTGTGTACTCTATAACCAGCCAAAAATTCTCAGTTTTAACTTTAGCCCTTCTGTTAATCCATAAATTAAAATGAAGAAGAGGATTCATCTTATAATTTGTGGGAGAGCTGGGTAACATTGTAAGAGTGGTAAAACCAATGTTATCTTCACTCTAAATCTGAAAACTAAGATTTAATAGGAGAGTTATAATGCACGGAGTTAATGAAATGCTTATGAGCAGATAGATCATCATGTTCTTCAGACCAATTCATTATAAACTGCATGCCTCATTTACATGCATTTCAGATATTTTTCCCAGAGAGATAACAAAACATAGGTCTCTTCTGCAAACAAATAAACATATTTCTCTTGCAAGAAAATCCCTCCCACAGCATAAGAATTATCATAGAGAAAAAATGTTGAGACAGGTAGAATTAAACATAGACAAATAAAAGTAAAATAAGGGGTTTCAAATCAGTTAATTTTACTCACTGGACAGGAAAAAGCTTGAAAGTGAACTGTGTGGAATTTTTCAAACCAATGGTCTGGCTTTTGCTGCTGCTGCTGCTTATAGCCTATGAAAAATATTAGTATGTTTTAATGTCATTAACATGGGAATCATAACCATAGTTGAACCTAGTCTTTGGACCATGAGAAAGTGTGGAACAAGGGCAAAGGAAGAAAAAGACCTGACTGTGTAATAAAACTATGAATTAGTTTTACTTATATGTATAAATGAAAAACTTTTATTTCTCTGCTTGTTTCTTAGGTTAACATATAGGAGCATGGTTACCTAAACGTTATCTTAAAATCTCTTATCCAGGCTACATGTCGAAGCCAGAGCTGTATGGTAGAGAATATTTGTAGCTAGTGTTGATACTGTTACCTATTGGAGTACTGAAATAGAATAGGATGGAATTCTTTATTGGCCAAGTTTGGTTGGACACACAAGCAATTTGCCTTGGTGCAAATACTCACAGTATACATAAAAAAGAGATACATTTGTCAAGAGTCAAGAATCATAAGGTACAATACTTAATGATAGTCATAGGGTACAATAAGCAATCAAATGTCTGCAAGAAAACAACAAAGCTTAGAGAAAACCAAGAACCTCAAGCTATCTATCCCTGAATCAGACTTAATTCTCCCTAATTCCTGTAGATCAATGTTTCTCAACTTCATGCCAGCAGGTGATTATGGAAGCTGAAGTCCAGACCTTCTAAAGATGTCAAAGTTGAGAAACACTACTTTAGATTAGAAGTTTTCCGAGTATGCGTATTCTAAAAGTGTAACCACCCAAGCATATATGAAACATATATGAGGCTTATTTCTAAGTACTGAATTCCTATTTTTAAAAATATAAACACTTTCATTCATATTTATGTAAACTGATCTAGGAATCTTTTTTTTTTTTTTGAAGAGTGGGTGAGGTATGTACAGTTCTAATTCTGCAGTCAGAATGTTATACTAGTAAATGTGTACTAAGGCAATACGTTACTTGTAAAATTCTCTTTTGCAACCTTCAGAAATGTAATAAAAACATTAAATATCAGTTCTCTATTTATAGTACATGAATTGATTATTGTTTTGTGTTACTTGCAAAAATTGATGGTGTAGTTTCCACAGGTTTGATGAAGGATACAAATGAAAAGTTGCAAGCACAAAATAGGCAGTTATACATAAAGAAACATACGTATTTTCTTCTTGGTCAAAGGACTCCTCTCAAATATGGAGGATCTCCACTAGCCCATAATGTTTGCATCTCATTGTCCAACCTATCCCGTCTTCTCCCACCACTCCCCAAATTCTAAACATCCCTTAACATCTAATATATTCCCATAATTGCCTTATGCTTATTTTGGTACTATGATTCCCATAGCTTTTGACAGCAGCATACAAGTTTATAAAGTATAGGACAGCTCATGTAACCAATATAACTTTGTAGTCTAATGTCAGATTCCTTCCAGATCCATTCAAGGTTTTGGTTATCACTTTTAAAGCCCTTTATGCCATGGATCCAAGTTACCTAAGGAACTGTCTTACCCCAATGGGATTGGTCTGTTACACTCATATCACAGAAGGAAGGTCATTAGTCAAGGAACTCTGGCTGGTAGGGTCCAGGAGAATAACTTTTTCTACTATGGCTCCTAACTTCTGCAACATAGTGCCCCCCCCCCCCAATAGGAGATCCACAGCCACTCTTTTGGCCTTCTGAAAGAGCTTGAAAATCTGGTTCTGCCAGTTGGCCTGGAGTCCCAATGGGGGACATGTTATACTGGAGATGGTTGATGAACTAAGACCACTCCACCCCATCTACGTCTTGCTCCCCTTCTATTGCTATTTTTGTTTATGTTAAGTCAATTTTAATGTTAATATTTATTATTGTATTATTTTCCTGTTTTATCTTGTTGCTTTTACTTGGTTGTAAGCTGGCTAGAGTTGCCTTTTTATGAGATTGGTGGCATATGAATTTAATAAATCAATAAAAAATATTTTTTGGGCCTCTGCTGATTTAAAGCACCTTATCTGATCAAGCAGTCTTCCCACAATGCCTTATACAAGACCCAGTTGTACAGATAAGTAAGGATTGGGATTCTTTTCTGAAAATCAAAGAAATCCACAGAGGCTGATGTAGTATTATTTGCCAGTGTAAACAAAATGACTGTTCCTTCCAGCAACTAAAATGATTTTAGAAATAAATATACATGCCTCTCGTTTCTTATTTCGAGAAATTTCTTGTCCCGAAGAAGAAATGCAATCTATGAAGAATCAGGGTCAGCAAATCCTTATTTCCATTGATCCAAAGCAGCTGTAAAATAGCAGAGCTAAATGGTGGGCGGTGGGAGATATTTCGTATCAGCATGATGCCTTCATGCCTATAAAGAAAAAGAGGATGGCAAACACTTGCATGAGAATGTTAAGAAATTAAAATAAGCAGAATAAAAGGAATAAACAATGAAAACCACTTTTCCATCTTCAGAGAGAATAAGAATCAAGGAGATCAAAGCACAATTGCTTATTTTACTAGTTGTCCAGCCAATCAGTTCCATTTTCCGCAACAACTGAATAAACACATATCTTTCAAATGAATGCTTTGTAGGACCACCTGCACCCAACTCAACACTGAACCTAAGTGACATTTTAAACATTCTCATGAGAAGTCTATTTCTTTCTCATAAAACAGGATATAGTATTCCAACAAATGATTGAAACACATGTAGTATTTTCCAAGTGGGTTATTGCAGTTCAAGATTTATTTCTTTTCAAACCATGTTTTCAGAACTTCCCCAAGACTCAGCTCATGCAATTTGAAAGATAGAATGTTGCTTTTTGATATAATCCCCATGAATAGGAAAATAGAAAGTGTTATCTTACAGACTCCAATAATTGCAGAGATTTGTAGAACTGCAGGGGCTTTACCATATACCATATTCCAGAAGCATTATAAAAACATAATTCTGATACATATTGTTCTGGGCATGGGGATAAGAATGGGAATGGGAAAATTATAAGAAGAAAGAAGCTGCTATGTGAATGTGCAAATGATTCATAAAGCCAGAATTATCTTATATCAAGTTTGAATATTTGTCCACCTATCTCAGAACTGTGTAAATGTGTAGCCTTGTCAAGCTAAGTATCATCCAGCTGGAAATACAGTTTCCAGAATTTTTCCTCAGCATAGCCAATAGGTATGAATTTACACTTTCAAAATCTGGAAGACACCTGAATAGAGAAAGCTATAAATTTTCATACAGATGTTGTTTTTTTCCAGCCATAGCTGGTGATACTTAGGTGGTAATCCATTTTAAAGAAAAAAAGTCTTGACTTTGAAGAAGCAAAGCCTTTGAGCTTTATTGTGGAAAAGACTCCTGAGAATATCATGGACAACCAAGAAAATAAAACCAATCAATGTTGAATAAATCAACCCAGAGATCTCATTTGAGGCATGCTCAAATTACCCAATTTTGGATACATTATGCAAAGATCTAACTCTTTGGAGAAGGCTGTAGGGGAAGGAAGGTGGAAGGAAAAAGAAGAAGAGAACAATGAGCAGCAGGTTGGATGGATTGAGTTATAGTGCTGATGAGTATACTGTTTGCAATGATCATCAGGGAGAAAAATCTATGTCATCACTAGGAGATGAAAGCAATTCAATGGCACATTATCAATAAATGAATCAATCCAACCAATGTCACTGGACCTTGAAATGGCAGATTAATCTACACTTACCTGAATTCAAAGACCTTGTGGAATCTCTATAGCTTAGTAGCACCAAGAAGACTACTAAAGCCACTGTTAAAACTTACAGTAAAGGTAGAAAAGACTCTACCCCCACAGTAAACAGTTCAGCAAAATGTTATAATATCATACAAGCTACCAATCATCCAGGAATATCAGCACAATTACATTCACCAACTTTTTCCAAGAGCAACTAATCCTTAATAGGCAAGTTAGGCAAAGTTTGAAACTAGATATGCTGCCTTAAGCAAATGCAAATACCTTATACATATCCTAAGGGCAATATATTAGTCTATTTTTGAATAAATCTACATATGTTAAAATAACTGGGATTCTTGCATTACAAATGGAATTTACTTTACAACAGTTTGAATTACTCTGCTCTTTTTATCTTTGTAATCATATTTCTATATTTTTCTTGCTAAATTTCTTTTATGCTCACTGATGTCCTCTAGAATTTTTTACAAGAATAGTATATAGCAATACTAACTGTCGCATATAGATTTACTTTTTAATTTATATTTGTAAAGGATTTTATATGAAATAAAAGACAAATCTAAAGAAAAAAAGAAAAAAGGAAAGTATCTAAACTTATGAAATATAATTAATTCCAACCTCTTTAACAAATAATTCGGATCTATGCTGGAAATGTCATCAGACACCTGGTTCATATTACCATATGTGGTGGACATGTTCAGATGCGAAGAAATATTGGACTAAAATCCACACATGGTTGGAAAAAATGATAAAACAACATATAGACTATAAACCAGAGATCTTTTTATTGGGAGTCATACCAGACATATATAATAAAGAACTTAAATATTTGATTGGAAAAGTTTTAACAGCAGCTAGAATTGTATTTGTGAAGAACTGGAAAAATGACAAAATACCTATGCAGGAGGACGTTATCAAAAATATTATGGACTGTGCTGAAATGAATAAACTGACATTTGAAATTAGAGAACAAGAAGATAAACAATTTTATATGATATGGGATTTGTTTTATCAATGGTTGGATAAAAAGGCATGGTAATATAATAGACTAGATAATTTAATAGACTGATATAAAACATAATATAGATATATATAGCCACTGGTTGAAAGTATAACACAAACTTTAAGATAAAACTTGGAACATCTCATATAAAATGATGGATTAAATAGTTTAGTCATGGATGATTAATAACTGATAAATATATAAGCATATGTTAGTTCGACAATGTGAAGACTGATATAAATTGTAAGTAAATGACTACAAAAGGATCGCACAAAAGAAATGTAACCAACTGACACACTGTATGTATATAAAATGGAAGATGTTTTTATGTTTTGTATATGTATGTTTGTTTTTAAAAATAAAAAAATAACAAATAATTAGAAGAAATAATTATAATTAAATAATAATTCTTCTTTTAGCAAATAGTCCATATATGTTTTTCAGTATTTTGCTTTTGCCTTTGATTCATTTTGTCATTTTAGCAAATTCTGACATTTCACAATTCATTCCTCCATTGTAGGAATTTAATTATTCTTCCATTTCTAAGCATACAATAATCTTGCTTGTACCTATACAAAATTGATCTGCCAGAAGTCTTATTTTGCTAGACATTTTTTACACTTATGTGCCACTAGGCAGTGTGATGGCTCAGTGGTTAAAATCCTGGGTTGTTGGCTAGAAATATCATGCACTCAGCCCCATCTTCATCTAGCACCTAGCAGTTTACCTAGCAGTTTAAAAGCATCTAAATGTGAGTAGATAAATCGATACCACTTCAGTGGGGAGGAAACAGCACTTCGTGACATCAGGCTGGTCACATGAGCATGGAGCCATCTTTAGACAATGCCTGTTTCAAGGCCTTGAAACAGAAATGAGCATTGCTCTCACTGTCAGCAACAATTAGTAGGGTAAATTCCTTTTCTCATTGGCCAGCATATGTTTTTGTGATCAACACATTTTTCCTCTGTACTTTACAACTGATGGGCCTATATCATAGCAAAACAATAAAATTGTCTTGAATTTAGTGCTGCTGAATTAAATTTCATTTTATTCTCACAACAATCTACTGACACTGAAGAGATCCCATGAAAAGGAGAAGAATGTAAAAATAATGGGAATTTCACATGAAATACTTTTGCTTTCTTTCAGGTTCTTTTTAACAATTTCTTTACTACATTTAAAATAATGACAGAAAAAGAAGAAAAAGAGAGAGCCAATTTAGTCTAGTGGTTAAGGCATCAAGCTAGAAACAGGGAACTATGAGTTCTAGTACTGCCTTAGCCATGAAAGGCCGCTGGATGACCTTGCTCCCCCCCACCTCTCTGCCCAACCTACTTCACAATGTTGTTATTGTGGAAAATAGGAGGAGGGAAATGTATGTCATTGTCTTGAGTTATTTATTTTAAAAATGTGTGGGATAAAAAATTTAAAAAGAAAAGAAACAAGACACAAAAATACATTTACTTTCAAGTGTTTAAAATGAGTGACAACATACAACAACAAAAAATGAGGTATAATACATTGTTGCAATAAACAGTTACAAATCTATATATAATTATAGTACATACATACGTGAATATAACTGTAATTGTTCATTGTAATTCTGTTCCTTTTCAGGTAATGAGATTGCATGCTTCAGTAAGGCAACAGATGATTAGAGATAAATGAGGGGTTTTTTTGTGTGTTTTCTGAACTTGAATGAGTGTGTATACAAGTATTTAAATCAGAGCACAAGTTTCTTTGTCTCTGAATGTTAGGTGTAATCTAACAATGGCAAATTTGCTACTTATAACACAATTCATTTGGACAATAAAGCTGTATAGCATGGTCATGTCTAGGTGCAGAGATTTACCTGACTCAGGTATGGATACAATATAATTTCTTTCATTAAGCACCTTCCATTACCTAAAACACTCGCTTGGCAGCTCCACTAGCTGGAAGAGGATTCTGCATGGGTGGAATGCATGCCGAGAAGTTTCTTCTAGTAAATGGAATTGCCTAATGAAGCATTAAAACGAAGTAATAATGGTACAATAAATTCATCATTGTTACAGTATGAAGATGCTTCAAATGAATGTTTGTTCAAGTTAGCTTTACATCGTCCTAGTCCATGGTCTTCAACTTAGAATTGACTTTAAAGAATTGACCTAATTCTTGGATTTCCTTCTTTTTGATCTTGCCTCAAGAAGAGTTCTGGAATATGCAAAACCTTTCACATTGTTTTGTGAGCTTTTGCTGTATCCCTCATAAGGATATCAGTATATAGACTGACTGCATGGGGTACAACATATCTACTCAGACCAATAATTATGATAGAAAAAGATATTAGAGTTTTTCATGGTATTTTAAAATCTATCAACTCTCACTGCAAAAGATGACTTGGCCTTCATTAAATCTGTAAGGAAAGTCAATAAAATAGGTGATTTTCTCATAAAAGACTCAACCACATATAGAAAAATATTATTTGGAAAGCAGATACATTTTTTGGCTGAGAGAGAGTGGGAGACACAGACAGACAGACAGACAGAAAGAGAAACTGGTAGATTTAAATAGAAAATATATACTGTAATTACAGCAATTATAGCAAGATCATATCTAAGACAAAAGTGTTCAATAATTACATTGCAAAGTCAGTGTGAAGCATTTTTATTCTCCTGCCATCTTGTATGACAAGCTTTATGTATATTTTATTTGTATGAAAGTGAAAGGCATTTTATTGTGTCCCAAAGGATAAAATATTAAGGATCATTTGCATCCTGCTGTGTGGCCTGTCATAATTTTTTAGAAGACTGGCAAGAGTAACAACTAATCAGTATGTTATTATACTGCTTGATAGAAGATCAAGGTCACTTTATCCAAGGCTATTTTAATACATTCTTAATGTAATTTTTAGCTGGTGTGGGAGGGACTTTATTTTCAAGAAGATGCTATCCAGATGCCAGAAAGAGAAGTAAGGCTGTCTCTCAGTAGGTATAGAGGGCAAGAGAGAAGGGTCAGCACTAGAAGGAGGAAATAAGGTGGTATTTTTTTTCTCACTGAAAGCCCCAAATTAATAATTTGTGATATCAATATCAAAACATGAAAAACAATTTTTGGAGCATCAGAGACTTAAATCGACTTGCTGACAAATAAATAGCTGGCAGAATCTTTTGAAAATGATGGTAGAAAAGTCAATTGTTATCTATTCATTTTTTGTTCTGTGCTGCATTTTATGTTTCCTTTTACTCTAATGCTCGGGGTGGGTGGGGGCAGGGAAAATACTAGGTAGAAACAGCTGTTTACAGCTCTGATATATAAAAAGCCTAAATTTCATTAGTCATTTTATAACAGGCAGGTTTTTTTCGATGTATCCTCCCTGCCACTCAAATTGGGTTTGAAAATGATTTCTGAGTGTTTGCACAGCATGCCAATTCATGATTATGCAGAAGATTAGTGGATTTAAACAGTGATGATCCAATAACATGAAGCAGTACACAGAATGTCTTGTGCAAGCCTACCTATAAAAAACAAAATTACTGAAATTAGTTTTTCTTTAAAAAATTGCTTCTTCCCAAATAGGGAGGGACTGGCCGCTTAGCAGGTAGCTGTACACCTACTTCAATAATAAAAGCCAACAAACAGATCTGAACAATATTCCTTCTGTTTGGTGCATAATAATGAGGAAACTCCTATTGCCATTACCAAGATAACAATCCAGAGTGTTTGACGTGCCCTGAATTTGCAGTTTGAATTTATTGAATAATAAACAGGGAAGTTTGCCTGGAAGGGGCCAGTGGATTTGAGAGGAACAGGCAACACAAGAGAGAAAGTTATGTAGTATTATATATCAGGCATTAAGCTAGCCGTATAGAGCTAACTGGACAAATAGTAACATGAGTGTAAAAATATTTTTAAAAACATGCAAATAGAAAGACTATCTTGCTAAGATCGCTACACCCATCAAAAGTGGTAGGTGGATGAAGATGTTTTAAAGCAGATAACTGAAGCCTCAAAAAATTATGGTAGTGTTGATAAGTAATCCAGATATCCATGGGAAAAGTAATGTTACAAAACACAATGTGTATCTGTGTAAATGCGCACACACATATGTACATGTCAACAGAGAGAGAGAAAAAAAACATTCATTCAAAGGGTTGATGTAGGCATTAGCAGATCAACTATCTTGGATTTGATCTTTACTAACAAGGAGGACTTAATTGATTTATTGAGTGTAACAGGAATTTTAATTAAAGACCAGCCATGGATTTTGGAAAGACAGATTTTAATAATTGAAGATGATATTATTATTATTATTATTATTATTATTATTATTATTATTATTATTATTAACAACAACATCCAGATTTGCCTATCCCAGGTCCTTGGTAAGGACTTGATAGGTAGACAAAAATGCCAAACCCAGTCTGGACATCTGGCTGACTGCAATAAATAATGATATTGATAATGATAATAGTAGTAGTAATAGACATTAAGGACATTAGCGGACCTCGCCCGAGCGCGAGACAAACGCTGAAGAAAAAGAAGAAGAAGAAGAATAGTAGTAGTAATAGAAATAATATTCTTGCAGACATCTAGAGTATTTTTAATAGGCATCTTACAAAGAAGCAGACGCTAAAAAAGGCTGAAAATGAAATTTTCTAGAAATAATCACTAAGAAGTGTACAACACTTCAGCTCAAAAATATAGAAATGAAGAAAATGAGCTATGTCTAATGTCAACTCATAAAACATTCCTATGCCTGTTTTAGAGTTGCCATAAACAGAAAGTGGGGGCAGCAATTTGAAAAAGCAGTGCAGCAGTTTGGAACCGAAAGTGCATTCCATTCTTACCTTGCAAAGATTATAACTAAGCAACTGGAGTTTCTGCCATGCAAATCTCTAATTGGAAAATATGCTTGATGACTCTTGGCTATGAACATGTTTCATTGGAGAATATGAATTATGATACACCCAGAGGAGTGGGAGAAAACCAGGGTCAAGGGTGACAGTGAATTACGTGTCTTAGAATCGGCTACATACAGGTCATATCGACATGTTAGCTCCTTATAAATCCTTTGAAGTTTTTGAAACTTGGCTCGAGGCTCATGATTTAATTAGGACAACTGCCAGAATCCTGACACTAGAAGTAAAATCCAGCAAGTTTCTTTTTATTTTTCCCAAAATGCCATCACATATTTTACATCCATATTTGTACTATAGAAAATGCCAATTTAAATCATATAGATCAATAACAAACAAAAGAGGAAAGGGTGGAGTTTAGTAAAGACACAGCAAAGGATCTCTTAGCTATTTCAGTTTCTAAATAAACTTAAGAGCTGTCAATTATCTCTGAGGATTCTCGAAGAAGTAGATAAGAGAATTGGAGATCAGGAAATGGAAAAGGAGAGGGGGGAAAATGGATGAGCCAAGACTGATTGTCATTGAGCCTAACATTAACATCTGAAAAGATCTTAGAACATACTGTATAATTAATTAAGCCATTTGTAAGCATATTGAAAACAATGCTGTGATGGCTAGCAATCAACATGGCTGTATAATCTATGACTGCCATAAAATAAGTTCTATTTTGTAGCATAGCTGTCAAAAATAAGTTATGTGAAAAAATATTTTCTCCTTTGTCAAGGTGATAACTAAAGTGTGGCAGACACCATTGCAATACAGCGAGTCCACAACTGACCCACATGCTGACCCACATGCCAGAGATTAGCATTAGTGGCTGTTATTGAGTTGGATAGGGTTGAGTTGAATAGAAATTACAAGGGGAGGAAGGAAGGAATCATAGGAATCTGTCTTGGGCAAAGTATCATTCAACATTTTTTATTAATGATCTGAAAAATCGAATAATGGGGCTGCTTGTGAATCTGTAGATGATGTAAAAATGAAGGATTTGACCAACATGCCAGAATAAAATTGCAACCACACTGGACCATTTGGATGAGTAAGCTGAGAGAAATAAGATGTCCTTCAACAGAGACAAAAATATACTATTACATAAAGAAAGAAAATTATAGCACACATGTACAGGACGTTCAAAGGAAGAGGAATGTTTTAGCCTGCCTTTGAAAAGATATTGAAGTGAGTGGTTTACATATTTCCTTGTGGCAATGTCCCACCGAAGAGATCTCTCTCTTACTATTTAAGGTGCTAAAAATGGTGACGGCAGAGAATATGTGAAAATGAATAGAGAAGGACATTTTGCAAACAAGACACACTCTTCATTTTGTAGTCCCTTGAAGTAAAGTCTCCAGGATTGGCTGCAAGAACCAAGGACACAGAGACCTACAGACACATGACAAGAAATATTCCACTGTCAACTTACTGTTTTACCATATGTTGCTTATAACATGGCACATTAGGAATGTGTTATTTTTAGATGAAATCATTGTAGATATATCTATTTCGACTATCAGAGAAGTAAATACCATATCAGTATTGTGAGATGGGTAGTTCTCTTGCTTAAGAAACATTGCCCCTATGGACCATTTGATTTTGCTTACGCAATTTTTAAAGTTTTAGCAATACAGATTTGCCCAGGTTTTTCACTACAATCAGCTGGAAACAGTCCAGATATATGATACAGCTATTGTACCTCCAGGCGTGTAAATAGTTTTGAACTACTCCACATAGTCACTCATATTTATACACATTCACCCTTTGTGAAAGCTATAATTACATTGGAGTGCATCCAATCTCTCTCTCTCTCTCTCTCTCTCTCTCTCTCTCTCTCTCTCTCTCTCTCCTATCTATCTATCATCTATCTATCTATCTATCTATCTATCTATCTATCTATCTATCTATCTATCTATCTATCTATCTATTTCCTCTTTGAATTTATGTGCATATCAAGCAAACATACTGTAAATTGATTTTAATATGAAAACTGTTAACCTTGATATGGCAGTTTAGTGATTATTTTCCTTCTGATTGCTGTAGACCTGGAAAATATGTACAGTCTAGGTGTGCGTTTACAACTGGCAAACTCCTGGGGTGTTCATAAGTGATCTTAAGAATTGCAGCTAATAGCTTTTGAAACACACAATTTCCAGAAATATTTCTGCTCTAAATAGGCAGCTCTGAATTCTACATTAACATGCAATTTGTATAGTCCAAGTCTGGTTTTAAATTATAGATCAAAGCTGTAGTTCACAATTAACTGAGTTTGGCCTCTGGTTTTACTCATAGTCAATTATTTTTTAAATTTGTTTTTCAGCTATAATCTTCAAAGTAGATTTGTTATGTAAATAACAAGGATGGAAGGGGAAAAACTTAAAACATAAATAGGATGAACAGGACGTTCAGTGGCAGAGAACACAAGTAGTCTTGTCTGTGATATCTTTATGGCCATTAAACATTATTATATATGAAAATTGTTGAGTTACATTAGTTGATACTTTGACAAGACATAAGGCAGCTACAAATTTCCCTTATAAGAAATGCCAATTCTGGAATCCTGCCATTGTAAACAGAAATATTAATTTATGCATTCTAAGTCAAATTGTTTTATTTCAAGTTCTCTTAGGATGTTTTATGAATTTACATAGAAAAATGTGGAGAGTCATGAAATAGTTTAAAAATGAATTTCTAGAATTGTTTGTGAATCTGCACTATGACATTTTATATTAATTAATCATTAATTGTTGATAATTCACTCTATGAAAGGAATATTTTTGAAGGTCTGCTAAATTTTAAAATGAAACAGTTAAGTTTAAAGATTGAGTCCTATTGAAATTTTCTTTTGGTTTGAAATAAAAAAAAAACACTTATTCAAAGCATTTTCAAATTCCTTCTCAGTAAGGTTCCCAAACAACAAGATGCACCAGAGTATTTCTTTGTTTTCAATATGTTCATAGTTCTGTTTTAATTGTTGTAATGCTTCTTATATTTAATAATTGTAGTGGGTTTTTTGCTGTTTATTAATTGTTCTAATTTTTTTAGCACCTGTACAACAAAGTACAGAGTGTTTGGCAAGATGGACAGTTATATAAATCAGACAAATAAATAAGACAGAGGTCCCCAGTGGTCTTAGAGCTCTAGGAGATGAGGGAATAAACAGTCACTCATATCGTGCTCAATATCTTTATGGGGCCTGGGTTCCCATACTTCCTTTTCTAATCACTTTTGGATATTGCTTGTTAACTGCTTTTAGTTATTAGGAACCTTTGCTTTTACAACACCATATGAGTTTCCTTCAAAGTTCAGCAAAAAAAAAAAGTTTTAAATGAAATTACTTTTTTCTTTTTCAATAAACAGCAAAAGGTAATTAGAAGTAGATACAAATTAACCAAGATGTATTTGAAATAAGATTTTGGAATTAATTATAAGAATTCTTCCCATGGAAAAATACTTTTGTTTTGAGTTCTTTAAAAAAAATAAGATGGGACATTTAAGGTTGGACATTAGGAAGATCCAGAAAGAACTAAGAATTACTGTTAAGTGAAGAAGTCACTTAAATTTGACTTACTAATACAGAATGGAGCGAAAGATGATAATATTGGGCATATAGAAGGATATTTGTGAACAATGGACCGAAAAATTAAATTTAAGAATGTCTGCCTTTATAGACGGTACTTAAAAGATATTTTGGAAGAAGGACAAGGTTTACAACAAACACGAGATTTATCTGAAAGTAGATTTAAAAATGACAGGTTACAAGAATGTTATGGAAAAAGGTGCTACACTGGAAGTACAAAAGAAGTCGGCTGAGGTCTTAATAATTGAAAGGGATATGCAAATTACAAACTCAGGGATTGATCTGGATAATTTTCTCATACTGGATTTATAAAAGAGACTTGTTAAAGCTTTGAAGAATTTTATGAGATGGGACAAAGAAAAAAAGAGAAGAAATCAAGTGATAGGACATTATTTGAAGAAACAAAGTTGATTTATTTGATAAAAATTAAAATAGATACATTGTTATCTCTGGTAATGCTTAGTAAACGTTTACTGATCAGGATTGGATAACAAAGCTTTAAGGATTTGTTTGTAAAAACAAATGGGAAGGTAATGGGAAGAAGACATCATTTGTTTTAAGAAAAGATGATGAGCTTCTAAAATTATTTATACTTGTGCTGAAGGGGAAAGTCATTTCTTTACAGATATCTTTTTTTACTGCATGTTCTTCTTTTCTATTTTTCATTTTCTATTTTTTAATTTGTACTATATTAGTTTTGTTTTTTTATCATAACTTTCAATAAAATTACCATTAAAAAACTTATAATCTCTGTGTTGTAGACTTGTACATTAAATCACTATCATGAAATAGAATGTGATATGCCATTATCAAAGGAAAGGTATCATTACTCATGTAGGCTAACAGATTGCAGAACTCATCAAACAGTGAACTGTGATGAAGCACATTTGTATAAACTTTTTTAAAAATCTAACTAGTAGGAAACAAACTCAAAAAGCCTCTGTTCTTAATTTTTTTTAGTTAAGCACTACAGAAGTTTGAAGTTATACCAGTAATGAAGGACTATTACATCTGTGAAATATAAATCACAGATTTCTATGACAATACATATATTTTCATTTCTAGATTAATTCAATTAAGAGTAAATTTGTCCCTTTTTTGCAATACAAATTGGATTAAACATATTAACTTGGGAAGACATGAGAACAAATTTACTAGGTTCATTAAGCTTGGGAAATTAAATTACAGAAAATTGTGTTTCCTAGTAATAGATTTAAGCTGTAATATTTAGCAAGTCTGCCAAAGAGAAGCATAATTCTCATGCAAATAGATAATGCTGACTATGGAAAGCCATCTTATTTCCCAGTAAAACAATTTTTACCTCCTCTATTCTGCTATTGCTGCTATTTTAAAGAATTCCTAGGGAGGAAAGTGCCAACCTCCTTAAATATATTGATAACAATATATCATTTAAACATGCATGCAGAGCTGATGATCTATTTTGGGTGGTAGTTTTTTTTGTTTTGTTTGGGGGTTTTGGGGGGGGGGGGGGGGGGGGGGGGGGGGGGGGGGTTGTTGTTTTTTTTGTGGGGGGGGGGGGGGGGGGGGGGGTGTGGGGGGGGTGGGGGGGTTGGGGGGGGGGGGGGGGGGGGGGGTGGGGGTGGGGGGGGGGGGGGGGGGGGGGGGGGGGGGGGGGGGGGGGGGGGGGGGGGGGGGGGGGGGGGGGGGGGGGGGGGGGGGGGAGTCAAAATACTAACCTACTAAACAAGCATTTGTTAAAATGTTAAATTCAGAGATAAGTTGTAAGCCATTACTGTAAGTCATAATATGATCTTGATAAAAACTGGTCTGAAGAAGATTTTTTTAAAAAAATATTTATTCAAATGTATCATTTGCTCAACAATGAACCCTAACTATTTATCTTCCAGAAATAGATTTTTCATAGATCACAATGGAAGCTTTCTTATGGCAAGAAGCAACTTCAAGGGATGTACCTATGGAAGAACGGATTTAAACAAACAAATCCTCCCCTGAATACTTCTCTCTTCTACAAATGGAGTAATATTTAAATGATATAACTCTGTCCTCTGGCAGTCATTTCTACTATACAGGTTGTCTTTGATATACAATAGATTGTATGACCATATGAAGTTACAACAGCACTGAAAAAGTGACTTAACCCTTGCACTTGAGACCATTGAAGCATCCCCATGGTCACATAATTAAAATTCAGGCATGTAGTAATTGGCATGTATTTACAGTAGTTGCAGCCTCCCAGTGTCATGTGATCACATTGTCCTTTGGGATCTCTGAACTGGCTTCCGACAAGCAAAGTCAGTGGAGGAAATGGATTCGCTTAGCAACCACGTGAGCAGGGATTTGCTTAACCATTCTGGCAAAATGGTTCATAAAATCAGGTACAATTCACTTAACTGACTTGCTTAGCAATGGAAATTCTGGTTCCAGCTATTGTAAGATGAGGAACACCTGTATTAGATAAAATGTACCTCAGGAAATCCATTGGTTGATCTTAAAGCAGTTAGTATCTCACAATACTCTGATTTGCAAGAGTGCAAAGGCAGGATTTGAAAAAAAAATCATCCTATATTGAAGTAGAATTACAAATTAGCCTGTTCAGACACACACTGTTCAATACTTTTAAGGCTTCACCTTGAATCTTTATATCTCAAATATTCTCTGAAAATGTCCTCACTGTCCATTTATAGATCAGTGCTGAAGAGGTATTGAAAACTTGCCATTTTCCTCCAAGGCAATATTGCTAATTGGGTAAAAATGTGCACACTGCTGTGACTGATATATGGCATGGCCATTTATTTATATTTATTTATTTATTTATTTATTTATTGTTATTGTTATTTATTATTTATTTATTTGATTTGTCAATCACATACAAGATAATAGGTATAAGTATAAACATGAATTACAGGAATTAGGTACGAATAAACGGGGACAAAAGGATAGGGACAGTAGGCACGATTGTGCACTCATGCACGCCTCTTACAGACCTCTTAGGAATGGGGTGAGGTCAATAGGGGATAATTTGAGGTTAAAGGATTGGGGTTACAGGATGTAACAACAGAGTCAGGTAGTGCATTCCAGGCATTGACTACTCTGTTGCTGAAGTCGTACTTTCTTCAATCAAGTTTGGAGCAGTTTACATTGAGTTTGTGTCTGCTGTATGCTCTTGTATTGTTGTGGTTGAAGCTGAAGTGACTGGTAGGACCTTGTAGCAGATAATTTTGTGTACTTCACTTAAGTCCAACCATAGGCAGCGTAGTTCAAGGATGTCCAACCCAAAATCTCAAGCCTGGTGACATAGTGTATATTGTTGTGAGTAGAGGAGTGTAGTACCCTCTCATAAAATATTTCTGGACTCGCTCAATTGTATTAAGTCTGATATACAGTGTGGATTCCAGACTGATGAGCTGTATTTAAGTATTGGTCTAACAAAAGTTTTGTATGCTCTAGTTAGCAATTCAATATTTCAGGAGGAAAAACTTCATAAGATTAAATTTACAACTCTTAATGCCTTTTTGGGAATGCTGTTACAGTGAGCTCTGGTGCTTAGGTCATTTGATATGAGTACACCAAGGTCCTTGACAGAGTGAGGATCATAAATGAGGTCATATCCACCTAATTTGTATTTAGTGTATTGATTTTTTTTACCAATGTGTATGGCAGAGCATTTGTTGGTTGAGATTTGGAGTTGCCAATTGTTTGACCATTCAGACATGAGGTGAACAGACTGACATCTTCAACAAGTTCCTCTGAGGAGAGAGCTAGAATATACCAATTTTTATTTGTTACAAAAAAAGCAATCAAAGAGCTTATGGCTATAAATAACCAATAAATATGGTTGGGAAACAAATTATACTTATTATTGGAGGTCAAATTGTCTATCCAGACATCCACGTGCATGAACATATATGTATGGATGTGCACATACACACAAATGAGCATCAGCATGAATCTTACAGTATAGTTGAAGAGATAGTTTACCTAATTCTTTAATTAGTTTTAGTTCTCCAACGATTTCTTATTGCTTCTACAGCTGGGGCTGTCATTTTTTTTGCTACTGATGGATATATAAACTAGCATATATAATCATTATTGACAATATTTTTTTCAGAATAAAAATCATGCTTTAATGTTAACTGGTTCAATCAAGAGATTGAAAAGTAACATTTCAGAAGAAAATTTTAAGATTCGGATTTCTCTGTTTCCTGAAGCAGTAATGGAATGGAATGTATATTCTGTTAACTAAGCTATTGTTCATATTCTTAGATAGATTCCAAATCCTCCTCCAGATTTTAACATCTGGAAATAATCAGGGTGTCTAGGAAATGGATACTTCATTTTTAATTATTTTTATACTCCCATAAATCACAAACAACTTTTTCATTCATTTAGATGTAGGTGTCTCTGAAGGAATAATAAGAACAAGTACATAAGGTAAGCAACAATATATATAGCTATTTTATGTATGTGTGAACACTTTGATCAGTTATACTCCATAAACAAACCTTTATGATATAACTTCAAATTGCCCTTTTTAGAACTAAAGAATAAATTTCCTTCCAATTTCCTTCTCTCACTAAAATTTCTTTGTAAATTTGCATATCAGTTATTTTGTATGCCTTTTAAAATGGAAATGCATGTTTTTGGTTTCTTTTGAAACAATGTTGATTTTTATATAAAAGTGGTTATATTTATGTTTGCTTGTCCACTTCAAACGATGGACTATATTGGACCCGCAATATTTAAAAACTTCAACAAGCAGATCAGGCAATATATTTATCTGCATCTTTATATTTGAAAGAAATAATAGAAGTTATAAAATCTATGAAAATAGGAAAAATTCCAATTTAGATATTATCCCATTTAGTGGGATATATTTAATTCTCTGTTCCAATATTATCAGAGGCTGTTGTGATACCTTTAAAAAACAACAATCTTCTTTTTTTTTTGTAAAGCTTTATTAATTTTCAAAAAAAAAAACAGTACACAAACAAAACATGAGACATAAGAACATAAGACATCTTTTCCAACAACTACTTAACAAAACAAATAAGACATTTCATTTAAGTACAATATAATTCTAAATTATCACATTTCCACACATAACTTAATAAGCATCTTATATATTCAACTTCATATCTTATTACTGTTTTCCACCTTCTTACTGTTTCTTCCTTTATTTCTATTCAGTTTTATTCATTCATATATTTCATCTTACTATATTTCATATTGTTACTATTTCATATGTTCTTATCCAATATTACTCCTCAATAAACAAATATAAACTAACAAACACACAACATAAAAAATATAAAACTTCTTTTTAGAAAGCGGCTTAACCCCGGGTTATAACTTTTGGTACAGACTTAAATTAAATTCATGCTCAGCTTATATACTATTTCATATCCTGTTAAAGATTCTACATTTTACAGATATCTTCTCCCCTCTTTTCACTCTCTTAATTCTACTTTATTTATTTAATCTCAATTTAAATCATTTCACTTGTATTTTTTGTCCGTTCTTTTTCAATCATCCATTTATCTTTCTCTTGAACACAATCTTGTCCCTGTAATAACTGGTTGAAGTATGACACCTTTCTATTTTCCCCCCAAATTCAACGCTTAAAATTAAACATTATTTCTATTCTGATTCTGCTTAGTACATTCTAAATAACATTTAAAAAAAACACAAACGTAATATTCTTATAAATATTAAAAATAGTATTCCCTAACAAATTAATTAAATACACATCAATTACACAGTCCCTACAGCCTCGGTGACAGCAGGGATTTGCGTTTCTTCGCGATCCCCGCTGTGCTCACCGTCTTGGTGCCTCTGATCCAGATGGATTTGGAGGATAAGGCTGCCTTGTAGAGACAGCCGAAGATAGGGAGGATCTGGGAAGGGGTATGGAGGTGCCGCAGCCCCCCCCCCATACCCAGTTTAAACCTCCTTCTCTCAAGACGCTGTAGCGACGGTCTTATGGCCGCCATGAAGAGGCTGGCATCCGGGAAAAGATTGCGCAGGAGGGGTGCTGAAGGAGGAAAAAAAAACAGAGAAAGCTTTTGGCTGAACCGGGACAACAATTAACATCTGAGTACCCTGGAACTTTGCTTTTCAAGTGATATATTGTTTTCCAAAGGATCGTTAAGCTGCGGTGGATGAGTAAGGGAAAACTTTTTCTTTCTCCTCACTTTCCTTCCCATGGAGGCAGCAGATGGAAACCCGAAACACCCGTATTGGCAATAGAAGGTATTAACTTTTAAAATTGAAGCCAAGGGGAAATTATATTTTCAAATATTGATTCTTTAAAACTCAAACCTTTTTGCTTTAAAGGGGAAGGAAGAGAGATAAATGATTTATACTAATGTTTGTTGAAGGAGACTGCTTGGAGTTTTATAAGATTAGAGACTAAACTGTAATAAAACTTCCAAAAAATGTCTTGGAATTTTGTAATTGAATTCTCCCCCAGGAAGAGCAAATGACTTTGGGACTTTAACTATCTTTTGAAAGACTAAGAAAACATTTGGACTGCTTAAAAAAAATAAAATAAATCCTTTTCCGTTCACAATGGTGTCTTTTGAAGAATTGAAAATGCAGTTTGAAAAATTAAGACAAGAGGAAGATGGCTCTTTTGGATCTATTTTTGGCTTTTTAGAAATGGCGATTTGTGCTTACCAGGAAATGCAACAAGAAAGAGGCTGGGATGATGAAGAAGAAGCCATCTTTAATGGGCATATGATTTCAAAAAAGGGTAAAAAGGAGAAGAAAATCAAGAATTTCAGCTCTAAAAAAACAATTAAGAAAGGGAAAAGAAAGGTGAAAAATCGATATAATGATAGAAAGCAATGGAAAAGAGGAATGCAACAGAGAGGGGAGATTAAAAAGTGGGAGATTGAGGGGGGGGGGGTAAAAAGGCTAGATTTGATAAGGAAGGAAGAGACAAAGCAAAGGGAAGTTATAAGGACTTTAAACAAGATGTTGTTTGTTTTGTTTATAAGCAACTTTTTTTCAGAGACAAAGGGTAAAATAAAGTTTTAATAGAGATTCTGCAAAGGTACACAAGACTGCATTTTATATTTGTATTTGAAATATGTGTCAACAATCTTCTTCAAGGAGGCATATATATTCCCCTCTTACATGTTAGTGCAGAAATATTGCTAACAATTCTGGAGGGTAAATGATCTGTTTTTAGAAATGATTGCCGAGCATCTGATAATATTAGTTTCCACATGAAAATATGTAGGCAGCTGCAGAAAAAAATTGGAATTGTGGTTTTCTCAGCAATGGAAAAGGTGTGTAATGTGACCCAATGGAAATTTTTGTGTAAGTACAGAATATTTTAATGTATTCTACTTCTATTCATTTTTTATAAATGGAATTCTCTTAATCTGTCGAGATATAGGAACCATAAGGGGGCGTACATAAGCGCACCAAGGTGCCTACCGTCCCTGTCCTATTGTTTCTTTTATTTTTTTTATTTTTCTTATATGTATCCATGTATTCATAACTATGTTTTCACTTATACTTATTATCTTGTAAGCAATTGACAAAAATAGATAAATAAATAAAATAAATAAATAAACAAACCATAGATTTGGCTTGCTAAACGAATGGTAGATCTTTTAATTATAAACTGTCCAGAGTTGCCTTATAGGGGAGATGAGTGACATAAAAATTAATAATAAAAAAATAAAAATAAAAATGGCTTGAGTTGAACAAGCAGGTTATTTATCAACTAAGGATTAATATGTTTCACTGATAAATATATTAAGCAACAATGTAGAAATTTATGATGCAACAAATTAATTACAGTGTCATTTTTTTTAGTTTAGTTTAGTTTATTGTCATTGCACTTCATTGTACAATGAAATTAAATGCCATCTTCAGTGTATATTATAACTATAAAAATAAAACACAAACACACATCTTTCACATTCTATACAATTGAATTGAATTGATATTGCATTTATATTGCACTGTACAGTGGAATTCAATATAATTACTGATATGGGATAGAAGCTGTTTTTCAGCCTACTTGGTCTTGTTTTTATTATCCTGTACCATCTGCCATATGGTAATAGTTTTAAAAAAAAGATGCCCTGGATAAGATGGATCTTAAATAATGTTTTGAACTTTCTTAAGGTAGTGGGAGCTATAAAACTCTTCCAAAGAGGGGAAAGGACAACCAATGATCATCTGAGCAATGACATTAACCCTCTGGAGTGTGTCCTATCTACCACTGTGCAATTGGCAAACCACACACAGGTAAAATACACTGTATGGTGCAGCAGTAGAAGGTCACCAGCAATTTTTTAATTCAGTAGTTGTTTACTGAGAAGTCTCAGGTAGTATAATCTCTGCTGGGCTCTTTTGACCAGTGCTGCAATATGAGCGCCCAGGTCAGGTCCTTTTTTATGATAACACCCCAAAACTTAAAACTGGCCACTTGGTCCACTCAGTCTCCACTGATAAGCAAATCTGATCCTATAGTCCACAATAAGCTCCTTGGTCTTATTGGTGTTAAAGACCAAGCTATTGTCTCTACACCATGAAAGCAACCGGTCCACCTCAACTCGATAGGTAGACTCATCCCTCATGGAGATGAGTCACATCACTGTTGTATCATCTGCAAATTTAGTAATAGTATTACTAGCATGAGTTGGAATGTAGTCATGCACATAAAGAGTATAGAGTAAGGAACTAGAAGGTGTAATGTTTCTCTGGGAATCTGTAGAAATTGGAGATTTACCTTTTGCTTTTACAGTTCCTGTCTTCCATGGGAAGTCCAAGCCCCATGACAAAACCAAGATTTCAAGGCCTTCTAAAAGATCAGTAGGTCTGGGGCCAATCTCATTTGGGGGAAAATGATCAGTGATGGGATTCATTTTTTTGTACTACTGGTTCTGTGAGCGTGACTTGGTGGACGTGGTGTGGCTTGGTGGGCATGGCAGAGGAAGGTTACTGTAAAATCTCCATTCCCTCTGCACCCCACTAACCTGCTTTCCAGCTTTGTTCTCCTGTGCAGGGCAACCAAAGCAGACCCAGCTGATCAGCTGGGACTCAGGAGGCAGAGAATAGATGGGGGGTGGGGCAGTCAAAGGTGGTATTTGCCGGTTTTCTGAACTACTCAAAATTTCCGCTACTGGTTCTCCCAAACTGGTCAGAACCTGCAGAATATCACTTCTGGAAATGATGTTTCAAAGGGGAATGCCACAGCAGAGAAGGGTTTGTTCCTGGATCCCAGCAGGTAAAACTCCTTAGCAGATGTGACTTGTAATGTGCTCCTCCTGCCAGACATGATGGGATGGGTAGATGCTTCTTGCTTCTCTTTCACACTCTATAAATGGCTTTGTTCTGTATAGCAGGTATCCCAAATCCCTGGAGTGGGGCCCACTGCCAGGCGGGGGCCTATTCGAAACTGGGCCATGTGTGTGGCAGGCTGGTATGCATTTGTGAACAGCAGGCCAGCATGCATGCGAGAGCTTGGGGTGGTGTGCATGCATGAGTAGTGGCTGGTGTGATGTGTCATATATAGGTCGAGTTGCATACACTCTGGCCTGCTACTTGCGGGCGCGTTCCAGCCCTCCAATCACACAGCCCAGTTCTCCTCTGCCCCCCCTCCAGCTGGACTTCCAAGCTGCAAAGATTGGGGACCACTGCTGTATAGAGAAAACTACCCTGGAAAGAAATGAGGTAGAGGTGGGAGGAATTCTGCACCTGAAGAGGCCAAAGCTTTTCCATCACAATGATGGTTAGATCAAATCACATCAATTTCTATTAAGTTTATACTAATTAGTTACTTCAAAGGACTATAGGGTGCCTCTTCCAAACTGAGTTCTTTATTGTTTTCATGCCTTTAGACAAAATGTTGCCAGATCAAGGATTCTACTATCTACATATACAATATATTCTGTGAACTATTAGGAATGGGGCTGCTTTCACTTTCTTTCTCTCACATGTAATATTCATATTATCTAGATGTAACAACTGAATTATCCAGATGCAGTTGCCTCTTATTACTCTAGAATGCACCTCCTTCCTCCTGGAAATTCAACCTTTTATTTCATTCCAGTACAATAATTAAATCCATTTTTTTGGGGGGGTGAATTGCTTACAACATAATAGGTATAAGGAAAAACATAGTTATGAATACATGGATACATGTAAGAAAAATAAAATATATATATAAAAGAAACAATAGGACAGGGATGGTAGGCACCTTGGTATGCATTGGTACCAATGCATTGCACCAACCTGCAGAATATTTCATTAGGTACAGTAATTACGCTTCATCACAAATCCAGTCATTATACTCATATCCTTTTGTGCATATATTCACTAAACAAACAAACAAATCTTAAGAAGAACCAATGTGGAATATATATTTTACAAATGTGTAATTTAGCCGTTATAGGGTAATTGGTGACTAATAAGAACTTTTCACTAAATATTCATGAGAATATGCCAAAATGTGTACATAATTTAAACTAGTAACTAAATGTTGGCATAGTAAAATAGTATTTTATATTCAGGAGTAAGTTTGTTTTTCATTTCTTTCTGTGACAGAACACACATGCGCAGCTTTTTCAGATTAATTAATTTAATTAACAGAAGCATTTCTTTGGAATTTTTTACAGCCTAGATTTGAGTTAAGAAACATGTAACATCATTGCTACCTTAAATGTGTTTACTTGGCCAGAAGTTCCACCATATACAATTGGACATGCTTTCATGTGCTCCAGACTAAGAGTTATATGTTGTTGCTATTATTTGCATTTATCAATGGTTCAAATGAACTGTTCAATCCCTTGTCATTACATACCCATTCAAATTGTAGCAGACTGAATGTAGCACTAACTGTTTCACAGGGCCCACAGCAGTGCATGGTAACAGATTTTCAAAGCAGTTCAAAGAGTCCAGTTTCCATCTGTGTTTGGTGAAGGGTGCAAAAAGAAAAGGGGAAAAAAGAAAAGAACCTTGGGGCCATCTGAAAACTCAGCTTCATCTCTAACACTTGGAATAACAAAGGTGTTATTTTTTCAAAGCTCCATTCTCCCCTCCTGGGGAGGTTCTGCAGATATAGTTCAGGAAAGGTGGGAAACTTCAGAGCTGATATTCCCTTTCTCGACTTTTCTTTCTCTTGAGGATGGCACAATAGTGACATATATAACATGGGTTATTGCCAGAGGAGGCCAACTGTTAATGAACCCTATAGACAAATTCTTTCTTCTGGTTTCTGCAGGAAAAATATAATCTGTTGAGAAACAGTATCTTGAAAGGAATTCCCTCTTCTCTGTTATTTTGATCCAAAGAAAGTAGAGGGTGCTGTGTATCCACATTACCATACAAAATGAAAACACAGCCGTTCTGCTTTTTGACATAGCGATGCTAGGATCTCAAAATATACACTGTCAGGTCAGTTCTTTGTGTGATCAAAGTACTTCCTTTAATTCTAACCTCTAAAATATTAACCAATCCAACAAATAGTTAGTGCAACTGTGGGTAAACTACATCCAAATGGAACTGAGTGAAAGTAACATTTCAAGAAAAGTTTTTCTATAGAAGCTAAAATTAACTTCCAGGATATTTAGTCCTAGAAAGAAATTGTGAGGGCTAGAAAGGACTAGTCAATTTGTAGAAATGGGGTTTAGCAATGGCTATTCATCAGGATGACTAGAACAGAACATCATGTTTAAGGCAGTGGGCTGCTTTATGCTCCTTCAAAATCTGTGTGGGGTTCCTAGCAATTTATAATCATCTGATGATGGAGCAATTCAGCTTTTCCATTCTGATACCATTCATATTTATATATACAGCATATAAATTGCTATAGATCTAAAAAGCACAAGGTAGGGCTAAAATGTTTCACTCTAAAAATATCACATCTAAAGCCTATCAGTTATCAATCATGAACATTGTTTTTTCACATTATTCTTATGAGAAATGAACAGGCAAAAATTGTTAAATTTTGACGTCTTTTATGGATCCAGGAATATGGAAAACCTTATATTTTCTTGAAGATGCAAGATAGAAGGTTACTGAGAAGAATAGTTAAAAAGAGAGACCAAGAAATACTGTAAGTTTGTTACTTTTCTCTTTTTCATATATCCCCTTCCCAAGGTCTATCCCATTGATAAAGAAATTGCTACATGAAAATAAGCAGATATATGAAATAAGATATTAAATTAGATAAGAAAAAAGAGAGAAACTGTTTGCTTATCTAATCATATTGTGATTGGCAGCAGCTTTTCCAAAATTGATGTCTATTATTGGTATTCTTTCTTTGTGGAGACCTACTGGTCATTTTACTAAAACATCACTTTTCTTCCAACATGAAATTCAAGATGTCTAATCTGTAGGTTTTACTTAACAAATGGTAAGTTACCACAGTCACTTAGTGCTATTATCTGAATTTTATATTTATATAAAAAGAAGATTGTCCCTGAATCAAACACATGAAAAAGGGAAAGAGGTTTAAATTTTTTCAAACCTCACTAGCATATCAACTAATCAAAGACTTTCTTTTTAGCTTTTATTTCTAGTGAATATGATAAACATGCTATGCAATGTTTTAAACTTTTCAAATTCTAATGTCATCTTGTCCACAAAGAATTTAGGTTGAAAGACACAGTTTTCCTTAACATTGCTTAACTCTCACTATATTATTTCTGCAAGGCAGACATAAAGTTTCCTTGTCTCCACCTGTCATGAGATTTGAACTAAAGCCTTAACAATCAATTGCTCTGGCTGTTATCAGGCTAATTTTAATTTATCTCCCATTAGATTACATATTAAATCAAGGAATATATTTCTTTATAACTATTCATAAAGTAGAAGCTTTCTACCAGCAAGTCTTGAATTGACAGCAGTCCTTAAATACTGCAAAACCATAATTTATGAGATGAAACCATAACTCATAAGTATTCTGGCCTGTGAAGAATCTGTAGGGACTTCCAAGCTACTAATGATAACTATTATATTAAGAGAGACACAGTAAAAATCTTTGGAAATTTTCCACATTATAGAGCAAGGTTCAAAGTGCTAATGTCATTGAATTAAATTTATAAATTGATTACATCACATAATATGCCAGTCAGTCAGTAACTTGGATGCCTGAATGAGATTATAATTCCATTGGGCTTGCCAATATATATCCCTTTGGAGTGTTGATGAAGACCAATGTCTGCTTAGTAACAACTGTTTTGTAAAATATGTAATGTCTTTCAGTGCTACTTGCTGGTGAGTGTCTATTTCAAAACCACAATTGCTGGCTACACTTCAAACTTCACCTGTCTGACTTCAAACACTAGGAGCATTAGCTAATCAATGGTTAAATAAGTTGCCAAGAGCAATATAAATAATGTAGCAGCAAGTCAATACAACAGTTAAAAGTGATATAAACAGCCAAGATTTATACTTTACAAACAAAAGAGAATATGAACTGGCTCCTGTGTTTATTACAGAAATTAATATCCTAGAGGTTACTGATATTTATAGACTTTTCTAACACTAATAACTGTACATGGTATTCTAAATTACAAGAGGACTATCTTACTTTGAAATAATCTTTCTAAGATATGTATCTGAAATTGGAATTAATCAAACTGAGAAAATAATTCCTTTTTTTCTGAACACATTTAGAGCAGTACGTTATGTTACATAAAACTTTAGCATCCTTTTTATGTCCTTACTTAGTCTTAAAATCTTCCTTCCATCACTTCATGTTCATTGCTGTGATAAATTGCTGTGTAGATTATTACTAGTTTATTATGGTTTGTTTCATTTTATGTAAATCTTATCTTAGGTGATGAGATATATTTGCTTATATAGTTCAAAATAATGAGGAGTTGGCTTTGTAGTATCAACTTGGTTTATGCACTTTCTTTCTATTAAGGTTGCATATCTGCTTAAACATAGACAACATCTGTAATAAAGACCTACCCCACTTAATTTTCATCCAGCAACAAGATCACAAGTTTCAATATCTATCCCCCTTGTTTGGATGTTGATCTTCAGAAATATGTTACATTCAACAAAAATGAATCAGCTTTATATTTGACATGTCAGCAGATTAATATACAGTTAACTAAAGAAATTATTGTCTAGTTTTTGCAATGAACATCTTAGAACTCTCAAAAATTATTTCACAATGTGTTTTATTTTCTATCAGTTGAATATATCCCCCTTATGTATTACATAACATATATCATTTGTTAAATGTATGAACAAGTGTTCCTGATGCAATAGCATTTGTTATAAAAATGCCAAAGCCACATCAGAAAATTGATCAATATTAATATTTGTTTTTATTTATTTATTTATTATTTATTTATTTCCCGCTTTTATTATTTTTATAAATAAATCAGTGAACATATTCTTTCTTTCTTTCTTTCTTTCTTTCTTTCTTTCTTTCTTTCTTTCTTTCTTTCTTTCTTTCTTTCTTTCTTTCTTCTTTATTGGCCGAGTGTAATTAGACACACAAGAAATATGTCTTGGTGCATACGCTCTCTGTGTACATATATATAACACACCTTCTCCTACTGTTCCCACAAGAACAATCCTATGAGGTGAACTGGGCTAAAAGAGAGTAACTGGCACTAAAGTCACCCAGATGACTTAAATAACTAAGTCTTGACTAGAAGTCATAGTCCTAAAACAGAAATTTTATGAAACACAATTTTAAACATTCTTATTTGTAAAGAAGTACTGTTAGGGTTAGGGTTCTGACAAGTTCCAAATCAAATGTTCTTAGCTTTCAGAATTTTGCTCACCAGAAGAACTAGTCAACCCCATCACAATTCTGCAGCTTTATACCTGCCATGGGCTGGTGCATCATGACATACATCATACACGTATGTGAGCATGCATGAAATATGTTTCAAAACTGATCCAGAAAGAAATTGGTCTTTTGAGGAAACTGCAAAAAGAAACAACAATCCAAAATAAACCACACACAGAGAGAGATGCAAGCACAGTGACAAGGGACACAATGGGATCTGTGTACTTTAACACAAGGTTCAGCATTCCAGTTTAGTACTCTGTTTTCAATGTAAAAATATTAAGTGGATACCAGAAGAAATAGTCCTATGTATTTGGTTGCATGTTTTATGTCATTTTGTATATTAACAACTACTTTGTTTGATTGCTGAGTTTTTTTTTATTCTTCAGAAATAAAAGCTATAGTCCAACCCACACGTGTTAAAATAATATATAAATACAGTGTAAATATTTGTATATCCAGGACCAGTGAACAGAGCTGAGAGATTAAATCAGTTTGACTAATTTGTGAAGCATTAGTTGGAAAACAAAGACTGCTGAATTCACAGTGATAGGATCTTAGGAATAGGAAGGCTTGTCTAAGGAACTAGAAAATGTAGTATAAAAATTCATGATGAGTTCTGCTAATAGAAAGAGACAAGACATTCAGCTTCAATTATATTTACAGATGGAAAATCACCTACAGAAGATCAAAATTGATGATCACTTGAGCCAATGAATGAGCAGCCAACCTCAACCAACTGGCAACAAAAAACAGTCAGACTACCTGCTAGTTTGGGGTACATTTGGGGATTCTGGATGGAGATCATTTCCTTCTCATCTTGTAGCTGAATGAGCATGCTTGAACATCTGCTGCTTCACTGAGGCAGGGTCATGAAAAGGCAAAATGAGAATAAGAATTGTTCTTTTATAGTAGCAGAATCTGCACACAGCAATGTGGAATTTCATGTCAGCACTGCTGCTTGCTGGTGTACTGACTCTTCTGATTGCATATTTTCAATATTGCTATTGCTGAACCAGCCTGGAAAAGAAATGTGCAATCTATATCTTATATGTATCATAAAAATGAAGACAGAATGATACAGTCTTGAATCAGGACAAAACCTTTAATTTCACCCTAAATATAAATATTAGTTTAGCAAGCCAAAGGACTAGCATGGTAGTCTTTACCTCCTGACCTGAGATTTTGGGGACTATAATACCAGGACTTATAAA
The DNA here is from genome assembly GCF_049901715.1 of Pseudonaja textilis. Lineage (NCBI taxonomy): Eukaryota > Metazoa > Chordata > Lepidosauria > Squamata > Elapidae > Pseudonaja > Pseudonaja textilis. Next base: position 66,063,181 of record NC_141993.1, read on the forward strand.
AGATAGTTTGGCTGGGGGCATGCCCAATATGAATATATTTTCCCTGAATAAATAAATCATGCTATCCATTTCTGATATGAAAATTTTTGGGTGGAGAGTGAAATAGTTATTTAGTAAAATAGCTACACTTCTGCAGATTTTAAAATCTTTTTTTCATCAGGTCTGCAGAAATTTGTACTTTGCATAATGTCCATTAAATGTCTCTCATTTCTATTATGTCTCAAATCTCATCAATCATTTTAAGATAGTTTTCTAGTACACGTGCTCCTCTATTTTAAGCTTTTATTATAAGAAAAACATAATTTCAAAAGAATCTTTTGACATCTTAAAGAATAGACGTTTGTTTTTTTCCTTCAGATTTATTCACTTCTTAGTAAACTTTTGTTAGATAAATTCTGCTGGAAAAAAATTACATTAATTTTTAATTATATCTCTTCAAGCATAATTATTGCTGTTTTTTAGGGCTTCCTATAAAGGAATGGCAAGCTAACTCTGAATGAGTATTCAACATCCATGACTAATATTGAAGAAACAACAGGAATATAGGTCACACAAAATGTCTACGGATAAGGAAAGAATGGTCTCAACCACAGCAAAATCTTTTAAAGTGAGTCACTAGTAAAACTCACTTTTAATCACTTTGGGAAATTATTGATTCAACTTCCTTAGGGACATGAGAGATCTTCAAAATGACCAGTTTGAAAAGCCACTTGGAGAGTTTACTTTTTTCTTGAATAAAAGAAAAATTAACTACAAATTTAAGAACTAAACTTGGAAGAAGAAAGAAATGGCAGGAAGCTAAATAAGAATAAGGGACTAGAAAACTTGGAATAATGGAAAATTAGGACTTTTGCTATAAGATTTTGGACATAATTATATAAATAAACAGCACATTTGGGGAAATCAACTTGTTTAATCAACAGTAAGTCAAAACAGCAACTTGAGACTTTATTATTTTATGAGTTTATCTCAGACACTGTCTGGGAAGATCCCAAATCAAGATCATGTGACTACAAGATACATCAATCATTGTAAAACTAAGACAATTGCCAAGCACTTCGATTGCAATCATATACCATAGTGGCTGGTGTGATGACTGTAACTTTAAGAATGAGTTATCATTTTTTCCAAGGCCTTCAAGCTGCCAAGGACAGGGCACTAAAGATTTCAGACAGAAAGAGAAAAAGAAATGGAAAATCTTGTTTTCTGTTTTGCAAAATGACATAAAACACTTTGACATTTGAAATGCTTCAGGACATTTTTAAAATAATGTGGTGAAAATATATTAGCTTCAAACTCAGCAACAATTCATGATTTTATGAATAGATTATGTCATAAAGATATTAAAGAAGAATAGCTGAAAGATTCACAGCTTTGTATCAGAACATAATTCATCTCCCAAAATACTGGAAATTTTTTTAAAAAATGAGTTACAAGATAGAGAAAACAACTAGAGTGGAAATACAAATAACAAAACAAGAAATTCACTTGCAAATGAACTTCTTATTGGACTTACCAAAGAAGTTTTAGAAAAACATTTGAGATAGGAAAAATAAAAATGAAAGAGATTGAATTCTAAAGCAGCACCTGAATGTACTGTTATTAATATTGTTAAAAGCAAAAGGAAAGAGTATAAAGTTGGTTTACTTGATCAAGATCAAAGTAAAAGTGGATTCCTTTACAAACTTTTTACTGACATTAGGATTCAATTTATGGATTTGAATATGGATAAAATATAGGTTGGGGGGGAAAAATAATTGCAAGTGCAATGATAGTGAATAATGATTTATTATTATTTGTATTAGTGATGCAGATTGGAAACTATATTTCTTTTTCTTTCTTTTCTCTTTATTCTGTATAACTTTTATTCTCCCCCCTTCTTTCTGGATTTAATCTGTATTTACTTTAACTATTATTAATGATTTATATATGTGGTTTTTTTTGTATATATGTGTGTGTGTGTGTGTGTGTGTTTTCTCAAGTTTTTGCGGGTACTTACATGTATGGCATTCAGCTTTGTTCGGGTATTTTCCCATGTCATTGTTGTTGTGCTTTTAAAGTTGTAGCAATAGAGATTGCAAAAAGACCAGAGAGCATGAATAGAAGAGATGATTCCACCAGACTGTCAATCATTTGGAAGCCTGCACTCACAAACAAAAAAATCTCCATACCACTAGCCAGACAAGCACCTGGGCACAGTCTCCCCCTGATACCTCCAGCTCAAACACACCCCAACCAAGCACCCAGATGAAACCTAGCTTCCTAATAAATGATAGCCATCCATTTACCCAGAGCCAAGCTGCACTAAAGGCCTCCAATAAAGTAACACAATGTTGCCAGCCAATCAAGACACAAAAAGAGCCACAAAACAGACAGAAGATATTAGAAACACCAATCAAGCAGAACACAGCAAACTCCAAGACCAATAAACACAGACCAAGACTCCCAACCAATCAGGATGAAGAAAAAACCATTCTGGCACAGCAATAGGCTGCCCCAAATTTAAATCTGAAACCACTGTAAAAATCTGACTCACAGATGAACACTATACAGAAGCCTGATGATGGCAGATGAGATTCTGCTGAAACGAACACAAATAACTTACAGGTGAATTATATTTAATATCTCCAAAACTCCAACTTTATTTACCAAGCATTTTGGATAATCTGTGATATCATTTTATTAAACAGTCCATGTCTGAATTGTATATGACATTTTAAAATCATTTTTGGGTGTCTGAGTTAAATTAATATTAGTGTTCTTCACAATATACACAACTTTATGTGTCATATTTATAGACTGGTTATCATGTCTTGGTGCAAAATTGCACAATTCTGTCCCCTCCCTCCCTTCATTCCTTGTCATATTTGAACATCACATCAATCTAAATGATAAATGTATATGATAAAAACTAAGAATTACATTAAACAAATATGATTACTCCCATATATTTATTAATTTTGCCTTTAGCTACATTCAAAAATAAAATTGTGGTCATTTCTACAGCAGGACTAGAAATTTTTCCAGTCTTTCTTTACACCTAAAGAATAAAGGTGTAAACTGACCCTCTGTCAAATGAGGACAAATATACAATTTAAAGGTGGCAGCATAAGCCATGTTGCATATGGGCATCTACCATATTTTGGGTCCTTAGCATCCATTATTTATGTCACATGTCTTTTTCTGACAAATGATAGGACTTGTTTTTAATTAGGCCACCTTCCAAGCCCATAAGGAGATAAGAATAATCTTGCTTTATCCTGCCAATATCCATGCTACTCCCATTTTTGCTTCTCTTAGTGACCTATCTGATGCTCCAAAGCAGAACATGGGACTCTCCCATGACTCTTGCTTTGTAGGTGCTATGTCAAATCTAGCTTTCTACAATTGGCAGGTAACATTTAATTCTTAGCGATTAAGGGCTATAAATTTTAAGAGATTTGTCTTCCATTAATTTATCTAATCTTCTTGGATTTTGCAAGTATGCAAGTAAGAATATATAATAAAAATGTCACAAAACTAAATCAAATTCTCTAGCATTTGACTCATTCATATTTTTATTAACATTGTGCCAACCAGATCAACAATTAATAATATGCTGCATTTGTATGCTAGACTCATGAATGTCTGCATCCTCTATTCAGTTAGGAGCTGAATTATACAGTATAATATACTGCTGTGTATTGATATAATGGTAGCCTTTAGTAAAAAGGCATATAAGAATCTCTATTATATGGCTGGTAGAAACATTCACCTCAGTCTTCAAAACACTAGAATCAAAATAAAAATACTAGATTCATTATGTCATTTAGGAGCCACTATATAAAAATATGGCTGGTAGCGTTTGATAATATAGTCCAATTAAATGTGGTTTTAAAGGAAATTTTTCTATAATCAACTCATCCTCACCATGTAATCTCTTCAAATATCTATAGGATGCCATTCATACAATATTTTGGAACTAAGAATTGTTATAGTTTGACATTTTCTGAATATGGCTGTAGTATTGATAATAATGATTATTTATGGATCCAAGATGATGCAAGATTTCATTCAGTGTAAGAGACTAACACAACCATTTTAAACTGTAGAAGACTATAGTCAAAGCTGAATAATATTGTTGAAATTGTTTTCTGAAGCAATATTGTATTCCATCAAAAATAGAATCTGTATTAAATTCTGTATTAAAAATATCTGTATTAGAATCTGTATTAAAATATGTGTAGCATCTGCCCTACTTTAATGTTATGCAAGCTTTTCTCATGTTTATGACTCATGGTAGTAATATGTTGGAGGTTGATTCATTTCACATTTCTAAATAAAGCATTTGTGTCCTTTGAAATATGTATAATCAAAAAATGATAAAAGTTACCTGAGCAGGATAGCACCAAGAATTGAAAAAGGCACAAAATAGCACCTTCCTATGTGACTATATCAAATGATGAATAATTTTTTCCCTTATCATATTCCAAAATCAGCAATTGATTGTACTGCAACATTGCAAGTAAAGATTAAAGTACTCCAACGCTCTGGTCTACAGGTATGCCACAGTGAATTATGGTACTCGCATAATTTATAGGAAGAAGTAAGTTGACCTGCTAAGGGAACCAACTGTTAATCAGTGTATTTGCACAGATCAATCTTTGATACTTATATTCACAAATCTTGTTTATTTGGCCATATTAGAGAGCAGACGGGTTTGTTGGAATGGATTCTTAGAAATGATGGATGTAATTGTCAAAACTGCCAAGGTCAATGTATAACATTCAGAAACAGAAGTAACTCATTTTGAGCACCTTCCATTTATCATTCATGCAATTTGACCTGCAGTTTTCTCTGTAATAACAGAGTATGAAGGAACAACTGCTGTGTTCATTCCTCTATACTCCTGTGGACTTCTAAGTACTATAGAGGTCACAGCCTTTCCATAAGACCATTTATACATAACTTCTATTTCCAGCTAGGCTGAAACTATTGGAAGGAGCCTGAAATTAATAAAGAATGAATTGCTTCTGAATCTACACATGAAAAATATAGAAGTGTAGCAGAAATTTAAAATTCATAATTACTTTTTCACCATTTTTTCTTTTAATTTAGTGGACACTTATTTCCTTCTGTGATTCATTTCTTATTCTTCATCCCTTCATATTGTTGCCTTTTCAAGAATTAATGGAACACAAGATTATTGTATGCACAAAGATAGAAAGATTTGGCATTACCCACAAGCGAGGAATAGTTGGTAGGGATGAGGGGACGTGCTGAGATAGTGAAATTAGACCAATTAGACCATTTTTTTCAGACCAACACCCCCCAATATCTATGTTATTCCTAACTTGAAAACCCTCGTGGACATTTTGCATGAAACAGAAAAAATGAACTTATGATTTATGGTTTTGATAATTAGATAGGAAAGATTATAGAAAGAAGAGAGTCATTTTTAACTTTACAGTAAGAGATATTCATCATTGTACTTGTAACAGCTTTAAAGAAGGGAAATAGACTACAGATTCACAAAAATGATTATCTAATATGATTTAACTTTACTTAAAAACTGAAAACTGGGCCACTAATGAAACAAACAAAAAAAAACAAAACAACCAGAACGAAATAATTTCCATATGACATATAAACAAACTACTAAAATCATACATAGACTAAAATGGTGGTTACCGCATGATATAGGTAATGTCCACCAAGTTAGCAACTCTTTACATTGCTATCAATGACTTTTCTTCACATTTACTACTTATTATGCTTTCAGTATTGGGGGCTGTATGTCATCCTACCTATGTGATTTTCCATAGGTATCTGCTTGGTCACTCTAGTAAAACTTTGACTTCTTATAGAAAGGTACTAAATCTTTTTAAAACCTCAAATGTCAATTCATTTCTAAAGCCAAATGCTAGAACTTAGTGTTTTGGCAAGAGCTGACAACAATGTGATTGTTATAATGTTGTATTTGTATTTTTTATTTTACTTGATTCTGTTGCTTTTGTTTTATGACTTTTTCATTTTTATTATGCTGTTTTGTGTTATATTTATTACTTTCTTTTACATAGTTAATACTGTGTTTTAGTCATGTTTGATACTATAAGCCTTTTTTAAGAACAACATAGAATTTAATTTTTAAGCATTAAATAATGACTGTATTCTTTATCAGAAATAAAGAATGAAACCTTTTTTGCTGGCATTTGTGACCTTTACCAAGTTCAATGAAACGACAGTTTCAGAGTCAAACACAAATATTCTTTTATGATGGATATTATGCGGTGCTACAGAAATTACACAGACAAGGAGTTTATATTTTATTCTCCTCTTGCACCTTGCCCAGTAGTTTAAACCTAGTGTAACAGATTTAAAAAATGCCAAGTTCCCTTAAAGGAGCTTGGGCAAACCAACACTTTCCAGAATAATATGCCAGTTATGATTACTACAAAGGATTATTTTACAGGTGTATTATGGATATGTATTATTTTACATACATACATATACATATACACATACATACATCCATGTACATATACACATACATAAAGACCAGTCCAGAAATTTGGAAACATTTTGTGTAGATTTGTACATTTCCATTCAGTTGTGAGCTCAAAGGTGCTTATATTAAAGTATGTATCTTTCCAAATATATATAGAATTGTAACTTATACTTTTCAGAATATTATTCTTTTATAGCTAATTCTACTGAATTCAGACATGGAGATGGCAAAGTTCTTTATAGCATCATGTTGTACTAAAATGCTACCTATCAATTATCACAGCTATACATACAGATTCTCTTTTGAACGGGTATCAAACTCGCGATGTCACATTGCTGTCATGTGACGTTTTGTGACATTTTTCTCATTTGAGAAGCTAGGGTGACCGTGGCCTGCATGTTTGACATCCCTGCTCTACTGGATTGGGTATTCGTTGAATAGCAGCAGGGTTGTTTTGTGGCAAGCATTTTAGGAAACAAATACATGGTACTAAATAGATTGCCTTGGCTTTCCTTTCTCCATTCAGGATGATAGCTTTAATTATTGAAGCTGTGAAAATTAAGGGACAGAATAATTCATTATTTCAGTCTGTTCACAACCTATATTCTCCTTAGATATTTGCCACCACCTTTGATCCTTCACCAAAAGAGGCTATGCTGATTGTAATGAAGTAAAGCTTTTGGAGATTGATTGTGGAGCCATCAGTGTTAGACAGGAACAAAAAAGAAATGAACCCACACAACCCAAAGGCCTGGGCAAAGAGTCAGGTGTCTTCAAGACCCCAGCAGGATGGGGATTGAGGGTTCATTTCTTGTTTGTTGTGGTCTAGGTTTTTTTGCCCTCATTTATTCTTTACTGTTGTCGATTATTGTAAATGTTGTCATTAAAGAGAATAAAAACATTGTCTTTAATTTTCTCACTTGAAAACCACCCAAAGTCTTGGGGAATCAAGCAATGTGTTTTTGGAACCCTTTAGGAATGTTTCTGCTAAAACTATTTATTTCCAATTGAGTTTTGGTCTTTAGGAAATGGCAAATCTGAAAAGCATAGATAGCATATGACCATGTCATAATGTATTTAGCCTTGATGTACCTAGAATACCTCAGCATAAAATATATAAAAAACCCCAGAGACTGAAAATTCAAGGGGAGTGGGCTAACTCCAAAGCAAGACTTCCATATATTCAGGAATATCATGACTGCTATTTCCTTGAACCAGATTGAATTATTTGTTCCAGTTTAATGATAATGCTGTATTTATTCTTCTAGATTTCAACAAAAAATATTTGATGTGTGTAAAAATGGAAAAATAAAGTTACATTTGAATCTGTGTGTCTGCAGTACTACATAAATCCAAAATTCATTTTGGAAAAAGATGGATCATACCAAATTCCAAGCAATCAGACAGGTTGCTAACTGGATATGTTGTCATCCAACACTTCCATTTTAGCAATGTAAGCATTAGATATTTTCTTCTGCTACCTTTTAATAAAAAGGCTGGTCTGAGGTGAATAACCCAAGCTAATTAGTCATATCTAGGAAGTAATTAGCTTTATTTTGGTCACTTTGAATCTTGCTTTCTTAAAGGAGAAGTAAAGATGAGAGTGAATTAAAATATAATAATCTAAAATTTCACTTATATAAAAAATATCTTAGATAATTTAACAATGATCTCTTCACAGATTGTTGTTAAATATATTAATTTTATAATATTTATTCAGTTAACTCCAGAAACATAATGCACCTACCAAATATTTCATGCTAAAATACTCCTTTATATGGATGGGTTGTTTTGTTTTGCTTATTTCCTATTTAAATAAAAGGGGGAAATGTTCTTTGAAATGTCACCATGGATAGCATCCTGGAATATACAGCTTGCTATAAACATATTAAGCAGTGTCACCTTTAAGAAGGGGAGAGTTCTAACTAGGAAGATGTAGGAAGATGTTAATAAGTGAACAAATTCACCATAGTTGGAGGAAAGAATGCCGTGGAAACAATGATCTGGTATCTCTGGTTCAATATTTGTGTTTTTTTAAAAAAAAAATTATTATTTTGGTGGTTGGCAATTTGCTAATTAAGATGGAATTTGCCACTATTTTGGCAACCAGTTTTTGTTCTTTTTTTGTTATAAAAAGGGGTTTTGTTAGCATCTAGCTTGATGCAAGACAAACAAAGGTGCTGTCAATATTCATTTTAATTAAGCCAATGGCATTAGCTGCTTATGACTTCATTCTTCTGATTCCCAGTGGCCAATCTGAACAGCAATTCTCACTGTTACTTAGTTCCTGCCGTGTAATCCACAAGAGACTGTCAGCTTGCTGTGGTTTGTGACCTTTGACCCAATCACTTTCTTCCTTTTAACACTACTACTTTTGCACATTTAATGAACTTTGTACATGGTTTAAAAGATGTCAGCACAGACTAACGATGGACCCTGCTGTGAAGGGCCCCATTGTTTCTATAAGTCTAATTGACCTTTCACATTACACAAAAGAAGAAGAAAAAAGAAAAAGAAAAAAAATCAATATGGTTACTTAGTCACCAATTCCAATGCTATCTTTTTTATTATTAATATGCTAAACATATTGTTTCAGAACACTGACATCTAAACACCCCTAGATATACAAAAATGACTTCTCATTAATAACTATTATATTAATCACTGTTGCCCAGAACTAGAATCTAGCTGTGAAATCCCCTGGTGGAAATTGCTATAATCGTTCAAACTACAGGAATGATTTTTTTTCCTTCCAGCATAATTACTGCTGTCTCCTTATTGAAAAATATCCCATTAGACAGCAGGTTTTAGTTACGTAAATCCTGTTGATTAATTTTTAATTTCTGACATTTTTTTTCCTATGACACTGCACTTATAAAGATCTTCGAAAGATTTAATAGAGTTTCTCAACCTTGACAACTTTAAGATGTGTGGACTTCAACTCCCACAATTCCGCAGTCGGTAAACTGGTTGGGGAATTCTGGGAGTTGAAGTTCATATATCTTAAAATTGTCAAGTTTGAGAAAGCACTGTTTAATAGCACATTGAACAATTTATCACAATGATTTATACTAGTTCAAATTCAATTTACTTACTGCAAGTTGTTTGCAAAATTAATTCCCTGGTAACATTTCAGGAAATCTTTAATGCAAATAATATCTCTTTCATGCTCATAGCCCTGTATCATCTCCTATTTAATACAGGTTCACAAATCTATTTTGGCTACTAACTGAACATTGTCTTCACTCACCTGCATAATTATGCTACAAGACTATTGGTGGAATGAACCATCCCTTTTGATTCACAAAGGTTTCAATTATAGTACAAACCCAGCCAAGCAGAAATAATGCTACCTAGGGTTAGATGATGGCATTTAATGACACAGAAAGTTGATTCTGATTCCACAGGCATTAACCTAAGAGAGATATTTCCATATATCATTAGTCTGCCAGCTTTCTTTTTTGGGGATGGGTGGGGAAGAAGTGGTGATAGTCATGAAAGTTGATAAATTTCTGCCAAGATCATCCTTGGATTACCTAGGAAGAACTGTAAAGATGGCAAAGTTTAATTTGGGACCTGCAGGGAATATATTTTATAATGTTGACAACAGGTGACAGGGAAAGAAGGTGATGATGTTGCCCTCTGTACCAAGGGCAACCCGGTAGTTTTCCCGCCTAATAACAAGGAATCTTGGAACAAACTTATGTAAAGAATGATGTGATGTGATGTGATGTGATGTGGTTTGACGTGATGTGATGTATGTGTAGTCTGAAAATGGGTTGCAGAGGGAAAAAAGGCAGACATAGTTTGGCAGCAATTCAAAACGCTGCTGATGTTACTGTCTTAGTTCTTCCTATCCTGACCATACATCCCACAAGACAGTACATATTGCCTACCTCCAATGCATACAAACACAGATGCCTTACAAAAAGAACAATATATATATAGAGAGAGAGTGTATGGCCATTGCCATTAAAAGGGTGGAAATAATTTAAGCAGCCATGTTTTCCATGCTTTCCCTAACTTGTTATAAAATACACTGCTCAAAAAAATAAAGGGAACACAAAAATAAGACATCCTAGATCTGAATGAATGATATATTCTTATTAATTACTTTGTTCATTACGTAGTTTAATGTGTTGACAACAAAATCACATAAAAATTATCAATGGAAATCAAATTTAACAACCCATGGAGGTCTGGATTTGGAGTTACACTCAAAATTAAAGTGGAAAAAAATACTACAGGCCGATCCAATTTTGATGTAATGTCCTTAAAACAAGTCACAATGAGGCTCAGTAGTGTGTGTGGCCTCCATGTGCCTGTATGACCTCCCTACCATGTCTGGGCATGTTCCTCATGAGATGGTGAATGGTCTCCTGAGTGATTTCCTCCCACACCTGGGCTAAAGCATCCCCCAACTCCTGGACAGTCTGTGGATCAATGTGGCATTGGTGCATGGAGTGAGACATGATGTCCCAGATGTGCTCAATTGGATTCAGGTCTGGGGAACAGGAGGGCCAGTCCATAGCATCAATGCCTTTATCTTGTAGGAACTGCTGACACACTCCAGCCACATGAGGTCTAACATTGTCTTGCATTAGGAGAAACCCAGGGCCAACCGCACCAGCATATGGTCTCACAAAGGGTCTGAGGATCTCATTTCGGTACCTAATGGCAGTCAGGCTACCTCTGGTGAGCACATGGAGGGCTGTGCAGCCTCCAAAGAAATGGTAGCCCACACCATTACTGACCCACTTTGCAGGTAGCAGAACGTTCTCCACGGCGTCTCCAGACCCTGTCATGTCTGTCACATGTGCTCAGTGTGAACCTGCTTTCATCTGTGAAGACCACAGGGCACCAGTGGTGAATTTGCCAATCTTGATGTTCTTTGGCAAATGCCAAATGTCCTGCACGGTGTTGGACTGGAAGCACAACCCCCACCTGTGGACATTGGGCTCTCATACCACCCTCATGGAGTCTGTTTCTGACTGTTGAGCAGCCACATGCACATTTGCGGCATGCTGGAGGTCATTTTTGCAGTGCTCTGGCAGTGCTCCTCCTGTCCCTCCCTGCACAAAGGTGGAGGTAGCCGTCCTGATGTTGGGTTGTTGCCCTCCCTCAGCCTCCTCCACATCTCCTGATGTTCTGGCCTGTCTGCTAGTAGTGCCTCCATGCTCTGGACACTACGCTGACAGACATCGCAAACCTTCTTGCCACAGCTTGCATTGATGTGCCATCCTGGATGAGCTGCACTAACTGAGCCACTTGTGTGGGTTGTAGATTCCATCTCATGCTACCACTAGAGTGAAAGCACCGCCAGCATTCAAAAATGACCAAACCATCAGCCTGAAAGCGTAGGAACTGAGAAGTGGTCTGTGGTCACCACCTGCAGAACAACTCCTTTATTGAGGATGTCTTGCTAACTGCCTATGCTTTCCACCTGTTGTCTATTCCATTTTCACAACAGCATGTGAAACTGATTGTCAATCAGTGTTGCTACCTAAGTGGACAGTTTGATTTCACAGAAGTGGAGTTACATTGTGTTGTTTAAGTGTTCCCTTTATTTTTTTGAGCAGTATATATAAGGTGTTTTGAATGCACTAGCACATAACTATGAACTATACTTTATTCTGTTCCAGTTGGTGTGAATATTTAGGAAGGTGGTGGAAATCAGAGCCTTGGGGGTCTATTTAGATTTGAGATACTAACTTTAATTCCAGTGATTGAATTGAATGAGAGGATATTTTAGTATGTGGGAATCTAAGGCACAGATTATATTACTTGTGATATACATGCTAGAAATCTAGTATGTATATGCTTATTTTAAAAAAGAAATTTAGCTCTGAAAAATGTAAAAAAAATCAGCATTAAAAAGAAAAAGAATGAAGTCAACATTGATAGACACTATCATTTTCTATATCTGATTTCTTCGTTCTGTAATACTAAACCATTTATAAGAGATTTCCTTACTACTAAAGGACCACATCTAATTTTTGTGGGCAAGATAGACTAATAAGATTAGCTTCATTCTTACAATTGTATAATAAGGTGGCTAATAAATTATTTTAAAGGAGATCTTTTTAACAAGAACAACAAGAACAACAAGAACAAGAACAGCAGCAACAGCAGCAACAACAACAGCAACAACAGCAGCAACAGCAATAATAATAATTATTATTATTATTATTATTATTATTATTATTATTATTATTATTATTATTATTTCTATTTTGCAATAGTGCTATGTCTCCATATTAGGAATAACTCCCCAGTTCATTGTTTAAAAGTTAAGTATTTGTGGATGTATTTATTTATTGTAGATTATTACACTCTATTCAAAATAATCAGAAAGCTAGATTATGCCTTCAAGGCAGCCTTGACCCTTGGCAACCACCTGGACTCTGCAATTTTCTTGGCAGAGTTTTTCAGAAGTGGTTTGCCATTTCCTTCTTCATAGAGCCATATTCATCCTGTTGTCTTTGTTCCTAATATGGGACTAGGGCCACACTGACCTCCTAAATTGTAGTCTAGTTGTTATGGTTCGCTGGCAGCCAGTGCAGCCGGCAGCAGAATTGGACAGTGGGGAAGAATAGGGACCAATCAGGGAATCTGGAGAGGACTCGGCTGAAAGTCCTGCGTCTGATGCAGAGATGAGGCCAGCACCATCAGGGCCTTTGGAGTCTGACAGCAGCGAGGCAGAGGACCCACAGGGCCCTGTTGCCAGTGCGTGTGTACGCAGAGCTGCTAGAAGGTAAGAGCGGCTGAAATGAAAGGGGTGACTTGGGAGTAAGGCTGGGAGTTGATTGCCCCTCCCATAAGGGATAAAAATCAGGCCAAGATGACAAAACTTTTTCAGGAAGCAAAGTAGTTCGATCAGTTCCAAGTCATCCTTGAAGTTCTTTGTACTTCAGTTGGTTTTTCTTGTACTTCGGTTGGTTTCTTTTCTGATACTTCCGTTTTTGATACTTCTGTTTTCGGCAGCACTTCATAGAACTGAAAGGTGTGTGCTTATCTTGGAAGATTGTTTGAGCTTAATTCCAGCTGGGAATGAAAACAATTCCCAGCATTGCAATAAAATAGATTTTGTTTTTACAACAAGTTTGTGAATAATTCCGGGTTACGAAGCCTGGGTCAGAACACTAGTGGCTTAACTGCTGCATCAGATTGGCTGTCAAAAGATGTATTTTCTTATTTTCTTCACCTTAATTAATACACTTTGTTTATTATTGTTTTATTATATATTTATTTGTTGCTTTACCTTAAACTATTTTGAAAACTTTGTCACATGAAGTGGTATGTAAGTATATTAAAATAATAATAATAGATAGAAGAAATTGTGCCCCAAGTGAAGTTAGTGAATTCTGTATCAGTTGATATTACTAATATTTTTCAGAGACAAACACAGAGCCATATAATTGGAACAAGGGTCCAATTCAGTGGTGGGATTCAAATATTTTTACTACCGGTTCTGTGGGTAGGTGTGGCAGGGGAAGGATACTGTAAAATCTCTAGTCAGAGGTGGTATTTGGCAGTTCTCCGAACTACTCAAAATTTCTGCTACCGATTCTCCAGAACTGGTCAGAACCTGCTGAACACAACCTCTTGTCCAATTCTCTTCATGGGCAGGAAACAATTAAAACATCAGTAAGAGGGGTCTGTCTATTGTTTTCTTAAAAACTTCAAGAGATGGAGGAACCATAATCTCAATAGGTAAATTTCTTAAGTCTTCTCAGAGTCAAGCTGGCTTGAGTATGTTTCCAGTTTGAGATGCAGAACTCATACATCCTTGGTCTGTTGAAAATCTAGGCTATATGATGTTTTCCTTTTATACAATTACAGAACATGTCAATTTGAAATCACTGATTGCTTGGTGGATTTATATGATTCATATGAATGATCTTGTTGGATTAATTGATCTATTGTGATTAACTTTGGGTAATTCCTAATTAATGCTTGAAATTTGATAGCTTATGCAACTAAATCCTGGCATCTGTTTCAGATTGGCATGAACCTATGGTTTAAGAGAAAACAGAAGAGATCATTTTTTTAGGCTTGTACAATCCAATAACTTGATACATAAGCTATTCAAGTATAGCTTGCTATATGACTTCATTGTTAGTTATTATGATATAATACAGAAAACATAAAAAGGATGCAAGTTTTAGAACTTGACTCTTCCTTTTCTGGTTGTTATTTCAAATAAAATTTCGTGTTCTTATACTGTGAAGCATCACCACAAGAAGTAATTGTTTCTGAATGATTTTGATTTTTCATTTGCTCTCCAATAGAATGATTCCCTTTTCACGATTTAATATTCAAGACATTGTGCCTTGGGGAACAGTTTAGTTTAAAAAAGACCCAGAGAGAGATGAAAAAGTGAAAGACAGATAGATAGGGAGAAACTTTGTATGATGAGCACTTTAAAAAATTGTTATTTATTTAGCTAACTTTATTAATCTGAAAAAAAAATAACACAATGGTGTCATTTTAAACTTTGCATTCATAATTCCCATGTCCCCTTCTTGCCCTATTCTTCCTTGGTGTTCTTCTATTATTTATGTTAAACAGAAGTCAGAGAGAGAAACAAGAGAAAAGATAATGTGGCAGCGGAGGAAAGAGGAGGATTGTACAGTTACAGAGAAATAGTTTTTTTGTAGTTTAATTTTTTTTATTCAACCTTTGAAACTCTGAGGGTCTCACCACTCCAATATTTACACAGATGTGAGCAAGGCAGTTTATAACCACCTACTTTTGCCCTTGTCACCTCTGCCTTTGAGCAATCTTTGAAAGGTACATTAATAGCAATTGCATTAGATATACCCTCCTCAGTCCAATATTTTTATTTCATATTGCCTCTACGGAATGTAAGTTAATCCACATTTTGAATGGAGGACATTATTTTCTTAGTATTTTATGATAAATTCAGTTGTGCACTAGTGGGATTATGCAAGAGAATCTCATGAGTCAGTGCAACAAAATCCATTCCAATACTCTTTTAAAAAACATGGTGGAAAAGGCACCAGTTTAGTTTAAAGGACACACAATTTTTAAAATGTATTTTGTTTTTCTTAATTGAAATGGAGAAAGAGGAGGAATATGAGAGAGACTATGAACTTCAAATATTCCCCTTTGGAATTAAAGTTAAAAATGTGTAAAGTGCATTAATACTCTCTTTTAGAAATATATCATACATGAATTGTTTTAACAAATACATGAGCCTTGGGTGAAGTGATTCAACTGAACTTTTTTTTCTGTATATCACCTAGAAAGGAAAGAAAGAAGACAGAAAGACAGAAAGTTAGAAAATCAGTTGCAGCTGAAAGGGATATCAGAAGTCATTTTCTTAAGTCTCTTTTGATTTGGCTGCATGCTCTTATTTTATTCTATAAAGGTATGAAATTGTCGGCAGTCTTATGCTCCAGGCTCTTCCTGCTCTTAGAGCTTTGCTCTTTCAGAGATTGAAGATGTCCATATCCTGCTGGTAGGCCAAGTGCTAGACTCCCACTGGGATTTTTACTCAACCAGGTGTCATGGTTGCCAGGCTGAGTGATAAACATTAAGCAGAATTTGTCAGGGGAATATTTGCATGATGGCTTTTCCTTTTGAATCAAAAGCATTATGAGATAGCATTGACAATCTCAGAAGAAGACTAAGGATGGATAGCTTACATCATTTACATTATGTGGCCTCCTGCAGGTAGTTCTAGTAATTCCAGTTCCAGCCTTATATCCCTTTTCATCTTGAAGAATGCGTTGTCTTTCATTGTCTGTGAACATATCAGTATGAAGTTGACTCACTTAATTGCAGAAAAAGCACAAGCCACTGCCTATGTTTCTGTGATTCCTCAAATTCCTTGGTTTATTTTTTAAAACTATTCAAAAGCTATATTGATGTTTGCAGTAGAGTTGGTGTGTTTCCCACTGCAAAATGGCAGGAAATTATGCAGCCAATTGTTAACAATTATAATTTGAGGGCCACATGCAATTATCAGGCCTCAGGTTGCCCACTGCTGTCAGACTTCACAGCAGGCAAGAAAATGACTCTCTGTTTCTGAACTCTTAATTCCCTATTAAGGAATTTAGTTATAGCAAAAGCTCATAGATATAACATGGTTAGATTAGTTGAATATTGTATCATAGAGAAGACCTGCTTGGGAAAAACAATTTCTTATTACAAACCAGGAGTCAAATCAAGACATACGCCTGTCCCAGAGTTTACATTTTAGGCCCTTTCATCCCACCTTTTCGAGTCAATAGCTTGTTGTAGCTTGAGATCATACAAATAAGTAGTAGTCATCCAGCTGCTTTTGCACCTAAAGTATAACTAGAACTCATGTTTTTTTTTGTTTCTCACTTAGTGTCAATTTAGCGACAATTTAGTCTAGAAGAAACCATTATGCAGTATTATCTTGTTTTGACTTTTTGATTTAAAATATTCTTGAAAGAAGTTAGGGAACATTTCCTTGCTGCTATGCTACTTAAGCTATAAAACAAAGACCCTTTGCATGGCACTGTTTGCTTAGGCTGGCTTAGGTTATATGAACTTCAAACCTGTAGAGTAACTGTGCCATTGCTATTGTTTCACATACTCTTGTGTTATTGGTACAATTTGGGGGCCAGGGTAGGTAGAGAATCATGAGTGTATTTTCATAGACCCAAGATGTGGAAATTTTAATATGACATTAGCAGAATATTCAACAATATGCTTAAAACTGAAACAAATTACTATCTTTTAGCTGGCTTTTAGAAAAAATATTTAATAAATTACTGGGTAATAAGTCATTTTTAGCCACAAGAGAAAATACAAAATCAATTTGTTTTCATGGTTTACTTTTGTTCTAACATCAAGCCTTTTTTTCCTACTACCCTTCAAAATGTTTCTATGAATTGGCTCCTTTCAGTTTCAGTCCAGAAGTATGGCCTTCATCTGAACTTTTTATAATATACCTTCTTGAATTAAAATACTATTTTTTGTGCAGTAAGCTATACCCCAACATGATATTTGTTTTATTTCTCTATTTGACATCTGCACAAACAATAAAAAGTGATATGTTTTTGTTCTCTGTGGGGATAATATCTGATTCTTGCTGTGGTTGAAACTTTATTACAGACTCGGATTATAAGGCTTGCTGGCTAGGCACCTATCTACAAATTCCCCACACACTTAGTGATATGACAATGTTCAAGAAAAGTTTTAGTACCTTTTTTCCTGCTGTTTGATGGAGTATAATTTACCACATGTATCTGCATGCATATTAATTTTGAGTGTCACTGAGTTTAGAATTTATTTTAAAGTTCCTGATATATATGCACAATATTTTTCCCATTACATTAATCATTTGTAGTTTAGAGGACTAGAAACATATGATTGGTGTCACTTAATAATTTATATGTAGTATGTGGGAAAGTTATAATCTTTAGTCTATCCTAAAAGCATACCGGGTACTACATTATATATTCAAGTTATGTTCAGTGCTATTTACTAACTATATACAACAGGAATGAGCTGTTTCCAGTATATATATTGGAAATACTATATGCCTGTGTATAAAATTGTGTGTGTGTGTGTGTGTGTGTGTGTGTGTGTGTGTAAAAAGAGACAGACATCCCGATTTCTGGAACTAAAAATTTACATTGTTCACTAAGCTTTCGTTACCCTCTGTTAAATCATCAGAGTGATTCATTGAAAAACAGTTAGAGAAATCAGCCCACCACAAGCAAAATCAGTTGTATTCGGATATTGTTTAATAGAATAGATAGCCAAAGAGCGGGCATACCTCTATCAAGTCTGTAAGCTCAATGGTTATTCAATGGACTTTATCCAAAGATGTATTACACTCAGAGCCTGACAACCTATTGAAGTTGCTAGTGAAACATCTGCATGGAGGGTGCTCCCGTATATACAGGGGGTATCTGAAACTACTGCATGCATTCTCTTGACGCATGGGGTCAAGGTGGTGCACAAACCAGATCAAACATTGAGAATGAGAGTGATACGCCCAAAAGAAACATTACCCAAAGAACAGGCATCTTCAGTGGTTTACCGTATCAACTACAGTAACTGTGCAACCAATTATGTAAGAGAAACGGCAAAGCGATTATAGACCAGAGTACATGAACATGAATTGGTTATCTGACATGAAGAGCAGTGCTTCCAGATCTGGACACATATGAAGGAACACAATTATATATTTAATTTTCAAAAGGCCGAAGTTGTTGCCCATGATGCAACCAAAGGAGGACATTACTGAAAGAAGCCTGGTTTTCCAACAACTATATTAATAGACATATTGAGGCAGCACACAAAACTATACTCTTCTTGTCTGCAGAAAAACCTCTCTCCATGGAACCGGTCCCTGGTGCCCAAAAGGTTTTAAACCACATTGAGGAAGTTTGCAATAAAGACAAGAATCAAATATATAACATTTAATGTAGTGTCTCTTTTTGTGATTGACTGATGATGTGCCACCAAATCAGTATCGACTGTTAGGATGAATAGGCCTTCTTTTGGATGGTTTTTCCCCATCCAGAACTCCTGTAATTGACTCCTTCTACATAGTTGCTGATTGTCTTCTCTTTCCTTTCACTTTTCTCAGCATTATAAATCTCTAAAGAAAGCTAGGTCTTCATATAATGTATCCAAAATGTGATAATTTTGGTGGCGCAGTAGTTAGAATGCAGTACTGCTCACTTCAGGAGTTCAATTCTGAGTGGCTCAAGATTGACTCAGCCTTCCATACTTCTGAGGTAGATAAAATGAGGACTCAGATTGTTGGGCCAATATGCTGACTTTATAAACCACTTAGAGAGGGTTGTAAACACTGTGAAGTGATGTCTAAGTGCTATTGCTATAATTTAAGTCTGGTTATTTGTGCTTTGAGTAAGAACTTTGAATAATCCTTTTGTTCATTTTATTGGCTACCTTTGAAGCTGTTCAAAAATATCAATAATCTTTTTGTCCTGTTTCCTCAAAGTCAACTTTTGCTTCCATAGAGCATCACTCAGCATGATTCTGATTTTTATAGATATAGATATACAGGTTTCTGACTGCATTTTTTAGGGCCTTCATTTGTATCCAACAAGTGCTCTACTCTTCTTTAACTGTTAATAATAAATCCTATAAAATAGAAACTATCCATCACCTTTACATCAAGTAGTCTATTTACTTACATTTTTATTTACTATGTGTATGTTAATATTTCACACTTTTAGATGTACAACTGAAATTTTAATTGCTGAAAATGGTCATGGATCAAAATGAAATTGGCAAAAATATTCATTTTGTGGTTCTTATTCTGTCTACGGTAACTCTATTAGAACTGTCTTTGATAGTGAATCTCATTCCCAATTTCAGTGGTGAGTCTAAATATTATGTGTGAGTTTCACTGAAACCTGCTTTCTAAAAAAGTAATTTATTCATTTATTTAAAACTATTCATCTTTTTCATCACTTAAACAATACCAAAGTATGTTTTTAGCTGGTATGAACCAGGATTATTTATTCATTTTTATTTATACTCTGCCCTACCTCGTCAGAATACTCAAGGTGGTTTCTAACAATCAAATCAAAATTAAATTAGAGTTAACGCTACCATTTTAATGTTTAATTTAAAAGATAACAATTCTAAAAATATTAATACAGCTCAATTTAATATTCACTTTTAATGAAGTATAGAAAATATTTGTGTATATCTCTCTGTGTGTGTTTTTAGTTTCACAATGTGAGTTAAGGCCTTCCCATCTGTTTGACCTCTTTGTTGCACTTTCTTTCCACTTCAAAGTATAGGTGGAATATTTTCAAAAGATGGAAAACAGGGTGCCCAGTTCTCAGGAGACTTGTGACTCTTTTAAAAAGAAACTGTAAATCATTCAGTGTGTTCAATATCACCAGGAATATGAGAACTAGCATTTTTATTCATCTACTGGTAAAACTAAATATATATTTAGATTGATAATAGACATAATATACATTGGTATGAAGAGTAAGATTACTATTTCCCTCCCACTATCCATAAATTAGAGCTTCCATGGTTCCCACCGGTGCTGGTGCCTCTCTCACCAGTGCTGTCTCCGACAACAGCATCTGAGTCACTCCTGCTTTCCCCCTGTCCCCATAGCAACAGGAAAAAAAACACATTTTGAGGTACCTGGGAGTGCTGCGCCCCGCATTTTGGTTTAATCCCGAGCGGCTGGGTGGGTGTGAGAAGAGCCGAGCGAGCGTCTCTGCTGGTGCTACCCTTGGTGCTCCAGCCTCGGGCTTTGAAAGTTTGCAAAAGTCCTGGTGCACAGCCCGTTCCTGCATTCCAAGCACCCAGGCCAAGCTGCAGCTGTCTCTCTCTTGCCAGCACTGTCGTCAATAACAGCGGCAGCAGCGGTGGGAACCATGGAAGTGTTTCAGCCATTTCTCAGGTGGGGGAGCCACCTCCATAACTTACATGGTTCCCGCCACTGCTGCTGCTGTTGTTGGAGATGGTGCTGGCAAGAAAGGGACAGTGGTAGCTCAGCCTGGGCTCTTGGAATGCAGGAACAGGCTGCGCACCGGGACTTTTGCAAACTTGCAAAGCCCGAGGCTGGAGCACCAAGGGTAGCACCAGCAGAGACACTCGCTCGGCTGTTCTCACACCCACCCAGCCACTTGGGATTAAACCAAAACGCAGCGCGCGGTGCTCCCAGGTACCTCAAAATCTTTTTTTTCCTGTTGTTATGGGGATGGGGGAAAATTGGGAGCGACTCAGATGCTGTTGTTGGAGATGGCACCGGTGCATGGGGGGGGGGGGAATTAATTCACTCCAGAAAAGACGTCCTAGCTGTTTTTTCGGGGCTCAAAAAAAAAAAAAAAAAAGGCCCGGCCTTATTTTGTGAAAAACACGGCAGGTCATGAGAGATTTGTTTGCTATAAAAAGTTGATTCCCACAGTTTTTTCCCATTATGCTATCTATTACATTGTTACAAGTGTATATCAACCATTGCATTTCCACAAGAATTTTATCCTTTCAGATTTTGTCTTTTATTTGAGGAAAAGTAAAAGGGAAATCCTTTTTCCTTAAGGAATGGTAGACAGCAAAACCAGATATCAAACACTTCCTGCTTTTGAGAGAGCTTGCAATATTCTATGAATGGTTGACCCATGTATGACCTTGATCATGGGAAGGATTTGTTTTGGTTGTCTGCTGTAGCCAGCTACCTACCGTGAAAATTCCTGTTCAAGGGAATTCTTAACACTGCTTAAAAGCACATTAATTTGTGGTAGATGTTTTTGGAGAAAGACTGCTTTATAAGTAGAAAGAGAAATTGTTCTGCCAATTCATATTTCAATTTTTAGTCCTTTACTGTATGGTTGAAGTATTCTTACATTTGCTAACTAAATATATTGGAATGTATTTTAAATAATTAATTATAAAAAAATCAAAAAGTGGAAAAGAACATCCCCTCACACACAAATGCAAAACAGTTTCAATTGGCACAGAGCAGAACATAATGTTCTATGCAGAGTCAACCTAGCAGCATATAATGTTTACATATTAAATATTAAATACAGAATATATATATATATATATATATATATATATATATATATATATATATATATATATATATATATATATCCTAAAGAAGATTTCCTCTTCCTAAAGAGGTCTATCACTTGGAGATATCAATTTCAGATGGAATTTTATATTTACCATTAATCAGCAGTCCATCTGAACATCCAATCGACTATATGAAAATTAAAATAAATTTTAAATTTTATTTTAACCTGGTTTAAATAGGCATTATTTAGTACCATCAATCAATAGCATAAATATTGCTTTACTGTTATATAAAAATATTAGCATTCAGAGCACTAATTATGCAAAGCAGTTGTCAAGATAAATAGATATTTCCCTCTGAATCTTCCAAACAAAATCAATAAGCTTTATGGATCTCATCAACTAAAAATAGTTTCTTTAATCTTAAAATCTTAAAAGAAGTTATTTGCTTACAAAGTGATGATTTATTGATAGTCCTTTCCTTTAAGGACATAAACTGGTTACTAGGGTAATTTTGAACAAGCCTGAAAAGCATTCAATCTTTTAAAATCTTAGAGAAATAAGGTGTTTTATGTATTTATGAATATCTGCTACTCCCTTTTATATTATCTGCTCCAGGACAAACATAAGTCACAACAATAAATAATAATGAATTTGTGGTATTACTGAGAACAAATGTAACTTTCCATATTGGAAATTAAGACTTTTTCTGAATTCTTTCAAAGGAATCATTTGTCTATATTTTTAGTCACTGCAGGTGTTTCTTATTTATACTGGCTTCAAAATTCTTTTTCCTCTCCTAATTCATAATGTTGTAATGATTATGCTATTGTACAAGCCTTAGAATTTAATACGATGTTACTTTCCAAATTATATAGAAGATATCTCCATATTATATTAACTTTAAAAATATTCAATTAATCTACAATTCTGTCTAACAATTTATTTTCCTGCAAGAAAACATATATTATCACATAATGAGATGAAGAGGCACCCAATAAGACAAACCTGAAATTTAGAAAATTAAGATGCCTAATTTTTGCAATTTTGACTAGCAGGAATATTTTCTCCGCAATTCAAGAGTTTCTCAGAAATGCATAATTTTACCACACTCTGTGGTATACAACGAATATATTGAGTTCTTGAATAGTATACTCCTTCAGGGGAAATCATTTTAATGTATTCAATACACAACTGCTAACTAAATGAAAATCAAGTACCAAAAATAAGTTCATCTGATATTTTTTCTTTTTAGAAAATAGAAAAAGTGGAAAAAGTGGAAAAGAGATAATTCCAGAACACAGGGGAGAAAGAGAGAGAGAGAGATCAAATTCATAAATGATTGAGATAATATTTGGAAGATTCAGAAGGATCTGATTCAAGATTCAGAAGGATCTTGACAGACTTGAGCATTGGACACAGTGGTGGGATTCAATTTTTTTTACTATCTGTTCTTTGGACATGGCTTGGTGGGCGTAGCAGGGGAAGGATACTGTAAAATCTCCAGTCAGAGGTGGTAATTTGCTGGTTTTCTGAACTACTCAAAATTTCCGCTACTGGTTCTCCAGAACTGGTCAGAACCTGCTGAATACCACCTCTGATTGGACACTATCTACAAGATATAATTCAATGGTGGAAAAAATAAGGTCCTGCATCTCAGAAAACCAAATGTATAGATACAGAATAGGTGGCGCCTGGATCAAAGTAGTAACTGTGAGAGAGATGTAGGTATTCGTAGTGAACTACACTTAAATATGAGCCAGCCAAAAAAGCCAATGCAATCCTGGGCTGCATGAACAGAGGTATAACATCAAGATCACAAGAAGTGATAATGCTGCTTTACAAAAGCCACTCTTGGAATATTGCATACAGTTCTGGTCACCATGACACAAAAAAAGAAGCTAAGATACTGGTGGGATTCAAAACTTTTTACTACTGGTTCTGTGGGCATGGCTTAGTGGGCCTGGCAGGGGAAGAATACTATAAAAGCTCCAGTCAGAGGTGGTGTTTGCCGGTTCTCCAAACTACTCAAAATATCCACTACCCGTTCTACAGAACTGGTCAGAAACTGCTGAATACCACCTCTGAGATGAGACCTTAGAAAGTGTACGAAAAAAGCAACAAAAGGGCCTGGAGGCTAAATCATATAATGAATAGTTGAGGGAGCAAAGTATGTCTAGCTTCTCAAAGAGAAGTGGGGGGGGGATATATGTCTTCCAGTACTTGTGGGACTGTACAGAGAAGAGGCACTGAATTATTATCCAAGGCATCGTAGAACAAGACAAGTAGTAATGTCTGGAAACTTTTAAAAGAGAGATCCAATCTTAAGGTAAGGAGAAATTTTCTAACAATGAGAACAATTTCTCAATGGAATAGCTTTCATCCCAGATCTGTAGGTGCTCCATCATTGGAGGTATTCAGAAATAGAATGACAGAGAGACAAAGGGTTAATTTTCTTGTAGAAGTAAGTCAATAAGCAAATGGAGGGTGGGGGGGACGGAAGACCTATGTAAAATAAAATGTATTCTTAACCACAATTTGATACTGTTTATATGTAAGGTATGATGCAATTTTTAATTTTAGTGAATTAGTAATTATATTTATTTTATTTTATTACTAAAGTTATTATAGTATTTTAAACTGAAAATGGTTATTTGACTCATTGGTATGTTAAAGAACAGAAAAATGCATGCTTGAAAACGTTTTGTTATTTATTTTAAAAATGTGTAAGAACATGGTGCATTATATTGCACCGAACCCAAACTGAAGAACAGCCATTCAGTTTTCAAATACTTTAAGACTTGATATAATGATTTATATTTATATTTAACCTATTTAAAATTAAGTCAAACAGTATCTCTTGGGAGGGAAAAAGTTCATTGGGATAAGAACAACTCAGATAATCTTTCTATTATTTTCACAATATAAGGAATATTATTCTGTCTCTAGTCTGATAATTATGCAACCTAAAAGCTCTGTAACTTTTAAAATGTTTTTCTAAAAAATGGTTCATTAATTATGTAATCAACATCATGTTTGAAAGAAGAAATGGAGTTTAAAAGAACAACTAGAGGAGAAAATTGTCATCAAGATTCTTAATCCAGATTTCCACAAGGTTGGACTCCTCAGTGGTCCCACTCTATTCTGATTTTATGAGAACACATATCTGGAATCTGGAATGTCACTGTGTACATAGTTCACTTCCCATTATTCCAGTGTTTTCTTACAATCCAAAATAAAGTCATTATGTTCAAGCTGAAATCGTTTATGCAAACAGTAGAAATACAAGTGATAATTTGTACCAGAGTGTATATGATGGATGAGGTGCACCAAAATGCATAGCTGAGGAGAAAAAAGAGTTTGTGGCTGTTATGTCCCTGGACCTTGAAGAAGTTCCCACCCAGGTCCGTTCGCGCTGCGGGGGCGGCTGCCCCTTCTCATTGGCTGGGTTTCCCCAGCAGCCTGCTATAAAAGCAGGCTGCTGGGCCCAGCCCTTTCGCTGTTCGCTGTGAGCCAGTTCCAGGCTGAGCTAGCACGTTCAGCCCTTGTAAATAAACCTTGTTGCACTAAGCCCTGGTTCAGCCTCTTATTTCCCATACTTAATACTGGCGACGAGGATGGGATGGCTACCAGAGGCAAGCTGCAACGCTGAATCAATAAAACGCTGATCTGCAGCCCAGAGAGAGAGAGCGATCAGCCAAAATAAGGGCAAACGCTGACCGCAACCCAGAGAGAGCGATCAGCCCGAAATGAGAACGAACGCTGAATCACTAAAACGCTGATCCGCAGCCCAGAGAGAGAGCGATCAGCCAAAATAAGGGCAAACGCTGATCGCAGCCCAGAGAGAAAGCGATCAGCAAACAAGCTAGTGAAAGTGAGAAGCGCCTGTAGCCGCTTGTTAGCATAAGCTATAGAGGAAGTGTAGCGCTGCAAGCCGCAGCCGCTCGTGCCGTTTAGGCGCGAAATTCAAACAGCTGTCAGCTGAAGCACATTCAAATACAACACAGCGTTGTATTACGAAATCGCTAACGCCCACACAGGCGCGAATTTCAAAAGACGCTACCAACGACCGTTGCAGTCTAAACACCTTCTGATCCCCAGAGAGAGAGAAGGGAATTGCGAAATTTCACCAGAGCTGAAGTCACTTGCCTAGCACAGGCACTAAACCTCTACTGCTACCCAGAGAGAGAGCATTTTCCCCAACAGGTTAACCAGCAGACCCACAACATGAACTCCAATCCAGCCTTCCCAGCGTTCAAGCCGGATGAGGAGAAGTGGGAATCATACAAGAATCGGTTTAATCATTACATCGACGCCATCGGATTGGCTGATGCAGGGGAACACCGAAAGAAAGCATATTTCCTGACCTACTGTGGAGCCATCGTCTTCGATACAGCCACAGCTCTTGTGGCTCCACGTGAGTTAAAGAATGTCCCCTGGACAGAACTGTTAGAAATCCTTACTAACCACTATTCTCCTAGACCTTCACAGATTGCCAGACGCTTCACCTTCAGAATGAGGAAGCAGGGGGACAAAGAGAGCATCAATCAGTACATGGCTGCTCTCAGGACTGCAGCACTCCATTGTGGGTTTGGCAGCTATCTTGATGACATGCTCCTAGACCAGCTGGTCTGCGGGGTCAAGGACCTGCGCCTACAAAGACGGCTGCTCGCCAAAAAAGACCTTAACCTCGCTCAAGCCATCGAGGAAGCCCTGGCAGAGGAGCTGGCATCTCATTCAGCCACCGAGATCCAAGGTCCTGTCACCAAGCAAACAGCAGTTCCCGTCCACTCAGAAGAGGTGGTCAACGAGGAAGACCCAAGTGACGAGGCCGACATTCACCGCCTCACAAACGCCAGGCGCCCGCAGGTAGGAACCAGACAAGATAACACCGGGCCATCCAAGCACATCACCCTGTGCCTTTCCTGTGGTGGACCTCACTTGAGGACCACATGCAAATTCAAAGGAGCCACTTGCAACAACTGCCATAAGAAGGGGCACATTGCAAGAGTATGCCAAGCCTCACACAACGCAGCACAAAGGGCATCTTCATTCGCACATGCCGGGCCCAAAAGGCAAGTATTAAACTGTCGCACACACCTCTGCGCTAATCAAACTTGCTATTCTATTAGTAAAATCTCTCTTTCCGTCTTATTAGAAGGTAAACCTTGCAACATGGAGGTTGACACGGGGTCAGCACTCTCCATTATTTCCTGGAACACCCTCAAGGAGCTTCAACCCAGCCTATCAAGAAACCGACTCCAGAAGTGCCAGCTTAGCCTAAAGGACTACCAGGGGAAGACCATTCCTGTAATCGGCAGAGGCAAGTTTTTTGTTAATTTTAAAACCTTTAAAGGCCACCTACCTCTAGTGGTAGTGAGCGGCAACCTCCCTACACTTTTGGGACTTGATTGGTTTCCCCACCTCGGTTTAGGGTTAACAGGAGTCCATGCTACCTCAACTCTGACACGGACTCCCTGTTTGCTGATTACTCAGACATATTCAGTGATGAGTTAGGGTGTTATAACGGCACCCCTATCTCATTTTCAGTCGATCCCCAGGCAGTCCCAATTCGGTTAAAACCTCGCAGAGTTCCATTCGCCATTCGGCCTAAATTAGACCTTGAATTAGATAAATTATTAAAACAAGGGATCCTGGAGCCTACAGACTTCGCCAAATGGGAGACGCCCATCGTCACACCCCTCAAAAAAGATGGTAGCCTGAGAATTTGCTCAGACTACAAGACCACAATCAATAAATTCTTGCAAGTTAGCGCTTATCCAGTACCCGTCATTCAGCATTTATTACATACTTTTGAACCTGGCACTATCTTTGCCAAATTGGACATGTCTCAAGCATATCAACAGTTCCCTGTTGATGACCAAACGCAGAACTTCAGACCATTGTCACCCACAGGGTGCCTTCCGGTGCAAGCGTCTCCAGTTTGGCGTAAGTGTTGCCCCAGGCATTTTTCAATCCCTCATGGAGCGGATTTTACAGGGCCTTCCTGGAGTAGTACCCTACTTCGATGACATCTTAGTCTCGGCCAGGAACAGACCCCAACTCTTCCAGAGAGTTCGAGCAGTCCTAGAGAGGTTCAGGCAGCATGGCCTCAAGTTAAAAAAAGAAAAATGTGCCATTGCCACTAGACAGGTGGACTTTCTGGGTTATAAAATTGACGCCTCAGGCATTCACCCTCTGGAGTCCAAGGTTAAGGCAATACACGAGGCACCCACTCCAACCTCCAAAGCGGAACTGCAGGCCTTTTTGGGGCTCTTGAACTTTTACGCGTCGTTCCTGCCCCATAAAGCCTCTGTGGCAGAACCCCTCCACAGACTTCTGGATAAAAAACGGTTTGGCATTGGGGACACAAAGAAGACTCCGCTTTCCGCGCAGTCAAGTCGCTACTCACATCAGAGGCAGTGCTTATCCAGTTTGACCCCAACCTCCCATTAGTACTGGCAGCAGACGCATCTCCCTTCGGAATTGGGGCAGTCTTAAGCCACAGACTCCCCAACGGCTCCGAGGCCCCTATCGCTTTTTTTCCAGGACGCTCTCTGCAACAGAGCGCAATTACAGTCAAATCGATAAAGAAGCCTTGGCAGCTGTTGCAGCGGTGAAGAAATTTCACGAATTTCTCTTTGGCCACTTTTTCGAGCTAGTCACGGACCACAAACCGCTCTTAGGGTTACTAGCAGGTGACAAGCAGACCCCTCAAATTCTGTCCCCCAGAATGACCAGATGGACCCTTTTCCTAGCAGCATACTCGTATAGACTTGTGCACCGCCCAGGTAAAACATTGTCCCACGCAGACGCCCTCAGCCGCTGCCCCTGCCTGACCCAGCTGAAGACCCTGCCCGGTCAACGCCATTTTTGAAGTCACCCAACTGGACCTCCCAATCACTGCCCTTGATATTGCCAATAAATCCAAAACGGACAAAACGATCGCCCAGGTACTGGACTGGGTGAGGAGGGGGTGGCCGGGCAGTGACATTGAAGCTAAATTCACGCCATTTAAGACCCGCTTACAGGAACTGTCGAGCTTACAGGGCTGCCTGCTGTGGGGCACTCGAGTGGTCATCCCGACATCTCTGCGTGCCCGAGTGCTGGAGGCGTTGCACGAGGGCCACCGGGCATCGTCAGAATGAAGGCGTTGGCGCGAAGCTACATTTGGTGGCCCGGCCTCGACGAGGACATCAACAAATGGGTAAGCTCCTGCCATCCCTGCCAGGTTTCCCGTCCATCCCCTCCAATTGCCACCCCCACCAAGTGGGAAAGTGCCAACGCACCCTGGTCCAGGATTCACATCGACCTCGCGGGCCCATTGCAT
This sequence comes from Pseudonaja textilis, assembly GCF_049901715.1. Lineage (NCBI taxonomy): Eukaryota > Metazoa > Chordata > Lepidosauria > Squamata > Elapidae > Pseudonaja > Pseudonaja textilis. The sequence continues at coordinate 66,092,526 of NC_141993.1, forward strand.
GGCAAAATGTTCCTCGTGGTCGTAGACTCTTACTCAAAGTGGATTGATGTGGCACAACTATCCACGACCACTTCACAAGCAGTCATCAAGGCATTGACTCGCCTGTTCGATACGCACGGTCTACCAGACTCCATTGTTTCCGACAATGGTCCCCAATTCGCATCAACCGAATTCAGTCGTTTTACGGCCAACCTGGGCATTCGTCACATCTTCACGGCCCCCTTTCATCCTGCCAGTAACGGGCTGGCAGAGAGAGCTGTTAGGACCACTAAAGAAGCCCTGGCCAGGTTCAACAAGGATGACTGGCACCACAAACTATCCTGTTTCCTGTTAAGCCAGCATTCAACCCCTTGCACAGTAACCAACAAGTCCCCGGCCGAGCTTCTGATGGGCAGACGCCTGCGAACTGTATTGGACAGGCTTCACCCACATTACTGCCCTGACTCTCCTCTCGCTTCTACATCGGGGAGTAGGCATTTTGTCTTGCAGGAACCCGTGTTCGCGAGAAACTTCGCTGGCGACCCATTGTGGATCCCAGGAGAAATCGTAGCCATCACAGGACCCAGATCATACCGGGTTAAGCTGGAAGATGGCCGGGTCTGGAGACGACATCTGGACCAGCTTCGGAGACGCCAGGGCACCTTTGTCAGCCGCGACTCGTGGGCACAGACCGGTGAGAGTCCGCTGCAACTTCCACACAGCAACATCTACCCCGATGACCTGCTAACACCTTCAGCCGGACCAGAGAATCCAAATGCTGACTGCGACGACCTAGCGTCCAACCCATCCGAGCCAGACGGCGTGAGGACACTCCCAGCGTCCAGCCCTTCTAACCCCGGACCTACTCCGACCGAGGGTGGTACTCGGGACTCATCATCGAGCCAACAGTCACCGACGGACTCTGATCCACCGAACAGCACACCAGAGTTGCGCCGCTCTAGACGTCAGCACAAGCCTCCCGTATACCTCAAGGACTATGCGTGTTCGCATCTGGGGGGAAGGGGTGTTATGTCCCTGGACCTTGAAGAAGTTCCCACCCAGGTCCGTTCGCGCTGCGGGGGCGGCTGCCCCTTCTCATTGGCTGGGTTTCCCCAGCAGCCTGCTATAAAAGCAGGCTGCTGGGCCCAGCCCTTTCGCTGTTCGCTGTGAGCCAGTTCCAGGCTGAGCTAGCACGTTCAGCCCTTGTAAATAAACCTTGTTGCACTAAGCCCTGGTTCAGCCTCTTATTTCCCATACTTAATAGTGGCTTTACCTGGTTTACAGAGCACTTGATCCCTATGAGCATTTCTTGACAATGGAAAATCCCAGGATGCCTGGGTTTTCTGCAGATCAGGCTACATACTCTAAAGGATTTTAGTAGGCAAGTAGTTGATGCAGCTTTTATAATACATTAGGGAATCTATACTTGGCAGGATATAATAGTCTGAAATGATAAGCACTCTATTCAAAGTATTCATATCTATTAGCTGCAATTATACTACCCTATAAGTACAAATTAATAGAGTGAATTTTGCTCCTATAAAATAATTCCTGGATACAATGTTTGTTTTCTTTTGTTTTTGTATACTGAGCAATCACATCATTTTGTTCACTTCAAGCCTCAGCAGTTCTTTGGGATGTGTTTCTTGAAAATAAAAAAAAAAGCAATTTGGATTTCAACAAGGGAAAACAAGGGCTACTGAAGCTATTACTGTGTAAGATTCTTGGACCGTCTGTAATTACACTACAAATCTAGGAAAAAATATATGCTGCTCCACCAATAAGATAGCTCAGAGCTTCTATGCTGCATGAGGACAGATATTGATCGCATGGCTGACTTAACATCCAGTTATATTTTTAGAGGTAGATTAGTGGTTAGTTAATTTAAAATAGTTGTATTAATACATGATTCTAAATTACTGTTGGTGCTGAAGATAATTTTTCATATAATTTAGCAGAATAATTTAAAACATAAACCAAATTACTTTTAAGATACTGTACATCTTCAATAACATGCTTTTCATTGAGACCAACCATTGACATCTTTTTCACATTTCTGAAAAAGTATCCCAATTGTCTGACCATTTTCCTGTATTGTGCAGTAGAAGAAACAATTTTAATTAAAGTTGGACAAGAATATCAGATCACCTTCATATAATCTTAATTTTCCTCTTACCTTAATAGTGCATCCACTAAAGGCAGATCAACTTCTAGGACAATTTAGACATAATTCCAAATTAGAATGTACACAAAGAGCATTATTTTAAGACTCGCTTTAGTTTAAACAACATAGAGTTCAATAATAATGTCAACATCTCTTTACAAGAGGAAGAGATGCCTGCAGACATGAAACAGGTTGCTATGCACCCATTCCTATAGACACCTGCCTGGATCCTGTTGCATTTTTTTTTTTAAAATCTTCCAATATCCAACCTTTCCCTCTTGGGCAAGGTTTGGATCCCTTTCAGTCTTAATTCAGGCTTGAGGATGGATATAAATGCCATTGGTTGTGTTCATGATTGACCTTTGTCAGAATATAGGTGGGAGTAGTGTATTTCTAATCTTGTGACACCATTCAGCAGTTTTCACTACCATCCATCATAGTATATTATTTCAAAGTTAGGAGCACCTGTCTTGATTCTGATTCTATCTTATCAGGTAGTTTCAGTAGTGGTGACTGGGGTAAAAGAAAGGCCCCATGTCACTTCATAGCCAGAGGTCAGTCATTGCCTCTCTGTGTGTAACATTTACATCAGTGTTTATCAAACTTGGCAGCTTTAATACGTGTTGGATTCTACCTCCCAGGATTACCCAACCAACATGCTATTTGAAGAGGTTGCCCCTCAGTTTGTTATAATTGAGTATCTTTGATATCCTAAAGATGCAGTCATAAATATTATCAACCCTGGTTGCACCAGTGGTGTGATGGAAGCCTTTTCCTGGCATCTTGAAATTGTGGAGACCTGGACAGAATGAAACAGATTGAAATGAACCCAAGAAAAATAGATTTATTTGTCAATCAAAATTCTCAGTTGCAGAGAATTTGCATGCTGTTTGAAGAGGTCGCCCCTCAGTTGTTGTCTGTCAATCTATTACTACTGGCCCCAAGGGAAAACACCAGAGGTGGTATTCAGCAGGTTCTGACCAGTTCTGGAGAACTGGTAGCAGAAATTTTGAGTAGTTTGGAGAACCGGCAAATACCACCTCTGACTGGAGATTTTACAGTATCCTCCCCCTGCCACGCCCACCAAGCCACGCCCACAGACCCAGTAGTAAAAAAATTTGAATCCCACCACTGGAAAAGACCATGGCTATTGGAAAATGGAAAAGTGGAGACTATTGTCAGAAAGAATTAGGCTCATCTTTGGCTGGTTCCCCAGACACATACTTATCTGCATTGTGATGATTTCATAATAGTGACTTATGTCATTGTCATTGTCACATCTCAAATAAACTTCTACAGGGAGCTTTCTTTGAAGAACAGCCAGAAACTAGAGTTAGATCAAAATTCACCTGTCTAAATACTAATGAACAATGAGTGATTTTGACGTTTACATCCTATGTGGCTTGGGGTCTAGATAACTGTATGTATGCTTTCCCCCTCTCAAATTAGGTCATCCAGTATATTCTTAAAATTATTACACTTTTATGGGGAGGGAAAAGTGAAAGGAGCCCAGAAGGTACTGTTTCTCATTTGCTGCTCCAACTATTGAATACACACTCTCCCCTTTAATGTTATGAAGCTACTAAAGACAAATCTTTTTTAAAAAAAGATTAGATTAAATAGATTGTTACATCCATCTTTAATTTACTTTATTTAAAATTATGAAAACTGAAATATTTGTAATATTATTTTATTTGGCTTTTTATGATTTGTTATATTTTTACATTTCATCATTGCTTTGTTTTAATTTTTATTAGTTATTATTTGATTCACTTTATATTTATAATAACATTTGATTACTATGAATGTTATTGTCAAATATTTTGTAAATTACCATGAGTCACAGTCAATTCAGTAGCATACAAGTAGAACAAGAAAACAAATAAACAATAAATGTGATGTGATGTCAAGTTATGTTAGCTTGGAATGCACTCATTTCTATACAGATATTAGCATGTAACTGCTCCTGGTTGTCCTCTTTATTTATTGTGCAAAGTAATAAAGCCATTGTGAAGTATCAAAAAGTGGCCATTAGAGCCAAGAATCTGGGTGGTGGTGTGAGAGTGCATGTAGATAGCGGTTTGTATGTGTTTTCTTCTGGTAGATGGTGTGTCCTAGGGAGCCATTGGATCTTTTGTATACCAAGACATCTAGGAAGGGAAGTTGACCACAAAATGACCACAAACCCAAACTCTGGCTCAGATACGTAGATGACACCTTCATAATCTAGCCACACGGGAAAGAAAAACTGAACAATTTCCTCACACACCTCAACAGCCTACACCCCAAAATACAATTCACCATGGAAACAGAAGCCAACAATCAACTTCCCTTCCTAGATGTCTTGGTATACAAAAGATCCAATGGCTCCCTAGGACACACCATCTACCAGAAGAAAACACATACAAACCGCTATCTACATGCACTCTCACACCACCACCCAGCACAGATCAATTCCGTAGCCAAGACACTCATCTCCAGAACAAAATGCTTAGCCGATGAACAACACCAAAAAACTGAACTACACACTCTCACCAACGTAATTACAACCAATGGATTCCAAAGAAAGAAGATTACCCACCTAATCCAAAAAGAAACCCCAACCAAAATCCAAGACAGAGAACAAGAAAACGGCAAAGCCCTCCTCCCATATATAAAAGGCACTACAGACAAAATCAGCAAGATCCTCCAAAAACACAACATTAAAACAGCATTCTGCACTAACAGAAAAATATCCACCATCCTAAGAAACCCCAAAGACAAAATCGAATTAGAAAACCAAGGAGTATATGAAATCCCCTGCACTGCCTGCCCTACCACATACATTGGACAAACTAACAGAAGAATAAGTGCATGCATTGAAGAACATAAGAACTCAATCAAAAAAGAAGAAACGACCTCTTCCCTGGTCCAACACCTCAAAGCCACAGGACATGAAATTGACTTTAAAAATACCAGAACTATCGCCAAAACCGAACACTTCAACAGCAGAATAATCAGAGAAGCCATAGAGATAGAAAAACGCCCACACAGCATGAACAAATGAGATGACACCTCCTGCCTTCCAGCCATTTGGAAACCTGCCCTCATGAACAGACGAGTACCTAACATGAAGAATGACACCAGACCCACACCCATGAGACCCACACAAGATGCCACCACCACACTTCCATGTAGAAAACAGACTCACACCCACTCAGAAGATGAGACACGACCATGGACCAGAAGCTGCACTGCAGCTGCATCACTACCCACTTCAAACCCCTCCGAGCCATACATGAAGCAAACTGACACCCACTATGAAGATGCAGCACGACCACGAACTCGAAGCCAAACAGCAAGATCACAGCTCACCAACTCTAATCCCCCAGCAACTAAGACTAACCTGAGCACAACCAAGCCCCCACCTGAACAGAACACGCCTCCAACCAATCAGAACACGGCCAACCCCCTACCAATCAGAACACAGCCAAACCCCTACCAATGAGAACACACCCCCACCCAATCAGAACACAGCCAAGCCCCCACCCAATCAAGTCCCACCCCCACTAGCAGTTAAAAGGAAGAAGCAGCTGCAATCTCACATCACTCTGAGAAGCAAGAGCTGAAGACAGAAGCCTGAAGATGATGAAAGAGACTTCATCGAAACGTTGCCTAGATACTTCGAATCTTACGCGGGAGAAAACCCGAACAACCAAAGATCCACATACAAATACCCGCGAGAACCTCATTAAACAAAGAAATATATATATCTTTGGTTGTTCGGGTATATATATATATATATCTGATTCTGCACATCTACCTAGAGCCACCAATAGAACAAAATACAAGGGACAGAACAGAAGAGCTTGACTTAGCAGAGAGAGTTGAATGCTAGGGTAAGTAATTTATACTTTCTGAAGTAAGGTTGAGTATTACCATAATACTGTATCTTAAACAATTATAAAAAGCATAATTTGTTTTCCATCAGCAATCGCTGAGCCTGAGAGAGGTGTCAAACACAACATCAGTCATGAATCCCTTCACACCCACAAGACATCTAAATCTAGCTCACCTTGAAATCCTTCTATCCTTATCTATTGCCAAATTACTTTGGCTGTTAGTGGTTCAGATTCTTGTTGAGAATAAATCTTTATATCCATTTGAACTGTCTAGATCTCTTGATTTCTCTGGTACTTGACACAGCTTCCATTTTTAACCTGGTTTTGTTTACTTAAATTTTCTTTGGAGGCAGCCTCAAAGTGATTTTTTTGAGTCCATATTATCGATAAAAGTTTTCTAGTGTTCATTTGGGACAATATGGCCTCTTGCACATTTATTCACTTAGAATTCTTCTTTGAAGATATATATCTTAGTGGCTCAAAGAGAACAAGGTCATTTCTATCCATTATGGCTTACAGCAACTAAAATTATATCAATGAGTTCAAAGCAGGAAACACAGCTGTACTTCCATCCTCCCATTCACCCAATACATCAGCTAATATAAAATAGTTGAGGCAGAAGAAATTTAAAGCAAGACACCTGTGTATTTCATTCTGGTTGAACTTTCCTGACAAACTTTCCTACAGACTGATCTAAGCTTAGTACACAAAATTGCGTGCTACAGCATCCTACCTGTCAATGACTACTTTAGCTTCAACATGGGCAAACAATAGATACAAACTCAAAGTAAACTGCTCCAAACTCGATTGCAGAAAATATGACTTCAGCAACAGAGTGGTCAATGCCTGGAACTCACTACCTGATTCTCTTGTTACATCCTCAACCCCCCCAAACTTTAACCTTAAACTGTCTACCATGGACCTCACTCCATTCCTAAGAGGTCTGTAAGGGGATGTGCATAAGTGCACCAGCGTGCCTATCTTTCCTATCTTACTGTTCCCATTTATCCATTTATTCATATTCATTTATTATGTATATACTTATACCTGTTTATACTTATATGTTTATATGTTATATTCATACTTATACTTGTTTTCTCATACATGCTTGACAAACAAAATAAATATATAAAACATTCCAAAAGATTTCTTGAATCTTAAACAATAGGCTTACCCTCGTATGAAGGCTGCTTGCATATGAAGGCTGGTCTGAAAGAAGCAAATCTCAGCTGAGAGTGGAATCTAATCTAATCTATTATTCCAAGCAAGAGAAAGAAGATTTCCAAAGATTAAGTGTCCACTGCAATCGGATAAATTTTTGTGTGCTTGTATAGGGCATTGGTGGATGGTCTTCGTTTGACTTCCCTAGGGAATACCTTACAATTTTCTGAACATTTATAAGAGAAAAAACACCTTCTTCTTCTGTGCCATTTAAATATATGTAGCTATCTCCAGTGACTTTTTACCTTCTCCAATAAAAGTAAAACTTGAGGGTGCTTCTTAATAAAAAGGTTTTTTTTTTTAATATTAGAAGATATTAGTTGATAAAGTTCATTTAAGATTAATGCAGAAAGGCACACATATGAATTATGTACTAACATTCACTTTAGTAAGTAGCCTAGGTTGATTTATTCATGTAGGCAATTACGTACAGCGTTATTAGTGTAATTCACAGTTAGATTAAATTAGGAAAGCACACAATAAATTGAAATTGTGGTCATATTTCTTCTCGCTGTGTAAGGAACCGAGATATATTGGTTCCAAGCACGGTACATAAGTTGAATTCCCAAGGCTGCAATGGGATCAAAAAGCATTAGACATTCACTTACGCTATATTAGGTCCCTACCATTGGATGGCAGTAAAATTCTACATCAATCACTTTAAGTAAAGGGAATCTGGAAGAGAAAATGACTTACTTTTATTTTTCAATATCCTGGCTTTGCATATCAGGTAGCCAATAGAAAGCAGAAGTGCTCACATGTTTTATTTTCACATTAATAGGTCCAATACTGAAAACGAGTACCATGTTTTTCCTTTTCATAACGTAATATGGGCTAGAATGCAAGCTTTATGCACCTTGGAAAATATTATTATGTTATTTATAATGTTCCTAGATGATAATGATACAATTTGTCATTATTATTTATATAATTCCTTATACTTTATATTTCACAGTAAAAGAATAATTGATATAAATGATTACATATATCTTTGGATAGATAGATAGATAGATAGATAGATAGATAGATAGATAGATAGATAGATAGATAGATAGATAGAGATAGATAGATAGATATAGATATAGATATAGATATAGATATAGATATAGATATAGATATAGATATAGATATAGATATAGATAGTTTGGATTTAAATATATATATTTAAATGGTGAATTTTATCTCACTGTTTGGGCCAAATCTTTCTCTTAGCCATAAAACATGTTCCAAAATACTATCTTTGAGTATTGTCTCTGAAGAGAGATCCACAGTTTTCACCTGTAAAATGCTAGATACCATCGTTTACATTCAACTCAGTAGGACATGAGAGCAGTTCCCAGCACTTCACGTTATTTAAGCCTAGTGTAACAATGAAAGAATTTAGGCCTCTATCACAGTTAGCGCTTCTTTCTTCTTTCTAATTATACCGCAATTAGAAAAGACAGCCATTTCAAAAATCTGAGCACATTTCCTGGGTTCTTAAAATGCTGCGCGCTATTCTGTTCCTATTGTCATAAACAGGAGTTTAACAGATGAAATCTTTTTTAAAAAATATCTCACATAATGTAGACTATATCACAAGAAGAATTTATGCTAACTACATCCTAAAGGTTGTGAATATCAAAACTCAGCTTTAAAAAAATAAAAATAAAACAAGAGTATGTGGAATGACTACACAAATGTATACAAATTATTCCACTTTGATTAAGTTTATTACCAGAACCTCAGTAGAACCAAGTGAAATAATTCAAGTGATATCAGTGAACTAAAAGCATATATTCTGGCTTTCTATATTTAACAACTATATTCATGATATATGAGGTAGTTCAGCATCCCAGATTATGTGAAGTAATATGAACCCTAATGCCATTATGGTGGTATTCTTTCACAAAAGCTATTAGCAAGTTGAATTGCAATTTAAATGGCTATGAAACAAAGCAATTGTTTTCCTAAATGCATGGAGGGTGGTCTGACACAATTGACAGCTATTAATCAGGATTTCCTGGGATAAAACCACTGTCTCCCTGACAATGTAGTCATTTAGTCACTGAATGCATAGCAAATGTATGTGAAAAGTTTATAGTTTTTATAACTTCTATTATTCATTCAAGGACCTGAGTCATATTCCAGCAGCAGAAAAAAAAGTATTGAAAATTAGTTTATGCAAAAAAATAAATAAATTGCAAGCAGAGGATATTGTGGAAAAATACCGGCACTGTCATCAGCAATATAGCAATCAGCAATATTAAACTGGTTTTAAATATATATGAAAATATGGTGGAATTATTTAAAATGTTCTGGATAGGAAGCAATACAAGATTGCTTTCTTTGATATTAAGTGTATTTAACTCTTAAAAGTATGGCTTTCAAAAAAATCTTACCAAATAATTAGGCAGCATTATATTAAAATTCAACGGTTATTCTGCTGAATGGGAATGGTGTGTGTGTTTGTGTGTGTGTGTGTGCAGTATAACTAGAGCTTTTAGAAGTGTGTATATAGTATAAGAGTGTTCAGGAGTTTCAAAAATAAGTTAATGCTAGCTTACAATTATACACCAAACAAGTACAGCTGTATATGTACTGCTAGTTGCTATTGCTCAGCCATCATATTCAGCAGGGGTCCTCTACAATTTTTGACACTTTGAACCTTTAACAGTATGTTATAGGCCCTGTTAAAAATGGCTGCAATGGTAACCAGAGATCAGTCAACATTTCTTCTAGATAAATGGACACACTCTTGCTGAAAGTACATACTATTTTAATTTTTCAGAATGTCTCTGAAGTCAATATAGGGAGTGCAGCAGTGGTGGAATTCAATTTTTTTTATTACCAGTTCTGTGGGCATGGCTTGGTGGGCATAGTGTGGCTTGGTGGGCATGGCTTGGTGGGCTTGGCAGGGGAAGGATACTATAAAATCTCCATTCCCTCCCCACTCCTGGGGGAAGGATACTGCAAAATCTCATTCCCTCACCACTCCCCTAAACTGCTTTCCAGCTCTGTTATCCTGTGCAGGGCAACAAAAAAAGACCCAGCCAATCAGCTGGGACTCAAGAGGCAGAGAATAAATGGGGGCAAGGCCAGTCAGAAGTGGTATTAGCTAGTTGTTCAAACTATGCAAAATTTCTGCTACCGGATCTCCAGAAATGGTCAGAAACTGCTGAATAACAATCTGTACGGGATGGTGATTTGAATGAACTCAACCTCATCACAAAGTTCATTGTGTAGAATATACCAAAGAAAAACTTGATCAGCCTGAAATGTCTTGGAACAAAGATTGAATTTTTTTAGCCACAGCCACATTTAGATGGGGGAAAAGCAGCAACATCTGAAGAAAAGAATACCTTTTGAATTGATAAGTATATGCTTAGGTTTCTTATACTTTGGGGTTATGTGACAGCCAGTGGACCCAGCAATATTACATAGATGAAGGAAAAATATATCCAGCTAAATATCAACTTATGTTGGAAGCTAATGTCCTACAGTGAGTGAATAAATTGAAAGTGAAAAGAGGATGGAAATTTCAGCAAGACAGCAATCTGTATCATGCCTTCAAATAAACCATGAGGTTCTTGCAGAGAAGAAAAATAAAGTTGAAATCAACCTAAGCACAGCTTCCTTCCTTGGCTGTAAGATAGGGCAGGCATGCACAAGCATTTAGAATTCCCAGATAACTCCATAACTCCTGATATTTGCAATTCAATGTCAACAATTTAGTTTAAAAAAAACACCAAAACAGACTTATGGAAAAAAATATGGGAACCAATATAATGCCATGGTTAAGGATATTTGACTGAAAAGTTCCAAACTCAAGTCTACCATTAACTTTGAAAATTCTCAGGGTGATTTTGGCCCAATCTCTTTCTTAGCTCAAAGTGCTTCCTTGTGTGTACATTAGAGGAGGTAGCACTATATAAACTGTATTTCAATACAGGGAGAATTGTATCCAATTTTACAAAGAAAAGGTGTAGCCCTTGTATATAAAGATGAAAATGGAAGAGAATAGAGAATAGAATGAAAACAGAAAATAATAATGTGGATCACTACATAAGCCAAGAAGCTATCTACAACCTGGTTGACCATCTATAGTCCACTGTGCCAGTATCTCTTCTGGTTCTACTTCTCCTGTCGCACAAAAGCCTGATTGCTTATGACAGATGAGGACTGGGAATGACCAAGTGTAGGCAAAGCTCTGATATTCTCAAGTACTGAAGGAATAGCAGCTTCTTGGCAAGACCTGGCTTGTGTGTCTGACTTTGGAAAAGAAAAAAGAAAAAAAATCAGTACGAAGAGCAAGGCAGAAAATCATTTATCTGCAGTTTATCAAAATGAACTGCAAAATCTTTCTCTCTCTCACACACACACACACCTGATAAAAGAGGCAGTAAGCTGGACAGAGTGGAGTGATGAAATATCAGTGAGTCAGAACAGTGGAGGAGCAGCTGAGATGCCAGAACTGAACTGTAAGGACTGGAGCAACACCAGCAGAAAAGCTTACAAAGGGACATGTATGGTGTCATTATCAGAGAGCAGGCCTGGAGCTACAAATCTGCCAAGCCCTCACTCTTTTTGAATTTCCTGTCCTCTGGTGCTCAGACCATCAACTTGGTGGGTATACTTTCATTCTTTACCTGAAAAACTAGAAGAAAAAACTGGGAAATGTTTTTGCTCCCTTCCCAAAAATTTATAGGATGGGTGCTGTTTTGGCAGCTTCTGAGATAACAACACATAAAAGTTCTTTTGTTTTTCCTGCCTAAAGCAAATATGACAAGAAAGATGATAATGCAAACCACGGGCATGCAATCTATAGATTTTACTTAATTTCAAAAGTCATCTACAAATCAGCAATTCAGACTGTTGGCAAAAGCAGTCTGTTTTATTCACAGCACTGGAAGCAAAACCGAACCAGACAGAAGAGGGTAAAGCAGATTACAAATGAAGCCGAAGAAAGATCATGAAGCAGCTTACAGATAGAGTAAGAATAAATATGCATGTGGTTGGTTTGGTTCATTGTTTGCTTATGTCCCATATATCACTGATATGCATCTCCTACTGGAATACAGCACGAACCATTTGTGATTAGTTATCAGAGTACTTAATGGGTATTCACACATTAATTATACCCGTGTAATAGATAGACATACAGCATGCATAAAATATTTATAATAATACAGGTAGTTCTTGACTTACAATCATTTGTTTAGTGACCATTCAAAGTTACAACAGCACTGAAAAAAGTGACATGACAATTTTTCACACTTATGACCATTGCAGCATATCCTTGGTCACATGATCAAAATTTGGACTCTTGGCAACTGGCTCATATTTATGAGGGTTGCACTCCTGGTGTCATGTGATCACTTTTTGCAACCTACTGACAAGCAAAGTCAAGGGCAAGCCAGGTTCACTTTAACTTTTTGTAACAATTCCCTACCTAACAATTGTGAATTCTGATTCAGGAGGGTCAGTATTTAGTAACTACCCAATATTTAGGCAGATTTGATTATGCTATAATTTCATGGAGTAATGTATTACTTAGCACATTCTCCTGGTCAAAGGATAGGCTTAAATAAACCAGGAAAAATATTTTGGGGTGGAATTAGTTGCATATTGAACTTCATGTCTCTTTCTAGTCATAGTTTATGTGAGAACAGGGGACTACCGGAAGTTTCACTAATTTGTTTTTGCAGCAATATATTTTTATTGTACATTTTTAAGAAAAAAAATATTTAAATAGAAAAAGAAAAGAACAAAAAAAGACAAAGGAATAGAACTAAATAACTAAAGAAGAAAAAATAATATTAAAATTATGATTTTTCAATATTTCATTGTGATTAAAGAAAGTATACTATATAAATGATGAAGAGAACAGAATCATGAAACTTCTATAAATTCTGTCCATATTACTAGAAGCTTGTTCTAATTTAAGATATCCTATAAAACTGCAATATTAAGAGTTTAAATTGTGGATGTGGTACTATGTATTAAACTGTAATCTAAGATGGTTCTCAAATTAAATTGAATTCTGTGTTAGATTTACTTTCAAGGTAAACTATTCTAGATATTGAAGCAAACTCCCACAACTGACTTAGCCAATCTCCATAAAGGAGAGTGAATCTTTTCCCATGAGAATTTCAATCTTCACGGCAGTTAGCATATACAATTCAGTAAATTTTACAGAAATATTTAGTTTAGTAGAATTCTATAAGTATATTGCAAATTGTAATGTATTCAAGTTTTAACATTTGTTACATTCTAAAGAAAATATGAGTAATTTGGAAGTAAAAACCATATATGACTCTGCTACATTTGGCAGCTAACTTAGTTCAGATAACAGATTCAGGAAAATGACTGGGTTTTTTAAACACTTTATAATAAAAACATGAAATTGGAGGTCTTACCAGTGGCAAACCTGTCCCAGATTCATCACATAGTAAGTGGCTTGCCTGCATCGATAAATTTTGGAAGATAATATTGAGTAAGGTAAATATTTTCTGAAGGTATTTGTTGTAGATGCACAAAATACAGCCACATATGATTTGGTAACACATCATGTATGCAATCTAGAGATCTCAGTTTAAGCCTTTGGCCTGCTCCTGAAATCCATCCATCTTGTCATGCCCCTGTCAGAATCTGATTCTGAGGGGGAGGGGGAGCAGCTGTCAGGGAGAAAGAGTGTGGCTCCATTGGCTGTGGAAGAAACTGAGGAAGGGCACAGTTTGGCTGGGCAGAGCAGGAGACAGGTAGAGCAAGGCAGAGGGAATTCAGAGGAAGATCCAGGCCCACCCTCTCTTCATCCTAGGGTAGGCAGGGAGGAACAGAGAAGGGAGCAATGTGAGTTGCGTGGCCCTGATTCCCTTCATTAGCTGCAGCTGGGAATACAGTGTTTAAAAACGGAATTTGTGCACAGCAACTTGTTGGAAACAAATTGTATATTATCTTGTTTTGTCAAGGCTTATCTGGGTTCCTGGCATCTTCCCAACTGTGTATGTTTGGTTGGCCTATGAAGCCTGCAATTCCTCATCCTGCCCTGTCCAGTTAATTGCTGCAGCATGATTTGTGTGGATGTTTATTTACAGTTTATATGTACTTTGTTTTAGGACTGAATTTCCTCCACTTAAAGACTGTTCTTGGGAGAGTTTTTTCTCCAGACGAAGGTAACTGGACACTGGGGGCAAAGCTGGAGATATTAAAGGGACTTTTCCTACTTATGTGACTGTGTTACCTGTGTGCCATGCCCCAGGTCATCACACATCTTGTCTGTCCTTCGCTTGCATATGTCTTCTAATAAAGAAGGCCTCATTGTGTGAATGCTAGACAATCTCCATTGAGTGTGGGACCCTGGCTTATTAATGTTCACTCAAACCCAAAAATGGCATGTGGTTATTCTTCCATGCTTAGTACTTTGTTGTTTCACAATATCAACAGAATCTTACCAGACTGAGCACTCTACTATTTGTAATGTACTATGGAGTATTAAGGAGGAGCTGTCTTCGCCCTCTTTCTCTCACACATAATATCTGGACTGAGTTCCTGTGGAATATACATTAATCTCCTTGGCATCCATGTCATTCATTCATTCATTCATTCATTCATTCATTCATTCATTCATTCATCCATCCATTCCTTCAAAATGTTACCTATTTCATATCATATAAGATGTCTTTACAAATTTAAAATCTTAAGAAGTACATATATTGTTAAAAGCAACAAGAAGTAGTAACAAAACACAGTAGCACTGGTGGAGTAATAAGTAGCAGGGCTGAATTCATTGCCTAAAGAAAGGAAAAACAAACATATATAAGCAGAAAATTTATTTGAAAATTATTGATGAAGATTCATCAGTATCGATTCATCATTTTCATTCAAATTATTTTTTTGCATTTGTATTTTATACAATCATTCATTTGCTTTAAAAACAAGGGAACATGTTTTTTATGTCTCATCCTGTGGGAATTCTACACCCAATATTTAAAAATTACTTTTAAGAATTATAAGGTCATACAACTCAAATAGTGTGACTTTGGATGGTATACAAGCAAAGGATAAATCAAAGAAGCAAGAGAAAAACACATATCAATACACAATACAATATATAAAATGTTAACAAAGCACAGAACAAACCTCAAGCAGGGTATGTGTTATGTCTTTGGAACTGGTTGGAGTCCCCAACCAGGTCCGCTGTTTGAGCGGGAGCACCAGCCGCTCCCATTGGCTGGCTCCGTTTGACAGCTGGCTATAAAAGCCGGCTGTCGAGCAGAGCCAGCCCGTTGCCGCCAGCTAACCTGCTAGTTAGAAGGCAGACGCGGCAACCCTTTATTCCCTGTAATAAAGCCTGTTCGTTGTTCACTCTGGCTCTTGCCTCTTCCTTCCGCCGCTCTACAACACTGGCGACGAGGGCGGGATATGGTCGAAGGCTAGCCAGACGTGTTTTTCAAAAAGAGCTGTGATCACTGAAGAGCGAAGCCACGGGCGCTGAAGCCGCAGCCACCAACGCTCACAAAGAGCGTGAAATTCAAAAAGCCTCCGTAGCCTAGAGAGACAGTCACCGCCTGTCAGCGCAAACCGTCAGTGTTCTTCTAAGAGCGCGAATTTTGAAATACAACTGAAGAGGACGAACCCTGCATCTTCAAAATGAATGCTAATCCAGCATTCCCACCATTCAAACCAACCGAGGAAACGTGGGACTCATACAAAAATCATTTCAGCTATTTCCTCGATGCCATCGGTTTAGCAGACGCTGCTGAACACAGGAAGAAATCCTACTTCCTCAGCTATTGTGGAGCTGCAGTTTTTGACACCGCTACAGCACTAGTCGCCCCTCGCACTATCAGAAGCGTACCGTGGGATGAACTCCAAGACATCCTCTCCAACCACTACTCGCCAAAACCATCTCAGATAGCCAGGAGATACGCCTTCAGAATTAGAAAACAGGCGGAGGGAGAGTCAATCAACGAGTATATGGCAGCTCTGAGGACAGCTGCCTTGCAGTGTGGGTTCAAAGACTACTTAGAAGACATGTTATTGGACCAGATCGTTTGTGGGGTTAGAGACCTGAGGCTCCAAAGACGTTTATTAGCAAAAAAGGACTTGAACCTAGCTTTAGCCATGGAGGAAGCCCAAGCTGCTGAGCTCTCTGCCCAATCAGCAGCTGAAATTCAAGGTACTCCGTTAAAGCCCAGCAGTTCCACCATCCATTCAGAGGAAGTGCTCAATGAAGAAGACCCCACAGACTCATCAGACATTAACCGCCTAAAGCAACAGAAGTCTTCACAGGTAGGAGCAGGGCAGAGAAACAACTTCGCCCCCAAACAACCTCCCATTTGCCTAACCTGCGGAGGCTCCCACTCTAGGGCATCCTGCAGGTTTAAGAATGCCATCTGTCTGAACTGCCAAAAGAAGGGTCACCTCGCTAGAGTCTGCCAAGCAGGGCGTACTTTGCCTCAAAGACCTCCACCACCTTCTAATTCCCAAAGGCAAGTGGAGGACTGCTATACCTGCTACCACGCTAACCATACTTCCCAGACTCCTAATAAAATCAAAATTTCTGTTTCCCTAAAAGGTAAACCCTGCAGGTTGGAGGTAGACACGGGATCTGCACTTTCAATCATCTCCTGGGAAACCCTAAAGAAGATCCAGCCCAGACTGTCGAAGAAGCAGCTACAGAGATGCCACCTGACACTGCGGGACTACCAGGGCAAGAACATCCCTGTCCTCGGGAAAGGCAAGTTTTTAGTTCAATTCCAAGCCTTTAAAGGCCATTTGCCTTTAGTGGTTGTTAATGGTGCCCTCCCCAGTCTGTTGGGGCTAGATTGGTTCCCCTCCCTCAGCCTTAGTGTAACTGGGATCCATGCTGTCTCAACTTCTGACGTAGATGCACTATTTTCAGATTACTCTGATGTGTTTAGCAGCGAGCTGGGTTGCTATTCTGGCACCCCCATCTCCTTCTCTGTGGACCCCCAGGCAATTCCTCTGCACCTTAAGCCGCGCAGGGTGCCTTTCGCCATCCGTCCCAAGTTAGACGCAGAATTGGATAAGTTACTAAAGCAAGGGGTGTTAGAAACAACTGATTTTGCCAAATGGGAGACCCCCATAGTCACCCCACTCAAGAAAGATGGCAGTTTACGAATCTGCGCAGACTATAAAACCACCCTCAACCGTTACCTGCAGGTCAGCGCATACCCTGTCCCTGTTATTCAGCACCTGTTACACACCTTCGAACCCGGCACCATTTTCGCCAAGTTAGATATGTCCCAGGCATACCAACAGTTCCCTGTTGATGATCAGACAGCTGAATTACAAACCATAGTCACACATAGAGGGGCATTTAAGTGTAAACGCCTCCAATTCGGTGTAAGTGTAGCCCCGGGTATATTCCAATCCCTCATGGAAAGGATTCTCCAAGGTCTCCCAGGGGTTGTCCCTTATTTCGATGACATCTTAGTCTCAGCAATTGACAGACCTCAGCTCATACAGAGGGTCAGAGCGGTTCTAGAGAAGTTTAGGCAGCATGGCCTCAAACTTAAAAGGGAGAAGTGCGCCATCGCCACTAGGCAAGTGGACTTTCTGGGTTATAGGATAGATGCCTCTGGCATCCACCCAATCGAATCCAAGGTAAAAGCCATCCATGAGGCGCCCACACCAACTAACAAGACGGAGCTCCAAGCTTTTCTGGGGCTACTAAACTTTTACGCTTCATTTCTCCCGCACAAAGCATCTATCGCTGAACCCTTACACAGGCTGTTAGACAAAGAATCCCCCTGGCATTGGGGACCCAAAGAAGCCCATGCTTTCAAGTCAGTCAAATCCTTACTCACATCGGATGCAGTTTTAATTCAATTTGATCAACGACTTCCCCTGGTCCTAGCGGCTGATGCATCCCCTTTTGGGATTGGGGCTGTCCTAAGCCACAGACTTCCCAACGGTTCCGAGGCACCAATTGCCTTCTTCTCTAGGACCTTCTCTATGGCAGAAAGGAACTACAGTCAAATAGATAAAGAGGCCCTGGCTGCGGTGGCTGCAGTTAAAAAGTTTCACGAATTTTTGTTTGGGCACCATTTTGAACTTGTAACTGACCATAAACCTCTCCTGGGACTCTTATCAGGGGATAAGCAAACCCCGCAGGTACTATCACCTAGAATGACCAGATGGACTTTGTTCCTGGCCGCTTACTCATTCAAGTTGGTGCATCGACCTGGCAAAAACTTGAGTCATGCCGATGCCCTTAGTCGCTGCCCCCTACCAGTCCCAGTCGAAGACCCAGCACCGGTTCACGCCATTTTTGAAGTTAATGAACTTAAATTACCGGTTACAGCCGAGGACATTGCTGCGCACTCAAAAAAAGACAAGATAATTGCCCAGGTACTGGACTGGGTGGGAAGGGGGTGGCCGGAAACTCAATGTACCGTTGACTTTGCTCCTTTTAAAACCCGTAAGCAGGAACTATCAAAGCTACAAGGATGTCTGTTGTGGGGTACAAGGGTAGTCATTCCAGCCACTCTTCATGTACCCATCCTGAAGGTGCTTCACGAAGGCCACCTGGGCATCGTAAGGATGAAGGCTCTGGCCCGCAGCTACGTTTGGTGGCCCGGCATGGATGCCCAAATCGCCAGCTGGGTAAGCTCATGCCAACCTTGCCAAGAAACCAGGGCTGCCCCACCAGCTGCCACGCCCACCAAGTGGGAGAGTGCTAGTGCCCCTTGGTCTCACCTGCACATCCTGGCTGGACCGGTGCATGGCAGGACCTTCTTGGTGGTAGTGGACTCCTACTCCAAATGGATAGACTTGGCCCTGCTACCCTCGACTACCACTCAAGCAATAGTTAAGGCTCTGACCCGCTTATTCGCTACCCACGGACTCCCTGACACGCTGGTGTCTGACAATGGCCCGCAGTTCACGTCATGTGAGTTCAGTATGTACGTTGCTAACTTGGGCATCAGACACATACTTACAGCCCCCTTTCACCCCGCTAGCAACGGGATGGCTGCGAGGGCAGTCAGGTCAGCCAAGGAGGCACTCGCCAGATTTGGCCAGGAAAACTGGCACACTAAACTGTCACGTTACCTTCTGAGCCAACATACGACGCCATGCACCGCTACTAATAAATCCCCTGCCGAACTCTTGATGGGGAGACGCCTTAGGACCACCCTGGACAGGTTGCATCCCCACTACTGCCCAGACGCCCCTTTAGGGTCTGACAGTCTGGTCAGGGACTTTGTCCTGCATGACCTGGTGTATGCCAGGAATTATGCAGGGGATCCTTTGTGGGTACCAGGTCAAGTTGTGTCAGTCACAGGTCCTAGATCCTACAGGGTCCTCCTGGAGGATGGATGCTTGTGGCGGAGACACGTGGACCAACTCAGAAGGCGATGGAGAAGTGCGACTGATGCCGACCCAGCCCAACCTTCCAGCACCAAGGACTCCCTGCCGGTACCAGTCTGCTCAGACGGAAGCTCCCTGCAGGACCCGGTCTACCCCGTCGACCAGGAGAGTTTGCTGGAGGACCCGAGTTTCCAACTAGAGACACTGAACCAACAGCCAAGCGAACCTGTTTGCCTGCCGGACCTAACGACTCGCCAAGGTCAGCCCAAACAGGGGGACTTACCGAACTCACAGAACACCACACCTGACCTAGCCCATTCCCCAACAACCTCCGAGGCAATTCCCGGGGGCAAGGACTTGACGCCAGCCAGCAGTTTACCCGGGTTGCGACATTCTTGTCGCCAGCGCAGACAACCGACTTACCTAAAGGACTACGCATGTGCCCAGCTGGGGGAAAGGAGTGTTATGTCTTTGGAACTGGTTGGAGTCCCCAACCAGGTCCGCTGTTTGAGCGGGAGCACCAGCCGCTCCCATTGGCTGGCTCCGTTTGACAGCCGGCTATAAAAGCCAGCTGTCGAGCAGAGCCAGCCCGTTGCCGCCAGCTAACCTGCTAGTTAGAAGGCAGACGCAGCAACCCTTTATTCCCTGTAATAAAGCCTGTTCGTTGTTCACTCTGGCTCT
The DNA here is from genome assembly GCF_049901715.1 of Pseudonaja textilis. Taxonomy (NCBI): domain Eukaryota; kingdom Metazoa; phylum Chordata; class Lepidosauria; order Squamata; family Elapidae; genus Pseudonaja; species Pseudonaja textilis. The sequence goes on from NC_141993.1 coordinate 66,112,770, forward strand.
TGCCTCTTCCTTCCGCCGCTCTACAACAGTATGTGTCCTATTTGACTGGCTCCTAATGCCTGCGGGAAGAGCCAGGTCTTATCCCTTTCCTCAAAATCAGAAGAGTTGGACATGTGGTACATTGAAGGGATCAGAAACAAGCACAGAAAAGATGTGTTCCTGGGTCTCATAAGATGATGAGATTTAAAAGAAGGAAGCTGGAACATGGTCACCCAATGTGGTCATGTGGTGCAGGTAGAAGTTCTTGGAAGAAGGTATCCCCTCAGGTAATCCAGTCCTATGCCATGAAGTATGTTAAGTTCTCAAGTTGTTTGCTTTGAACATAATTTAAAAAAATTAAAATGACATGCCATAGATATCAAGAGACAAGTTGTAATTCCATTCATTCATTTAGAATGGATCATATAAATTTGCAACACTAGTTACTAAACGATAGTCCACCTTTTGTGCTGGCCAAAGTAGTATGTCAATGATTTAAACAATTAGAAACTTTGCTACAAAGTTTTTGTCATCCATGATTAATAGCAATAATTTCTGGATGAATTCTAAGAAGAAAAAGAAATTTAAAGGAAGGATGTAGATTGATTTGCATAGTGTCTGAATATCTATAAAAGCAAAAACCAAAGGGTTTTACATTTCTTCCTTTCTGCCTGTTCAACCCCTCCTCCATTCATAAACAATTAACAAACAGCTCAGAGGTGAAATCCATCAAATAAAACACTTACTGTGCACGCTTGGCCCAGCTCTGCCATTAACCATATTTGTTTCAAGCCATTATTAGTTTCCAGCAACATTTCAGACACCTGAATTGGTATTTATATTCAGGCTCTTGGTATGCAAATTACCTATGCTAAATTCTGCAGCTTTGTATTATCAGCATTTACCTACAAATATTTGAATAAACACAAGTGAGACCATCTTTTTGCAGTCCTTTTAAGATCAAAGAAACAGTATTCTGCTTTGAGGTTTGCATTTTTCAACCCTGTACAAACAATTTAAATGATTTCCTCATTGAAAAAACCACTAATAATTTAACAATTAAAATATTTTTCATGTTCTTTTCTTTTTATACCTTTATTTCCACTGAAATAAAAATGTATTTTGCTGTAATATTCTACTATATTATTTTAAGCCTATACCTGCATGTTAGGTGTCACATAGCATGACATTTTTTTTAATGGCACTATATAGATCTGAGCTTATTAGCCAATGGATATTTGTTTGATATCCTTTATATATGACTATTTCTAACACTAAGCAGTTCGATCTAGCCAAAGCTTGTGAAAATGCCAGTATTGGAAGATAATTTTTGTTTTGATTCATTATCAGAAACATTTTTTTAGTAAACAGAATATGAATATTTAAATGTTGCACAGTTTAAAACTATGCCTTATGATACGCATAATAAGTAATATATCATAACTAAATAGTTTTATAGTTGCATCCTTTGCTGTATTCTTCACATTAGCATGCTTAATCAAAATCAAACAAGTGTTAAGAATAAAATTGTTTTCAATTCTTTTGCCCCAAAATTCAGCAGTAGGTATATATGTAAACTCTGGGATTAATCACTCCTGCAATTACATCAAAAAGTTTACATCCCTTTCCATATTTCTTACCAAATAAGTTGAACTGACACAGTATAATCTATATATGGACTATGTGTGAAATTCATTTTCATTTTTGGGTTAAAAAGCTGCTATTCTCCCAGATATTGCTGAATTACAATTTTCAATATCCCTTTTCATTGAAGAAATTTGATGAATACCTTTACTGAAGAAATTTATTTTGCTGCAGGAGTAGGAAATCCATAAATCCTCTAATTCTTGCTTAGATAGAACATAGAATAACAGAGTTTGAAGGAACCTTGGAGGTCTTCTAGTCCAACTCCTCTACAATAGGATATCCTATACCATTTCAGATTTTAAAAAAGGCTATCCAATCTCTTCTTAAAAGCCTCCAGCGATCAGACATCCACAACTTCTGAAGGAAGCTATTCAGTTGATTGTTCTCACTGTTAGGAAATTTCTCATTTCTATGTTGCTTCTCTCCTTGATTAATTTCTGTCCATTGTCTTGCCTTCTGGTGCTTTGGAAAATAATATGTGGATACATGAGCTGTCTTCACCACTGAAAAAATAACTGGGTCTTTTTATGTGATTGGCTCTATTATGCATTAAATTTCTCTTTGGACACTTGTATTATTGATAAATGTCTGCTCACATAGTCAAAATACATTGCAAATATGGAGTACCTTTAGACATTGGACTTTGAGTAAGATAAATGTGCTTCAGTCTGATTGTTTCACCTTAGCTTTTTAAAAAATCTGTACAAGTAGTCCTTACAACCATAACTGAACCTGGCAGTTACAATTGTAAGTTATTATGTGTATAAAGTGGGTCACCATTTAACTGGATCCAATTTTATATCTTTTGTTGAGGCAGTCATGGGGGAGGGGGTCCATTGTAACTTCAAATGGTCACTAAGAGACCAACTGTAAGTCAAGGACTATCAGTATTTCATATAACATTTGAAAGATACTTAGATACTACTCAATTAACTATAACATTCAACAGAACTCTTTTTATGTCTGCAGATTTGAATTAAAGAAATAATTTCGGGGGAATATGTAGAATGTAGATGAGCAACTACTTCTGTAATTGTTTAGTACAAGATTTCAGAATCCATAAAAAAATCTCTAGTTACTGATGTCTGGTTTCATTAACATCACCAATCTTGCACTGGCAAATTACTGCAATGTATTTTAACTGTACTAGGTGATTTTCTGACAAGCTAAGACATACAGTTTGCAAGCTGCCACCTTTAATGTGAGGCCAAATGCAGGCCTTAGGATATTTTCCCCCTTGAAAATATAACAATTATTATAGTACATATGTCAATATAGTTTTTTTATGATTCATAGCTCTTTAGTTAATAAGAAAACTGTCACAGGGTTCAGGTGTATGTGTAGTTTTGTGTGCATGTATACACCCACAGACAGCCACATATTTTCTTTTAATTATTATTCATCCATTTTATGGAAGAGAAGCATTTAAAGAGATTGTTTCATTTTTAGATATGTTGAATCAGTTTTGACTGGTACATGCAAAAATGTCCTGTAAAGTAGGAAAATAATGCAACTTTTTTTTTCCATGAACATTTTCTTAGAAATCCTTTACTTTGTAAACATGTATAAAAGTACACAACCAGATTTCCGACATAAGAACTATATGTCTTTTGCTTATATCTTTCTTCTGCTATGCACTAATGCTAGAATATCTTGTATAGAGCAGATTCCAAGGCAATAAAAAGAGATTTGAACATTTATATTGGCAAAGAATAAATGGTTTTTTTCTAGTGACAATCCATTTTAACTGATTTCTCTTTTTTAGTGTTGGTGATCATTTAGTGTTTAGCTTTGTTATATTTAGAGTGCAATTAATGAAATTAGTTTATCTAGTCAATACTAATGTAAACTACTAATATACTTTCAGCTAAGTACAATTTAGTTTTAAGTACAATTTAGTATAATTCTAACAAATGGAACCATAGGCACATTTGTTTCCCTTAATTCATTAAAAAACCACAGGGAATAGAAAGGTCAGACTCAAACTGCATCAGATTGACTTCAGTATATAGGTCTACAGAAGTCTCAGAACTCAGAATGGTATGTCCATCAAAAAGAATCAAGTGTTCTAACTTACCCTCCTACTTTGTAGAGAAATATTACTGAATATAAGTAAAGAAGCATTTCTACAGATTTTCCAGTTGCAAAGAACGGTATGTCACTTTCTATCTATGAGTCTTAAACCTATAATCAGATCTCTTTTCTCAGAATTGAGAACTAGGGAAAAAACCACCATCCTTTCCTTAAACTGATCAAGGAGAAACACAATGAAATAATACATTTCCTAAAACCTAGCAATAATTACTTGGCGAGTTCAATGTATTGTTTGGCCTGGAATAGGACTTTGAAGTAGAAATGAATATCCACTTATTCTGCCTCTTAAATTTAGGAGTCCACTTATCCAAGTCATGGCCATCAGTAATAATAGATAAATATTGATAAAATATAACCATATCCAAGCAAGAGGAAATGGAGAGAATCTAATTGTGAATACACACATAATGATAGAATATGCTCTTAGCTTGTTTTAGCTTGAAAAGCTACACAAATCAGATCATTATAATTTGTTCAACAAACTACAGTTGTTGAGTCTATCCATAAACTTCCTCTGCAGACTTTCTTAATTTCCCTGCTTCATTAAAAATATAAGAATCTGATTATACCATTGCCTGTGTCAATTTTTTATAGGAGTTGTTTTTATGTACAAAAATTATGTCCAAATTTTGTGGGATTTTATTCTAGGATTACTCATATCTGGAATAAAAAAATAATGCTGAATGCTAATAAGAAGCATTTATCAAAGACTGTTACGGAGCAAAAAGAGTGGCTTTGAATTTACTGAATTTGAAATAATGATCAAGACAGATCAGCAGAACATAGATTCTACATTCTTTGTTACTCTTCCCTTAAGAGTTGCCTTCCAGACTGCACTGAAGTCCAATATGATATGAACCATTTTCAGTTAGTATCAGGTAAATGAAGTTACAAATCTCAGAAATAAAGGCTGTCAATCTTAATGGCTAAGTAAAGACAGGGCTGAATGTGTGGCATATCTTTCCTTAATGTTTTGCCCCTAAGTGGTTTTTAGAATTCCCAATACAGATGTTTTAAATATGATATGCGCTTTCTTCCAGGATGCTAAATAGAAATTTCTTTCAGAAATGTACTAATTTAGGGAAAACAACATTTTTATTTAATGAAAGCACTGAATGCTTTTTAAGTCAGCCAAACTTTTTATTTATTTTTTGGTTTAAAAATATAATAATCAGAGGAAAAGATATTGACTTTGAATGAGGGCTAAATAACCATATCTTTCATATACATACTCAGTATGTACATTCTAATGTAAAAGTCCTCCAGATGTGAATAGATGAAAAATTAGAACTTCTTGTTCTCTGGATATTCATTTGCTATATAAATCTCTCATCACATTCTTATCTGTTATGTAAATAAGATGTAGAATTCCAATAGTGTAGCAGTGTTCCACAGCAGATGGTGTAGTGAGATTTACCACACCATTACATTTAATGGGATTGAATTCATTTGGATTTCTTGAGGCTTGTACAATCCTTACTTTGTGCAGCAGAGTTGCCACTGCTCCTGATTATATATGATTTTAGAAAATGCTTATAGAAGGAGAAAGAACCTTCTTCAGAAATATGCATGTTTTTGTCAAAGTTTAAAATGAGTATGTGTTGGTTTGCTCTGGATTTATAGCCCCTTCTCAAAGAAAATACATTTAATGAATATTCAACAAAGAAGTTGAGGAAATCTAAAATACTTGAAAATTTTCAGAAACAGTTAATTGTTTTCATGCAAAAGAAAATCCCTTTATTCTCTCATTCTATATTAGCCTTTTTGAAAGATACAAGCAGATAACAAAAAAGCCCAATTCATTAAAATGAACTGAGGTTTGCTGACTGATATTAAGCTCACTTGATACTTCGTTCATTCATGAGAAAAATATTATTTGATTTTTTTCTACATATATCAGTTACTTGGTAAATAATACAAATAAGATGGCCAATGGTTACATATAATGGCAATGTCCAAATAACTAGATTAGCTAGTTAACTAGTGTTAAGACTTTGATCCAAGTGGCCTGTTTTGTGATTGGAAGAATTTCTGTTTGATCAAAGTTCTTCTTCACCCTTTAAATTAGTGAAGATTTTGTCTTAGATCTCTGCTCCATTTTTTTATACCATTCAAAATATCAGCTACCATGGGAAAGAGGTAAGAAATGCAGTTATTGGAACATAACCTTTGATTATATATCTCTGATCTAGCTACAGTACAGAATTTCCTCTCCCCTTTATTTATACCAATGTTTATTACCTATTGAAAATGTATATCCCTTCATTCATATATATTGTGCTGCATGCCACACGTTTCAATAATTTTGCACTTTACAAAAATTGATGCTCAGTTTAAACAAGGACAGAAAATCTTTTCACTGGAGCAAAATATAGCCCACTCGAGGTAACCTCTTACAATATGTGACAAGTGGGACTCACTTAATTCCCCTCAATTAGAATGAAATGGCATTGGGAAGAAAAGAGAATAAATGAAAGATGACCTTAAATCATTTTGGTGCCAGGAACAAAAGCAGCAACTATTAAATCACATTCACTGATGGCTATCCAAGTGTCAAGCTAGCAGATAGAGATTCAGATCACAAATAAAACTGAATGACAAATGTCCTAATATGAGGGAAGGAAATTGTGAACATTGGATGCACTAGGTACAAAGAAATCTTGCTCTTCACCAAAGGAACTTCCCATGAAATTATATAATTTCACAATTAACTTTCAATCTATCTTCTAGGTTCTAGAAAAGGAATATGGATTTAAGCAGAGGGAACTGTACTTTGCCAGACTTTCAGGATGAGACCTGTTAGATTGCGGGAAAAGAGACTCGAGACCAGTGTGACTTTCAGCTCTTTATTTAATTCTTAAAATCTGTCTCAACCGTGGGGCCGTGGCAGCCTCTTTTATTGATGGCTGCTCACGGCTAGCGGCCAATGACGGCTCCTTGAATCTCCTGCCGTCTAGACGGACCAATCGTAAGGTGGTAAATACGGTCCAATCAGAATAGGGAAAACGGGCCAATCAGTAAGCTGAATCAGTGGACCAATCAGATTACAGGATTACAAGTATGTTATTATAGAACACCCCTCCCCTCTTGGTTTAGTCCATTCTACCTTAAGTAGTCACATAAGTAGGCGGGGCTTTTAGGGTGTCTACTTGACCTGCACAGTTTAGTTGTGTTGTTGTCTTTGGCTGGTTCAGACGGGATCTTTGTTGCTCCTGTCCTTCTCCGTGGAACCTCCTGGAAGGTGAGTCAGCCATGCCGCTCCTGCCTGGTCTACCCAGGCTGGTTGAGTTGGCCATGCCGCTCCTGCCTGGCCTGTCTGGGCTGGTAGAGTCGGCTCGGCTGTTCCCCTCCGGAGTGGCTTTCGTGCTGGTTTTCCGCTGCCTGCTCCTTCCTACCGAAGTCATCTTCAGGTAAGTAGTTGTGGTTTCTTACTGGGTTTTGGGGTGATGTTGGTTGGCGGTTTATTGTTGGAGTTTGTTGTGTTGTTCCTTGTGTTAGTGGAGGGTCTCCCACTCACCTTTTATTTGTGTTTGAGGGGTCTCCCCCCTCTCTGCTTTGGCTATTATTGTTCTTATTTAATGTTTGGCGAGGTTCTGGCATGTGTGTGCATTCTTCTTCTTCGACCCTGGTTTTATTTGTGTTTCTTTCTAGTGTTCATGATCTTAGTTGATCAATGTGTCTCCTCCAGCTTCTTCTGTCCTCTGTTTCTAATCTATATGATCGGGGGCCTGTTACCTGTGTTATTTTGGTGGGTATCCACAGTGGGGCTCCCGTGCATAGACTAGGTCCCCTGTTCCGAATTTGCGGTGTTTGCTGGAGGAGTCTGTGGGTTTTTCAGGGCTGTATGTGGGGTATAGTTTATCTAAGTGTGATCTTAATTTCCTGCCCATTAACAGTTTGGCAGGGCTTTTATTTGTGGTGGTGTTGGGTGTGATATGTTGTATGGCTAGCATTTTGCAGATTTTTTCTTGGATGTCCCCCGTGTCTAGTTTCTCTAGAGTCTCTTTTGTGTATTGAACCATGCGTTCATAGCTGGCTGACCCGGCGCTGTTAGGGCATGCCTTATGCCCAGTTCGGCGAGAATTTTTTCGAATGTTAATGCCGTGAATTGCAGCCCGTTGTCTGAAACCAGTAAGTCCGGCAACCCGTGTGTTGCGAACAGCTTCCTCAGCTGTCTGATGATGGCTTCTGTGGTGGTGGAGTTCATGGTGCTTACTTCCAACCAATTTGAGTAACTGTTATTAAAAATGTGTGTCCCTTGGTCAGCCCTGCGAAATCGATGTGGATTCTCGACCAGGGTCCCCTTGGTGTTTCCCAGTCAAGCATCGGTGCGGCAGGGGTGTGGGCCTGGATTTTTGGCATTGGTTGCATGTTCCCACCCATGTTTCTATATCCTTGTCCACCCCTGGCCACCATACGTAACTCCCGGTCAGGGATTTCATCCTTACTATACTCGGGTGTCCGTCATGCAACATGTCCAGCACTGTTTCCTGTAATTTTCCAGGTATGATAACCTGATCCCCCCATAGTACACACCCCTTCAAAATCGAGAGCTCAGTTTGCCGGTTATGGAATGGTTTAAACGTCTCGCTGTTATCGGTTTCCGGCCATCCTTTACCTACCCAGTTTAAAATCCACACCAGCTGTCTGTCTCTTGAGGTTTTCTTCACAATGTCCGACGCGGTTATGGGTAGGTTGGGTAGAGTCTCGATTTGTAGTGTGGATGTGATTGGTGCCGGGTTGTCTTCCAGTTCCAGTAGGGAGGAACGGCTCAGGGTGTCAGCGTGTGGTATGCTCTTCCCTGGCCAGTGGATTAATTGGTAATTATAAGTGGCAAGAAACTCGGACCACCTTGTCACCCGTGGTGACAATATGTTTGGGGTGGCCTTGTTCCCTGCAAGTATCCCCAAGAGTGATTTGTGGTCTGTAATGAGCGTGAAAGTCCTACCATAGAGATATTCATGGAATCGTTTTATTCCGGTGATCGCTGCTAACGCCTCCCTGTCCAATTTGCTGTAGTTCCTTTCTGCCTTGGACAGTGTCTTAGAGTAGAAGGTGATCGGTGCTTCTCTCCCATCTGGTAGTGTGTGTCTGAGTATGGCCCTGATGCCGAATGGTGATGCATTGCAGGTCATGGTCAGTGGTAGGGTTTTGCTGTATTGGATGAGTACCGATTCGGATGTCAGCAAATCTTTTATTCCTTGGAACGTGGCTTCTTCCCATCGACCCCAGGTCCAGGTAGCTGTCTTATCTAGTAGTCTATGCAGTGGTTCCGCCGTTGTTGCCTTCTGTGGCAGAATGACATTATAAAAGTTTATGAATCCCAGAAATGCCTGTAGGTCTGTTTTGTTTTGTGGTCTGGAGGATTCTTTAATAGCTTTTCTTTTCTTTTTGGTTGGGTGGATTCCCTCTTTCTCAATTAGGTACCCCAGGAATTCAACTTTCTCGGTGGCTAGCTGGATTTTTTCTTTTTTTACTTTGAGTCCCACCTCCTGAAATCTTTGTAGGACTTCCCTGAGGCGGCTTTCCAATTGGTTCTTATCTTTAGCGGATACCAGCACGTCATCGAAATAAGGCACCACCCCTTTAATTCCCTATAATAGGCACTCCATCAAGCTTTGGAACACCCCTGGGGCCACAATGACTCCGAATTGCAACCTTTTGCATTTAAATGCCCCCCTGTGAGTCACAGTGGTTTGTGCCTCCGCTGTTTCGGAGTCGACGGGCAATTGCTGATATGCCTGAGCCAGATCGAGCTTTGCAAAGACTTATCCTCCCCACAACGAATGTAACAGATGTTGCACCGCTGGAACAGGGTATGCGCTTTGTTGCAGCGCGTGGTTGAGGGTGGCCTTATAGTCTCCACAGATGCACATGGACCCATCTGTCTTAATCGGAGTCACAATTGGAGTTTCCCACCGTGCATGGTCTATCTGTTCCAATACCCCTTGTGCGATGAGCTTATCCAATTGCTCATCGATCTTCAGTTTGAGTGCGAAGGGAACTCGCCTTGCCTTTAACTGGATTGGGGCTATGTTTGGGTTCAAATTAAATGAAATAGGGGACCCTCGGTACTTGCCTAGCTTCCCGTCAAACACGTCTTGGAAGTCCCTCATCAGGCTGTCTTTATGCCAGTCACTCCGATCCCCAGAGGAGCGAACCATTCTAGCCCCAGCAGGCGTGGGTGATCTCTGTCCACTATTGTCAATGGAAGGATTTCTGAGTGTTGTTTGAATGTTATTTGAAAATGTCCGACTCTGACTACGGGGATCCGGTTCCTCTGCTAGTCCTTCAAAGTCAGTCTTTGGCTCTCTAGTTCTCTTCTCCGTATGCTGGGTATTAGGCGCTTCATACCATAGACAGGCATGATCCAGAGTCTACCTCCATGTTGCACTGTTGGCCTTCGATGTCGACCTGCACATGTACCTTTCGGGCATCGGTCGCGCTCGAATGCCCAATGGTTATTGTTTGGTGGGTTTCTTCCTTCTGGTAGGGTTTGCTGAGCCACTTACTTCTGCTTTCGCGGCTCCAATGGCTCCCTGTCTGTCTGTCTCTGGTCCTGGGGGGGGTGCTGTCTCATCACCTAGGGCTGTAGCTCTTTTTATTACGGGAGACCCTAGCGATGTGTCCCCATTTCTCGCAGTGCCGGCAAACAGTGTCTAGGAAATGGCACTCAGAACGGGGGTGGTCTCCTCTGCACCCGGCGCATTGGAACCCCGACTTACGTTTTCTCCTCTCCCGGCTATACTGTTTCAACTGGAGTCTGTGTATTTCTTCCTCCTTCTCGTCAGTCTTGGATAAGGACTCGACATCCACATGGTGCATGGTAGTGGTGGTGGCCTTGTGGTTTCCCTCTGGCTTCTTCTCCTGGAGTTGGCTTGTTTTTGTCGGTGTTTGCGGGGCCACCACATTCATTTGCCGCATGGTGGCTGCTGACTTTTTCACGGCTTCGGCTGTGGTGGCCTCAGTGATGGCTTCGGTGACCATGATGTCTGATCAGGTCAACAGTCAGCTCTGCAAAGTGAGGTCTCTCAGTCTGAGAACCACGTTGTCTCTCATGGCTTCGTCCATGTTAGAAAAACCACATGCACGTCCGATGTTCCTTAGAGCCACTATGAAGTCCCCAACGCTCTCACCCTCTTTCTGGTCTCGTTTATAAAATTCATGTCTCCGGATAAGATTGGAAACGGCTGGTGCATAATGGGCTCTCAATAGCGGGTTCAGATCTGGCCACGCCATCTGCTTAACGTCCTGAGGTTTGGCCAATGTGTCAGGAATACGGCTCTCTTCCTCTGATCGGTTATCTCCTGTAGGTTGTTGCTTTCGAGGAACATGAGGAATCGGTCGATGTACGATTCCCAGTCCTCTGCAGTTGGGTTGAATGGTGCAGGTGGCGAGTTGCTGCTGGCCATCTCGTTGGTTGGTCAGTCCTTGTTGCCATGTGCTTGACTGGTTTCCTTGTCTCAGGATCCCACCTTCGTTGCCAGTGTTAGATCACGGGAAAAGAGACTCGAGACCAGTGTGACTTTCAGCTCTTTATTTAGTTCTTAAAATCTGTCTCAACCGCGGAGCCGTGGCAGCCACTTTTATTGACGGCTGCTCGCAGCTAGCAGGCAATGACGGCTCCTTGAATCTCTCGCTGTCTAGACAGACCAATCGTAAGGTGGTAAATATGGTCCAATCAGAATAGGGTAAATGGGCCAATCAGTAAGGTGAATCAGTGGACCAATCAGATTACAGGATTAAAAGTATGTTAATATAGAACAAGACCTATTGTATATAGCTGGTCATCTTTGCTGACAGCTGGTTTTCCTTCCTGATCTGGAATAAATAGACAAACACAACTAAAACACAGGGTTTTGTTCCAGGCTGGCTCTTTCTCACTGTTACTTGTTCCATGTAGAAAAACTGTTGCATTGGCAACTAAAACTTTTTTCAATATTGGGAAAAGAAAAGGGAACACTGGGTAGAGTTTAGATCCCACAACAGTTTCTTTTTTTTTAAACAAATTTATTAATTTTCAAAGACAATACACAAACAAACAAAACATAAAACGTAAGAACATAAAACATATTTTCTAAAAACTCCTTATTAAGTTTTAACAAAACTATAAAACAACTTGTTTAAGTACAGCATAGTTCCAAATTATCACATTTCCATACAATCACAATTTAATATGCATCTTATGTATTCAACTTCATATCTTATTACTCTTTTTCCAACTTCTCACTATTTTTCCCTTTACTTCTATTCAATTTTATTCATTAAACTTATACTTTCTTTTTTTTTTTAAATAAACTTTATTAGTTTTACTTTTTAAAAAACAACAACAACACAGCTACAAAGTATATACAACAAAAAGACGAACAGATCTTGGCATGGGCCAAGAGAGAAAGAGAGGAAAGCTTGAGAGAGGAAAGAGGGAAAAGGAAGGGAAGGGTGGGGGGGGGGGAAAGTGGCAGGACAGGGACATCCAGAGGTGGAGAAGCCCAGCTGGGGCTTTCGAACACCTCTTCTCGCCTTTGGAGGGATCCCCAGTGGATACACGAAACCCGTAGAGCTTCGTGTCAGAATAGAGGACCCCCGGGTTGCTGTTTGGGGGTAGGCAACTCCCCAGCCTCTGAGACCAGCGCAATTGAGCCAGCTGCCAGCTAATGGCGGTTCCAAAGTCCGGTCTGCCACTGAACTGATGAAGCAAAAGTGACTGCCTGAAGGGTCTGAGTGGAAAAGGGCAGAAGGACTACAAAGCCATGAGAGAGATCGGTCTGATTCTCCCTGTTTCATTGTGAGTAACAGTGGGGGAAGCTGGAGACAAGCAGCCAGAAAAGCAGTTTGAAAAGTGAAAGGGGGATAGAGTGGCTCAACACTTAGCGTGAAAGTGTGGATTGGAGCGTTGCTGAGGAGAGAAAAAGGCGGTGGGAATTCAAGAAGCTCAGGAGTGGATTGCCATCTCGGATCAGCGCGTGAGAAGGCTAGAAGACTAGGAGAGGATTTTAGCTGCGAAGGAGGGCAGAGCGAGAGGTAGAGAGCCAGAAAACGACGTACTGACTTTTATATGCAAGATCCTTTCCTTTTAGCATTACTGCCTACAAAACTGATTTTTAAAGTGATCGATCTGAGGCAGATGCCCAAAGTGACTGTGGATTGACAATTGCTGGCAGGAGGGAAGAAGAAGAAGGAAGAGACAGACGGAAGCCTGGCCAAGACTGATCGCTGATTGCTGACAGCAATTAGTCAGCACTTCCTCCCCCTGCTTCCTTGGTGCGCCCAGGAGGAGAGACGATAAGACTAAAACGCCAACCCCAACTCAGACTTGTTTTTCTATGGAACTAATCCTATAGATACATGCTTTGTGATTCCCTAAAATTGAAAAGACCCCTTTCTTCCTGCATTCTTTCTCTCTCTCCCTTTCTCTTTGTTCTTTCCTTTTTTTCTATAATAGTTAAGTATAAAGGCAAACTGCTTGTTACAGTTATTAAGGTTTACAGATTAGACTCTCTTGGATATATAAAAATTTTAAGGACTGTTAATAGGGTTGTCTCAGATAAAATGGAATCTTAAATATTAATATACACTATAGGACAAAAGTATATATAGAGTGAGATATTCTAGAGTTGGTTGTATGCTTTAAACAAGTATGATTTATTAGGGGTAAAATACAATTAACTCCGGTACTTGAATTTAATATAGAGAATAATACATAATACATCGAATGGTGATTTGGGATAATATTCTTAACATAGTCCAATTGCAAAAACAAATCTTATCAGAGATGACTTCCACAACAACTACGGCCCTGAAAACAGGAAGGAAACAACCAGACCTTGATGACAACTCTGGCAACGGCCTCCCCAACAACGCAGAAAACTATAGAAGAGACCTTGGTAGGAGAAAAACAACCGACTGTTACTAATGCCAACCTACAAGCGACATTATTATCCCTGCAAGAATCAATGCAAGAATCAATGTCTAGAATGCAGGAGATTATGATTAGGAATCATAATGAGACCAGAGCAGATATTAGCGAACTGAAAGAAGAAATGAGTAAATTAAAAGAGGAGATGAGAGTAGATATACAGAGAGTTGAAGATAGGGTTGGGACAATGCAATTGGCCATGGAAAGAACTGAATTAAAAATAAAAGAAATAGAGAAGAGGACGGAACAAGCAGAGAGAAACCTAGAAAGGACTGAGGAAGATTTTAAAAATGTAAATAGAGAAATGGAAGATTCCTTGGTCCAACTTGAGATGGACAGAGCAGCTGCATACTTAAGGTTCCAAAACGTGGAGGAATCCAAAAATGAAGAATTAGAACAATTAATGGCAGGTTTGTTGGCTGAACTAGTTGAAAAAGAGAAAGATGACTTACTCAAGGAATTTGATGAAATTTATAGGGTGAACACCAGTTATGCAAGGCGTCACAATTGCCCAAGGGAGATCCATATCCACTTTTCAAGAAGATGCATGAGAGACCTAATACATAGAAAGGCCAGAGATGAGAGAATATTATATAAGGGCAAAGAGATCATAATTCTCAAGCAGATTCCAAGAAAAGTGAGGGCCATAAGGCAAGAATATAAATTTTTAGCCAATTACTTAAATAAAAATGAAATCTCATTTAAATGGCTAATCCCAGAAGGGATGCTAATATCGTGGAAGGGAAGAAAAATTAAAATAGATTCAATAGAACAAGCACAAAACTTCCTAGAACAGCTAACAACCACGGAGGATCAACTCACTAGGGAGAAAATCCAAAGGAATATGCAGGAAGATCGTAACCGCCACAGGAACAAAGAAGAAAGACCTGTCCAAATTCAAGGGAAAGACAACTTACAACGAGAAGAGAAGAAACAACTCCATATCAATCACAAGAAGAGAGCCGTAGAGTTACGAGACAAAAAGCGAGGCAGACTTAAGTAAATGGACGAAGGAAGGAAAATTCTTTCCATTAATATAAACGGCTTAAATTCAAGAGCTAAAAGGAAAAGGATTCTAACCAAACTAATAAAACAAAATGTTGATATAATTTGCATACAAGAAACACACATTAGGAAAAGTGAGGAGAAATTCCTAGATTGTCCGAAACTGGGAAAATTATTTACAGCACCAGCTGATAAACACAAAAAGAAAGGTATTGCAATCTATGTGAGAGATGACTTAAAAGCGGTGTTAATCTGGGCGGACCCTGAAGGAAGAACTCTGGTGGTACAAATCTCGATTAATGGCATTACACTCTTACTGGTAGTAATCTATGCCCCAAATGATGATCAAGGTAAATTTTTAAACATCTCCATCAAAAATAACAGAATTTGAAAATGGTAATATTATTCTAATTGGCGATTTTAACTCTATTGCTGACTATCGGAAGGATCATAGTAATAGGAGTAAGAACAAAAAGGAAATAGAGAATTCTCTAAGCCATGTAAGGATATGTTGAATGAAATGAATCTGGTAGATATCTGGAGAAAATTAAATCCCCAAAAAGAACAGTTTACTTATTATTCTAACCCACACAAAATTTGGACAAGAATAGATATGGCTTGGATAAACGGTGAATTATTTAATGAAATCAAAGATAGCGAAATCTTACCAAATGATTGGGCTGACCACAACCCAATTCAAATAACCTGGAGGGTAGAAGAAAACCAAAGAAAAGATGGACTTTTAACACTCATTTAATAAAAGAAGAAGAATATACTAATAAATTGAAAGAAGAACTGAACTTCTTCTTAAAGGAAAATAATAATGATCTAACTTGAAACAAAATATATGGGACACATTAAAGGCATTTATAAGAGGAATAACAATCTCTTACAATGCTATGAGAAATAAAAGAAAGTATGCCCAACAAAGTAACTTACAACAAGAAATTAAGGATTTAGAAACCCAATTACAAAAGAACCCCAAAAACCAAAGAATACAGAACCAGTTAATAACAACTAAACACAAACTAAATTTACTGGAACAAGAAAAATTGGAGATTAGTCTGAAAATGACTAAACAAATCTACTTTGAGCATGCAAACAAGCCAGGAGATGGTTAGCCCACAAACTTAAGAAAACGAAAGAAAAAGATTGATACACCAATTAATGGATGAGGGGGCAATATGCAAAAGGAGATAGAGAAGAAAAAAGAGATCACTTCTAATTACTTTGGGAAATTATACAAAAAGAAGAAGTCTCTGAGGATAAAATAATGAAATACCTGGAGGAAGCGAATGACAAAGCAATTGGAGAGGAAGAGATAGAATTATTAAACCAAAATATAACATGGTCCGAACTGAAGTCAGCAATAGAGAAGCAAAGTAACAATAAAGCACCAGGACCAGACGGGATACCGGTAGAACTTTACAAAATTATCATAGAACAAATTGGACCACTGATGCTGGATGTATTTAATGAGGTACTGTTAGCAGCCAAGATGCCGGACTCGTGGAGGGAGCCTTAATTTTGCTGATCCCGAAGGAGGACCTTGACCACAGACTTATTAATAATTATAGACCAATTTCGCTCCTGAATGCAGATTATAAATTATTCTCTTCTATAATAGCCAATAGATTAAAACAGGTTTTAAACACTTATATCCATGAAGATCAAAATGGATTTCTCCCATTTCGACAAATTAAGAATAATTTAAGAACAGTGATAGACATTTCAGAATACTATGAAGCCCACCCGAAAAACAATTTGCATTTATGTTCTTGGATGCTGAAAAAGCATTCGACAATTTAAATTGGCATTTCTTAATTCAAAAATATATAATATGAATCTTGGCACCAGATTTGAAAATGTCATCACTACAATTAACCACACTCAACAGGCAAACATTCTAATAAATGGGGAACAAACTGGCCCGATAAAAATAGAAAAAGGGTAAGACAGGGTTGCCCTCTCTCCCCTCTGCTTTTCATATTCGCTCTAGAATCTCTTCTGACGTACATTAGGCAAAAATTGAGAATTAGAGGTTTGAGGATCAAATCAGAAGAATATAAAGTACAGGCTTTCGAGATGATTTGGTTTTTTTCTGGAGGAGCCCATAGAAAAAGGACACAACTTATTAGAAGAACTAGAACGATTTGGAGAAGTCGCGGGATTTAAAATAAACAGGGAAAAACAAAATTAATGACTAAAAATTTAACAGGAGACCAGAATAAAGAGCTAGAGACAACAATGGGAATACAAGTGACAAAAAAAACTAAATACTTAGGAATTTGGCTAACTCCACAAAGCAAATCGTTAAAAGAAAACAATTATGATAAACTTCTCCAACAAACTAAGAAAGACTTAGATTTTTGGAGCAATTTACAACTTTCCCTATTGGGCAGGATTGCTTTGATTAAGATGAATATTCTGCCAAAATTTCTATATTTATTCCAGACAATACCAATTAAACTAAATAAAATTTTTTTTATTGAACTAAACAAGATAACATTGAATTTTATTTGGCAGGGGAAAAAAGCTAGGATTAACGTAAAAGCCCTACAAGATTTGAAAAGCAGAGGAGGGTTAGCCTTGCCAAACTGGGAAATATATCATACGGCAGCCACCCTACTATGGATAAAGGATTGGGTGAACCTAACCAACAAAATAACACTAGTATTAGAAGGCCACGATATGCAGAAAGGATGGCATGCCTTTCTGTGGGAATCTGGGAAACCCAGGCAATCATATTTCCATAGGCATCTTATCAGGGACTCTTTATTAACTAATTGGAAAAAAGTACGTAAAAAGCTTTATTTAAAAATACCGATTTGGCTATCCCCAATGGAAGCGATAGTACACCCTAATAATCTGGATATAACCAAAATGATTAAGTACGAAAATTTATTAGACCCACAAGGAAAATTGAAAACACGACAAGAACTGCAAGAGCGAGGATTTATAATTGATCAGTGGGTGTACCTTCAAATTCATAGTAAATACAAACAAGACATTAAGGAATTTGGAATCTACAATAAATTACAGACCCTAGACAAAATTCTACTAGGACCAAGTAAAAAAATATATCTAAATTTTACAAAATATTTATTAGAAACAGAACTAGAACAAGAAATTGTCAAGGGAAATATGATTGCGTGGAGCAGAAATGTGGGTCGGAGCATTACCCTAGCAGAATGGGAAAAGATCTGGAACAGGAACATTAAGATCACGAAATCAGCAGCTTATAAAGAAAACTTATATAAAATGTTTTATAGATGGCACCTGCCCCCTTCGAGATTGGCGAAGATGCACCCCAACACGAGCCCCAAGTGTTGGAAATGTCAATACATAGAAGGTACCTTCTTTCACATGTGGTGGTCATGCAAGGAAACCCAGAAGTACTGGCAAAAAAATTAGACACTGGCTAGAGGAAATAACCATGGAACAAATTGAGTACAAACCAGAGTCCTTCCTTCTAGGAATTTTTGATAAACAAATATCCAAAAAGTCAAAGTATATTACAATCCACATCTTAACCGCGGCCAGACTGGCATTTGCCCAGTGCTGGAAACTACCCTCTATCCCCACTGATCTTATGGTTATTCAGAAAATCTTACAATGCGCCGAAATGGACAAACTAACCCAAGCATTAAAAAATAAAGAATCTTCAACCTATTATAGCAATTGGAATCCTTTGTACATTTGGCTTAATCAAAGATAGATCACCTCTAAGAAAATTAAGGCCGAGGCCTCCGAGGCAGAGATAAAGAAAAGCACTGCCGACGATAGTCTGGAAGAAGAAAAGACCTTACAGACAGTCACAAAAATATGGTTTTATTATAACTGTTTAAACTTATACTTTCATCTGTCTTATTTACAATTTCATATGTTCTCATCCAACATTCTTAATTCTTAATAAAAAAACATAAACAAACAAAACACATAACATGAAAACAAAAAACTTCTTTTTAGAAAGCAGCTTAACCCCAGGTTACATCTTTTTGTATGGACATAAATCAAATTCATGCTCACCTTATATACTATTTCATATCTTATTTAACATTCTATATTTTCTATATGTCTTCTCCCCTCTTTTCACTCTTTTAATTCTATTTTATTTACTTCATCTCAATTTAAATCATTATACTTGTATTTTTTGTCTGTTCTTTTTCAATCATCTACTTATCTTTTCTCTTTAATACAAAATTTTTCCTGTAATCAGTGGCTGAAGTGTGACGCCTTTCTATCTTTCCCCCAAATTTAACATTTAAAATAATACATAATTTCCATTGTGATTCTGCTTAGTACGTTCTACGCAACATTTTAAAATAAAAAACATAATAAGCTTATAGTATAGTAAAAACAATGTTCCATAACAAATTAATTAATTAAACTCTATTATTAAATCTTAGACATTTTACACATTCCCTACAATATTCTATTAACACATATAATATTCCAATTTTCTAACTCTATTTCAAATACAAATACAACGATACAATCTTATGTACTTTTGCAGAATCTCTTTTTAAATTGTATTTTACCCTTTGTCTCTAAAAAACCCCCCTGTTTTTTAACATCTTGTCTTAAGCCTTTATAACTTCCCCTTTTCCCTTCTTTTCTTGTCGAATCTAGCCTTTTTACCCCCGCATCTCTCAATCTCCGCCCTCTTAGTCTCCCCTCTCTGTTGTATTCCTCTTTTCTGTTGCTTTCTGACATTATATCGATTTTTCACCTTATTTTTCCCGTTCTTGGTTGTTTTTTTAGATCTTGAATTCTCCATTTTCTTTCCCCTTTTTCCCTTTTCTTCGTCAACTAAAGTTGTTTGTCCATTAAAGATGGCTTCTAATTCTTCTTCCCAGCTTTCTTGTTGCTGTATTTCCTGATAAGTAGAAATCGCCATTTCTAAGAAGTGAAAAACAGATCCAGAAGAGCCCTTGCCTTCTTGTTCCTCTTCTTTTAGCTTTTTAAATTCCATTTTCAATTCTTCCACAGATAATGCCATTGTGAGATTTTTTTTAAACAATCCAAATGTTTTTAGTCTTTCAAAAGGTAGTTTGCAAAAGTCCCAAAGTCATCAAGCAATCAAAATCAACACAAACTGTTTCATTTAGCACTTTCTTCTTTTAATACTTTCTCTTCCTGGGGTAGAGTTCAATTACACAATTCCAAAATTGTTTTTTAGAAGTCTTATTGCAGTTTAGTCTCTGATCATATAAGCTCCAAGCAGTCTCCTCCAGAAAAATCTTAGTATAAATCATTTACCTGTCCCTTCCCACTTATAGCAAAAAGATTTTGATTTTTAAATATCAATGTTCAGAAATCTTTAATGTCCCCTTGGATTTAATTTTCAAAATTAGTTACCTTCTGTTGCCAAAGCGGGTATTTCTGATTTCCATCTGCTATCTCCGTAGGGAAGGAGAGTGAAAAAAAAACCTTTCCCTTTTCACTTTCATCCGTAGCTTTTTACGATCTTCTTGGAAAACAATGCATCCTTTAGAAAGCTAAATTTCCAGGGTATTCAGATGTTACTTATTGTCCCGGTTCAGCCAAAAACTTTCACTTTCTCAACTTCCTCCTGCACAAACTTGTCCGGCTGAGAGGTTCTTTGTGGCGGCCATTGCTGACTGCTGCTCCACCGCCTTTGGAAAAGGGAGTTAAGGCAGCTGAGGAAGGGGGTTGCGATGCCCCCAGACCCCTGCCCAGATCTCCCTTGTCTTCAGTTATCTCTATGGAATAACTATAGCCTCCAAATCCAGCTGGGTCAGAGGCACTCCAGTGGTGAGCGCAGCAGGGATCATGCACAATCACAAATTCCTGCCACTGCCGAAACCTGACAAACCGGAACCTTCATCCCACAACAGTTTCTTCAAATGCTTAAAAAGAACCATTGTGGCACAGCCATTAGAATGCAGTATTGCAGGCTAATTCTGCAGATTGCCAGCAGTTTGATTTCACTGGCTCAAGGTTGACTCAGCCTTCCATCCTTCCAAGTTGGTAAAATGAGAATCAAGATTGTTGGGGGCAATATGTTACTATGTAAACTGCTTAGAGACGGTTCTAAAGCCAGGGTCTCCAACCTTGGCAACTTTTAAAACAGGGATCTCCAATCGTGGGCAACTTTAAGCCTGGAGGTCTTCAACTCCCAGAATTGCAATTCTGGGAGTTGAAGTCTTCCAGGCTTAAAGTTGCCATGGTTGGAGACCCCTGCTCTAAAGCACTGTGAAGTGGTATATAAGTCTGAGTACTATTGCTAAGGCTATTTCCTACCACCACCCAGCATCTATCAGAATGAAATCTGCATTATTCTGCCTAACATTAGAGCCAGCCCTGTTTTGCTATTTACTACTGCTGTGCTGAGATTTCTTTATGACTTTTATTCTTTCCCCTCCTCATTTTTGGTATGGATTGGATGTAAAAAATAAATAAAGCAAGAATCTGCTCTTACATCAGGATCCCACTTACTATCAGAACTAACCTTTGCCTATCTTCTGTACATTTTTTACACAGCTCATGCAGTTATGAACAAAGTAAATATTATCCAAGAGCTGAACTTAGAAGCTTATAAAACAAAAGATGCCAGAGGTATTCTGGGTTCTGTTCAATTGCCCATAGGATTTAGACAGGAAGGAAAAATTTAAAACATGAAAATAATATATTGTTAAAGTTGATTAGCTGGCTGTAGTTTCCTAGATACAGCAGGTTTTCTCCTTTAACACAGCAGGGTGTGCATGACTTATGCAGGCAAAGCCTACTTTACAGAGGTTAAATTTGATCAAATTGATTAAACATAGGGGCTTAAAAAAAACAACCCTCTGTCAAGACCATTTACTAGTTTTGAGATTGTTCTTAGATTGGAGCTGATTCTGGAGTTTTGCCTAGCTTGAAATTAGGTACAATCTTTACTTCTTTGAAAAATCTAAAATATGCTCACTGTACAGCACGTTTTAGGCTTTTTAATAGAGATTTTGAACCAAAGAGAGAATATATGAGTAGCTAAAATAAAGCAGCTATTCAATTCACTGCATGTCAATTTCTATTAAAACTCAGGAAATCTTATGTTGATTTAAAAATTATAAAAGTATTTACAAGTTACATATTTTTAAGCTTTATATAGAGCACCTTTACCGTTCAAGACACTTTACCAGAGAAATCAATGTTCTTCCTATATAAATAGGGGGAAGGAGGATGCGAAAGCCAAAACTGGGGCAAACACAAGACCAAAATGCTGATTTCAGTGATTTCAGTTGCTCATACAAAGGTTTAGTTACTGCAGAGTCCTGGATTACAATAAGGGAATTATGGGAACTAATATACATCTGATATGTCCCTAAATTACTTGTCTCACCTGATTTTTTTAAAAAAAGATTCTTTTAATTAAAAAATAAATAGCAAGTTAGCATGCTGAAAACTAAAGCACCAGCCTCAGATAGAAACAATGTTTTTAACAATGCCTTTGAGCCTCACATAAACCTCAGAGGCATTCTTAGAAAATAAATGTGGATACTTCCAGCCCAGGGTTTCACTGGATAGTTTGTTCTTCTGTATGGGAAAAACAGAAATAAACTGACCCCCACCCCGCCAAAAAAAAAACCTTGGAGCAAGGGTGTATGTTAGAAAGCAAATATATCAGTTTACCCTCTGTTAAACAGATAGCATGAGTTTGTCTATGCCCACCAAATTAAACATTTTGAAAGATGGACCATAATTCCAAAATGATATACATGCCACTTTAAATCAGATAGGGGTCTTCCAGGACAAACATGTGGATTATCTCAGGGCAGGGACATTTTCTGAATGTCTCACATAAACATCATCTTAGTAGAATTTAGTCTGAGTTGATTTCTATACATCTAGACTTTTCCCGTCTGTGTACATTGAGTTAGCATTTCCATGGCATTTTGGGGGCAACAGGTGGTGGTAATCAAGAGAATATAATTAATGGAACTTGAGTACTCATCCTGTACTATGTCTGATTAGAACTGCCTGCTAGGTTAGATTGGAACGACAACAAACATTGTTTCACACCTGCCCCAATTCAGGCTCCTAAAAAAGAAAGACCCTCAACTCCATTTACTAAAAGCCAACTGGTTACAGTATGGCAAAGCCAGAGGCAAAAGTTGGCACACAAAGGTTCCCTAGTTAACTTTTCCTTTCCTGTTTCTTCCCCCACCCCCTGTTATCTCCCTAATATCAGTTACATTCAAAGGAATTGTTTTGGTAATGGTCCCTGTATCATAAGGCCTAGATGGTGAGCTGGGGCATCCTCTCCCCAGGTCTCTGGCCTTGGGATGATGAGTCAATGTCTCAGGAAGCACAATGAGTAGTTTTGGCTTTCTCCTTCCTCGCAGGTCCCTCCTCCCATAGTCTATGGCAGGCGGGCATCTAGGGTATGTCTAGTCTAATGAAAAGAAGGACTGGGGTAACATGATAACAGTATTCCAATATTTGAAGGGCTCCTATAAAGAAGAAAGGGTCAACCTAGTTTCCAAAGCACCCAAACAAGAAATCACAAAGTAATGGATGGAAACTAATCAAGGAGAGAAACTACCTAGAACTAAGGATCGATTTCCTGACAGTGAGAACGATTAACCAATGGAACAGCTTGCCTTCACAAGTTCTCCATATAGTTCTCCATCACTGGAAATTTTTAAGAAGAGATTGGAGAGCTATTTGTCCAAAATGGTATAGGGTCTCCTATTTGTGCAGGAGGTTAGACTAGAAGATCTCCCTGTTATTCTGTTAGTTCTCCTAGATTGTCTGTATATATCACCAGTGTGGTGGAGTAATACTATTTCTGCATCAGAACATCCTAAAACTGTCTTAGATGTGGGCTAGCAATGAGATAAAAGCAAAAGTATGAGGAGGTAACAATTAAACCAACTACCTGATGGACCACGGCTGCTATTAAATCTTGTTCTAGATTTGGTTTTCAGTTCAAACAACTTGTATATGAGGGAAAGTTTTACACATTTTCTTACCTTGGAACTTAATTACTAGTTAATTTTAGCCTATGCCATTTTTCTCTCTTATCCTTGGTCTCTGGATCCCTTTGCCAGAAACATGTTGGCTAAAACTAAAAGAATTACATTTTGTGGGTTGACATTGGCTCCCAGTTGTTGTAAGGGCAATCCTTAAGTCGTGAATCTTTCCCTCACATCTAACATTATTTTCTCTGCTCTATAACCACAGAATGAAAAATAAGTTTAGTAAAATATAAAGTGGGCAACGATGTTTGTTCTCAACTACAAAACTGCATTCAAACCTTATTTGATAGGTGTTATGTATATAGATATAGATGTACATTTATTAGTGTAAATTAACATGAGTCATATGAACAGTGAAGTGCAGAAAGCTAAATACTAATTACCATCAGGATACAGTCCCTCCTACTAAGCACAATGAATATTCCTTTTTTTCCAGTGGCAGTGAAATTTTCTATTTTTAAGCAAGATCATTAATAAATCATTTTAAGAATAACATTTAATCCACCTTATTTTCAAATTCCCACATGTTGTGAAAGGTTTGAAACATGCATTTGAGAAATGCTTTGTCACTATGACTCTACTAAACAACTAAATTTAGGAAATACTCCTCATTCTTTGGCATTTGCTTTAGAGCTTGTTTCTTGCCACTCTGGCATTAAGACAATGCAGAGATATTTAAAAATTGATTCGACAGGAACAGGGATCCAAAAACAGCACATCTGAAATGTGAAATCTTTATTCACATTTATATTTCATAACTCTAAGACCAGATATGGCACCCAAACTAGGCCATTAATCGACACATGGGAAGTATCAATAGAATACTGGGCATTGGGCATTGCCAGAGCACCAAAACAAGAATAGCAGTCCTGCAAATAAGCCCAATGACACCAGCAAATAAGCATTTAGAAGTGGAGCTAAGGAATGCTATAGGTCAGCTGGAATAAAAAGAGAAGTTTGAGGAGAATATGCATAGTCAATGTTAGTGTTTCTGAGCCTTGGCAACTTTAATACTTTTGGACTTCAACTCCCAGAATTCTGGATGCTGAATAAATCTTAAAGTTACCAAAGTTAAGAAACACTGATCTGCGTCCAATAAATAAAATAGGAACAGGATTGACAGCCTGGGGTGCCTCTGTAAGAGATGGTGATAATCTATAACGTTTTGTTTCAATTCTAATATTCTTTGAACATCTTCTTTGAGTTTTTCTCATGTCTAAAGTTTAATCAAAGTGTCAGGGATTGTATGAGTCTCATTATCATCAGGCACATGAAATATAACAAAAATCCTTTATGTTTACAAAATGGTAACAAGAAAAAGAAAAGCAGCGATACAAGTAATAATGTTAGCTCTTTAAATCACCATGATTTTAAAGGCTTACAAAAATTTCCTGTATGAAATTGAGACCTTGTTAAAACTAAAAATGTCCCCTCATGTTTGATTGCTTGCAAATTCATGGAGATTGCACTCTAGTATGGGTTGATCATTGTGTTTACTTGTGATTGCTGCAGTATGATATTTTAATCCATTTCTGGCAGGTCTTGATTTTTTTTTGAAGCTGTGCTTGAAAGAGATGGTGCTTTATTAAAATATAAATTCTATGATACTGTAGAAATAGGCATGTAAACAACTTGAATTTTTTAGTTAAAGCAGTGTTGAGTTAATCCATATGAAGTCAATGGTCTTCAAATACTAACTGATGATGGCATATTTTGTAGCAATTAGTAGGCCAAAGCCAGCCAACCAATATTTTGTGATGTTTCAAAATTGTTATGAAAATCACACCTGACAAAATGAAAACTAAGTACTTGAAAAAATAATGTAGCATGGGAACACTGGTCATATTTGTTCTAATAGCTGTCATTTTATTGATGAGGAAGTGAGATTTAATAATACTCACTCTTTACTGAAGGCCATGCCAAGATAGAAATGGAAACTATTTTTTTTTAAAGTAGATTATCAATGCAAAGATTCAAATAATGTCTTTAGAAATTCAAAAATTAATCAATAGATGCAAATACACTTGCTTAAAAAATGGTAGTGGTAATATTGAACATTATCTTTCTTTCTCACAGACAGTTACAAATACAAAGCACATGACATGTTCATGACTCTATCTTTTCCTCCAAATGAAACAAGAAAGGTTGAAAGATAGGCTGGTGCTAAAACATAGAAGCAGCATGAAATAGCTGTAATCTGTTAACAACAGTAGCCTAGAAACATGCTTTCTTCTTCTTATCCTTATTATTAATAAAGGAGAATATTTGTTTCTCAGGATTGACATGAGGAGTCTTTGGTGCTTGCAGTGACGATGTTACTTACTTTGGGTAATGAAACATCTGCAAGAAAACAAGCAAGTTCAGAGAACACCTAGGACCCTTCATCATCATTATTTTTTTAAAAAATGGAAGAATGGTATGTGATTGAATCAATAGCAAAAGCAAACCCAGATGGGCAGTAATTCCAGAATCCTTAGAATTGTTGACAAAGAAATGACAAGATCTCAGTTTTCATGCTTTTAGCAATGTTACAGAGGCACTAAACAAAATTTCAAACCTAAGGATACTCATTTTATATATTCACATTAGGTGTCACATTTTTTTGCTTTCAATGGAAACAAACACAAAATACTTTGCTACACATTCTCTCTTTCCTTGAAAGGTTTTTGAAAATCAAAAATCCAACTTATAATTGAGGGACCTATACAGGGGTGGGATTCAAAAATTTTAACAACCAGTTCTGTGGGCATGGCTTAGGTGGTGGGCGTGGCTTAGGTGGTGGGCGTGGCTTAGGTGGTCATGTGACTGGGTGGACATGGCTTGGTGGTCATGTTATTGGCTGGGTATGGCCAACTCCATATCACTCACATTGAGGCACGCATCTCTTTGGCCTCTCATGACTGTGGGAATGCTGCAATAGTCGTAAGTGTGAAAAATGGTCATAAGTCATTTTTTTCAGTGCCATTGTAACTTTAAATGGCCACTCCACACAAGCAAAGTAGCAGCAAAGGAGGGGAAAAAAACTCCAGAGATGATCCTGAGATAGGAAGTCTAGTCCTGCCAAGAATGTAATAAGGGTTAACAAAGAGGCAGTTTCTGTAAGCAACACCAGAATGTTTCCTTCCTGCCTTCCTTACAGGATTAGGCCAGTAATTTCTTCTAACAACCGGTTCTCCGAACTGCTTAGAATGTTAACAACCGGTTCTAGCGAATAGGTGTGAACTGGTAGAATCCCACCCCTGGACCTATATCTTATACTAATAGTTTAAGTTTAAAGTAGACTTTAGAATGATCTAAAACTTAATAATTACTGTGTGGTTAATGTGTGTGGTGATGTTTATTAAAAGCATATCCAATTGCAAACGCATGTTATGCTTACTGTTTATACAGAAGCATATCATTTTATTTTAGTTTATTTTTTATAGGGGTTGGCTGCCATAACAGACATCATATTCTGCTGTTTGCATAAAATGCCATTAGGTTCATATATGTTACACTCAAAACCAGTCGCCTTTGAAAAGAGGATTTTTCTATCAAATATTAGGAGAAAGCATTTAGAAAGAGTAAATGAGCAACCAGTGCAACTATCCTGGCATCTCCAAAAATGGCATAGGCACACATGACACATTACAACTGATTGGAAGGCAGGGTGACACCAGAATGCTGGTGATTGCCTTTTATAACACTCCTCTTGTTTTGAGCATGGCTTTTGTATCAAATGGTCACACTAATTTCAGAAAATGCAGTAAAAGTGTAGCTGCAGTATGTTTTGCTGCAAGGGACAATAGCCTGTGATCTATGTCTATGAGATTCTGAAAGACAGTTTAATTAGCTGAAACTATAGTAATCGTTTAAAAATACATTACAATGTCTTCAGGTAGTTTGTTATGAAAATTACTGATCAGCCCTTTGAGATGCATTTAAAAGACTTATGTGTTGAGTTATCATGCCTGAATAAAAATAATAATTTAAGAATGCACTCTGATTTTCCCCTAATACAGTATAACAAGGTAATGACACAACTTAGGGTTTTGCATTGCTGCTGTACATCTGATGAAGCTGAGAATGGATTTTGTAAAAACATTAATTTACATGCATTTGTGTGGTTTATAACATGAAGGACATGTTATGAAATCCATATAGTCCATTTTTGTTTTCCCATGTTATTTGACATAATTGGAGAAAATATGGAAAAGGCAAGGCAAAATTCAATTCGCAGTGTAGGACTATATAGTCCATTGCAATGTGTTGGGATACAACTATAAGTAACAGATTGAATAAAGGATCTGGCTTCAGAAACTATAGTACAAAGCATAAATTATGATTGAAAGACATGAAATCAGCTTTCTAGCATGACCACTTTACTCGGTCACAGTGATAGAAATAAATATTTTAGATTCCTTTCAACCCAATGTCTACTGTAAGAGAATGGATTCAGTTCAGGGCCTTTTCTGGTAGTTTAGGTAGTGTGATCAAGATAGGGAAGAGTCTGAAAAACCTAACCTTAATAAATGAGCATGTAACATAGACCAACAATGGCAATAATTTACCTCTTTAAATATATTAGTATCCAGTTTAATATTATAGATCATTTGGTATCTTCCATTTTTCTTTCTGAACACAAGAATGTTAGTCAACAGCACACAGTTATATCTCTCAGCTTAGTTAGCATAATGTAGCACAGCAAAACAGCTGTATCCTAGAATGAAAAAAAATACAGAGATAGGTAGAGTCTATAGTAGGTAACAATGAAATAATTAACTTTGTTAAACCACCATAAATAGAAGCATTTTCTTCACGTTCCTTCCTCAAGCATTCAATTTATCTCACTGTTCCTTTAAAGTGAAAAATCCTTATGAATTTCTCATTTAAACTTTCCTTGCCAGGCTCCTGTTTTGTCTCCCTAGCTGAACTCTTCTAAGACTCCGATGTAGTTGAAAATTCAGACCTTCAGAACACTTAAGTATCTGGTCATTCTGTTGGCTTCTGCTGCCAAATTCATACATAGAATCCCTGTTAATTGTCTTAATAAGTTCATTCTCTCCATATTGACTGTATCTTTTCCACAATTTTTCTTTGCTTGCTCATGTCAAACAAGTTACTGAACATCTATAATAAGCAATCAGCAACTTTAAGGACACAGCAGTTGCAATCAGGGCATCACCTTTTACCTCAGTATCTTCAAAGACAGTTGTCTGGTTATTTCTTTTTATCCCATACCTTTTCTTCCCACTGAAGTCTTCTACCAGAAAAAAGAAATTAGAAATAGGAAAAAAAAAAACATTTTTCTGTGTTAGTCTGTGTCAAAAAAAAGAGGAATTCCCTTTGCCCTGGAGAAAAGTCTAAATGTCAAAATTCTAAAAGGGATTCAAATTTTTTTATTACTGGTTCTGTGGGCATGGCTTGGTGGGAGTGGCAGGGGAAGGATACTGTAAAATCTCCAATCAGAGATGGTATTTACTGGTTCTCCGAACTACTCAAAATTTCCGCTACCGGTTCTCCAGAACTGGTCAGAACCTGCTGAATACCACCCCTGACAAATGGTACAGATAATAATGAGAGCCAGTGTATTGCAATTAAATAGTTGGACCATGGCTGGGCAAAACCAAGTTCAAGTCCATGAAATTCATGAAATTTCATGGAGAATTTTGGACTAGTCAATCTCTTTCAGCTCAACTTACCCAATGAAGAGAGATTCACAGGTGTACCATTTCAACTTCCTGAAAAGTCAGATAAATAATATCTAATAAATGCATACATTATAATATCCAACAAATTCCTACATTCCGTTGGTAAATCAACATGATTATTAATTTGGGTCTGAATAAAGAACATAAGGTTTGTGTTCAGAATATGCCATATTGTGCTGCCAAGGTCACTTGAGACAGTGAGATGGGTGACATATAAATAAATAAGTAGAATTGTCAAGAGTCAGAAATGACTGAAGAGATATCCTCCTTCTCCTCCTCCTCCTCCTCCTCCTCCTCATCATCATCATCATCCTCCTCCTCCTCATCATTATCATCATTATCATCATCAAATAAATAAATATTCAGTCTTAGCTATCTCTTCACTACTATTGTTAGGAAAGTTACTACCAATCTCTTACATTTTTTCACAATTCACAAAAATTTGAGTTATTCTTATTATATAGAAAATGAATTGTGATAACAAACTTGTATCTGTGAGATTTCAAATCATTGCACTCCCTGAAATACCTCTAATTTATTCAGGGGTTTGTCATTTCTGCTAAAGATGAGCTTCGTAGCTGGACTTCCAAATTAACTCTTCAGTAAAGCTATCACACGCACTGGGGTACTCAACAGGAGTCCCAAACAACATAATG
This sequence comes from Pseudonaja textilis, assembly GCF_049901715.1. NCBI lineage: Eukaryota > Metazoa > Chordata > Lepidosauria > Squamata > Elapidae > Pseudonaja > Pseudonaja textilis. The sequence continues at coordinate 66,142,741 of NC_141993.1, forward strand.
CACTGCTTATGCCTCAGAACGATACTCTTGATATAATTAATTATGTACTGCATGGTGCAAAGATGTATTTCATGCTCCCTGTATATAATGCAGTGAAATGAAACAGATGCTGAGGACAGGCACAAATTTTAACAGCTTTTTGTTAAGTCTTGATATGATCGATATTGACATTATTGTGATATTCATTTCTCTCCAAGAAATATAATGGCATGTTCCTAAATAACACTATTCATTCAAATCTAAATATTTGATGCACCATTTCATAGGTTCGTTTTAACCATCCATTTTTAATTGTCCAAGTAGGGCCTCATTTAAACCTACAAAACAAAGTAATTCAAGTGAGAAATCAGCTAACATTCAGCTAATAACAGCTAAATATTATTTTTGTGACAGGAGCTACATCAATTTTATGTGCCTTAACTTAAAATGAACCACTTACCTAATAACTGTGGGCTTAAACTACTGTTACTTGTCTTTAAATATTTCCCTTTTGTGAAAATTATATGTATATATTTAAGATTTTATAAGGATGGTTATCACTCTTAAACTTTACTTGTTTATTGACATATAACAATGAAAAGCAGCCTGATACCATTTGCACAAAAATAGTTTCATATACTTTCATTCACAGAACAGGCTTGTAAATTCACCTGATTTGAACTTAATAAATAAAATTTCAAAAAATATCTAAGAAGCTTGCTTACCAAATAGACATGATAAATAAGAATTGTAGATAAATATATTAAATAATAATACATTTCTTCAAGCTGTTGGGGCTACATTTTATTTTATCTGAATGCAGACAAATAATTCTTTAAAAATTGTGCAAATAGGGCAAACTTCCTCCTCCTCTTTTGTTTTTCTTCTTTCTTCAGTAAAATTGTACTTGATAAGCATAAAGTGATTAATCATTCCTCTATTAGAAAAGTAGATGATCTAACATGGCAGTTACATTGAATCATCATTTTTAGCAATATTACTGAATTAATATACCATTGGTAAAATATCTGATATATTTTCCTAACTATGATATTCACTGTAAATGTAATATTGTTCTTCCATTGATAAAACTATTGTTGCATATGAATTGTTGTCTCTGATTCCAGCATACATTTAATCTCTAGATTTTAAGTTGTTTAGTCTCTGAGTCATGATTCACTAATAACTTCTAAATAAGACCTAGCAAATCAACCATTTTTGTGATATAAACTGATTTTCAGAATTAATTAAATCTTATTGTGTTTATTATTATTATTATTATTATTATTATTATTATTATTATTACTATTACTATTACTATTACTATTACTATTATTATTATTATTGACATTAGAACTATGTCACTTAGCTGAAAATATTGAAACTAGTCTGGCAGTTCTGACCATTCTGAACAATCTCAAAAGATTTCATCTTGTTCAAAATTAACTCTTTGAGAATTATTTTTAATGACATTTTGATATAGTTCTGAAGGAGAGCAACACAATTGCATGGTTCAACAAACTAATGGGACTTTGTTTGGCTAGTAGTATCATCCTAACTATACAATTACCTATTGATGAAATCTTTGAGCTGGACTTCTATGTTCACCAATCTCATGCTACTGTATTAAAAGGAGAGAAAATAGTCCTTTGCAGAAATACTATGCTCATGCTGCCTGAGAGAAAAATGAAATATAGGATCTGTTTGAAACAATTTAAATATGTATTTGGTCTGTCTCAAATGTATTCATTTTGCTTGATCCATTCAATATTCAACCTAGGGATTCGAAAAATGATCTTCTTTATGTTTAACAAAATGGATATCCTCCCAATGTTTGGCAAAGAATGAACTGAGGTATAGCAGGTGAACTGTGCTATCTTTGCATTTTTCTTCTTGTCATGAATTTTTGATTTATAGACACTGAGATCACTGTCTTCAATCTACCATGAAGCTGTCCTTTTGGATTCTAATGCATTCAATTGGGTTATGATTTCAGTTTAGGGTTTCAATATCTTTAAACAATTTTTAATCTTGTTACCTCAATGAATCATATTGCTATGAAAAATAGAAGACTCTTGAGAATCTTATCATCAGTTCTGCATTCCACATTTTGAACACAGCATTGCAAGCACCTTCAAAAGGAATTGCCTTGTATCATGCTTTAGTAATAACATTTTTGAACTATCAAACTAACTCCTTATTTTATGTACACATTGCAAAAGTCCAGAAAAAATCAAAATTCCTTTAGTTAAGACTAAATAAGCATGTGGGCATACAAAGCTGCTTTCTCAAACATTAAATTGCCATCTCTCTCTGGAAGAACTTCATACACCATAAATACTTCAGGCAATATACAAATAGATTCAGTGTAAAAGTCAAAAACTTGCTACTTAGATGAATGAAATATTCATAATAGGAGATAATGACAAACAAAACATCTTCAAAGAAAACAAGAAAGCCCAGTTGCCTCTTGAAAAAGCACCTTTGGGAGATTCATAATAGGTTTTCTCAAAACTTAAGACATATGACTTTAGCATTAGTGAAGGACAAATCTACTTATTGGGTTAATTTAAGCTTTGTCCTAGTGTTAGACTCAGCAACAGATGAACAGTGAAGACCACCTTCATGTTACAAAAGAGATATGGCTGAAGAGCCAATCACCTACATATACAGTGCCATTGTCTACAACGGCAAACTGTACAATGGGAAAACCTGCAAACTGAATTAGTTGCATAGGTAGACCTACTTCCAAATAATACTGAATGACAAAAAGTTGAACTGGTTGTGAAAACAAAATAATATTGAATAGCCCTTTCCTGGGAACCAATAGCTACTAAATTAGCCAAGTATTATCTTGGCTATTTTTACCTTATCATAAGCCAGAAGCCTCTTTCTTACTATGTAACTGCTTCTCTCTTGTCCTAATTTATAGTATTTTATTATTGCATATAATTTTGATCTTTATTAACAATGATTTGCCACTTATCTCAGGCCATTTCTATTATACTTATTGCCATATATGCCTTTCTGAATAATTCAAAATATCCATTATTTTTCCAGCTGGCACCAATTTCAAATAGTAGCAACATTTCTTCCTTTCTTAGACTAGACTGCCATATTAAAACATTTCAAAACTAGAGCTTAAAATTGATATGGCTGCATTACATAAGAGCAGAACAGAATTGTATACATTTCTCTCCGTTTCTTTTGGAATGAGTTTTTCTACCCTCCTTTCCTTTTTTTTTCTTTTTAGTAAATAAATTCTGCTTCAAAATGGTAGGAAATAATAGCATCAAATTTTAGTAATTATAGTCAAAGATAGCACCAGGGTCTTGTATTCTAAAACCTTGGCTCAAATACTTGTTGTCTAAGGGTTCTCTGATACTATTGAACATATTTCTTGCCAATTAGTTTCTATGCATAGCATAGCACAACAGAGGCAGCTTGGTCTAAGAACACACCAGGCTAGAAAGCAAGAGTCAGCTCAAGTCCTGCGTTAGCCATGAAAATCAGCTGGATGAACTTGGGCAGATTTAACAGATAATCAGAGTTGGAAGGGACCTTGTAGGTCATCTAGTCCAACCCCTGCCCAAACGGGACACCCTACACCATTTCTGACAAATGCAGTCCAATCTCTTCTTGAAAGTCTCAAGTGATGACACTCCCACAACTTCCAAGGGCAAGCTGTTCCACTAGTTGATTGTTCTCACTGTCAGAAAGTTTCTCCTTATTTCCAGGTTAAATCTCTCCTTGTTCAGTTTCCATCCATTATTCCTTGTCTGGCCTAGAGGCGCTTTAGAAAATAGCTTGACCCCCTCCTCCCTGTGGCAGCCCCTCAAATATTGGAAGACTGCTATCATATCTCCCCTGGTCCTTCTCTTTACTAGACAAGCCAAACCCAGTTCCTGTAACCGTTCTTCATATGTTTTAGTCTCCAGTCCCCTAATCATCTTGGTTGCTCTTCTCTGTACTGTTCTAAAGTCTCAACATCTTTTTTATAATGTGGTGACCAAAACTGGATGCAGTACTCTAGGTGTGGTCTTACTAAGGCTTTATAGAGTGGTATTAGTACTTCCCTTGATCTTGCTTGTATCCCTCTTTTAATACAATTTAGGATTGCATTAGCTTTTTTGGCTGCTGCTGCACACTGCTGGTTCATATTTAGCTGGTTATCCGCTAAGACTCCAAGATCCCTCTCATAGTTACTGCTATTGAGCCTGGTTTCACCCAGTCTATATGTGTACTTTTGGTTTTTCTTGCCTAAGTATAGGACTTCACTTTTCTCTACATTGAATTTCATTTTGTTAGATATGGCCCAGGGTTCTAGTCTGTCAAGATCCATCTGGATCTTGAGCCTATCTTCTTGAGTGTTAGCTATTCCTGCCAGCTTAGTATCATTTGCAAATTTGGTAAGTTCCCCTTCTATTCCCTCATCTAAGTCATTAATGAAGATATTAAAGAGTCCTGGGCTAAGACGGAACCTTGTGGCACCTCACTGCTTACTTCCCTTCATGTAGACTTAGACCCATTAAGGACTACTCGTTGAGTACAGTTTGCCAGCCAGTTGTGAGTCCATCTAGTGGTGGTGCTATCTATTCCACTTTTTTCTAGCTTACTAAGAAGTAGGTTGTGGTCTATTTTGTCGAATGCTTTGGCACTCTCTTTTAACCCAACTGACCCCACAGGGTTGTTATTGTATGAAAAATAAAAGGAGGAAGGTATATTGGATATGTTCTCAATCTTGAGTTATTTGCAAAAGTAAAAAAATAAATTATTATTTATAATTTATATAAATTTAAAAAAATAACATTAGGATTCTAGTACTATAATTCTGTGCTCAAGAATATCATTATGATATATATAGGGACTATATAGATACTATATAGGGACCTATAATTAGACTATCCAGTAAAAGAAAAAAGAAAACTCCATGAAATTTTATGGCATGCATTCATTATATTTATTTATTCATATTAGATAGGCAATTTAAATGTTCTAAGTACTTGTTCAGATTTAAAAACTGCTAAGTTATAAACTTAAGATAACCATCAGCTTACTAAGCTAAGTGAATATAGAAATGATATCTTGTGTGCTTTTTTTATCTTTGAATTAAAAATAGAGTCAACTATTTAAAAAGTTCAAAAATGCACACTACTAATACATTTTTAGTTATTAAGAATGAAAAAAATCCTTCAGAACCATTGTAACATGTGTTACTTTCACAGGGTACAGTGTGGGAATATTTGGTATTGAAAGTTTGATTAATGACATTCATCAATTTTCCAGGAAGGCAGGGATTATGTTTGACGTGCTGGAATTCTTTGAAAATACAAATAGCTTAATAGTAGAGTGGCATTCCTTGAATGCAGCAAAATTATAATAGCAGAGAGGATTTATTAAAATACATTTTCTCCCATCCTGAAAGGTTAATACCATTATAAAACATACAATAGATGAACCTTACCACTGGAACACAGCATGTTATAAGTTAAATCTTACTGTTAGTATTTGGTGGATCCAAAAATTAACTCGTATTACATTCTAGAAGCTCTCAAAACTCTTGTGTATTAAGACTGCTGTGTTACGCAAATACTGCATTATGTGAAGAAGGTTGCAGCTGTATTACAGTTGAGCTAATGGCCACCCACCATCAAATATTTGAACAAGCTATCGGTTTCACAATCCAGAGCTCCCAGAATCAATAGGAGCCTTTTTGCTTACTTTAATTAATATCACAACTGCAGCTCATCTTCAGACTTTAGTCTGGAGGAAAGCAAAATCCAGGTTGTTCCCACAACTAGTTGTATCTCTCAGGGCCCATTGGATTAGATGAGTAAATACACAAAATGGCAACCAAGGGAGCAATTCTAGGCATCACCTTGAGGGTAATGTAGCACAGGAAGCTGCAAAGCTCTGTATATATTCCAAGACATTTTATAATGCATAAGGCCATATCAACCTCAAGCTCATTATTTAGTCAATCTAGAAGCAATTTTACAAAGGCACAGAATTATTTCTCATTTAAATATGTTAATATATTCTAAAAATCAATATATACCTATATATACTCAAAGAATGAGTTTTGGGCTGCCATTTCTTTAAACACCGGACTCTTTGACAAAAACCTTTAAGGAGCAAGAAACTGTAGTTTAGTTTTTATTATTTCTGAGAGCTGCAATGGAGCAGGAGTATAACTTTCTTTTGGAACAAATCCTGTATTTTTGGACCTAATGTAGTCCTGTTCTTCTTCCAGGTCTTTGGTGAGGGTAATCGAAACCCTATCTATGGAGTGATGGTCTGCTTCTTGCTGTTGCCTGGTTGTTGGCATTTTTTGTTTCTTGTTTTTACTACTGTATTGTGTAATTGTTTTTTTCCTGTTTATTTTTAAAGCTCTTGAACTGCCCAGAGCAGGGGTGTCAAACTCACACCATCACAGTAGTGTCACATGACATATTGTGACTTTACCCCTCTTTGCTAAACCAGGTGTGGGTATGGCCAGCATGTGACATATCTGGCCCACAGGCCAGGAGTTTGATGTCTCTGGCCCAAAGTATCTGGAAATTAGCACTAGTACAAAAAAAAAAGGTAAAATGGGGGTGTGGGTGTCCCTTTTCCAAGAATGGCTTAATACTGTTCTTTTGTTTATTTTGGATTTTTCCTGAAATTGGATAAGAAATCATGCTACCAAGACCAAAAAATGTCCCATCAGGCTATTAGTTTTTTAATCCTAACGTAGTAAAATGACTTAATAGTTTTTTTCTACAACATTTAACTGGTATAAATAAGTTTGTCATCATGAAAGAGACAAGCCACATCTCCCTTATTAAAAACAGCATAAGAAAATTTAATAGAATTTTATCCGGTTATCTCTTCACTGTATTTATGTTGTGATCTTAGCTCTATTTCTAACAAATATTTCTGCTTCTAAAAAATTACCAAGTTACTTTGAATTTACTGTTTCATAGTCCTGCTGCAGCAAATGAAGTCTGGCAATTAATGAATTTATTCTAAATGAATGAATTTATTCATCTTGGTAGAATATTTACTAAAGATGGAGGAAATGAGAAATTTTAACATATGAAAATGCTAATAGAAATTTAGTAATATATAGCCTATAACAAGCAATGGATAATTTTGTTGAAAGAAACAAAATTAGCTGTGTACAATATAAACATGTGCTTTGGTCCAGATCATAATTATATGGAAGTAGGAGTTGATTTTGTGATGACACCTCCCTAATAATATTATTGTACAGATGCTGTGACTTATATACTTCAAATGTTATATCATCCTGTGCTTGTGTATTCTTCTGCTATCATAGTTTGTTAGGAACATTGCTGAATCCAAGCAAAATGTTGCATTGGTGCAGTTAATATACCTGTATCTATCTCAAATATAATTAAATAAGGATGCAATTCAAAATGTTACTATTCTACAAATATTGATTGTATTACATAATTTACATGTTTCTTGTACTTTTAATTTCAGGTACAAACATTATCTTTAAAAGTAAATCTTACTATATTTCTTTTATTAGTTACTCAGGCATTTAAATACTGGCTTGTTTTTGATGCATTATTATTTTTTAAACTTGCATTTTATATTATTTCCTCCCCTCTTTTAAATAATGAATATTTATGTCTTATCATACACCAGACTAAAATTTTCATTTAATTTTCTATATCAGAAAAGTAGTCTTTCTACTTAAATATTGCTTAGCATCTAAATATAATTATAACTTCAAAAAATAATGTAACATTTTAAATTAGCATTTTAAAATGCTAGCAACCAGTAGCTTTTTAATGAGGTATATACAATGTATGGGTTGAGATGATGTATGGCCACTTAGTATCTGCCAATTTCTCATTTTTAATTTGACAAGAAGGGAAAAATAATACATATACAAATGTATTAACTCTGTTTAATTATGACCTGACTTCACTAACTTTTTGAAGTATATTCTGCACAAAAATGGACTGTAATTCTTAGTCCAATATGATTGTGCAGGTCTGTTTAAATCTCATAATTTATCTACCCCAAATTTGTAAATAAAAATGAATCCATTGAAATTTCATTTTTTGGATAAATATGGAGGCTGAATCAATTCTAAGTCAAAATGAAAACTCTGAATTTTACAGTGCAGATTTTGGCTCAAAAACTATTACAGAAAGTTGAATAAAATACATAATTGAAAACCTCATGTATAATACTTTTTTAAATAATAAATGTACATATTAATGTGTGCCTGTCTATATTAATGTCAGACTGGTCAGATATTGTACAGGACATGTATCAAAATATTTTAAAAACTAGTATAGACCAGATTTATCAATTTGTTCTGCATTTTTATTGCTTTAATAGACAAATCTTTTTAAAAAACAAAGTACTGAAATGTATCTAATGTGATTGGGCTTTCTATGAGTTTTCAAAATTTGATAGAAATTCAGGGTAAAACATCAGAATTTGTTGGTCTCTTATTTAAAAACACACACCATAAAACTGTCTAGTTTTGATCCAGCTACATTACTTAGCAAGAGTTGGCACAGTTATTTATGGCTAGGAATACCAAGCTTAGGGTCTCCTGCTGTCTTCATGTATAAACACAACCACTTGAGATTCTAAACTGCAGAGTATCTAAACCTTTTCCTCTTCATTTAATGTTATGTAGTATAAGTGCTTTATTCTTGGATATGTATGCACTTTTTTTCCTCTATGGGCAAGGTTGGTAATTGACTTTTCTCTGATTGGTATCCTTTATCACCTTCAATCTCCACCAAGGTTATCTGTGAAAGATCAACCATATTCCATAAAGTATCCTCAATTTTACATTTCTGTCTATATTTCTTGGACTTGCCTTCTTCTGCTTCCTGGGAACACTATCCAGCTAACTAGGCTTCAGTAATATAAACAATGAGACATGGGTGGGAACAGTGATATGAGGGGAGAGAAAGAGAAAGAGGTTTAACTGAAGTAGACCATCAATTAAATGCTACTATTAATGATTCTGTAAATGACACTGATATTAATGTAGTTGAATTTGCCTAATAACTCCGAAACAGAGCCTAACTTGCAATGGCTAATCTGCCTGCTCAAGTATGAACAATGCAGAGTCCTCTTCATCCTAAAATAGTATATGTCTGACCTGAATATTAGACATTTTATTCTTGGGCAAACTTTCATTTAAAATATTTCTATGTAACAATGTTGGAATATATGAATCTAAAGTTGCCTTAACAGTAGATTTTAATTAAAAGAATTGAATCACATGATCAGAGTGCCTTGCAGTGGTGGGATTCAATTTTACTACAGGTTTTGTGGGCGTGGCTTGGTGGTGTGGCAGAGGAAGGATACTGTAAAATCTTCAATCAAAGATGGTATTTGCTGGTACTCCAAAGTATTCAAAATTTCCGCTACCGGTTCTCCAGAGCTGCTCAGAACCTGCTGAATACCACCTCTGGTGCCTTGATGACTTTTGAAGCAGAATAGAATTCTAATTATAAGTGTTATAGAACTATTATTCAATTAAAATACTAACTGATAATGTTGCAATAATTTATTTATTTACATTCCACTTTTCTAAACTTTTAGAAAGCTTGAAAAATTGCTTTTACATACAGATATTTCCTATTCAACAAATTTTGTCCTTTCTCTTTCTCCCAAATGTAATCCCGGGTCTTTCTACCTTATTTTCCAAGTTTTCTAAAAGTTGACTGTGGCCTTTCTTGAGTACCATCTACATTATGACACAGAAATGTAGCACAAAGAAATATAATTCATTCAAACATTCATTCATTCATTCAGTTATTCATTCATTTTATTTAGATGGCCACCTGTAGTCACAGTGTCAGCTCTGGATTCCATCCTGCCATCCCAGTACATCTATTTCATGGCTTTAAAAAGCAACTATGGTGATTCAAACAAGAAGATACCCTCCCACAAATAATCTAGCCCAGTTCCATGGCTTTAAAACAATAACCAAATTTTAAAATATAGATGTTTTTCCCTTACTATGTTCTTTGAACACAAACACAGAAACAGAAAGGGAGACATGCTTAGTTATAATATAACACCCTTCATCTATAATCTGATTCCTTTTCTACAGACACTCTTTTTTCATCAATGTTTTAACTTTGCACTCTTGCAATTTAAAAATGTCCAGGCCAGCTGCTATCAATTAGGGACTAATTGTATCATTATATCACACATATTGAACCTCTAATTATGCCTACAATAGAGTTAGTTAGCATATTGTCATCCAAGGCAAAACTAGTCTAGATTTATGATTTAAAATAATAATATTTTTAGTTTGAAAAGCAATGTTGCCCTTAAAAGTTTGCTAAATCTTTGCTGGCCAACTGATAGCAGTGATTTTTTTCATTTTCCCCACAGATCCATCTGTAACACAACCTGGTAAAATATTACAAAACAATGCAAAATACAAGCCCTGAGAATAATAATCCAGGAGTCACAGTGTCAGCTCTGAATTCCATCCTGCTATCCCAATACATCTATTCTGCTATCTAGGTTGCTTTTAACAAATGGGAAAAAAAAGAATCATTAAACTCTAAAGTACATATTTAAAATATGATAGTTATACACTAAATGTAACATCAAAAACAACATTTATATGTATTCTGGGTTTTGTGATAAATATTATAAAGACACCATAAAGCTGACAGCAGTCAGAGCATAGAAAAACTCAAAGAAGCGGTGCAAAATTGAAAAATCTGGAGAGACCTGGCTCATAAAATTGCCAACAGTTGGGTAATAAATATCTATGGAGATTCTCTATTATCCAGGTCATAGTTTTTCCAAAGTGTTTTTTCAAAAGGCAACTGGGATTTCTTTGTTTTTCCTTGAAGACATTTTGTTTCTCATCCAAGAATTTCCTTCAGACCTGAAGCTTCTTTGATTAGAAGAGAAATGTCTTCAAGGAAAAACAAAGAAAGTCCAGTTGCCTTTTGAAAAAGCACTGTGGGAGTTGATCAATAGTTTATTTGACGCTATGATATTTTTAGATTTATTTTGGTGAACAAATGCAAAAAAGATCTGTAAATGTCTTTTACTTCTATTTCAGCTCCTGATAAACTATTCCACCTTTTAAAGAAAATGGCTAGGCATTTGTAAGGGATCCTTTCTTATAATTATTTCCTTTTTTTATATCTTCATGTTGGCATACTATATATATCCCATTTAGAAGATTCTATTTCAATTTTATCACAGTCTATATGAAATCTGATTTAAAAGGGTTTTTTTTAATAATTACTGATCCAATTTCCATTCAATTTGGCATAATGTGTCATCTGTCTATCTATCTATCTATCTATCAATCTATCTATCTATCTATCTATCTATCTATCTATCTATCTATCTCACAATCATACCAAGGGAAAAAGCTATGTATTTCAATATGAAACAATTGCAAACTCACTGTAGGTTTACACAACATCCCAATCCAATGCCTATGAAAAGAGTGAGCTCTTTAAAACCCTTTTTAAGAACAGCAGTATTAAGGCGGTACAGAGTATGTGATCTGTTTGATTACACACACACGGTATGGTTCCCAGACTTATTCTGGATACATCATTGGATTGCATCATTTCCAAATCTTACTATCAGATTCCTGAAACAGATCATGCATTTATTTACTAAATATCAATGAACAGTTGACCACAGTATAAGAGTGCTATCACTTTAAGTAACTAGTGGCTTATTATCGTTGTTGGTTAAACACTTGTGATCTAGCATCAATTATCTAGGGCTATAATTCTTATAAAGTTACTTTAAAACTTTTTGGGAAGTTTCAATAAAGCCAGCAGCAGAAATATATTACTAACTTTTGTGTTTTTTATTAATCAGCAGAAAAGAGACAGCAACGCTTATTGTAGTTACAAATTTTACATACTGATCTGATCAGTCACCATTTTACCAAGAATACAGGACTGGATGGGCCTATGGGCTAATCCAACTGAACTCTTCTTGTGTTCTCTTATTCTTATACCAAGCGTGCCTTCATGTTTAATTTTTCTTTGTTACAACTTCTTCTATTTCAACTTCCATTTTCAAATCTTAATTTTCTAGCTCTAAAAATGTATATACAAAACATCTCCAATAAGAAGTGACAAGCGACAATGACAGCTGTCAAAAGAGAAAGTGATGATATCAGCAATACTTTTTCTTTTTCTAGGAATGAAAGAGGTAGCCATCCTAAAATGCAGGTAGATATTTGACAAAAACAATTAAAAAACACTTGGCAGGGTGGTTTGGACACTGACTGACTTTTGTTAAACAGGAATTCGTTTGCCCATGTTTCAACTGCCACAGCTGCATACTTCATTCACAAATGTCCACAAGAGTCTTCAAATGACGAAAGAAAATACAAGAATAGAAGATCAGACACTGTTTGGTCTAACCAAATATTATCCAGCTAGCAAAGTCTTTTCCCTGGCATAAGTCTTTCATATTATTTTATATTTTTTACTAAAGCTATCAAGGACTGCTATTTTTACCATTGAGTTCAGAATTCTCTCCTTAAGAAATCATGAGAATTCTTGTTGGTAGTGAGTCTGGACAACTCATAATATAATGAGAAATAAAAACACAATACACTATTAAACAAGAAGGAATTTGTCCAGTTAGTACAAAAAAACATAGACAAAAATACATCCAACAAGTGACTCCATCCATTTTAATCCAAGCCTGGAAAAACAACCAGGTCTTCAAAGTCTTGTAAAATTCTCAAAGAGAGGTGGAACCATTTCAAGATGTATCACATTTCATGGGACAGGTTACCTGGCCCCAATAGAAATGACACTGGTTAATCAAAGCAACCCAGAATAAGCCAAATCCGCCAGCATGTAGAATACATTGCAGTAGACAAGCTGTGGGGTGCAGAAAGTTTTCCTGATTCAGAAAGTTTTCGTGATTCAAGAAAGAACACAATTGATGCACTAGATATAACTGTGCAAAATCCCATTGGCCAGTTCCAAAAGAACCTCCAAATTGTATAGCACTATTGAATGGGAAACTGCTATCCGATCCAAGAGCATTATATTGAAAATATTCAGGTCCAGGAAGCCCTAATATTCATAGACACTAGGTCTTGGTAGGGCTGAAGGGTCAGTTCCTCCCATCCAGGCCTGCATAGCCTGTAGTATGAGGACAGAACTTCAACAAACTTACTTCACCAATATGGAATGAAAAGGTATAATTTGGTATTGTAGAGAGACACAGCATAATCACTGCAGCAAGATTCTGCTTTTAAAGACTATCTTAAGACTTAGTTTTAGCCTTCCTTTGCAGTTGATTTCTTGGTTTATTCTACCTAGTGGGACTGAGAGGTATCATGAGTTTGTTTTTGATACCCCAAATTGGTGTATTTGCTCTTTAAAACATAACACAATATTCTTTTGTTCTTATATAGTAGTCTTTTATCAAGAATAGAGTAGGTAGGTTCATATACTGTTATTTTTCTGTTGGAGATAAACAAATATATCTATAGCACTTTCTTTTTAAAAAGCTGAACTGAACAAAAAGGTACATCTCTGTTGTGCCACCATTACCTGTATAGAGAGTGATAAAGTAATGATGAACATAAATTCTTAAATCAGAATATATGATTGCTCTACAATGCTGTAAAACTCTAGAAAAACACAAACTTTCTTTATCAGTCAGTGTTAGATAATATATATTTAGCATCTGCCCTGAGAACATTTTGCTGTGTGTTTTGGGTTTCATCCTTATGTCCATTTGTCATTATTGTCCGTTTCAGAGTTGGTGGCAGGTTGTTACATAGCATGATGCTACGCCTGCAGTCTCTTTCCTTATTCCTAGGGTTAGGCATGGTCTTTCCTTATTGCTTTTTAATGAAGAGTCTTTTATCATTTTTGATAATGTAAGCAATTCTCTTCAAAGCGCTCCTTTGTTATTTTGAATTTATTACTGGGTTTTTTGTAGGTCAATTTTTGTTGCAATGTTTTCCATCATTGTATGTAATGAAATATAATTCCCATACTTGATATCAGTAAATTTATGATATATTTTTATCTATTCATGGTTAGGTATAAAGATATTGAAGTATCAGGATTTAAGATCCAGGTTATTTCATGTTTTTCAGTTTTATAACGTCCACAATCAACATGACGTTTGCTTATATTAGCCTTTAACTAGATGCAAACTAAACCCATCCATATTTAGCAAAGACACTGTACACAAAACACATGTCCATATAAGACAGAATCACTCATCTTATTGTTTAAAGAAGTATAAAATGATCAGGTTTCCACGTATGCAATCCAAGTATACAGTCACTTCTTTAGATTTCTCATTCCTTGGGTGTCATGTGCAGAAGTTATTGTTTCATCATGAAAGAAAGATTTTATTATGTGAATCATTGTACAGCATATTGAGCACATTACAGTTCTGTGGTTTTTTTTTTATATATATTTCTTCCAACTTTAGTTAACTCTTATGACTTCATGGAACTACCCAAATTATTGCTTTTTTTGTTGCAATAATGCAGAAAATTGGCCAGTACCCTCTTCTAGAACATATATGTTTATGTGCATACAAATATACACTTTAATTTTCCAATTTAGCTCATGTTTGATAGTACCTGATAATTTCACAGTCAAGTACTAACTTTGTCAGCCCATTATAAACCATTTCACCTGCTTAGGCTCTCTGTTATAGATATACACATCAAAATGACTTCTCCTATGTCTATTCCATGCTTATTATTTAACTTTTGGCTGCCTTATAAAATATCATTCCTCTGAAATTAGATTACCTTCATCCCTTTTGATATTCTGAAAAATCAATTTTGGCAATGTTGCCAGGTCTGTAGGTCCCAGGCAACCAAAGACTTGCTCTGATGGCTCCATTTTTGAGGTGACCAGTTTTATCTTCCCATCCCTGTGGAGTTTATCCTTCACTTTTACTATATTTATTAATAAGTTTTTATATTGTACATTTGCTTTTATTTATCATTTTTATTTGATTATTTTTCACCTCCCAGAGTCACTTTCAGTGAGATGGATGACTATATAAATTTGACAGATAGATAGATAGATAGATAGATAGATAGATAGATAGATAGATAGATAGATAGATAGACAGACAGACAGACAGACAGATCCATGAACCTCTCTGTACAAAGCCATTGTTTGGAATCAACATCAAACTAACAATATCAAAATTGTTTAAACTAAAATTTAAAATGTTTATATTGCATGAATGTTGACATTTTAATAGACTTCTTTAAATTATTAGACTCTGTATTAGTTCCCGAAAACCATTAGCCATGATTTACAAAATCAATATGACTCTCAGAATTTTTGTTCTCTCTTTAGTTGATGCATTTTTTTTTGTTTTGCATAAGAAAGTCACACAGCGCAGTTATGCAATCCATTGGAAGCTTACATTCAGAAAGAGAGAAAAGGAGCCAACCACTGTAGTTAATATAGTGTCAAATTCCTGCATCTTAGTACATAACATATTTCCTTCCCACAGGAGGTAGTTATGACAAATTAGAAGTCTGAAAATTTTCTGATGGTGTAAAAGCTCCAGCTGTCACTGGGGAGATAGTGATCAGATTTCATAGCTGCATGGTCCCACGATGCCTCTAAGAGTTCCATATGGTCATCCAAATGTTACAACTGAGCCCACTGGAAAAAAAAAATCAAATAGGAGTTTGCTTATAGGATAGAAAATTCATAGTGGATGAATTTAATAAACAAAGTGTTCTTGAATGGTTTACTGACAATCGGTATCACAGAGTCCTCCTTATAAATTAGTCTTTGAATACTGAATTAATGGAACTAGTGTCTAACTTTTCTTTTTGAACAACTTACATAATGGAATGTAGGCTTGTCAAGTTGATGTGCTATGAATAATTAAGGTGTGTATATATCAATGCAGTGATAAACAGCTATTCCTCCAGCCACAAACCCTCCCTTAAATTGTTAATACTATTACTGTGGAGGGAGACACTTTGGTTCACGTCAAAGATGTAAGCTTAAGCATTGTGCAACAACAAATGATGGATGAGTAATTTATTGATCCTTAAATGGCCTTGTCCTTGAATGTGTGTCTTATAACTAATTTGCTTAGAGACACATCTGGTTCCTGGAGATAGCATCTGTTTTAAAGAAGGTCAGTACTTTATTTTAAAAAGAAAGGCACAGAACATTCTCTTTTATTTGTTATGCTTCTCTGCACCTCTATCTTAGGAATGCAAGTTAAATCTCATTCAGTTTTGTCCACTTTTTTTAATAACACCAAATCAAAAGTTGGGCAAGCTGTTGGTCAATTTTAAAACCACAATAAAGAAGCACATTAAAGATGCACTAGCAACGAGTTAATACTTGTTAGGACTTTTTGAAATATGCCAATGATATTTAAATAGAGCCAGGGTAGGCTTTGTTTGAGGGTCAAGATTTCTATTTGTCATGGAGTTTCCCAAACAATCTTGATTTAAATTTATTCTTTTAACAGTAAAAAAGTTTGCATATAAACAGAATTGTTTTCAGGACGTTCCTATTTCTGGCTACAATTGATCATATTCTCATTCCTTTGTGTATGAGTATTAAAGCCTATTGCTAAGATAAACTTGGGGGTGTGTGTGAGAGAGAGAGTGAGAGAGATGAAATGTTTTTTCAAAGAAAACTCTTGATTCACTCAGTAGAGTTCCTTACATAGTAGAGTTTACATAGTATTTCCACCCACCTGGAAGTAAACAAACTTAATAGCAAGATACTTATAGCCTAAGTTTGTTTAGCTCTGAAGCCTCTTAATGGATTTCCTTAAGAAGTTATCAATTCTGATTTGCTGTCACTCCAATATAAATTTTAATACGTATATTTTTCCTAATATCTTTATACTTAAAAGGAGAATGAGTATTGCATTTCATCCTTAGTAAATGAATTTGAAATACAAATGATACACCAGTGGAATGATGATCATAACAATATATTTATCCATCTACAACACCTTCCAGGTGAACTTTGCACTTGGAAGAAGCTTATTTATTTTTTTATACATCTCACCTTCAAGTCTTCATCAAATGTTTAATTATTTGAGGATTAATGGATGCAGTTCACAATTAGGCTAAAGTATGATCTGATGTCATCATCTCAGTATGATGATATACATTTTGATGCCAAAGCACCTGTTGTTTTGGAAGAAAGCAGCTGATATCATTATCTACCCAGTCAGAGAGTCCTGCTACCCGCTGCTTAAAAAATTATCCTAAGGTGCACCGAAGTTGGGGTAAGAACATTAATTTCTTCACTCTCAGGATAAGCACAGAATGACTTTACCAATACAAACAAAACCCTCTTTGACAATCTCTGGTTTGGAATAATAGCATCATTTCCCTTGTACAATATTTTTCAAATATATATACATACATACATACATACATACATACATGGTATTCAGCTTTGTTTGGGTATTTTCCCACATCATTATAGTTGTGCTTTTAAAGTTGTAGCAATGTTTCGACAGAAGCCTGATGATGGCAGATGAGATTCTGCTGACATGTTGCTACAACTTTAAAAGCACAACTATAATGACGTGTGAAAATACCCAAACAAAGCTGAATACCATACATGTAAGTACCCGCGAAAACTTAAGAAAACACACACACACACACATATATACATATATATATGTACAATTTTGATATCAAAACACAATCTAGCCAATATTTTGCTCCATATTTTATAAACTACTTCTGATTATTATACTGCACATAATCTTGTACTGAGATTATTCTGGAATGCACAATTTAAAGATTCTGGTATGAATCTATCTAATATATATAGAATCTATCTAATATACATGTATCTGAATTGTTTCTAAACCCAATACAACCTAAACTATAGGTCCATACATACAAACAAAACCTTGTGTTTTGTTTGTTTTTTAAAGTATAAAGAGCTTTTGCAACGTAAAACAAATTTTATAGAGACTTCAGCTTATTTCTGTGGCAGTTTTCCTCTCATACTAAGTAAAAATTCCTCTGAAATTTCTATTTTTGCAAGACAAATCTTTCTTTCTGGAATAAGCAAAGCTGTGATACAGAACTATTTAGCAATTATTTATATCTTATTATTTTATTTATATAAAAAAGACAAGCCACAGCATATTTAGCATAGTTAAAAATAAGGAAGGTGGTAGCTGCAATATTGTAATGTTAGCTGACCTCTTTTTTACATACATTGTCATTACATTCATACATGTGCAAAGTAGTGAGACTTCAGTGGCACCACAAATACCTGTGCACATACATGTGCAAAGTAGTGAGACTTCAGTGGCACCACAAATACCATCTATTCTACTTATCCTGTAGAAACAACATGGGATTCAACCTTATGTCTAGTATATAGGTATACACTATATATGATAGAATATGAGGTAATTATCCCATGCTTTTCTATTTACTGATACAAGGTTATTTTTTTCCAGAATTCACCCAGATGTGAGCAATTACATATGGATTTTGTTTTTCTTCCATAATTCAGTAATTGAAATATAATTTCAGGCACATTAAACAACTTCGGTTAATCATATTTTTTATCCTTCACTCATGTTTGATTCTTAGATATTTACTAGAGAAGTCCCTGCAGTTTTCTTGTTATTCAGAAATGGTTTGCCATTGCTTTCTTCCACGGTGAGAGAACGTGGGTGGCCCAAGGTTACCCAGATAGTTTTTATGCATAAGGCAGGACTAGAACTCACAAACTCTTGGTTTCTAGCCTGATGCCTTAATCACTATCCAAACTGTCTCTCAAGCATATATTAAGCAAATTTAAAAGATAATTACAGAACTAGGGCAAGGGTAAGGCTCAAATCTCCAGTTAATATGAGGTTCATGCAACACTGTATTAGCTTGATTACTCCTTTTCAGCCACAGGAGTGTAACTTTTCATGTGAAAGAAATAAAAATTGTTAAATGCATAAAAAGCAATTATACTAACTATAATTAATTTATATTTTATTTTTATAAAAGTCACTTTTTATTGCTATTATTATTAAATTTATTTGCCACCTATCTTGCTACTCTTTGTGCTTGAATTCAATACAATCAAATTTAATCTTTGTTCTGATACTATCAAAGATCACGTGCATTTTGGAGTGACAATCCATGTTAACCCTTAAAAACAAAATGTTTGTCAATCCACCTGCTATACATTATATACACTGTATACACTACACTCTCAGTCTCGGGAATGTCTAGAGGGGCATGATGTTCATTAGATATGGTTGTCCAATGTGGATCAAAAGTTGGAATTTTTCTAAAATGGTATGACACATACAAAATATGGCAAACAGTTTTTGTTGCATTTGAATTCAATGAAGTTAGGATCTAGTAAATTATTTTATTATATTTTTCAGACTGTTTTCAGCCTACATCTCAGCACCTGGGCGACCTTGACAAGGTCACCCAGGTGCTGAGATGTAGGCTGAAAGTAGCACCCTACCTGATTAGTATTTAAAAGGGAGGGAATTGTGATAATATTAAAAGCAACTGTGTTTTTTTCATGGATGATGTAAAACTATTCAACACCACCAACAATGCTGCTACACTTCAAGAAGGCCTTGACTATGTGTCACAATGGTCAAACAAGTGGCAACTTCAAATCTCAACATAAATAAAATACAAGCTGGACAGACAAGACCGTGTAGACAACTCTCACTCTGTCAAGGACCTTGGAGTTCTCATCTCTGATGATCTAAGTGCTGAAGCCCATTGTAACAACATTGCCAAAAAGACCTTAAGCGTTGTTAACCTAATCCTGCAAAGCTTTTTCTCCAGTAATATTATACTACTCACTAGAGCATACAAAACGTTTGCTAGACCAATTCTTGAAAACAGCTTATTTGTCTGGAATCCGCACTGCATATCGGACATTAATACAATAAAGAGACTCCATAAATATTTCACAAGAAGAGTCCTCCACTCCTCTACTCACAACTGAATACTGTATGTCTCCAAACTTGAAATTTAAGGCTTAGAAAACATAAAATTATCCATTACCATGTCCTACCCATCAATGACTACTTCAGCTTCAACCTCAACAATACATGAGCACACAATAGATATAAATTCAGGGTTAATTACATAAAACTTGGTTGCATGAAATACGACTTCAGCAACAGAGCGGTCAATTCCTGGAATACTCTACCTGATTCTGTAGTTTCTTCCACTAACCCCAAACACTTTAACCTCAAACTGTCTACTGTTAACCTCAACCCATTCCTAAGAGGTCTGTAAGGGGCGTGCATAAGCGCACCAATGTGCCTACCATCCCTGTCTTAATGTTCCCTTTTATTTGTATCTATTTCATGTATTAATAATCATGTTTATACTTATATATATTATCAAATGCATGCTTGACGAAATAAATAAATAAAATAAAATTTCAGGATTATAAACTTGTCTGGAAAATTTAAAATAATCAAAACAGCAAGCTACTTCTATGTTATTTTCAATAAAGCTGAATCAGTGTGTTTATGGATCTACCAGGAGTAAAGTTTGAGCCAAAGGCATATTTATTTTAATAATCTTTTTAAGGATTAGATAATATATGCTATATTATGTAGTAGGTTATTATGTAGAATACTATATATGTGGTATATATGGATTTCAAGAATAATGCAGACATTCTATGAACTATTGAATCTATACTCTATTGTAACTGCTCCCTAGCAAATACCTTATGTATAGGAATGAAAAGGACTTTGTGTGCAACTACTGTATGTACTTAGCACTCCTACAACTTTAGTAAAATATAGTTGAATAAGGATTTTTTTTGTGGTTCCTAAACACATATAAAAGGCCTTCATCAAATACATATGGTATTAATTTGAGATATTAAGTTGGTCTTCCCCTTGTCAGAATGCTACTTTTTAATTTCTTCTGCCAATGAGAAGACAATAGGATTTATGTTGCCTAGAGTTGAACAGACTGTCTTCTCTGTTGAAAGATTTTCTCTTTTCTAAAGGAATATATAACCCCTCGATCATCAATGGGAATTAGGCTTGTAATATACATTTATATGAAAGACAAGTACTGAACATTAAATATTAATATAAAAATAAATGAACAAAATTCTCTACATCTTAAAAGCAATGAATAAATACTTAAAAGCACATCAAAGCAAATGAAAAACATTCTTAAGACATCAATTTTTATTTCTTAATATTTGCAATGGTTCAGTTTTATACTACACACACACACACAGAGAGAGAGAGAGAGAGAGAGAGAGAGAGAGAGAGAGAGAGTGTTAACCAGCTACAATACATTAATTATTATTTCAGTGTGACTTCCATAAAGCAAAGAGAGAAAATCAAGATATTTGCATTTGTATACCAGAAGAGTTTATCTTGAAAATCTATAAAATGTGCTTCATTTGGTTTTCTGGTTAAATTTAATAAATGATATGTTATGTTTTTAATGCTAAGAGTCAATGTACAACATCAGGATTTCATTGTATAATTTGCATGGATATGTTCTGGCGATCCCAGAATGGCTTGTGTCTTTTCACTAATGGGAAGAATGTTAGAAGATGCATGAAGATCATTAGAAATGATACATTTCCAATATATACATATTCCTGTCTTGCAAACAATTTCGCATCCAATAAATTAGATGCAATTTGGGCCTGCTGTAATTTCATCTGTTATGCATAACATTTCAATGTTCTAGTTTCTGCTGAAATATTCAGGAGAGCCTTTCTAGAAAATAGATAAATGTGAAACTGAGAAATTTAATATTTGGATATTTCCAACCTTTCCCTACCTCTTCATTTCAACATTCAAGGACACAAACTTCTTTCTCTAATCAAATTAATTTGGGACCAGGTTGAAAAAAGAAAGGGTATGAATGAGAAAATAAGTTACAATTATCTCAGAGAAAATAAAATATTTCAATAATTCCAATATTAGAAGAAGGGGTTTTTTTGGGGGGGGGTTGACAACAAGAAATATTAAGGTTGGATCTCTGCTAGAAACAAGAAGGCTGTCTCAATTTCTTTCATTTAGCCTCTGTCACAGATAATTTTATTTTCAAGTATACAACTGCTATGTTCTCTAATTATCTTCAATCATAAAAGCTCATGTTTTACTTAATCCTTTCTTCCTTTCTCTCCCCTACATGCTACACAGGCATTTTGTAAAAAATGCTTGGGGGTACCCATTCTGCCTGAGTTGTTCACATAGGTATATGCTCTCCAGTTGTTTTTCTTGCTGTGTACTATGTGGGTTCTTACTCTGCCATATAAGTGTTCTTTTTTTATTTGTTAAGTGGATGGTTACTGCTAAAACTCAGAGTATTGGTAGCTTTGCAATATACTGTGGTTTCTAGGTTTCCACCTTCCTGTCTATTGACAAGCATGTCTAAAAATGGCAATTGTTTAGCCATTTCTTCCTTCACTTTGAATTGTATGCCCAGGAAGATGGAGTTCAGTAGGTATGAAAGTCTTTCAGTGCATTTCTTTTGATGATGACAAATGTGTCATCTATGTAATGATGCCAAAATTTAGGTGTATAATTTTAAAATGCATGGTGTTCTAGTTCCCATTGGAACTACAGTGATACCATAAAAAAAAAAAACAGGCAATAGGGGAAACACTCTCTCTCTCTCTCTCTCTCTCTCTCTCTGTGTGTGTGTGTGTGTGTGTGTGTGTGTGTATTGGCATCCATATTGTTAAATATGCATGACGCTACATTTACATGAGCCTACGTTACATGCAAAGTGAGGTCTGATGTAAGACTCCACTTATTGGTTCAGACTCTGGCGGGAAGAATGAGTTCCTGTCAATGCTGAAGTGTTGGACAGTATCGGCTATAAAAAGCTGGCGCTGGCTGCATTTCTTGGCTTTTTGAATCCAGTTGTAAATAAAGATTTTCTTGCATTCCCGAGTCCTGCTCCTTCCTCATCTGCACCCACTTTATACTGGTGATGAAGGTGGGATTCTGAGGAAGACAAAGGACCTCGTGGGCATTTTCCAGCTAATTCGTGAACGCGACTGTTCAGACTGACAGCAAACCAACATGGCCCATTGACCCCTATCAATTCCATTTGTGCCATTCAAAGAGAAATGGTCCTCGGAGATAGGAAGATTTAACCTGAATCTGATAGTGCAGGCAGAACCTGACACAAAGAAGAAGGCTTACTTCTTGACCTATTGCGATTTGGAACTCTATGAATTAACTGAAGCCCTCATTGCAGATAACTTAGAGAATGTCTCCTGGGATGAACTGCAATGAGCATTGAAAGCACATTTTGACCCTACCCCATTGTACCTGGCAAACCGGAATGACTTCTATCTCCAGAGCCAAAAAGAGAGAGAGAGCATAAGTGATTTTGTAGCCACACTGAGGAAACTTTCAAAGAACTGCAAATTCTCAAATGTTGAAGAAATGATCCAGGATCATTAAGGATTTGACCCTGCAGAAGAGACTGTTCACAAGAGAAGACGTCTCGTTTAAGGAAGCCCTGGAAGAAGCAAAAGCCATGGAAGCTTCCGACTCTTCTGCAGCCCGAGTCAAGAGCAGCAGCAAGGTCCACACTACCCAGACTATGAGGGGAACACCTTGTAACACATCCAGCTCCAAAAGCAGCAACAGTGAGAAGGAAGATGTCCACCAGGTAGAAACCAACAAACCCAAAACCGCTAAGGGAATCAAGCTTTGCAGAAGCTGCAGAGGGAATCATTCTCGGTCCGCCTCCTGTTTTAAGGAGGTGGCCTGTAGATGTTGCAAGCAGAAGGGCCAAATCATGGAAGCCAGCCAACCAGCGGACAAACCGAGCTGCAGAACATACTCCCCAACCAGAGAATACAAGGGTTGGAAGACTTTTGGCACAAAATTCAAAAAACAAGATGGCGACTAGGAAGAAGAAACCCACCATACAATTGGAGGTTACACTCACGCCCGCATGGGGCACACAAACACCATTGAATCCAATAAGTTTCTCACCAAGGTGAGGATTGATGGAACCCTATGGTCTATGGAAGTGGACTCAGGGTCTTATATATCAATGCTATCCTGGATGGCCCTCCAGAAAATCAACCCCAACATCCGCTGAAGTGACTCCAGCCACAATGAATAATATTTAACCAAGGCTCCAAGGCTCCATGGAATACAGAAATTTTCAGGGACCCCTACCACTGACCATTGTACCTGGGTCCCAGAAAAAATAACCAAAAGTACTGGACCCAGATCATACAGACTGGAGGTAGAAGGAGGAAGAACATGGAATAGGCACATAGACCAAGTGCGGGGCTGCATAATTCAGCCCCCAGTTGAAGACAAGCAACACAACACACCTCCAGCATATTATATACTCTCTCCTTATTTATTACACCTATATGCAGAATACATATTGAGGGAAGCTATATTGGAAAAATGTGGACATGGTCTTAAAACTGGAGGAGGAAACACCAGGAACCTGTGTAATGTTGATGATACTAACCTGATAAGCTGAAAATGCAAATGATCTGCAGTCTCCAATAATAAAAGTCCAGTAGTTTGTCTTATTATATAATACATAAGCATCTTCCCATTTGTAATAAATTAATATACATGAGTTATAATTTATAGAAATATAAATTAGTATGTATATGCTTGTATATATGCACACAAACAAACACACCATGTAGAGAAAGGGTGTCAAAATCATGGTCCATGGGCCGGATGTGTCACATGCTGGCCCCGTCCCATCTGGTTTAGTGAAGGAGAAAAAAGTCCCGATAGGTCATGTGACGATGCCATGACAACGCGAGTTTGACACCCCTGATGTAGAGCAACCATTTTAGAACTGACAATCATAATATTAAATAGTACATAAAATGCTTTTTTTAGGATTGGCTATCCATAAATAAAAAAACAATATCTGTATATTAGTACTTAGTTGAGTAGCACTGACTTTTAATTAGTTATTCAGATGCTGTGGTTTATCTTAGCTTACAAAGATCAAAATTGTTCAAACAATGGCTTTCCTTGTGGCATACTATATAATTGAAATGTTTGAATGGGACAACACATTGGAGCCGGGGGGGAAGGGAGGAAATCAGGTGTTGTTGTAAATGCAGGTTAGACTGAGCCTAGTCCAATCACTTTGTAAATCCATTTATAGAATAGAATACAGATGGAAGGAACCTTGGAGGTCTTCTACTCCAGCCCTCTGCTCAAGCAGGAGAACCTATACCATTTCAGATAAATGATTGTCCAGTTTCTTCTTAAAAATCTCCAGTGATGTAGTGCCCATGATTTCTGAAGGCAAGTTGTTCCACTGGTTAATTGTCTTCACTGTTAGGAAGTTTCCCCTTAATTCCAGATTGCTTCTCTCTTTGATTAGTTTCCAAACATTATTCCTTGTCCTGTCCTCTTGTGCTTTGAAGAATAATTTGACGCCCTCTTCTTTGTGGCAGCACCTCAAATACTGGAATACTGCTATTATGTCACCCCTAATTGTTCTTTTGTCTAGGCTAGCCAGATCCCAAACCTCCAGCCATTCTTCATATGTTTTAGTCTCCAGACCATTGATCATCTTAGTTGCTCTTCTCTCAACAAAGTCTCCAAAGTCTAAACATCTTTTTTGTAGTATGTTGATCAGAATTTGTTGTATTCCAGGTATGGTCTTACTAGGGTTTTATAAAATGGTACTAATACTTCATGTGATCTTGATTCTATGTCTCTGTTCATACAGCTCAGAATCATATCAGCTTTTGGCCTGATGCTATACACTGCTGGCTCATATTCAAGTGATCATCCACTAGGACTCCAAGATCCCTCTCACAGTTACTGTATTTGAGTGAGGTCTCACCTAATCTGTTCTTATACCTTTGGTTTTTCCTGGCTAAATATAAAACTTTGCTCCACATTAAAATTCATTTTGTTGGATAGGACCCATTGTTCAAGTCAGTCACGATCTTTTTAGATCCTGAACTTTTCTCCTGAGGTGTGGTCTTTCCTGCCAGTTTAGTGTCATCTGCAAATTTGATGAGTTCCCATTCTATTCTCTCATCTAAGTTATTTATGAAGATATTGAAGAGTACTGGGCCTAAGATGGAGTCTTGTGGTACTCCACTGCTTACTTCTGTCCAATCCAGTGCAATATGGACTGAAAACTACTTTAAGAAACAATAGGAGCAATATGTGAATCGAGCAGCATAGACTGTAGTGTGGAATTGTTCTGTTTTAAAGGTTTTAAGATTTTTCATCATTAAAACCAGTGAGTAGCAGCAATGGAATTATGCAGATTGCATTAGCTGTATTTTACTTTTCTATACTTTTAATTTCGGCATGAAAACATCACACCTCCATTGTTAAAGCTATACATTCTTAATAATACTCCCAGTTCACCCATTTGCTAACCGAAACTTTTTCTAGAATTTGTTGGAGAAATTTCTTTTGTTGAAAACTACTAAACACAATTTTATCTGTCCATCTTGAGGACTAATTTGGGAGATGTTATAACTTGGCCTGCAGAGCTGGGAACATTTACATTAAACAGCAATCTAGCTGTGAAAATGCAGTATTTATATAAGGAGGTAAAATTCACCTGTGTATGAATTTTTAAAGAGACCTGACCTTGGAACATGGTAAGTAGCTTTACATCACATTAGACTATTTGTCCATCTAGTCTAGTATTGACTAACCTGACTTGCTTTGGTTCTCCAGAGTCTCAGGATGAGCTGTTTTCCACCTCTTGTTATATGTTTCTTTTAATAAGGGATATCATGGTAGTATTCTACCATGAAAAAAGTTTTGAAAAAAATGCATATTCTGACAGTGCACTCTGTAGTTGAAAACAAACCGACTTCCAGGGAAGATGGTTCCACTAAAGAGTGTGATAGAATGAAGACATTGTAAATAAACTGGCTGTTTATCATCCCTCTCTGGACAAGGAAATTATCCAAATACCATTTCTTCTCATGAAGAGACTAAAAGAAAATAGTTTTTAGCAAGTTTAGAGCTTATTTAGAGATGAGAAAATAGTTCAGTGCCTTTATGGACACTGGGTAAATGCTTATTAAATGTTAAGGACCTTTGAATGGACAGGTTTTATAGCAGCAGCACCACTTCAGTTGTTGGTGAAAGAATTTTTAAATAAAAGTTTAAGGAATTTTTTCTGGAATAAACAGCAAAAGGAAACCAAAACTTTAATTTTAGAAAGTTCAAACAGACTAAGATTCCATATAATTTTGCAATAAAGTTTTGAAATTGATTATAAAAATGCTTTCCATGCAAAAATAGTGAATTCTTCCAAAAAACCAAAAACAAAACCCTGGTAGGATGAAACTTTGAAGATTGGACACTACAGAATGTAAAAGAAAATAATTAAAATTAAAAGTCAAGAACACTTCAATTTGACTTTCTAATACAGAATGGAACAAAATATATTAACATTGCATACATTGAAGGTTATTTTTGAACAATAGACCTAGAAGTTAGTTTTAAGAGTGTCTCTCTATATATAAATAATGGGTTAAAATGTTATTCAATTCAAGCAATTATCATGGTCACAGGTCAAAATTCAAAATTAAAATATTGAAATAAAATAGAACCGAAGAAACTATAATAATATATTACTGTTAGTGGTGATATCATTAACGGGTAGCCAAAGTCCACTTAATTTTACAGATGTTATGAAAGAGGAGCAAGTTTTTCTAGAGAACACTGAGACTGATCTTAAAGTGGATTTAAGAATAAAAGCAACAAGAATGCTAAAGATTACCCTGGACCTCCAAAAGAACCCAGCCACTTTTCTAATAATTAAAAGGAATATACAAATACGAAATCAATAGAGTGACCTGGATAACTTTCCTATTGCAAAAATTACAAAAGAGATTTGTTAAAACTTTGAAGAATTTTGTGATAAAAGACAAAGAAAGGATGAAGAGAAACCAAGATTTAGGATAATATTTGAAGGGACGAAAAAAAAATCAAGATTGCTAAAAGGATGGAATATAAAGTCAGTTTATAAGATCAAAGTTAAAATAAGACATACTGTTATATCTTGAAGGGCTTTAGATTAAAGGATGTTGTAAGGATTTATTTATACAGTAGATAAGAAATTGAATATGGGAAGAGATCATTTTGCTTTAAGACGAGATCATAAGGAATAAAAATTGTTGAATATTGATAAAGGAGGAAATAATTTATATATTGTCTTTTTTTTTACTATATCACTGTTTTTTCTTTCATTTCTCTTTTTTATTTTCTACACCAAAGGTTTATTTTTAGTTTGTATTAGTTGATTTAAAAAAAAATAAAGTTACTATTAAGAAAAGAAAACATGCAAGGCCAGATGACATTAAAATTTAATAATACCACATTTGACTTGCCTAGTATTTTGGTATACAAGTATCCTAAAAATGGTTGGTTTAATATAAAATCTGAAAATTCACTGCTAAAATATGAGCCAGTCTAATATCCAAACTTCCTTTTAAAATCTTTGGGTTCAACCTATGTTGAAAATTATATAATAGGATTTCTTCCCCAAAGATCAGTGCAATTAATATTCTTGAAAATATGTTGCAGTAAAACTAAATATATTAATGATAGAGTAAATGTTTTGTTAAGAGTACAAGAATAATCTTATGTGATCAAACAGACTTATATAGTCCATTAACCTCATTCCTGTAATATCCAACTAGATAACCATGGAAAGTCCATGACTTGCAAATATGTCATTTATACAAGTTGTATATTACTGTTAGTGGTGATAGCATTAACGGGTAGCCAAAGTCCACTTAATTTTACAGATGTTATGAAAGAGGAGCAAGTTTTTCTAGAGAACACTGAGACTGATCTTAAAGTGGATTTAAGAATAAAAGCAACAAGAATGCTAAAGATTACCCTGGACCTCCAAAAGAACCCAGCCACTTTTCTAATAATTAAAAGGAATATACAAATACGAAATCAATAGAGTGACCTGGATAACTTTCCTATTGCAAAAATTACAAAAGAGATTTGTTAAAACTTTGAAGAATTTTGTGATAAAAGACAAAGAAAGGATGAAGAGAAACCAAGATTTAGGATAATATTTGAAGGGACGAAAAAAAAATCAAGATTGCTAAAAGGATGGAATATAAAGTCAGTTTATAAGATCAAAGTTAAAATAAGACATACTGTTATATCTTGAAGGGCTTTAGATTAAAGGATGTTGTAAGGATTTATTTATACAGTAGATAAGAAATTGAATATGGGAAGAGATCATTTTGCTTTAAGACGAGATCATAAGGAATAAAAATTGTTGAATATTGATAAAGGAGGAAATAATTTATATATTGTCTTTTTTTTTTACTATATCACTGTTTTTTCTTTCATTTCTCTTTTTTATTTTCTACACCAAAGGTTTATTTTTAGTTTGTATTAGTTGATTTAAAAAAAAATAAAGTTACTATTAAGAAAAGAAAACATGCAAGGCCAGATGACATTAAAATTTAATAATACCACATTTGACTTGCCTAGTATTTTGGTATACAAGTATCCTAAAAATGGTTGGTTTAATATAAAATCTGAAAATTCACTGCTAAAATATGAGCCAGTCTAATATCCAAACTTCCTTTTAAAATCTTTGGGTTCAACCTATGTTGAAAATTATATAATAGGATTTCTTCCCCAAAGATCAGTGCAATTAATATTCTTGAAAATATGTTGCAGTAAAACTAAATATATTAATGATAGAGTAAATGTTTTGTTAAGAGTACAAGAATAATCTTATGTGATCAAACAGACTTATGTAGTCCATTAACCTCATTCCTGTAATATCCAACTAGATAACCATGGAAAGTCCATGACTTGCAAATATGTCATTTATACAAGTTGTGAAGAATAAAAAAGAATAAATACAGTTTCTCTAATTATGTAGTCTATTCTGTTTAGGAGATCAATTCCAATTATAGTCATATATGGATTATATGGATTACATCTAATATGGCTTAGGACATGAACTTCAATTCAGAAAAATATCAGGAGAGATCTTCAAAGAGTCAATTGAACAAACACAGTGTTGTTAGAATTTACATATGAACTCATCCATGGGATCATATTAAACCACTCAGGCCTGATATACATACAAGTTATATATCTGCATAAAGTGCATCATAAATAGTTACTGATTCTTTTAAAACCCTGTTTTAAAATTCAAATTTATTCCTCTTAAGGGCTGCTTCTTTCTATTAACCTTCTGTCAAAACCCAAAGAATAGGAGAGGACTTTCTCTGATTCTATTTAAAGAAATATATACAGAGCAATCTGTATATATTTCTCTATATAGAAACAGAGAAGGTCCTGTATACAGTATATTGAAATCTTCTGATAATCATACTTCTGCACCAGAAAGAGAGACGTGCCTAAATGAATGAATGAATGAATGACACATTTTAATATAGCAGACTACATTTAGAGAGAAAGTATGGAACGACTGTCTCTTCCCAATAAAGAGACAATGACTGTTCAGTGTTGTCAGCATGGAACACATGGCAGAAGGCAGATAAGTGAGTTTTTCATTCCATTTTCTCTTTGCCAAGAGATGATCTACACTATTCAGTTTCCAGCACTAGCTGTTTAGGAGCCACAAGTGCAGCAAATGTGACATTTTCTCTTGTACAGACAACTTTTGTGAAAGGAAAAGGGAACATCGATAATAGATATCATCAGCCACAACAAGTGTAATGAGACAAAGAAATCAGATTAGGTCTTGTGGGGGGAGGGAATGTGTGAATGAGCATTCAGCAACAGGTGGGCAGGCTGAAACTAAGAGCATCTTTTTTTCTATATAGAACATGTACCATGGATGCAATCCTCATGCTCCCATATGCAGTGAAATAAAGATGTTTGCACTGACTTTTGTTGAGTTACAACTGAACCCATTGTCTGTCTAGATACTCTGAAAAGAAATTGGACAAAGCAATTGAAAGCACTCTAGGGTATAATTTCACATTAATGAGGAGACTAGAAAAGATTGCCCTCCCAGTCATTTTTATCTCTAATTTCTTTTATTGTATGGACAAAGCATGCTTTTTGTCGGAAATGGGAATATAGTAATAGAATTTGTTCTGCATTTCAAAGACTAATGTGCCTTTTTTCCCTTTTTAAAATAACATGTTCCAACTCAACATATTAATGGCCAGCTTTCAAATTTCTTATTTATAATGGAAAGGTTTTAAAAGGCGATAATGCAAAATAATTGTTAGGCTTTGGGCTTAAACATATATTGTAGAGCATGAATTCCTCACAATCAAAGATGAATTAAAAAGAGAGAAAGAGAGAACGCCTGGAGAAAAAGAAGCTTAACCATCTGAAAAAAAAAAAAACCTGAGGCACATGTGTAGCCCATCACTGCCAAATAACTATGTAGCTTACAAAATATGCCAGCTGCTGCTCCTGGAAGAATTTCATCTATAATATTTTGAACCGTGTGACAACCTATCAGAGATCATGTTGAGCCCTAAGGTGTACAGCACTGGTGCAATGGACAACACATAAGAAAAGAGACAGAATTGGTTAATTTTTTTAGAGCAATATTGGGAAGACTGATATTTTCACTTGAATCTGAAAACTGCATTTATTTCACCTGCAGCCAATGTGCACAGATGAAGCTAATAGGGTATTTCTCTATCTTCCACAAACATAATTATCCAAATGCTTCTTTTGCAGTTGGTTCTTGGGAGCTGCTCATGCTTGCACCTTAATATATATTTGAGAATTAAAGTTTAATAGAAGCCCTTGGGTAAATGTTAAGTTTGCCCTCTTAATGTGAAAAAAATGTATGTGCCTAAATAAATCTGAGATGAGGACCTAACCTCCCCTTCCCAGGAATTTTCTCATGACAATATTCAGCTCAAAACTGTTTCATACTTCTCCAAAAATCAGAAATGGCAAAATCAAAGAAAGAAAACATAATTAGAACTCTGATTAGTTGCACATTCTCGTGGTGAAGTATCAGAAACAGAGAAGCAATTAGCCCTTGACAGAAAACTATCAGCTTCTTGAAGAGCTCCCTGTCCCAGTCTAGTCAGCCTTAAAGAGAGAGGGGGAAAGGAAGAAGGGAAGGAGGGGAGCTTATGCAAAAGTTACATTATTTCTTTACAAGTTGTGGAAAACAAATTCCAGAGGTTGCCTATTCCCTAATCATCTATTATCTATTTTGTTTAATTGATTTTGTTCATTCAATAGCCTGAATTGGTAATACTATCTAGTGTTCTATATTAGCAGCCCAGGTTTTCCAAATTTGAATAAATCCTAATGGACAATTTAGAAATGAAAAAAATATATGAAGAAATGACCTTGAAATCTACCTGAATAATCAGTGAAATAGTTACTATATTGAAGAAGAATGGCATCAGCTGTGTGGGAATAAAATCCTTTTAAGTGAATCCAAATGAACACAATGTATATTACATTTTGGGGGGACATCCTTTGACGGTAAGTTAGCCCCTCTAGCCATTGCCCCAGGTGGGATCACTATAAGGGTAAGAGTACTCTTGAAATCCTCCTCCATTAGTATACCCTCTGGATCTAGGATAGAAGTTATGGGAAACTTTACTTTTAGAAAATAAAAATCAGTTAAGAAATAGGTTGAACAAAAGAGAATCTGGATTCTTTATGGGTTGCTTTTTACAGATATCTTGGCTACGTGATATATCTCCACAATTAATCATAATGGCACAAGGTGCTTGCTATTTGCTAGTTCCATGTAGCAGCTGATGTCTTGGAGAGGCGGGAGGGGCATTGTAATTCATTCAACCTAAAAGCTATATCAAATAATGCACTTGCTATGTAATACAGATGCAAGGTTATAATATGGCCAGTTTGGAAAGAGAAAAATAATACATTAGGCACATGAGATATCTTTATGTATAAGTTTGAGAATCATTAAATAGCTGTCATTCTTTCTTCCTTCTCAGCATCAATTACTCCACTCTGGTTTTACTTACTCTACTCTGGATAATGAGTCCCTGGAGCATGTTTCATTGCGGGAGAATGAACACATTCTTCACTTGCGGTCAGTGGGATGTGGTTAATTTGAAATCACTTAAACTATTATATCTGTCAAGCATGGTTATTTTATTTTCAATTCACATCAGTGTTTTAGTATGCATGTCGGTTACTGGGTCAAACTGCCAGATTAATTTCCAAGTGTTTGATGGGGATGCTCTTTATCACTGTCTTTAAACTCCTACTGAAACATAATCTAAACTGATTACCAATATATTTGCAAAGATATCTGCTTTGGGACTGTTATATTTATAATAAAGTTCTCTGAACACAATAAAGTCCAATTTTCATATGCATATGTACATTCATGTAAGAGATTTACTTAAATGCCTTGTTTGGGGAAAGTATATAAAGAAATGCAGAAACCTGAAAGAACAATATGATGTATGACCAGGGCAGCTCAGAATGCTATATAATACAGTGCAAAGCCAGCCTGACTTCGCATTTCAGCTATGTTTCATATACATCAAAATTGCTTTTGAATTAGCCCAACATGAGGCTTTCTGTGACCAATTTTGTACCTTACAGTAAATATATTTCCAGATGGCAATTAGGGGATCCGCATAGTCCTTGTTTTCAGCTTCTTTCTCTAAAAACCTAGAGCAAACTAATCACCTACCCACCATCTGATTGCTACCTTGTTGCATGATTAGTGAATTCACCCAGCATGAAATTGGTCTCTGATAATCCAAAGCGGTAAAAAGACACATCATCATAAAATCAACCTTCAATAATCACAGAACTGCTGTTTCTAGAAGTATCTCGTTCTTGAGGGGAGAAAGGAACTGCTTTGCAGCTTTTGTTCCATTATGGTTACAGTCGTAAAGTGAATTACTTTCAAAGAGTTTGTGACACATCCAACATTTCAATTATCAGCATCTATGTATCCATCTAGTATAAAAAATAACATTGCTGTAATTTATTGACAGTATTGATCATCTACAATATATTCTATCTCAGTTTAGCAACTATTCCATGAACACAAGTTCCCATATATTCTCTTTTAGATACTACCTTGATCCATATTTGAAAGCTTGTTTTGATGCATGGATTAACTTCATTGGATTGATTCAATTCGAAACTTGCTTTAGCTGTGAACTGATGAGCAAATTAGCTTTGCATATTATTCACATTCAGGAACCATGCTTCTACTTTCATCCATTCATTATAATACTAATAGGATGTATACTATTGGTTTCATCACTGAATGAATAAATCGATGGATTGTTCATCCTGTCAGCAGCTGATCATACACTGAAGTGTGTGTGTTTTTGGAGTGCTCAACTACACAACTACCCTGTTGAAACTGTTTGTGAAAGGGCTTGTCTTGTCATGGAACTTGAGTATTTCTTCTAACTGCCCATGTCTAGCCATAAGTAACTGGATTGTTTTTATTTTTTGATACACATGGTTATATACTAGAACTTCAGGATCACCCTGCTTGTTCCCATACTTTGAGCATTAGTGTATAGGCATTTGAACCCTTTATGGCTAACCTTGAACTTGCTTCCTACTTTTTCTGTTTTGTACCTGAGTTCCCTTTCTATTTCATCATTCCTTTTCTTGTTGTTTGGTTATCATGGGGTTTGTTTTCTAAAGATTTTTCTTTCTCCCCTTTCAGTTTTAGTTTAAAGCTATTTAGATAAGCTGAGCCAATTGTTTTTCAAACACGATATATCTGGTTCCTGTGAAGTACAGCCTATCGCATGCCCGAAGCTCTTCCTATAGCTAAAGTAAAGTTTTATTTATTTATTTTTTATATATTTATTTGATTTGTCAATTGCTTACAAGATAATAGGTATAAGTATAAACATGAGTAAGGAAATAGGTACAAATAAATGGGGACAATAGGACAGGGGCAGTAGGCATGATGGTGCACTTATGCATGCCCCTTAAAAGACCTCTTAGGAATGGAGTGAGGTCAATAGTGGATGGTTTGAGGTTAAAGGAGTGGGGGTTAGAGGATGTAACAACAGAGTCAGATAGTGCATTCCAGGCATTGACCACTCTGTTGCTGAAGTCGTACTTTCTGAAATCGAGTTTGAAGCAGTTTACATTGAGTTTGTATCTGTTGTGTGCTTTGTATTGTTGTGGTTGAAGCTGAAGTAGTCATTGAGAACATTGTAGCAGATAATTTTATGTGCTACATTTAAGTCTAACCATAGGCGGCGTAGTTCAAGGTTGTCCAAGCCCCAAATCTCAAGCCTGGTGATATAAGGTATTCTGTTGCGAGCAGGGGAGTGTAGTACTCTTCTTGTGAAATACTTCTGGACTTGCTTGATTGTATTCATGCCCGATATGCAGTGTACATTCCAGACTGATGAGCTGTATTCAAGTATTGGTCTTGCAAAAGTTTTGCATGCTCTAGTTAGCAATTTGATATTTCTGGAGAAGAAGCTTCATAAGATTAGATTTACAACTCTTAATGCCTTTTCGGCAATGCTGTTACGGTGAGCTCTGGCACTTAGGTCATTTGATATGAGAACTCCAAGGTCCTTGACAAAGTGAGGATCATCAACGAGGTCATTTCCATCTAGTTTGTATTTGGTGTACTGATTTTTTTTTACCAATGTGTAGGACAGAGCATTTGTCGGTCGAGATTTGGAGTTGCCAATTGTTTGACCATTCTGACACACAATCAAGGTCACTTTGAAGGATAGTAGCATTGTAGGTGGTATTGAATAGTTTTACATCATCCGCAAAGAGGATGCAGTTGCTTATAAGGTGATCGTAAAGGTCATTTATATAGAGTATAAAGAGTGTGGGTCCTAGAATGCTGCCTTGGGGGACACTGCTGTTAACTGGAGCACATAGCGCTCCCTATTTTTATTATTTGTTGCCTGTTTGACAGGAACACAGTAATCCACTTATGAAAGAATCCAGAAATGCCTTAAGAGTTTAATTTTAACAGTAGTTTGTCATGGACCACTGAATCAAAGGATTTGCAGAAGTTTATGTAAATTGCGTCTATAGCTTTACCCTGGTCAAGTAGAGTAGTCCATATGTTTTTGCAGTGTAGGAGTTGAAGATTGCAGGACAATTTTTTCCTGAAACCAAATTGCTTTTTTTGAGAGTAAGTTGTTTGTCTCTAAGTGGAGAGTGATAAATTGGTTAATGATTGAGTCCATGACTTTGGATATGACACAACACAGTGAGATTGGTCTGTAGTTTTCAACCAGGCTGGGGCACCTTTTTTGAAGATAGGGATGACCATAGCTAAGGACCATAGGTTTGGTAAGGAGCTGGTTTTGAATGATATCTCATATACAATGCTTAGGAGTTCTGCTATGGCAGAGGAGAGCTTTTTTAAGAGGTATGCACATAATCCATCAGGGCCAATAGATAGGGATGGTTTTAGGTTATGTTCTCTATGGTATCATTCTATCAGACAGGGGTTTATTTCTAGAATCTTCTGTTCCCTCATTGGATGTTGACCTTCCACTGGAAGTACATATGAGAACCTCACCTATACTACTAATCTTTGGTTTTCATGTCGAGCTGCTTTGGACAGGGAGATGGACTGAAAAATCACCAGGGTTCTTTCCAGTTCTGTGATTTATAGGTATGAGACATGAGACATTTATGGCAGAAAATGTGACATTCTATTTCAGAGTTACTAACCTCTGCATTGTAAAGGCAGCAAATATGTTCATTATAATAATTACAGAGACAATTATTATTATTATTTGTAGTCTATCAAAGTTTATGACCCATTAAAATTGCTAAAATGCTGCAATTCTTTAAAGGGTTGTTTTGCAGAAAAGGCTAACTCTGTCACTTGTCTGGAAGTTATAGTATTTATTTTTAAAAATTCTAAATTTGGCTACAGAGGATTCAACTAAAATATTAATAACTTCCCAACAAATAAATCCACTAAAGTGAAGAACAGTTTTGTTTTATTTGTCAGAATAATTTTAAGTAGCTAATTACTCCATGAAATAATAATTTAAAGTAATTATATTGGCATGTACCACCAATAATAATTTTCCTCCTTTCAAATTATCAGCAAAGAAAAACAAAGATTTTCCCCCATGTATACATAGGTTGGCAGGAACACAATGTTTTTAGTTACTCAGGCATTTCTTCAGAGAATCTTTTAGATGACAATCCATGAGACACAGAAGCACTGATACCAGAAAATTTTTTCGCTTACTCTGTAAAGACACTTTTTTGCAGGGAGGGTCATGCCCAGAAGAATTAATCCAACCAAATATTTCTAGTATTATCTAATCTGATAAGGTAAACTAGGGTTATTATCTCTCTATTAAAGTGAGGTGAAGGAGGGTACAATTGGGAGAGAAATTTAGACATTGCTTCTAGCTGGTTAGTGAGTTTAGAACCAAAGAGCTTTAATTTATTATGTTATGAGGTGGCCAAAGAGAATATCAAATATTTTCTTTTTCAACCCTCTCTCCAATAGTTTACTATGTCCATGGTTTATCATATATCTCACTTATGAGGCAACAGCTCCTTTGGTGATTTTTCATTCACAGTGTCATGTCTTTACTAAGATAGAAACTTGCTCTTGAGAAA
The DNA here is from genome assembly GCF_049901715.1 of Pseudonaja textilis. Taxonomy (NCBI): domain Eukaryota; kingdom Metazoa; phylum Chordata; class Lepidosauria; order Squamata; family Elapidae; genus Pseudonaja; species Pseudonaja textilis. The sequence continues at coordinate 66,180,271 of NC_141993.1, forward strand.
TTGTTAGTTTTCATTCCCTGGAGAAATTTAGAAGAATGATGTACCAGTTTGGCAAAGAATTTAGAAAGGGCGGTTGAATTCAGTTTGTGATGACCTGTAGTCTCTCAAAATAACCCCAAACCCCAAACATACATTAAAGTCCGGTAAGGCCTTCAACTTAACTTCACTGTTTTATTAGGCACAGTTTAAAGTCACAAAAGTAAATAATGAGGCAAATGCAAAACCAAAACAAACCACATTAATTAGAGTTCTGAAACAAGCCAAGATAACTCATCATAAACTCCAGGAAAATAACCGAGAAAAGTCCATGGGAAGAACGCCAGCAAAGAGAAACTTCTTTCAAGGTGAACACTAAATTGACTTCTGCAAATTCTAACTGCGCAGTTGCAAACTTAAATACATAGCTCCCACCTGCAAGCCATGAGGAGGATCATGGTAATATCCTCTTGAGTAGAACTCACTTTTCCCTGATCCTCTGCTCCCTGCGTGATCTAAGATGGATAGGGGATGGGGCTGGATCCTCCTTTGACTGCTCAACCGGCCTCTGCCCTTCCCCAGCCTCCTCCACCACCTCTGGAGCCACATTCCCACTCCCTGTTGGCTGTTCCTCCTCTTCCTCAGAGTCAGTCTCCACCAGGGACATGACACAGTTATAGTTTCCAACATATCACATATATCTTTCAGAAAGGACACACAAGATAGGAAAAGTTGCCTTAATCAGTAATACTGTAGATTTTAAAGTAGGACTCAGAATTTGTGGTGTTCTGGAAGTTGCTGAGGTTTTCATTCTAGTTTTGCACACTGGTAGGACTTATGGTGACAATGCTGGGAGTTGTAATTGTGCAGCAGCATCTTTCAAAGCGAACTGACTTCATTTAAAATCACCATTATTTTGGCAAAATAAACAGAAACATAGGTAATTTCCTAACAGCAGCCTCGCAGGAGACTTCCAATATTAGATAAATTGCTATGAGTTTCTGACTAAAAATGCAAAAAAAAAAAAAAAGTTAACACATTTAGGCTCAGTGTGACATCATCACACAATAGAAGGTTTTTCCTGGGGCTAATGGCAGCTTAATTGCTATTTTTGCAGGGGGCATAAGTGGAGTAGGAGTTTTTTCCTCTCTCTACAGGTCATGGTCAATCTCAATTGTCCTCTCCCAGATGTTTTTAGAGAGGGGAAAAATAAATAAAACATTAGAGGTTTTATATATTTATACAATTAACATTAAATGCAGTTTGATCTACAGAGCTGAGAAATTAAAGATAACAAAATATTTTTTCCTATTTTTGCAGCTTTACTTGCAACTTCATTTGTTCTCTTTACTACTTTGGGCACAACTGCACTTCTTAATACAAAAATATATTATTCATAATTATATTCTGGTGATGTAGAAATAAAATAGAGCTTCCTCTGAATAAATAGATCTTATTCAGAGCCAGAGACACCAAACAGCTCAAATTTAAAGATGCTGAAATATTGGCTTAGCTACTAATTGCAGGGTGCTCCTATGACGAATTAAAGGAAACTCCAACAGTCCTTTTATTATAACAGGAATGTACATATTGCATTAATAAATTATGTTGCTGCATTATGCAGCTGCTGAATCGTCAGATTAGGATAGTATGTTATGCTGCAAACCCATTAACTTTAAATCCGCTTTGGTTACAGAGGGAATGTATGATCCTAACTTCCACTGCCTTTACATTTCACTTTCCATAAGCCTGAGAATAATCAGATATAAGTCTGCTTTATCGGAATAACATGTTTAGACAACTAATCAAATTTACAGGATAGTTTTATTTCTGCATATCGCTAAGAACATTTCATTTTGAAGAAGCTATTACAAACAAAAATAATGTGTAAATTATTAGACACAAAAACACAATTATTGTGAATTTTGGATGAGATAATTTTGAATGTGTAGTATCAATTTTAAAACATTTCTTCAATGAAACCAATGTTCGTAGGTAAGTCATATTTAAGCAGAAATAACTTTTAAAAAATGAAAGCACTCCAGTAATATTTTCAGTTTCCTAAAGACCACCAATATTAATATTCTGTACTCATCATTATGGCTCTCACTAGCTGTTATGTTTTTTTTTTATTATAGATAAATTATTATGGTTTATCATGCAATCAACCAGTTATTAACTCCTTCCCAAGGACCTGGGATAGATGTTCTTGTTTAATCATGTTAAAGGTATCATCTCAGGATGTAACCTATTCCAAGTAATGTTGACTTTTGAAATTAACTGGCGATTAACTAAATAAGTGATTTTTGTCAATGGTGATGCTGTTACACATGTGTGTAAAGCTCCATTTGTGTGAGTGATGGATGTGCACATGAAAGTGCCCACTGCTTGTGAAAATGGAGCTGTGCATGCATACTTGCTTGATGCTTGCATGGCCCAGTTCCAAGAGGAATGTGGCCCAGTATCAGGTCATGGCAAACTATAAGAACATTCATTTTGTTTTACTTTTTCCTTTATGGTCTATACTATCCTTACTTATGTACTTTCATTAGAAGCAACAATGTCATTTCATCTTGAAAACATTATGCTTAACCAAACATAACACATGCCTACATCTATATCCATCATTTTATTTCCATGCAATAATAAACTAAAAGAAATTGTAGACATCATATAAAAGAAGGAAATATAGTTTATTTTATACTATCACTAATTGTTCTAGCTTTCTATGTCTTTCTAGCTTTGCAGTCCATCCTTAATTGCACCATGTTGATATATAACTTCATAAATAGTGTTTTGTTCCTTAAGCTAGTATTAAGTGCTAAATTATCAATTTCAAATAGTAATGGTTTAGACTAGAAAGACAAACAAACAAACCCACCAGAAACTCAAGAAATCCAGTAGTTCTGCCTGCCCTATCCCCACTCTCAGCTAGGGAACTGGTATCTAAAGGTTTTAAAAGCCCATTATTCAGTTTGTCTGTGATGCAAAGTTCAAGCTACTTCAATATTTATTTCGCACTTATTGTTAGTTGATTAGATTCTTGTATATAGCAAGACTATAAAATAAATCATCTGTACTACAACTTAATATTTCATCTTGATTCTTTGTGCCTAAAGATCTCTGAATGACAGCTAGGTATTAAAATAGACTAATTTTACCTTCAGTAAGAATTTTTTTAAGTTCCTAACTTCCAGCCATAAAAATTGTATCATTTAGTAATTTTTTCCTAGAAATTTTAATTCCAGTTTTTCATTTTTCCAATCCAAAACTTCTCTTGATATATTCTACATATTGTATAAATATCTAAACTTAAACTGAATACTAATCTCTTAAAATGAACCACACAGTTTCTCCATGTTCTGCTTTATATATTTTCTTGAGTGTTATAATTCTACAAGATGAAATTAGTAATCTGAGACAAAGTCAGGATCCAGTTCTTTTCTGCTCACTAAATAGAAGTTTTCCATCCTTGCAGAACATCTAAACAATTTTATTTTTTGAGTTGCATCTTTTGATGAATTGTCTTTAGGTGGCGGAAAGAGTTATTTGCAATGAAGATTTTTTTCCCCCAACAGAACTCTTACTGGTATGCAGCCTGTTATATTTTGTACAGCAAAGCCAAATAATCTTCATTATTATAAGGCTATTTTGCATTCAACTTTAGCAATCTCTTCACCTATAATTAGAATGATGTATTTTACAGTACTGCATTTGTCACCAGAGAACTATTCTATTTCTACATCCTATGCATCTCTGCTTCAAGCATTTATTGGACTATTATAATATTCAATGGTTTGTCTCAGACTTAAATTGAAGTCATTCTGTCATTGGAAAGTTTGTATCTAAGCTCTGACTTTGACTTTGATGGTTATTCTTTTTTTTTAAATCTGTTGTTCTGATTTTCCTCAGATGTGAGATGACCAGTTTCTATATATTTTACTTTACTGATTCCTAGAATGTCAATGTAAAATCTTGACAATTGTGATGAAGTGGCTTGCATGTGATGCTGTGAATATTTCTGCTTTGACAGTATCAACTTTATCCTGTTTCTTAATTCTTCCATCTGTGTGTTTGGAAGAGTCATCAATATATCCTAGAATGTCTTTGGAACAACAAACTTTCCTTTTTGCAATATTGATAGGAGCAAGCCTCTTCAGGTAACATTCCATGAAGGGGATAAGAACAGTATACGTATGACGGAAATAAAAGAACTTTTGATCCCAATAATGGATGTTAGATTGATAAAACAAACTCATATTCAGATTGCTAAGGGCCGAGTTGAACTGCCAGTTAAATTTCAGGACCAGCATCAATATGTATATATAATTTGTGATATTTCCATTACCATGTAGTGCCTTGTTTGTCTGTATGTTTATCCATCCATTCATCGATGTCTGTCTATCATTAATTCTTATTGTTTTCAACATTCAAAAATATATTTTAGCTGAAATTCATGATTTTACTGATGCATGACTATGTTATAATAATTGATTGAAATCATTAGGAATGGGACAAAAATAGTAACACAAGACACTTCCTACATTCTTCTCTGTCCAGACTAAGCAAAATGAATTGTTATTGTATTTGTTTAAGAAAGTTGCATGTCTCTTAAATATGTTTAGGTTCCTTGAGTATTCCAAGATAATATTTTGACTAAAGATGTGTTGATGTATGTCAGTTTGTGTGTTCTTTTATTTTATTTATAGTCTTTGCTTCATTAATCTTTTATGGTTTTATAGTTTGTAAATTGTACCATTTATAGTTTCTTCTATTGAATCTTTCTGTGGTGGAATGTAGTCTGAATTCCCAAAAGGGAGGGGTTGCTTTCCAGAGGGCAAAGAAGCAGTGAAGCTTGGAAAATTTGGAAAGTTGCTTTAGTCTGACAAGATTCTGTTTACAGATTAAAAACAATAATCAAATTTCCTCTTAAATAATTACATGTATTGTTTTTGATTCCTGGAGGCCTGATATTTTCATCATGATTAATTCATTCGTAAGTCAATCCATATTTAACTGTTACATCTAGATTTTATTTCTATACCTAGGGAAGAGCAACAGCTTAAATACATAAGCTTTAATAAAAATGACAACAGGTCAAAATCTTTGGCTAGTAAAAGGAACGGTTGTATTTTTTTTCAAACTGTAAATATGTTATGAAGAAAATACACATTCACTATATTTTACAGGGAAATTATCATATAAGACAAGACACTGCCAACATGCAGCTATATGTCCAGAAAGAATACTCTGGCCTCCTCCTTCTCTCTTCTTCCTTCATTGCAGATGAAGATCATACTGATTTGGTAGATGTTTACATCTATTGTAGGTGAAATGAAAGTTTCATGTGAATTGAAGTGGTGAAAAAGCCTGAAGACTTAGCAGAAGGAGTGATAGATAGAAATATGATACAAACAGGTGAAAACTTTTTTCAAGTACTCTTATATGCATTATTTTTAATTTGATAAGATTAGTGTTCACTATTTTAAATACAATAGTAGGAAAATAATATTAAACATAAAATCATACTTTTAAAGCAACAGCTGCAGTGGCTTTAGTCTTCTATGATTTTCTGCTGTTTTTCAGGGCTGAAAACCTTTGACCAGTTACTTCAATTGGCCCAATGAATGAGCCATATCTTTCGAGTCTCTAAATTTATTGTCTTTTGTACTACACAAAGCAAAAACTGGTAAAGGAGTTAAAAACTAACTTTTCCCATTAACCTATCCCCACAAAATCACTGCTATAACAGTTCAGTCTTCCTGGAATTACTTCTTAATTAAGCTTAATTATACTATCAAACAATTACTCAAAATTTGACCTTTTCTAAAAAAGTCAGGCAACAAATATGTGTGTGAGCCTCTGAAACAGTGCTATAAACATCCACAAGCACAATAATCACATTTTGCTTGGTGTCTTTCTTTTCTTTTGAATTTTATGATTAACATTTGGCTAATCTGTTTATTTTTTCTGAATTACTTTTCATCAAGGTCTGCTAGAAAGAGCTTCATGCCTATTGCTACCTCTATGTATTTTAATTAATTCTGAGCAATAAAATATGAAGGTCTGATATGTATTATTTCTTATTTTTATGTATTCATTTTAATTTATTACCTATCTCCAATGAATTACAGCTTTCAACCACAGAATTCTATTTTACTAAGGGGTGTCACCATGTCAAAGACCCTGGGTTTCATCATATTCTTTTTGCAAATCATACATCAAACTAACTGGGTAAAACAAAATAGGATGCTGCCAACTTCCAATAAATTGGAAGCTCTGTTCTTTCAGATATTTCAGAGTTGCCATTTGTTATATGTAAATTACTGTCAGCTTTGGAATATGGGAATATAAGAAGTTATCATTCATACGATAGTAGTACTGTAGGAGTCAGAAAGTAATTGTTTTATTCAGTTTCTTTTTTGTTGATTGATCTTTCAATGACAATATTAATTTGAATATTCTTTTAAAAAGAATTAAGCCAATTTAGTCAAAAGCAGATATCAAGGTTTAAATGTTCCATACTCAATGCCTTATTTCAGAAGATGAAATAAGTTATTAATAGTGAAATCCTATGCTTTTCTAATGCAAAAATCACACTGAATCTTTCCAATGTAAATAAATGAATCAGTAAATGAACTTAGGAGCAGATAGTTCAGAAATCCTTGAATGGCTGACAAGAGCTTCAATAAACTTTTGCTGATAGGTTCCAGTTTCCTAACAACAACAAACCTTAACTCAGATAATATATTTTCCATCAGAAACTATAACTTCATATAATGATGCCAACTTTTCTTTCTTTAGATCTTTTTCTTTAATCTTTTCAATGAAGAATAACATTTTTAAAAGATGAATGCATCAAAATCATCTTAAATTGTTCATCAGATGAACAGTTTAGGCTGATCTATGAATTAAAACAAAAAGCCAAATTGATGTACTGGTTAAGGCACCAGACTAGAAACTGAGATAAGTTCTACACCAATTTTAGGAAGCTGGATGACCTTGGGCCAATCAGTTTCTCATCTCTAGAAAGCATGACAAACCACTTCCAAAATCTTGTCAAGAAAACTTCAGTTGCTAGGAGTCAAAAGCACAAAAACAATGTTCTAATAGTGAAAGAATGTTATTTTAAGAATGTCTACTGAAGTTGTTAAAGCAGGGGTGTCAAACTCGTGTTGTCACGGCATCGTCATGTGATATATCACAACTTTTTTTCTCTTTGCTAAACCAGGCGTGGGTATGGCCAGTGCATATGGTGGTGAGTTTGGTAGTCTGTGTGAAGGCATACTTTAATTAATTTTCTTTGAAATAAGAGTTGCTGAAGCACATGGGAAAGCTCTTTTGTAAAAAGTGTGATCATAGCAGGAAGAGCAATTTCTTCAGAATCATTATTGCCACAAAGCAAACCTGTTCTTTGAATTCATTCAAAGGAATTACAGGTCTTTCTCCATATGCATTCTACGCATATGTAAACTAGAGTCACACTGGTTTCTGCTCAAGTGTAGACCAAAATGATAAAGAGTTTTATCTGCTGGGTGAGGAAGCAATTTTATGGAACACTCAAGACAAAGGGTTGTAAAATTTGCCACAGATTTATCTAAGAGTGAATTTATCTCAGTCACAGCATAAATGGCCAACAATAAATGGAATGTGGAGATCTTGGTGCTCTCTGAGCATGATTGTTTGCTTGCGGACATTTCATTATCCAACTAAGAAATATCAAGTGAGAGTGAAGTTTGCTGCCTGTTAATATTTATTTACTGTTATATATTTTTCAATTTCTATAGCTGCCCAACTCAACCAAACGATTCTGGGCAGCTATCCAGCAATTTGTCCTGCCAATATTGATGGGGGTATAGTTTAAAGTCAACTAATCAACAACAGAGAGCAACAAGAACCTCATAGTTCAGTGCTGAGCTATAGATACTTCCCTCTGTTGGAATAAATGGTATCTACAATACATGTATCTTTCATTCTGTTCTTGAATGTTCAACATTTGGGGACAGTATATACTAAAAAGACAGTGTATTTGGAATAACTATAAAAAGAATGTACTGCTGCATTGAAAAAAGCATGCAAGAGATAGTTATGCTTTAAAAGTATGTGTTAGAGAAAGTTACATATAAATCTCTATGTTAATAGGAAAAGTTCTGCACAACAAAAAAGAGTTCTTAGTATTTTTAAAACTGCAAAAAAAAGGAAAGAAAAGAAACTGGGGAGAGAAAAAAGACAAACTATTAACAGAACAGAATAATGCATGATGTCTTGCAATACCAACCTGGAGCAGATTTAGCCTAATCTGCATGTCCCTACTGAAGTCATTTCCACTTTCCATAAATCAACAGGGTGCTCAATGGAGCTGGAAAGCAATAGCAAGGTAGTGCCGTTTTTATGAACAACTCCCTCAATGTGAATGATGTACACATGGGTGCCATATGTGATGATAATATCACTTTTGTAACCCATTGTATAAAGGCCTCTGTGGCTATATGTATTCACAAGGAGCAAATAATATAATCTCTCCATACACGTCTCCATTGCAAGGCAGCTTAATCTCTGAATCAGTCTGGGAAGGATCCCATTAGACATAAAATGCATGTGTACAATAAATAGCAATCTGTATGAACATTCTGTACAAAGAAAATCTCTATGCATACTCAGCTAAAGTGAAAACCCAGCATCAACAGCATATATGCTGTGAGTCTTGATATATCCCATGGAAAATTGACTAATAATTCATAAAGGATTTAGGTCATATTGAACAGCTACCATATCAGCCAAAGAATGCCATTCCCTGATCATCATACAGAGTGAATGAATGAGTGACTAGTGAGTGAATGAATGAGTGACTGAATATACTGTATACTGTTTATACATATATTTTTCCTTCTTTAAAAGACAATCTCGTGTGGTTATAAAAGAGTGTATGCAGCAATATATAGACAGAAAAAAATATACATTATGTATTAAATGAGCGGATTTTCTTTAACAAGACTTGGGAGGAAAAACATACAGATTAAAAATTGCACAGTTTCTATTTTGTGAATTGGGGAAGAAAAAGCCAAAGTACTGAATGCAACCACAATGGCTCTAAGCAGACATCAAAGCAAAAATGGGGAAGGGGGGAGTCCACTGAAATGACAGTAGCAGCTGCAGCATCTGCCTCTAAATTAGGCTGTGTTTCAAAGTCTGCACTCAACTGCTAAGCAGTATAAAGACCCAGGAGGAAGGCTGCCCAAGAAAAAGAGCTAGTTTTCCAGGCTAACACATCAAAGTAACACATGCTAAGAAGAGCAATAAATGCATATGGCATACAGTCACTTGCTGCTTAATTGCATTGGGCTTATGAAGCCAAGAAAAAAACCGTCCTCGATTCCTAATTTTCAAGAGGATTTGAGATCTTTTCCTAATGCAGAAAGCTGTCACAAATTGGGAGCAGATTAAATTCTGCCATTGCAAAGCAGCATCCCATAATTTCAAAAATGGAGATTCCCTCTCTGCTTCCCCCACCCTACCACCAGTCAGTAGGACACCTGCAAAATACCAAGTTCATAATTACAGGCTATATAAAAGTAGCAGTTCATGTGTCTGGGAAAAAAAAAATATAATGATAAAAAAACCTAAATCTTCGCAATTCAGATAGCTCTTTTTTTAAAAAATGAACAACTTTGACATTTGGTATAAAATTAAACTACCTTTTATGTGATACTTTTTACAAATTAAATGCCTACCTAACGATGCTTGTCACGAAAGGAGTAGATTAATAAATGCTGGAAATTTTAAAGTCAGAGTTATTTCTATCTTTATATTTTTAATTGTTGTACTTTAACATATTCGACATAATGCATAAATAAAGGATTCAGTACATTGAAAGAATTGCAATGTTGGGATTACAATATTTTTATTCATTATGTTGTGGACAGATTCTGGCTTACTTTTCCTAGAATAGCATACTGATATATGAACTGTGTTATGCTAAGTTTTTTGAATAAATATTGCTGTTGTTTTAAAGTTGTCAATTGCAAGAATTTAGAAAATGCCTATAAACTGGATAATAAAATTGGTTACTTTCTCTTCTGAGCATTTAACCTGCAGTGTTTAATGCGTGTACGAGCAGAGGGTTAAAGTTGAAAAAAAAATCATCTGTAATGCATTTGGGTAACTTGTGCATTAGGAGAAACAATTCCAGCAGATATGAGATTCTGTGCCTGCCACAATGACAACATTACACATGAAATAATATTGGTTTTTATGTTTATGGATTTCTATCAGTTTAAATGAATTCATTCAAGGGCATCAACATCAAATATAGAATGCTTTCCAGCATAGTTCTCATCATGAAAATAATCAGAAAGAGTTGAAAGCAAAAAACAAAACAAGATGTACAATGCTCAAAAGGGAAAAAAAGGAAAACAAACACGAATCATTAAAGGGTTGCTTTCAGTGATGTGTTTCACAGTGTTGGCAGTTACAACAGAAAATGAAAAATGCAGCTAAAGTAATCATCCTACTTGTTCTGGGCACAGATTCTCCCATACACAATCTGGGTTTCTCCAGGAACTCCATCTGGATAGCTTGGATCAAACATGTCGCCCTATGCAGACAAAAAATGTGGTTTATGGAAGAGTAACTTACAGTGTACATTTAATCATTTATTTTATGAATTAAAAAAATAAGTCAGTTTAACTTTGAAAGTCCTTCAAAATTTTAGCCATTTTTAAGATCCTTCTCATAGCTTGGCTGAAGAAGATGAGTACCACATATTTTCATTTAGATTATTCCTGAGAATGAGACTAGATAAGCATGTTCTAAGACTATAGCCCTTTTGTGATTGCACAGCAATTTGTTGATAGCTCTCCTGCGCTCTAGAACATGGAGAAATTTATATCAAAGCAATTTATAAAAATAAGTAAAAATATATACGTTCCAACTCCTGTGTTATAGACCTATGGATTGTATTGCAAATTGCTGATTGCATAGAGCTACTGTATGTGTGAAAATGGTCTGATTTGTAAACTGAATAGAGCTGTTGCAGTAGCTCAGAGAGTACTCCCAGCCAATGAATCACAAAGAGAAGTTATCAGTGAAGAGAGACCCCATCTTTTTGGTGGCAAAACCCATATGCTATAAGGCTCACTCAATATCTTCTTTATAATCATTTTGGTTAAGTTTTTTAAAAGTTTCTCCCAAGTCTTAGAAAACATGTTTATAGAATTCTTAGTCATTGCTAAAGTGCTTTATTTTTCCTACTTTTTAATTTTTTATACAGAAAATAGCTATTTTATATTATTGTATAGTTATAATGTGATTTTTACATGCACTGCTCACAGAACGATATTAGAAATATGATTTAGATAGTTATGAAAAGCAAATCAGATGCATTCTGCACATCAGTAGACAAGTATCGGTTCTGAGGTATAAAGAAGCCAAATGGCAAAGTGCATGTTGGGATGCAAGCCCTGGCATTTCATATTTGTGTTGAAACATCAAGCAACTAGTACATAAAGGGCAGAAGATGCATCACAGTGTTATGATACCTACTTCAATACCAGCAATTCTTCTCTCTCTTTTGGAACATTATATCTATAGACTAATAACTTTGGTGAGGTAATCATTTTCTCTTGAAAGTGATTGCAGTTAAAATTTGATAGTGCAAATGATTAATTTCTCTCCAATGCCTTGCCTAAATTAATATCTTCCTCTTGCAGTCATATATCTTTATCTAAAAAAAGATTCTATCCAGTGTTATCCTTTTGTACTATTGCAATAACATGCCACAAGATTTGGTGGATGTTGAACGTAGCAGGGAAGATAAAATCATAGTGAATTCTATTTTCCTCATATTGCATTTAGTCCTATAGGAACTACATGCTGATGTGAGTGATTCCAGTCATGACTAATTTCACTCCCATTTATTTCAATGAAATAAAACCAATTTAAATTCAATCCCTCTGAAAATTTTGATCAACCAATTGACTTTATTACTTTACACACCAAACATTTTGCCTTGTTTAATATTTTATCTGGTGTAGAGTGTCCTTTCTATTATCCAGTCAACTTCCATTTTTAATTCCTATAACAAATCTTGCTCTGTTTCATTGTTTTGTATATTGTCCATATTACTTGCATTCTGATTTTATTCGGTCAAAGTGCCATAAATTCAATGAAATTAAATAGGAGTGCATAAAAATCTTAGCTTTTCTTCTTGAACCTACTGGGCCAAGTCATGTTAATTTTGCATCCCATACAATGCCTAGTACACTGCTGTTTCTAAATAAATGTTTAATGAGAAAAGGAAGGAGAAAGAAAACTTCATAGGAAAAATACATAAAATATTGTGGAGGTCAGATTTTTAGTTGGTACAACTCAGCATAATCCCAACAGCTTCCATACGGTTAGAATGATTTAAATTAAATCATCTAGCCCTTACAGGGTATTACAGCTGCTATCACCTAAATGCCTACAGCTCTATAAAATTAAATCTGTATTATTATAGTAATGTAATAACATGAATAAAAAATGAATCTGATATAATGAATCCATGATAAAAATAATAATCTATTTTCTGTTTGTGCTGCCTTCTTTTGAAATTTTTAACTCTAGAAATAAAACAATTTGGGTTCCATGCTGTTTTACAGTAACTTTCAGTCCTTTGAGAATTTCACTAACTTACAAATGTCCTGAATCTAGAAATTTGCAACAGGACTTCTGGTGTTTCTCAATTCTTCCCAAGTCCTAAGATCACCAATGTAATTAAGTTTTGTTTTCTTCATTCTTCTCCTGCTGTTAGAAATAAAATGTGTTGTTTAGCTTTTCAATATGTAACAAAAACTGTATGAATACTAATCTATTTTAACCTCAATGGATTTAGGATAAAAAGATTGACTTTGTTTATTAATTGTTTTTTCCTAAATAAAAAAAATGATATTAAAGGAATGGAAAATTCTGCCTTTAAGAATTTCAAATACAAGCTTTGTTTCATTCCAAACAAATATGCAGCAATTGTTTTTGCCAGTTTTTAATTGAAACATCTACTGTGTGTCAATTCCATAAATAACCTTTTGGTGAAATAAAAGAAAAAAAATAAAGTAAGAACCATAATCCCATAATAGGATTAACTAAAGTTCTTCCAAACTGTACTGTTAGCATTATGGAGTATGAAGATGGCTCAGTGTCTTAACCTGAGAATAATGATAGAATTCATGGAGTTGAAATTCTACCAGACTCATATCAGTCTGACTTAAATTTCAGAGAATCTTATATGAAGTATATTTAAATATTAGCTAACAAGGTTTTGAGCCTAAAATAACAAATGAATCCCTAAGATTCACTTCTTTTCCATCAATTGTATGTTTGAGAAGAATAAAATGACACCATGAGTCTTAAGTTGTCTATCTGGTGAATTACATGTGTACGTTCTGTCAGAATATTCATGAACTGGCAGAGACATGGTAATAATGGCATAGGAACAGATTAGCCAATGAGAGCTGAATTAGAAACTGAAACTGAAGGAGCCTGGGCGTGGCCCTGTAGCTCCGAGTGTTGTGCTGAGAACTGAAACTAATCTGCCCTGATCTCTGAAGCTAATGCTTGTGTTTTGCTTGTAACTACTGCTTGTGTTACATTGGAAGAATCTATTATTGGTATTGTACATTTTGCTCATATGCTATTATGTATATAAAGCAGTTAATGAATCCTGCTGAATCAGTCAACTGTATTTGCTTTCTGGATTTGATTTCTGCAATAAACTCTAAACCATTTACTTTACTTTACTTGAAACATATTGACAACCAACAAAGAATTGTCTTTAATTCTATTAATTAATATTCTGCATTAATGTTTTTTTAAATCTCAAACTCCATGTTTAGCCATTTTCCCCATTTTTTCCCTTTTAATCACACATATAGTACTATTTATGTTTGCAATGTTGCATCTACCTTTTGTGATTTGCTATAGAATACCTCAAGGCTTTCTTCTAATAATTATCAATATATTCTCAATATATGCTTATTGGTATCAGAGGTGGCATTCAGCAGGTTCTGACCAGTTTTGGCGTACCGGTAGTGGAAATTTTGAGTAGTTCAGAGAACCAGAAAATGTATTTATTTATTTATTTTATTTTGTCAAGTGATTATTAGATAACGGGTATAAGTATAAACATGGTTTTGAATACATGAAATGGAAACAATAAGAAAAAAAAGAAACGATAGGACAGGGATGGTAGGCACATTGGTACGCTTATGCACACCCCCTACAGACCTCTTAGGAAAGGGGTGAGGTCAATAGTAGACAGTCTAAGGTTAAAGTTTTTGGGGTTTGAGGAAGAAACCACAGTCAGGTAGAGTATTCCAGACATTGACATTACAATATTGTTACCCTGCAATTCCCACCAAGCCATGCCCACAGAACCAGTCGTAAAAAAATTTGAATCCCACCACTGATTGGTATCCAAAAACTATTATCTAGTTGAGTAATGAAATGTCTGCAAGCAAACAATTAAGTTCAGAGAGCACCAAGGATTGCACATCATTGACCTCACTGTACATAATTTAATATGAAAAGTTTCTCTGAGTGAGCAACATGACACAAAACCACTTCACCCAAGATCCTGGAAATCTTTCAGGATTTCAGCACATCTTCAGAAATGTGCCCCATCATGGGTAAAGCAGGGGGTGGAAGGACTTGTAACTTTAAAAGCAGGAAATGGATGACAGAATCTCTTTTAATCTGTCTTACTTCATTGCCAAGTCATTTTTCTTTTAGCCAATCGATTTTTCTGTTTCTCCTCCTGACACTATTTACATGCCATTATCAAAATTATTAGTTTCATATAAATGGTTTGCAGATACAACTACTATTAAACAATTTTAATAGTTTACTAGGGTACCAATTTTACATATTTAAATTCCTCTAGGAATTGGTCCTCCAGTAATTTTCCAGCTATGAGTCATTTGCTGAGCCATATAAATTTCATAAATAAATAAATAACAGGAGGAAATTCAGAAATGTTTCTTGAATCAGTCCCATGTTTTAGTTCCATAACATTTCAGAAGGAATATGATATATGAGCATAGACTGAACAATGGATATACACTATGAAGAACAGTGATTCCAAGAGCAAGACTAAGTTGAACACCTGCTGTGTAAAGAGAAGAACCAGGTTCCATTCCCTGGTTCAGATAAAGAGTTAGTCCTATCAAAACTACAAGTAGTCAGTATTAGCAATGTTGAACTGTATAAACTAATGGCTTGCTTTATTGGAAGACAGCTTCCTAAGTATATTCCTAAATATTCCCAATATTCCTAAAAGCTTTATAATATTATCCCAAAATAGCTAAAATTGCCTTGATAAAACCCCTCTCTTCTAATACAATAATATCTTTACCTTAATCATTATTTCTAATTTTGGGGGGAAATTTTTTTTGAAAAGGTACTTCTCTTAAAATATTTAACATTCCCTCACTTAAACCATGTTGTTCCAAAGAGCAATGTGTACTGCTCAATTTTAAGGTTTGCTCTTCTTTATGCTTTCTCTAACAACACTTGCCAGCCTTGAAAGTCTAGAGCAATGGTTCCCAAAGTGGGCAGTATTGTCCCTTGGGGGGTGGGATGCCTTAGGGGGTTGCTAAGAGGCAAGGGGGCCGGCAGGGGGGTGCTAAGAGGTGGCAGGGGGTGTTTTATGTGCCAGCCCACAGGCTCGCTGACTGCTGGCCATGCAACACATTGACTGTTTCATCGCTCTGAAGCTGGCACCTCAAATGCGGAATCCATGTGCAGCGAGCCTTGCCAAGCCGCAGAGGTGGGAGGTGGCGAAAAGGGGGTGACTTAGCTTGCAGGATTCCCTCTCCAGTGGAAGCGGCAGAGGTGCACCAGAAGGCCCAAAAGCAAAACCCTCCCAAGGCGTGCAGTGGCAGGTGTGGTGGTCTGGCATTAGGGCCCCCTTCCCCAGAGAACAAGGGAGCGTGCAGCGCCCGCCCGTCCTCTGCCTCTCCAGCCAGCTGGGCTTGTGCACAGGATGCTGGTGAGTGCATCTGTGGCTCTCCAAGGCACGTGGCTCAGTTCCACTCTATGTGGCCAGCCTGGACCTAGAAACTAGCCTCCCTCTGCAGCCCGGTTCTTCTGACTGAACCCTGCACTTGCTTGCTTGCTTACTTTCCAAGTGATTGTTCCTTCCACCTGTGCTGGTCTGGGCTGCTTCTGCACGCCTCATCCTGGGTGGAGCATTGCAAAATTGGATACCAAAGAAAGAACTGGGGCAGGGGACTAGAGAAGGGGCAGAGGGGCAGCTGCATTAAGGAGCAGGAAGATCTTAGCCATTGTTTATTGACTAAGCTGTAATCAAACAGCATGCTAAATTCTAACCCGGATGGCTGGGTTGATATATTCAGCCCGTTTTTCTCAACCTTGGCAACTTGTGTAGACTTCAATTCCCATTCTGGCTTTGCTCTACTTTCCCAAAGTGCTGTCACTGTTGCATTCTGCCTGCTGCCTGCCTGCCTGCCTGCCTGCCTGCCTGCCTGCCTGCCTGCCTGCCTATCTATCTATCTATCTATCTATCTATCTATCTATCTATCTATCTATCTATCTATCTATCTATCTATCTATCTATCCATACATACATCCCAAAGGTCTTTCTGTCTACCTACCTACCTACCAATATAGATCTATCTACCTACCTACCAATTTATCTATCTACCCACCTACCTACCTCTCTTTCTGTCTCTCTATCCATCCATCCATTCATGTTTGAAGCACCAGCCTCGCAGGCACATCGGGAAAGTAGAGCAAAGCCAGGAGAGAGAGAGAGAGAGAGAGAGACACAGAGACACAGAGACACAGAGAGAGAGAGAGCTGATGCATCCGATTGAAATGAGGCCTAGTTTAGACTGTGGCCCTTTTCCACATTGAAACATCTTTGGCTTCTATTAAAGGTTTTGTGGACAAAACATGGTCAAGACTATCAGGAAGCTCTCACATTTTGTTGAGGCTTTAAACAGGAACCATTGGACCAGATCTCCACCCTAAAATTACTTTTCCCCAATGTATTACAGTGCCAATTCTGAAGAAGGCAAAACCAAAATGTACTGGTAAATTATAAGGAGAACACACACACACACACACACTCCCTTCTAACCTTGCTGGAGCAGGTGATTGGACTAGGATAGATATCTCATTATCTGTCTGCTCTCTCCCTCCTTCTTTATTTCTTTTTCTTTCTGTCCCTTCCTTCCACTCCCCCTCTTTCTTTGTCCCTTTTTCTTTGCTTTCCTTTTCTCTTTCTTTTCTTCCTTCTCTCATTCTCTCTCTCTCTCTCTCTCTCTCTCCTTTCTCTCTCTCTCTTTCCCTCTCTCAGGCTCACCCCATTGACTTGACTTGCTTGGGCAGGTCCCTCCAGTGCAGTGGGCTCAATGGGGTGGACCTGCGGCACCAGCACCTAGAACACAGCAGTGGTGGCATGTTTGAAAAGTAGAGCAAAGCCAGAGGTTGGCAATTTTTGCTGCAAAGAATCACAAAAGCTTCTGGGTTGTGACAAGAAGGGACATATATGTCAATGCAATTCAGCAACATAAAATAAAGATATACAAATAAAACAAATCAACAAGAATCGGCAAAGCATCTCTGATTAGATTTTATTTACTACTAGAATCTAATCAGAGATGCTTTGCCGATTCTAGTCCAATGACTTGCTCCAGCAGGGTTAGAAGGGAGTGTGTGTGTATGTGTGTGCATGGCTGTCAAAACTCCAAAAACAGGTCTAGTATCTCTGGAGAGGCAAGTCATAAATTAGAACACTTGCTAAACAACCGGCCATTAAGTGAGGATCACTTGTTTGCCAGTCACCGGGCCACGCCCACCCAGTCACATGACCACCAAACCACACCTACCTGGTCATGTGACCAGCAAGCCAGGCCCACCCAGTCACGTGACCAGCAAGCCACACCCTCAAATTAGGCCACACCCACAGAAATTTGAATCCCACCCCTAGGTGGGGGGCACCGAGGATGAGTTTGTAGCACCAAGGAGGCAATGGACTGAAAAAGTTTGGAAGCCACTGGTCTAGAAGTTGTCCCAATCACTATCTTTGGCATGCCTTTTCCAAAAGTCAAGAAAAGCTTTTCAAATGATAGATAGGAGATATAGAGATATTTTGAGGCAGTGTAAAATGCTTTCTGGAAGCAAAATGTGTA
This sequence comes from Pseudonaja textilis, assembly GCF_049901715.1. Taxonomy (NCBI): domain Eukaryota; kingdom Metazoa; phylum Chordata; class Lepidosauria; order Squamata; family Elapidae; genus Pseudonaja; species Pseudonaja textilis. The sequence goes on from NC_141993.1 coordinate 66,198,435, forward strand.
ATGCCTTTACTTTGATGTTGATAATATCTCTTCCACTGCACTAATTTCAGATGAATTGTTGTGAATGAAATACATGTTCCATGATAATGTTTCAGGATCCAATCTGAGTCGGTTACTGGTACCAATTTTTTCTTTCTTTTTGGGGCTTTGTGCTGGAGCCCATCATCAGCTAAATTCTCTCTCTCCAGATGAATTATGTTCTTTGCTCAGGCCAATTTCTAGGCAACAATGTTTCCTGATATGCATCCCTTGTTAGTACAATGTCTCTTCTTTTTTCTCTCCGTGGTCTTCTCCCACAGTTTCTTGCATAATTTAGACCAGTGTTTCCTAGCTTTGTTAATTTCCTGATGTGTAGTTTTCAGTCCCAGAATTCCTTAGTCAGTATGGTCGTTACTAAAAATCCTGGGAGATTAATTCCACATATCTGAAGGCCGGCAAGGTTGAGAAACAGGATTTACATGATATATTATCTGGTGCTCAGTCTATGGATCTTTAGATTTATGTTGAAAAGAAAAAAATGCAGATATGTCATCTTTTTTTCCATGCAAGCTGAGGTAATGTTCAATAAGTATGTCCATATAAAATGTCATTTTCCTTTAAATACTATTTTTGTTGGTTTTCTCTTATTTTTTTTATCATACATTTTTTCATGGTGATAACTCTATGAGTTTCACTAAACTGCCATTAGATGGCAGAAAAGAGTAAGCATGTAAACAGAAAATGTTCATTCAGAACTATAATTGGTGAAAAAGAGCTGAGGTTAGGTAACAAATATATATTGCTTTAAATGAATCATCAGAGATAATATGATGAACCATGAATAATGAATCTTGCAAACAGAAGATTATATATACAAATATATTTTGCAAATGGCATTTCTTTCTGAAGAAAGTTGCAAGGTTGTTTACTGACATCGGTAAAACAAGACTAGATTAACCATTTTGCTATCTAATCTAATAACTATATACAACACCATCTAATTTCTTTTTAATTTGGTGCTGCAAAAGTGCAAGCTATATATTAGTTGAATTTAGCATGCCATATTTGGAATGTAGGCTATCTATTGTAGTTATAAGTGACAGTGACTGCTCCATTTTACAAGAATGTGAAAAATAGTACTGAGGTATTGTGCATGGGTATTTTTTTTTCGTCCTTTGGAAGGACAAAATGAAAAAATTTAGGAATGACACTGAAAGGTGATGATACTTGAAACATTTATATGCTTGGTCATGGTTATGCAAAGTTCAAATTTAAAGTTCCATTTGAATTCAGTATGGTTTCCTTCTGAATAGACATCTGTAACATTGATCTTAGAAGTATAAAGTTAGTACATTGCAATAACATTTGTTTGATCATTCCTAAATTATTAGACAAATAAACATATAGAAACTTATGGAACACTTGGAAAGAGGATGATTTGGAAAGAAGGACAGAGAACATTCTACTCCTTAAACTGCACATGAACTCCAATCAGAAATTAGCCCAATAAAATGATACATTCTCAGTGTCCATTTTCATATTACATTTTGTTATTCCATTTAAAAATTATATGGAAACAAGTGAAGACACATTTTTTACAAAGCCACAAGACTTCCTTTTGCATCCTTGTTATACAGCAGGGGTGTCAAACTCATGTGGTATGGCAGCATCACGTGACCCATTGGGACTTTCTCCCCTTTCGCTAAACTGGGTGTGGGCGTTGCCAGCACATGACACATCTGGCCCGCAGGCCAGGAGCGTAACAGCCCTGTTATATAGTATAATGCATTAGTTATCCTCATTTATGCAAGTATAACAGTTCAAGAAAACAGGCTGATGATGAAAAAGCTCTGCATCCTGCTCTGCCTCTACTGTAGACTAATGGAAGCAAGTGTATTCAAACAGAAGATGCACTCTACTGATTCAAAACTTGATTTTGAATTTATGAAGGGATTGAGAATGATGACACTAGTGTGGAACTGCAATATCTGCTGGAATTTTGGTCACAGGAGGGGAAAAAAGCCAACATAGTAAAATTAATGGAAATTGAGGATTTTTCATGGGGGGTTTAGCAAAGACCATACCTGGCCTTTTAGTATGTTGAAGGGCTATTCCATAAATATGACAAATAGAAAATAACTATATTTAAATGTGATTTATTTAAATGAACAGTGAAAATACTGAGACAACATTATTCTACACTTATGTGATAATTTTTTCTTCCGTCACATTAGAAATTTTATCTTATGTCATCATTTAGAGGGTTTTTAGCATCATACTCAAGGCCTTGGAGTGATCTACATGTGAATGTTCATCCCTGACCTAAAACCTTGTAGAAGGACTATTCATTCCTTGTGGATATTGTGTTTGCTACATGGCCAAAGACTGTGAGAGAGATTTACAAATGAACCTGCAGTTGTGATTTTATAAAAAGAACAATTCTACTCTCACATAGGAAACTAAGCATATACATTTAATAAAAATAAAACAATCCAATTTGGCAATATTCTCCAATCATATGGTTTTGTTTCAACAATTACGAATGTTCACAGACCTTTATAATACTTCCATTGGACAGCCTCAATAGAGGAGATTTGAACTAAAGAGATCCTGGGTCAAAATTGCATTGGTAATAACAAATACAGAATTAATACTGAACATAAGGCATACTACCTCAGTCAAGAATATTTTCTCATTTATCTGTTGATTACATTTCTTATAATATAGAGACCCATCTTAAAACTAACCAAAACTATTGCAATCTAGAAAGTTTATCAGAGATAGTTCTGTACACTGAAGGTATTGTTGGATATTGCTTTTTTTCCTAGGTGAAACAATAGTTGTTGAGTGTCCAGATTTAAAATTAATTAACATTTGGTTACAATGAATGCCATTTTCAAGTCATATACTGTAGATCAAGATATAAGCTTTTGTTTAAGTAATTTTTATTACCATAGTTATATAAATGTATAATTGCTTAAAATTTCCAGTGAGTTTGTGGCTATCAGGTTTATCACCAGTAATTGAATAGGTATTCATATCTGCTTTAAAAGTATAAGAGTACATAATACAGACTAGGTTCATTTAACATTTTCATTTGTAGTGCTCTATATTATGAGTACAGCTCTATTTGAATCTCTTTAATATTCATGATCCTCTTACCACTCTGACTGAGAAAGATAAAGCTTTTGATGGCAATCTGAAGAACTTGATTAACAATATACTAATCATCAGTACCGTTGACCTGATTCAAAAAAACATTTTTCCATTCATCCATCATCCTATTGCCAAAGTTGATTACATTACTGTTTCATTTTTAACCTAAATAAAGCCACATGAACTATACATATCATATCCTCTTTATATATATATATAAAACAAGTACACCTTGAAGCCAATTTAATTTTAACTAAAATACTAAAATGACCTATAATAACCAATTAGCAGAAGAACAGAGGAAAGGAATTTACAAGAGCCCCCAAATAACGCAATTCATACTGACTTCACATTAATAAATGTTACATTGCGCCAAGGAATTAATTTTGCAATAAATTGTTATTGTTGTTATAATATCTAACTAAAGCATATTACCAGGAGTAATTATCCATATATCAGACTGTATTGAATGTAGAGTGTGCACTATAATTACTCCCCAAATTGCTTATCATTCAAATGGTAATTTTAGCAATAGCGTTGCAGTAACTATAGCTTACCTTTCATCTACTAAAAATATTTTTTTAATAATTACATAACATGTAGTCAAAATTACTTGTTGCAAAAGATGAAATAACACAGAATTATATTTTTCCTTATTGAGAATTATTTTTTCTATTATCAGAGTTTGGACCGGTCTACTTATTTCTTTATAATATATTACTCTTTAGCTATAGTCATGTAACTTGCATGTTTGAACAGCACATCACAAATTAATTATCAAAGGCAGCAGTTTCATTGGGTTGATGTTAATTTAAACAATCTTTCTGTAAAATGAAACAGGCACATACTTTATTGAAAATAATTGAGTTTCTGTTCTGGCTTTGATGCACGAGTAAAGAAATGCATGTAAATTTCTTCCAGCATTTTTTCAAGTATTCTGTGCCTGAGCATATTCACTCAAATAGGCATGGCATTCGTGGCTGAGAACTTGTCTCAATCTGATAGTCCCTCTAATCTGCACTGGGTTTCAGGCTGTAGAATTTCCAGACAGCACAGGAATTCTGGGAGTTGAAATCCAACATATCGTCCAACATATGTTTCTCAACTTTAAGATGTGTGAATTTCTTTTCAATTCCTAGAATTCGCCACATTGACTTAGCCAAGTTATTGGAATAGTACCACATACCCTTAAACATCTATGACACATTTTTAAAGCATTAGCAGAATAATTTGACAGTCTTTTTCACTGGTTCACCTATTATTAACAATTAATTCTATTGTCTTTCTTTGTCAGACAAGAATATTATAAAATCTATTGCCAAGAATTCAGCTTGGCTTACTTATTTGTAGACTTTAAGAGGAGGTTTAAGATATATTGTTTTAAAATTTCATATTTTTATGTAATTGATTTTGTGATTTTTAACCATTTTGTCTACCTAAACTATGCAACTGACAGCATATTAATGTGGCAAATAATGAAAAGCTAGGGATCACACATAGTCTTGGAGGTGGGGGAATGGATGTGTCATGCTCCTGGTGGAGACTGACTCTGAGGGAGAGGAACAGCCGACAGGGAGTGGAAATGTGGCTCCAGAGTTGTGGAGGAGGTTGGGGAAGGGCACAGGCCCTTACCCTTTCCATCCTAGGGCATGCAGGGAGGAGAGGATAAGGGAAAGAGATGGTCTACTGGGGAGGAGAGGGCCTTGATCCTCTTTATGGGCTGCAGTTGTGACAACTGAATAAGAGGTTGGACATGTGTACAAGTGAATGCTGGAAACAAAGCATGGAAATATCTCTAGTTTATGGTTCCTCTCTGAATTTGACGTCCTTCCCAGTGTGTGATATCTATGGACGTCCTCCAGCCCTTATCTTTCCTGGTTTGTGTTGCTTTTTTCCTTTTTCTTGTAACTGTTTGTGTGGGAGTTTTTTGTCTTCAGAATGTCTTCTGTCAAGAGTATTTGGAGCTTACAAGCAAAGTGAAGGAATAAAAGGAGCTGTTCTCTGTGACTGTGTTTGTTTTGTATCCCTCCCTGGGTCATCACAGGATGTTTGCACATCTAAACCTTGGAAAAAGAATTGCACATATTGCTTAACACAGTTTAAGTCATCAGGAATAAAGTGATGAAAAATCAGGCTAAATAATTTCTCTTCAAACCAATTTTAAATCGATGCCACAACCAAAAGACTGCTATTATATTGCACAGACTAACAAAGTGACAGATTAGCAATCTGAATTAAGCATTAAATTAACTATTCCACTTAAAGAATCCTTAAGGCTGCAATCCTAGAACACATTTACTAGGAAGCAAAGCCTGTTGAACAGCGTAGGAATTGTTTCTGAGCGACATGCATAAAATTGCACTGCATATAATTGCTTTAAAAAGCAACACATCCATGAATATTATGAATATGTATAAAATATAAGAAGAGGTTTCATTATGTTGTAATAAAAGAATGTGGTATAGTTAAAATTTAAAAGGAAGCTTAATAGTTTAGATAACAAAATTTGAAAGTTTCTTTCTTTCTTTTTCTCAATCCATTTAAAGGTAAAGTGAAAAGATAACAAAAGGTTATCTATATGCCACCTCGGGTATATTTGTTAATCTGAGATGTTTTGAAACCGATTCAGATATTTTCTTTTTTCCCCCTAGAGAATAACTCTAAGGAAGATTCTGCATAATTATATTTGATTTTAAAATCTATACAGGCAAACTATTGAGTTTTCTGAGCAACACTTTCCCACCTTCCTTGTAGTGATTGAGGTCAGGTTTTGCCTTGGAAATTAAATGCACTTGTTGTGCTCTACAGTTAGTTCTGCAAATAAAATCATATTAATGAAATTGAATCTCCCACTAATATGAATACAGGTAGTCCTGGAATTATGTTGTTTCCAGGTAAGGTTTAGTGAATAAATCATGATCATATGACTGTGAAATGCCTTGACAGGTCATAAAGCTTATCTACCTGACATGCAGTTTTGTGATCATGGGAACAAAGGGAGGCAGCACAATCATTTATGCAATTGAGGCTGCTTTACAGGCTGTAAAGCACCCATTTCATGGCTGTTGTAACTTTGAACTGTCATAAAATGACCACTTGTAAGCAAAAACTACCTGCATGTGATTGGGAAAACAGCAATTATTTTACTTAATATGGAATAGGGTGGGATTACACAACCAAAAGTAGGCTTCACTACCTGTCAGTTTGCTTGACAGATGCCAATGCTGAGTCAAGATGTAGGACGAGATAAGAAGGAATCCTTCTGATGCTCCTGCTCAGCACAACCTCTACTCTACAATTGTTACGAGCCAGTTGTATTGATCATGTACAGGGGTACAGTACTTTTTTAAAAGAATGATCAATTATGTTCAAAAATATCCCGGCTGACAGGTAACAGGCATGAAGGGAACACAAAATGAAGACAGAGAGGATGATTAATAATAGATGAGTTCCATTTACAACTCATACGTCAAGTAAGTGGCAGGGCTGGCAGAGATTACCAAAGAGGTTATAGCCACAGAGAAAAAGTACATCAATATAGATGTTTATAAGCATACGATTGTGATTGGCCCATCTGTAATATCAATCAACATGGTAATCAGTGTCAAAAGGGAATGGAGGAAATAAGTAGCCATGCTACACTGAACAAGTAACTTTAGCAATTGTAGCTACCTGATATGAAGAAGGAATCTCTATGTGGTAGATCCATCCCTGTGGAACATCATCCCTGAAGAAATAAGGTTGGCCCCATTTTGACACTCTTTCACAACGCTCTGGTTTTGTCAATGGGCCTGGGGAAACCAAAGTAGGATGGAACCCATCAAGTGGCTTCTTTGATTTATAGTTGTAGCCAAGAGGTTGGAAGCTATCACTGACAGTGAATTATTCAGCCATGTAAATGTTCTTCAATAAATAAATAAAATAGTAAGTTCAACTTGAGATTTTCTTTGCAAGTATGCATTCACTCTTCATGTTTCCAAAGTTTCTGGAGGTATTCAAATTTCACCAACTTCTTTTGATTGTTAAGAGTGCTGCCAGACACAAAAGGAGTAATCATGATGAAACATGACACCAGAAAATTTTAACAGCATTAGAAAATGTACTTACAGAAATCAAAATGGATTAAAGGTTGGGAAGAAAGAAACTGCTCCCCACCTAGCTACAATACCGCACCTAGGCAGTTTGGTACTGAATTTAAAACTCTCATGCAAGTGAATTAGTTGCAACATGTTAGAGATAATATTTTAAAGGTGACAACATAACATGTAGACTTTTCCTTGATTATTTTTAAGACCCTATTAAAGTATAAAAGACCCTATAAAAGTTTAAGACCCTATAAAAATTCAACAATATGTTATTTTGGGAAGAAATGAGCTAAATGAGTATAATTTGCAGGAAGAAAAATGGTGCAGCTCTACAGCGCTGAAATTTGTGGCCTTGACAAATGTTATTTTAAAGCTGTTTGCCTTTTAAATGGCAGTGGTCTGTATATCTTTTTGTCTAGACTCCATCAGGCAGACTATTGTACCTGAAGGCTTAGGACTGAAGAAGACTAAAGGAATACATCATGTCAAAACCCTGAAGTAGGAATTATTATCTTTCTTGCTTCCGTTCACAGCTGTATTATGTCACGAAATCACATCACAGTGTAATCAAAGATGAATAAAATATTTTTCCCCTTTACCTTAAATGCTTTTCCTGTCAATTACAATCAAAGGACATGATTTCAGGTCTGTCAGTTGGCTGGGTTCCTTCTGACTGATGATTCTGAAGCTGCAATCTACTAAATATAAAATGAATCAGAGAATTCTCCAAATGGGTCTGCCATTAAGAAAGAAGGTAGTGTTTTTTTTTCCACCCACTGGGGACAGAAAAATAATTGGTCTTTAAAGAATGAAATCAAAGATGTTAAAAATGACTGTTGTGTTCGTTTCCTCTCTCTATATTATTGACATTTTCATCTGTACTAAAATTTCACTTATTTCCTCTTAAGAAAAGCTCCTATCAGTATTTTAATCAACTAACTCTCATCTTCTGTGCCATCAAAGTAAGTATTAAGACCTTATTCTTTTTAACTCTTATTTTTGGTCCATATTATTAAGTATTTTGTTATCCCACTGCAGATATAACTTCTAGGCAATGTACTAGCTTGATTACATCATTAACTATAATCAAAAACAGTTCCCCAGAATGATTTCAGCTTAGTAATAGGGACTGCTTCCTTTGATCCTCAATCCATCATTTTACAATAGGTTGCTCCTCATTTACACTACAAATGCTGGTTTAAAAAAAGTGCTATCTTTGCAAGCAGCACTGGATAAAATATAACAAAATAATAAAATAATTAGTTCATCAGTTTTTATACCAGTTGTTTTCAGCAAGGAACAATCAGTCTTTAACAACTCAAAAAAAAGGTAGATTGTCCTATATCTCATCTCTGTATAATATTGTTCTGCATTTTCTGCTTTGTGGCATTTTAACTCTCTTTATGTGAGTGTGTGCATGTGAATATATTAATAAGACATTTCATATTCTGGTGAAGCTAAGTGAACTTGATCACCCTTTCACTGAAGTATTTTAGAGGTATATGCAGGACAACATTTTATTTTAATGTACTAATATACTTAATAAAACCATTGAATTGCTAGATAGTGCGCTTTTTACGGTTTCATTTGTAATATTGCTATCACTGATGAGCAAATATGAACCTACAGACTATTTGAATAATGCATGTCATTATTGAGAAAGTAATATTTCTTTATGTGTTGAGAATAGGTTTTGTGGCACTTATTTGAATGAGCGCAATCTATGGGACTACAAAAATTTTATACACTGGAGATCAGACACAAAGTGAAAGATATTTGCATTGCCTGATTTGGCAATCCTTTTCCATATGCCAGGGCAGTTATGGAATATGAATTTTAATGCAGTCGGGCTTTAAAAAAAATCCACACAGTATTTGCTGAGGGATGTAAAAGAAGATCCTCTGGTTGGCTGACATGCTAATGTGAAAGAGGCTGAGGAAAGCATAGAAGATAGTTCATTCTTTCATCTACTAAGATACAGGGTAATGGTTTATTTGTAATCTCAGTACTGTAATCTATGTTTGAATACATATCTGTTTGTGGGAAGAAATGTTCATCTGGTTCAGTTCCAAGCTGGGAGAAGGACACTGGAAACATGGAGGATGATTGGAAAGATGGTTTAATGATGAACAGAACCACCAGCATTCATGGTTTTGGTGCAGCTGACAAAATGGAGTTGAAAGTAGGGGATTTTTATACCTTCTTTGGGCTTTGCACTTGAGCTTCCTGTTCCTGTGCAAGAACATGTATTCCATAGGCTGTTGTCAAATTCCTATGGGGTCATGTAGGTGTCATAGATGTGATGTTAATCCAAAACAAATACGTAATTCACTAGTTGGCAACAATTCCCTATTGTATAACAGATTCAGAAATAAAAAAAAAATGCATACAATAAGTTTTTTTATTATATATTCAATATATTATATATTGTCCACTTAAATACTTAAATCATTAATCCCTAATTACATGAAAACCAGATTAATGGTTCATTGATCTCTATGTAACATCTCATCCAGTTTTCGAAAAGGTTGAAAGCTAGAGTAATGGATGCTGATTGTTCAATATATTGGGAGCTCATAACACTGGGGAAGAATCATAAAACAACAATGATAATAAATTAACATTCAGAATGTTGAAAAATTAAAGGTTATTTCCTGGTTTTTTTCTTCAAACAAGGGTATAATTTAGCAGAACTCCAAACATCCAGACGGTCATTTGCTGGATCAATTTGCTACCATAATTGTTTGTTTGTTTGTTTGTCAAACATGTAGAAGATAACGAGTATTAGTATGAACATAAAGGACAAAGGAAGTAAATACAGATAAATGGAGACAGTAAGATAATATTTGTCATGCAAACTGCTGAGACCTGGAAAGTCAATAGGCTAACAAAATAGATAAATGAGAGACCCACAAACAGACAGATGGACACCAAATAAATATCAAGGCTAGATGAAAGACCACATATTTTGCATAGAGACATCCTTAATTCAGTCCATGGCATCTCCAGTGAAATGGATTTTAGTCTGTAAGGTTGATAGACCAAGAACGTAACACAGTACATCACACAAATGTGTAGCTATCTCATCAGCGAAAATATTCAGTCCAGAATCCAAATATATGCTTAGTATACATATAGTTAAAATTTCAATCCCCGAAATTCCATTTAGTTATAATTAAAGATCAGGTTCAGGGAAGATATTTATTGGAGGAGTTACTGTCTCCAACCTGATATCTCCAAATAGGTTGTTGAAACTAATTTCCAGATTAATTGCAGAATTTCCAGCCAGATGGAAGATATTTATAACAGAAGATTAGATATAAAATTTATTTTTTTATTTATTGATTAAAATTAATAAAGCCATTTAATTCATTTTCAGTGACTATGGTCTCATACAAAGATAAGTACATCTTACAAGGATGCAATACTAGCACATAATAGCTCACAGTGAACTGTACAATATTCGATAATAAATGTTTGTAGCATAGATCAGGATATTAGATTTCCCAATATGGTCACTCCTAATGTTTATGATGGTCAGATGATAGTCATGGCTAGGAGAGCCTTTGCTCAACTTCATCTTTTGTGCCAATTGGGCCCATTCATAGAATTGGAAGGGATCTGAGATGTTATCCAGTCCAAGCCTCACACATTGCATGTCCATTGCTATTGCTGTCAATTCTCTTACTTTCTCTATCTATGTTGCCTATTTATCCCCTACATGGCTTTCCTTCAATGCTATTATATATGTTAGGTCAATAAGAATGGTGAGCAGACAATGGTGTCCAGAAGAAAGTCCTAACATTCAAGGGAGGGAATTGATTGATGGCAACTTACAACCACACTTCCCACATTTCCATATCCAGAGTAGTCAAAGCATCCCTTCTATTACAAAACATGTGAATTGAATCAGTATTAGTAATCCCTATGCCTTTCCTATAAGTAGAGATAGAAAGACTAATGACAAGGTTTTCCTGCTTTTCCCCTTAAAAACAGAATAGTAATAATATGTCTTTTTACAACACACAGGTTGCCAGTTATTTCCTCAAAGTTACCTAAAATCCTCTGGTGCCTCCAGGCTCTTCCCCTTCAAGAAAGAATTCAGCCGTTGCCATGCCAATGACAATCCCAGAAGTCTGTGTTCTTATTTTTCTTTTTCCACATATTCACTTGCTAAGAGCAGTGGGGGGAAAATAGAAAATACAAATTGGAGGTTTTCTTGACAGGTGGCAAGTAATATTCATCCAGGAATCTTCTCTGTCTAAATCTGTATATCCATTGCTTCTTCGTATGCATGCCAACCCTCTCCCCTCTTATATCTACCATAATCTCATGTAAATTAGCCACTATTTTCAGCAAGACATTACTCTATTGCCTGAAAGCACACTAGATACACAGAATGAACATTCTGCCTCTACCCTTCAACATTTTAAATGCTTTTAGGGTAACAAAAATATTTTAAAATTTCAAATAATGTAAAAACCTTGCTTGCTATTGCATAATTATTTTATAAACCACACAGTATAAACCGTTACTCTTCATGAAGACCATCTTCATACTGTACCATATGGCTAATGACTTCTATTGTGCACCACACCATACTGTGTATTCTTTTCTCATCATACTGTATTGGCTACTGAATGAGTTTGCAGTTAATGTACGTGTTACCCTTTCACTGCATGTTTATTTTATGAGATTGTGGCATCTGTTTTTGGTCTTTGCTCTAAAAGTGGCAGAGTTCTGCTTCCAGGACTTGGATATTACCTCCATATTAATTTCCCCAGACAGGCTTAATTTTTTTTGTTATTATTGTTTTTTTGCCTTGGGTCTATAACTTTTCATTTAAGCTTATTATACCTCTTCCTCCCTTTTTTTCAATCTAAATTCTTCAAAAATCCAGGTTTATCATTTATCCTCTATTGAAATTCAAATACATGAACTTCCAGCTACCATTTATTTATTTTTGAATCAAATCATTTCAGTTCTAAAGCTTCTCTCATAGGCATACAGATCTTTAAATTGCCTAAGCATTAACTTTTAAAACTCATTTTTACTCTAAAAATAAAATACGCTATAATCTTCCAGAACCAGTCGCAATACATAAGCAGCATTATAAGCACTTTGTATTTGTCCCTGTTATGTTCATGCGTCCATAAAAAAGTTTTTGCATTATTTACCACCTATTTAAAAATTCAGCAAGAAAAACATTTTAAAAAAAATCAAATATATTATAGTTGTGTACTATTGGAAACAATTAGAATGCAAATAAGTCTGGTGGTTTTAACAGTTGGTATGATTTCAGAATTATGAGAAAAACAAAACAAAGTTGGAAGATATTATCTATTTTTACATTAAGTTTTCTGTTTATAGTAAAATATAATGCAATGCTTGAATGATCCAGGTTCTTTCTTTAAAACCACATCTTATGGAAACACATCTCCATTCTCTATGATTGCCTCCATTGTTTAGAACTATATCTCTCCCACACACCTCATCCCAATATATGATAGTCCCTTCATTCTGCTTGCCTTGTGCCATTAAGATCCAGCATTTCCTTAAGGCATCGGGGTCTAGTTGAGCAGAATCTTTCTTGGTTGCTTTATTATGGTACTTGGTTGATAATTTATTTTCTGTATTTTAGATTTATATATTACATGTTTTACTGTTATATGGACAGGATTTTTTCTGGTTGATTATCTGTTTCCATGCAGTATTCTGCCCTGAGTCAGTGTTTGAGTTGGATAACATTATAAATCTAGTAAGTAAATCAATAAAGAATGTATTCAGATGGGGGAGAGAGCTCCATTGGCTTTCCATTTAATTGTTTTGTTTTATCATCTTTAATTCAACTATGATTATGGGTTTTTATTCTAACATAGGTGTTATATTGCTTACCAACACTGGATTATTTGTTCTCTGCACTAGTTTGTCAGTGGTATAGTAACTGAGTATAGGAGGTTTGTCAATGGTATAGTAACTGAGTATAGCAGGTTCATATACAGTTCTTCAATTTGATTTCCCATTATTGCAGTCCTGTTTTTCCTCTGCCAGTATGTCAGCAATTGTAGCATCTAACAAAGTGGGCTATAGTCTACAAATGCTTCGACCAGCTTCTCAAAGCTGTGCAGTCCAAATGTTTCTGAAGGTTACTTCATTAACATGATTCTGCTTTTGGAGAGGTATGTTTGCTAGTTAGAATTTCAAGCACTTCAGATCAGCATGTTCTATTTTAAAAATGAGATGGCTGCTTTGAATGTGTTCATACCTTACAACGGGATGCTATAAATCTGAAATGGTTGAATTTAAAATGTTTTGCACATCCCATGACTATGTGTTTGTGTGTGGCTAAGATATTGATCTTTCTGCCACCTGAAACCAAGGAAATGATCACTTTTTTTTTCTCCAGTTCTGGAGAACCGGTAACGGAAATTTTGAGGAGTTGGAAAACTGGCAAATACCACCTTTGACTGGATATTTTACAGTATCTTTCCCCTGCCACACCCATCAAGCCATACCCACAGAAGCTGTAGTAAAAACATTTGAATCCCACCTCCATTCTAAGAAGAGTGATGCGTGTGCATGTACATCACAAACTGATTTATAATTATATATTTGTTTGTGTGTGTATATGCCAATAACAATATATTTCTGTCATATGAGTTAGATGTGCAATATTTGAATCTGAAGTACAAGGCAAGCATAAGCAACCTTGCTGCAATTTTGGCTTCTCTTTAAATATCCCTTGCCTTTTTGAGACATTATGTTAAAAAGCAGCTAACTGGTACAGCAGAAAGCCCACTCCATATACGAACACCTTTAATTTACTGTTTGCTGCACTGAGAAGGCAAAAAACTCTCTTGTGCCTGCCCTTGCTTTTAAGATATGTACTTTATTTTATTTTCATGAAAGCTTTTTCAGCAATTAGGTAGTACCAACTTTAACATGATTCAGAAACACATACATAGAATGCCCCTTGAAGAGGATATTGGTTATTTTTCAAACTGAAAAAAGATTTCACTCCTTACAGATGCTGCAACAGAGTCTTTTTCTGAATTGTTCACAGAAAACTAAAAAAAGGGTGGGATTACTTTGGTGAACAACATCAAGGTGTTGTTTTTCTAGTCATGTGAGGTTTGAAGCAGTTTAAAGCACGCCCAACTGTAGGAGTTTTATTTAATTATAAACATGACGGATATTTATGAGAACTATCAAGATGCATGCCGAGATTTCCAAATTTGTTATTATAGTTGTGTAAGTGGAGTCAGTTTTCAAATATCCTGTAGCAATGTTGAAATATCCCAACTACATGACAGTGAAAATGATCCAATCCCTCTTACAGAGAAAGCATATCAGTGAAGTGACAATATGAATGGGACAATTCATGAACATTCTGTAATTTAAAAAGTAGCATCTTACATTGTTAAGCAATTCATATTAATCTGTCTCCAGACTAATAGAATCATACCATCAAAAAGTTCCTCCTACATTATTACTGATACAGGAGAGGGGGGGAGAGAGAGAGAGAGAGAGAGAGAGAGAGAGAGAGAGAGAGAGAGAGAGAGAGAGAGAGAGAATGGACTATTGTAGGTTAATTCTTCTACTGACTGCTAACAGTTTAATCCTGGCTGGCTCAAGATTGACTCAGCCTTCCATCCTTCCCAGATTGTAATATGTTGACTCTGTAAACTGCTTAGAAAGTACTTTAAAGCATTATGAAGCAATATATAAATCTCAGTGCTGTTGATATATATTTATACTGTATACACACACACACACATCTATAGAAATCTTTGGCTGATTGGAATAGTAATGGATATGACCCATATCCATCCTCATCAATAAATAAATAATGTATTTTTCCATGTCTCCTTTAACTCATATCAACATCTCTGGTCTTACCATCTTGGTTTGGTCTAGCACTAATGCTTAAAAATATTGAAATCTGTTTTTTTTCCCTCTCTCTTCTACATACACACACACACACACACACAGAGAGAGAGAGAGAGAGAGAGAGAGAGAGAGAGAGAGAGAGAGAGATGTAGTAATATAAATACAAAGAACAGATCTCATATTTCCTATATACAGTATGTTGTATCAAAATACATTTGTCTTGGACGCTGTGGAGGGTTGCAAACTCTCTGGTAAGAAGTTGCAAATAGGGCCAAACTCCTCAGCTCAAGAAAAAGAAAACTATTGTCTGAGGTTTGTGCAGCTGTCATGTTTATAAATCCAAAGCTGGTTGGCATATTGGTAGACTGACTTGACTTCTATGAACCCTTTGGATATGTAGGCATTGTAGTTGAATGTCTTTCATGTAGCAGGTTTCCTTAATAAGGCATCAGTGAAGATGAAAGGAAAGAGTTTAAACCATGACTTCAACTAAGGCCAGGTCATGTTGATCTCATTTATCACTTTTCCTTCTTTATTCCTTTTTTTTAAGTGAAGCTATTAAAATAAAGGCAGATGACACTGCTGTCTCTGCTGGAACCCATCTGGTAAAAGTATGAGTCCTTTACTGTTAACAAGTCATTGTTAATATCCCTTTGCTAAAGTATCAGAACTTGAAGCTAGGGCAAACAAAAAACCTTTTGAAGGTTCTTGTGGGAATTCAGTTATTCTTTAGCTAAATAAATGCACAATTTGTTTCTACTATACAGAGCCTGAAATGAGTTATATCCCAAAAACTATATCCAAACATCTGCAAGACCCTGTATGGGTCAGATATTCTAGTGATGAGATAGTTTGTTCCTTTGAAATTTTCCTGCATATGGTTACCAAGGTGTTTGCATTAGGTTTTATTACCATAC
This sequence comes from Pseudonaja textilis, assembly GCF_049901715.1. Taxonomy (NCBI): domain Eukaryota; kingdom Metazoa; phylum Chordata; class Lepidosauria; order Squamata; family Elapidae; genus Pseudonaja; species Pseudonaja textilis. Next base: position 66,214,462 of record NC_141993.1, read on the forward strand.
CACTAAGTTGTTTGCGTAGAGTTAAGAAGGATCCTTTGTGATCTCATCATATAAATACTGCTGAGACAAAAAGATAGTAATATTGCTGCTTCAGGCTATATTAAACAATGCAAATGTTTCCTTTCTTTAAATTTTATTATTAGTGCATCTGCAAATAATTCATTATTAGAATGTAGAAAATCTAGTGTTTTAGATTAGATTTTAACTTCTACACCCAATTATCCTTCTGTTCTGCTCCCTGAAAATCCTTCTCTCAGCCCAAAAATGTATTCAAGAATGTCTTCCAAAGTTCAAGAGTAGACAAGCGGGGGCCAAGGGGAAACCTGCTGTGCTGATTGATACCTTTTCATTGGCTGTCAGGCACAATTGGATTTAACTTATTATTTCAATGTAAAGTTAAGATGCAATTTGACCAAGGTGTGAATTAAATGTTGGAAAAGAAAAGTTGTCTATGAAAATACAACTATGTTGTTTATCAACAGAACTTATGAATAATAGCAATATTGCAAAATCATGAGAAACCTGCCAGGGCAAGGAAATACTTCAAATAAAAATTTGGACTGTAACAATATATTAATAAACATATGGTTATCATTTTTTCTATATTGGAAAGAAGACAAATGTATGTCCAGTTCTTAGATTCATGGAAAATAGCTTTTATGAAAACCAGCTCCAAGATCTCTAAAGGGTTATATAAAACCCCGGTGAGAATATATTATCTCAATATTAAATGAAGATAAAAATTGCCCAGTCAGGGAGATGGGCAGGATATAAACGATAAATAAATCAGTATGAAAATAACAACAATAGAAGCTTTCGTTCTTAATTATACTTCCACCTACAAATACTCCCTTAAATTCTGGTATGCTCCCTCATTTTCTGGAGGTTGGGAAGTTCATGGAATGGAAGACAAAACAATACCGGGACTGTATACCAATAGTATATATTGGCAAGATATAGGCAGTAGCTGCCAAGTTTAAAAAAGCAGGCACCCATATGGAGCAGCAGTGATATAGGAGAAGCTGGAGACAAATGATCACATAAGTGTAAATGGTCATTTTATATTATACAGGAAAAGGCAATAGTAAACTATTCCTATATTTCACAGAGAAAACTACACTGACAGTCAAGATAAATTGACTGATAGTGTCAGATAGCCCTCACATCAAATGCTGTTGAGGATGAGCTGGGGATTTTTTGGAGTACTATGTATTGGTGCTCATGTTGTGTCTAGATTAAAACCTTTAGGACATCTATTTACTGATGTTGTCATGCAGGGGGGAAAAGGAAAATTGAGGTTACAACAGTATATAACACCAAATAGTCAGGGGCTGGCCATAAACAAGATCCTGAATTGCTCAGGTGCACATTCCAAATCAAGCTAAACCAGAAGAACAAAGCCAACTGGTTTCTACTTTATGATTATAAGCAAGTACCTGTATTTTCAAACAAAAATCAGGAATTTCTCAGAAGTCCTAAACCTCTACAACAGAGAACAGAAGAATTGTGAAACGGAAGAAAGGATTTTTTTTTCATAATGTACAACACTTAATGATAGTCATAGGGTACAATTTCTTTCTACAATTTTGTAAACAACAAACTAAAAGACTCAAGGTCCATCCCATGCCTGAAAGGACCTAACAGTAAAGATTGTAACAATGCGACCATTAAAGCCAACCTCTTTAACACATTCTTTGGCTCAGTATTTGTAAACAGCAATGGATCAAGCCCAATATTTCCTAGTCGAACCATGGACAATTACAATGATCTAATACATATCGATTTTACAGAAAACAATGTTGAAAAAGCACTATGCAATCTAAAACCATCTCTATCTATTGGACCAGAGGGAATATGTGCCTACTTCTTAAAAAAGCTATCCACTGCCATAGCTGAACCTCTAAGCATAATCTTTGAAAAATCTTTCAGGACCAGCTCCTTGACAAACCTATGGTCACAAGCCACGATTATCCCCATCTTCAAAAATGGAGACCCCAGCCTAGTTGAAAATTACAGACCAATTTCTTTATATTGTGTCACCTGTAAAGTCATGGAATCAATTATTAATCAATCTATCATCCTCCACTTAGAGACAAACAACCTACTCTCTAATAAACAATTTGGTTTCAGAAAAATCTATCCTGTAATCTGCAACTCTTACACTGCAAAAACATATGGACTACACAACTCGATCAGGGCAAAGCAATAGATGCAATTTACATAGACTTCTGTAAAGCCTTTGATTCAGTGGTACATAACAAACTACTCCTAAAACTAAATCTTATGGTATCTCTGGACACCTGCATAAGTGGATAGAAGCATTCCTGACAAAAAGACAACAAATGGTCAAAATTGGGAGCATCCTATCAAATTCTGTACCTGTCAACAGTGGTGTCCCCTAAGGCAATGTTCTAGGACCAACTCTCTTCATACTCTACATAAATGACCTCTGTGATCATATTAAGAGCAACTGTGTTACCTTCACTGACGATGTAAAGCTATTCAACACCACAGACAATACTGGTACCATTCAAAAAGATCTTGACTATGTATCAGAATGGTCAAACAAATGGCAACTTCAAATCTCAACAAATAAATGCTCTGTCTTACATATGGTAAAAAAAAATCAGAAAATAAAATACAAGCTGAATAGTCAAGACCTTGTTGATGATCCAAACTCTGTCAAGGACCTTGAAGTACTCATCTCAAATGATCTAAGTGCTAGAGCCACTGTAACTCTCTGGTAATATCACACTACTAACTAGAGCATACAAAACATTTGCTAGACCAATACTTGAATACAGTTCATCAGTCTGGAACCACCTTATGTATCTGATATTAATACAGTTGAGAAAGTCCAGAAATATTTCACAAGAAGAGTTCTCTACTCCTCTACTCATTGCAGAATACCTTATTCCACCAGACTTGAAATTCTAGAACTAGAAAACCTAGAACTACACCACCTTCAGTCCGATCTAAGTATAGTACATAAAATTATATATTGCTATGTCTTACCTGTCAATGAATACCTCAGCTTCAACCATAACAATACAAGAGCACACAATAGATACAAACTCAAGGTAAACCACACCAAACTTGATTGCAGGAAACATGACTTCAGCAACAGAGTGGTCAATGTCTGGAATACTCTACCTGACTCTGTGATTTCTTCCCCAAACGCCAAAAACTTTAACCTTAGACTGTCTACTATTGACCTCACCCTTTTCCTAAGAGGTCTGTAGGGGGCGTGAATAAGTGCACCAATGTGCCTACCATCCCTGTCCTATTGTTTTTTATTTTTCTTATATGTATTCATTTCATGTATTCATAATTATGTTTATACTTATACCTGTTATCTTATAATCGCTTGACAAAATAAAATAAAATAAATAAAACAATCAGCAATCAAATCATACTAGGGAACAGTCAATATAAATTCTAAGGATACAAGCAACAAAGTTACAGTCCTACAATCACAAGTGGGAGGGGATGGGTGATAAGGAATAATGAGAAGATTAACAGTAATAGTAGTGCAGACTTTGTAATAGTTGAACAGTGTTGAGGGAATTATTTGTTTAGTAGAGTGATGGCTTTCAGGAAAAACTGTTCTTGTGTCTAGTTGTTCTGGTGTGCAGTGCTCCATAGCATCGTTTTGAGGGAAGGAGTTGAAACAGTTTATGTCTAGGATGTGAGGGGTCTGTAAATATTTTCACAGCCCTCTTTTTAACTCGTGCAGTATACAGGTCCTCAACTGAAGGCAGGTGGGTAGTAATTGTTTTTTCTGCAGTCCTAATTATCCTCTGAAGTCTGTGTCCGTCCTGTTGGGTTGCAGAACCAAACCAAACAGTTATAGGGGTGCAGATGACAGACTCAATAATTCCTCTGTAGAACTGTATCAGCAGCTCCTTGGGCAGTTTGAGCTTTCTGAGTTGGCACAGAAAGAACATTCTTCATTGTGCTTTTTGATGATGTTTTGAAGTTACAAGTTAGGTCATGTGATATAGTAGAACCTAGAAATTTGAAGGTCTCTACTGTTGATACTGTCTAGTATTTTAAGAGGTGGTAGTATGGGAGGGTTTCTTCTAAGGTCTACCACCATTTCTATGGTTTTGAGTATGTTCAGTTCCAGATTGTTCCAGTTACACCACGAGGCAAGTTGTATAGCCTCCTGTCTGTATGCAGATTCATCTCGAATGAGACCAATCACTGTTGTGTCATCAGCAAACTTCAGTATTTTAACAAATAGATCATTTGAAATGCAGTCATTGGTATATAGGGAGAAGAGAAGTGGAGAAAGCACACAGCCTTGGGGGACCCTGTGCTGATTGTAAAGGTGTCGGATGTGATTCTGCCTAGCTTCACCTGCTGCTTCCTGTCTGTTAGGAAGCTTACAAGTGTATTCAGGTACCACTAGTTGGTTTAATTAACTTAGAAGAGTGTCTGGAATGATAGTATTGAATGCTGAACTGAAGTCTACAACAAGGGCCCTTGCGTAGGTGTTTGGAGATTCAAAGTATTGCAGAATGTGATGCAGAGCCATTGTTAACAGCATCATCTGTTGATCTATTTGATTGATATGCAAACTGCATGGGATCTAACAGCAGATTCATGGTGGTTTTTAGGCGGGACAGCATAAGCCTTTCAAAGATTTTCATAACTACAGACGTTAGAGCAACTAGTCTGTAGTCATTCAGTTCCTTGATGGAGGGCTTCTTCTTCTAATGGTAGAGCATTTGAAGCAGGAAGGAACATAGCACATCTCTAGTGATCTATTGAAGATTTGGGTGAAGATGGGGGGCAATTAGTCAGCACAGACTTTTAAGCAAGAAGAGTTATCTTGTCTGGTCCTGGTGCTTTTCCTGGCTTTTATCTGTGCAATAGAACTTGCAATTCTTTTTCTGTGATTACCAGAGATTGTGAACCCAATGAATTGGGGCCAACTGTAGGAGGTTTGGCTGTTGCTGGTGTGTTTGAGATGTGGGTTGTGGAGATAGGTGACTGTAGTTTCTTTTCAAACCTGCAGTAAAATACATTCAGGTCATCTGCTAGTTGTTGATTTCCTTCTGCCTGGGAAGGAGGTTTGTTGAAGCCAGTGATGTTTTTAAGAGTTTTCCACATGTTTGCTGGTTCATTTGTTGAGAACTGATTCCTTAACTTTTCAGAGTAGCTTCTTTTTTCTGCTCTCATCTCTCTTGTTAATATGTTTCTGGCCTGGTTGTATAGCATTCTATTTATTGATTGATTGATCGATTTGATTTGTCAATTGTTTACAAGATAATAAGTATAAGTATATACATAGTTGTGAATACATGAAATGGGTACATATAAGAAAAATAAAAGAAACAGTAGGATAGGGACGGTAGGCACATTGGTGCGCTTATGCACGCCCCCTACAGACCTCTTAGGAAAGGGGTGAGGTCAATAGTAGACAGTCTAAGGTTAAAGTTTTTGGGGTTTGGGGAAGAAACTACAGAGTCAGGTATTCCAGACATTGACCACTCTGTTGCTGAAGTCGTATTTCCTGCAATCAAGTTTGGTGCGGTTAACCTTGAGTTTGTATCTATTGTGTGCTCTTGTGTTGTTATGGTTGAAGCTGAAGTATTCATTGACAGGTAGGACATTGCAATGTATGATTTTATAAACCATACTTAGATCAGACCGAGGATGGTGTAATTCAAGGTTTTCTAGTTCTAGAATTTCAAGTCTGGTGGCATAAGGTATTCTACAATGAGTAGAGGAGTGGAGACCTCTTCTTGTGAAATATTTCTGGACTTTCTCAACTGTATTAATATCAGATACGTAATGTGGGTTCCAGACTGATGAGCTGTATTCAAGTATTGGTCTAGCAAATGTTTTGTATGCTCTAGTTAATAGTGTGATATTACCAGAGAAAAAGTCACCTTTTCTGTAGGCTTCCTCTTTGGAATGACATAGCTGCTTAAGTTTAGCTGTGAACCAAGGTTTATTGTTAATATATATTTGTAGGTTCCTTGTTGGTACACATAAGTCTTTGCAGAAGCTGACATATGAAGTTACAATATCTGTGAGCTCATCTAGGTCTGCAGAGGCATCTTCAAAAACATTCCAATCAGTGAAATAAAGGCAGGCCTGGAGTTTCAGCTTTGCCTCATCTGACCAAGTCTTCACTGATTTAATTGTTGGTTTCATGGTTTTAAGTCTTTGTCTGTAGGCAAGTACAAGGTGAATCATGCAGTGGTCAGAGTGTCCCACAGCTGCTCATGGTAAAGACCTATAAGCATCTTTTACTATTGTGTAGCAGTGGTCTAAAGTATTTTTGCCTCTGGTGGGACAATTTACATGCTGGAAATATTTTGGGAGCTCTTTCCTTAAATTTACTTGATTGAAATCTCTTAAAATGATGGGAACGGAGCCTGGGTGTTTCGCTTCAGCCTCCATAATTTGATCATCAAGAGTTCGTAATGCCTTGTTTACACAGGCTTATGGGGGAACATACAAAGCTATTAGGAGAAATGAGGAGACCTCACAAAGTTTTCACAAAGAACTCTCAAAGCCAAGAAAGCTAAAAAATTTCAGGAAGGGACTTAACAAAGGATTTCATAAAACTGTTAGAGAAAAATGCAGTATTAGAACCACATCTGTAAAGACCTTTAAAAAGGAAACAGACCAGGGGTGGGATTCTACCAGTTCACACTTATTCGCTAGAAGCAGTTGTTAACATTCGAAGCAGATTAGAGAACCGGTTGTTAGAAGAAATTACTGACCTAATCCTGTAAGGAAGGCAGGAAGGAAACATTCTGGTGTTGCTTACAGAAACTGCCTCTTTGTTAACCCTTATTACATTCTTGGCAGGACTAGACTTCCTGTCTCAGGACCGTCTCTGGAGTTTTTTCCCCCTCCTTTGCTGGTACTTTGCTTGTGTGGAGTTACCATTCAAAGTTACAGTAGCACTGAAAAACGTGACTTATGACCATTTTTCAAACTTACGACTGTTGCAGCATCCCCACAGTCATGAGAGGCCAGGCGAGGAGATGCATGCCTCGATGTGAGTGATATTGAGTTGATCATGCCCAGCCAATAACATGACCACCAAGCCACTCCCACCAACTAAGCCATGCCCACAGAACCGGTTGTTAAAAAATTTGAATCCCACCCCTGAAACAGACATAGAAAAACAAAGAAAGTCCTCCAAACAGCTTCTGAACAGAAATGGTTCCAATCTCAATGTGGAACAAAAGGACACCAGTGGACAGATGGTAATTCATTCAAAAATGATCAATCAAATATAGGAATATACTGAAATTCTGTATAGTAGAGTTGTCAGTATCTTATAACATATTACCTATTTACAAGAACCTCCCTTACCAGAAGACCAACTGAGATAATCATTTCAAGCATCAGAGCTGATTTATTCCAATTGAGTAGAGTTTTCTTTTAGTTGTGTATCTTCTTGATCAATTTGCCATTTTATATACTGGAATAAAGAATAATACCCAACATTATTTAAACTGGGCACCCTTGTCAATAATATAATTAATGACTTATCTACAGAAATATGGCAAACAATAAATAAGGAATGAATATCCCAGTGAAACTATGCCCATAAATCTGGACAGTGCACAATGTCTAACATATTGGAAGAGATCAGTCAACAAACCAAAGCCAATGCAAAGAGGCTTAACCAAGTATGCAAACTATTAAACAATATCCCTAATTTTGGTTGCTAAAAACCCAATATAGATTTGAGCTCTTCTGGAAAACAGGTAACAGATTATACATGCTGGATAATTGAAAAATAAATAGTATTAATAAGAAATAAACATAGACTTCATTTATTTATAGAAAAGCCTTTAAGTGTGATGATCATGTCAAGATGTGAAATATTGTTAGGAAATTGGAATTCTCAGAACATGAGATTGTCCTAATGATAAGCCTGTATGTAAGACAGGAGGCCACAGTCCAAATAAAATATAGTGAAAGAAACTGGGTTTGGGTTAGCAAAAGAGTAAGGAAAATAAAATTATTCAATCTATATGCTTTGTGTGTGTGTATTTATTGAAGGAGGCAGGATTGGAAGATGAGCACAGTTTCAAGATCTGGGGAGAAAGAAACATCAATAGGCTGTACCATGTTAATGACATGGATAGCTGAAAATGAAAATGATCTTTAAATTCTAATCATAAAAGTGAACATGGCAGTGAAAAGAAAGAATTAAGATTAAATACAAAGAATACTAAACTAATGGCTATAGCAATTAGACTTAACATTGACAATGAAAATAGTAAAGTGGTGCATAGCTTCTGATTTCTAGGACTGATTAGAAATCCTAGAAGTCAGAAGCTATATACCATTTATGCTATTATTTTCATTGTCAATATTAAATTTAGTTGTTAGTTGTTTAGGATCAATAGTATCAACACTAAATGAAATAGCAGTCAAGCAACAAGCTGTGGGTTACCTCCTGGAGCATTTAATGGGGTAACAATGAAAAACTTGGAAAAGATATTCAGTTGCAGTGTAGTGCCTTTACTTACAAAGAACAGAATCATGCAGAACTGTGTAAACAAAAGTTGTTTATATACATAGGTGTCATACAAGAAAAAAAATGGGAAGGAAATGTTTGTGAAAGTTCAAAAGTTGCAACAGGTAGCCCAGTGATTCAAAGTGTATGGTAGCATGGACACAATGGGCCATACATTGTTTTTGTTTCTATTGTTTATTTATGAGGAAGGAGGTATCTGGAACAAAAAATATATATTTTAAAATGGTGTTAAATATTTTTAAGATTATTTCTCCAAACAACTATATGTACACTTCCATTGTAGTATATTTCCCATTAATTTTAGTTGGGTGTTTATTGTTGTGCCCACACACAAATCCTTATATAGCTTTCTGTTACCTAAAATGGGGGCAGGGGGACCGTAATTTCTTCGATTCCTGGATTGGGATCTTTGAGTCATTTGCAGAAATAACAAAAAAAAGTCAATAAGGTAATCATAACCACTTAATCAAAGTTTCAAACCTCTTTTTAATTGTAACATAGGTTTTTGACTATATGAGTGCAGCTGTCTTGATTTTTTTGAATGCTCTGTGTGAATCCTTAACACGTGTAGCAGAAGTTTTATTTTCTTTCTTTAAATAAATGATTTTTGTTCCTTCAGCTAGTCTGAAAGTGGTTTTTCAAAGTGGTTTGTAATGTAATTTCATAGTGTAACTGGGTTTAATTAGGAAAAGATTCAAAACCTGTCTGCAACTGTTTATATCAAAGTGAAACAACAAATATATATTGAAATCATAAATGCCAAATAAATATATAAGAGAAGCAAAATCTAATAGAATTCTAATAGCATAGAATCTTATGCTTTTAAAAAATTCTAATATTATACAACAGAGAAACTATGGCATATCTGATCCTTTATTGGTAAGGGTTTTAATTCACTATGTAGGTTTTAATCCACTATTCATAGCTGACTTTATGGCAGTGCTCATCTCTGTTTCTAGGCCATTGAGTCAGCCTAGAAAGACATTTCTGTCACTGTTGAAAGACATTTCTGTGGTCATGTGGCCAGCATGACATTATGCCACAGCGCAGAACATATGATGAAATACAGACCGCTGTTATTTTCCACCAAAGTGGTACTTATTTATCTATTCACATTTGCAAGCTTTCAAACTGCTAGGATGGCAGGATGTGGAGAGAGTAACATGAACTCATCCTGTCATGTGCCACTCAGGTCTCAAATTTAGGCTGTTGGCTTTCCAGCTTAACTACTTAGCCATCACATCTGCCTGAATTCTTTAGTGTGATAATCAGAGTTGCCATATCAGCTAGAAGTTACATATCTGCTAATGAAAGCACCAAGAAGTTAAAAGAATTATTAAAACAAACAGAATATTTGAACAGTTACAATAGGAATGAGAATAGAACAAAGGGGGGGGGGGAAATCCTGTGCATAATGTAGGTTGGTCTACAATCACCCCCAGACACCTAGTTCTTCTATCTTTGGTTCTGGATGGGGTTCTATTGCCACAGATAGAACCAGTGCACAATCTGGAGGTCCTCGAATGGGGGGCCCTGCTCACAGTAATTCATTTCCTAGTAACCTCTAAGTTAAATTACTGTAACATTCTCTACATGGGGCTGCCCCTGAAAACCATTTGAACTGGTGTACAGTGAGGCTCTATAGACAATTGAATAGATAAATTAGCAAAATGTTTCCAGTATTATGCTTGCATATGAATATTCCAGTTTGAGTTCCTGCTTTGTTGAGAAACTATGTACAACTCACTTGCCTCAGCTTAGCTTAAATGTTATCAAATATGGACTGCTATAAATAACATCAAGAAAGAGTAACATAACTGCAACAAATTGTAACCGGCAGAAGGAATAACCTCAAGGAACTAAAGGAAGAGCTGCTACCAAGATAATAGTCAGGTAAAGAAACCTGAGGTTAGGGCAGCACTATAGCCTGAGAAAACTTATCAGAGAACATTTTCTGCAGTTCTCACAAATATACAAAACATAGGGGGAAGCTCATTCAAACACACAATATTCTGTTACCATACTCTAACTTTATAATAAAAAAATAGCATTGTCCTGGATGGTTTTCTACTGTGAAAGTTTAAAGCTGTTATATATTCAACACAGAGAAACTTAATCTTAAACATGGCTTGTTTCTTCACAGTCTGTTAGATCTGCTTATTTCTTAGATTCATATCTTACCTTTTATTCAGGAGAATCCATGGCCAAGAGTATACCTGAACCTTGGTTTCCTGGTATCAGCCCCACACCTTAATTCCTATACCACACTGGTTAATTTATATATTAGATGTATCCAGTATATATGAAATGCTATAATGGTATCTCACAAAAATATATAATTACTTGTAGGATACAGGAACTTTTGAAGGAAAGAAAAGTCTTACCAAGAACAAGAAGCCTTTAAACACAGTTCTGCATGTAGTTAGCTCAGTGGGATATCATTTGAAGTAGGATCTGAATAACTGAAGAAGTGCCTTCAAAGAGTAACAAAAACAGTCCTTCCATATCCCTAAATCAAATATTCAGAATACCAAAGGAAATTCCTTAATCATTATAATGACGCTGATCATGCCTGGGTCTGAAGAGAGATGGAGGAAAAATTTAAAACCATCTTACATAGTTTTCATAGATAAAATGAGAAGTTCACAGACAACATTGTTGCAGTGGGTAGCTGTAATAAATTTAATGAAATAAATTAATAACCATCACATCACTATTTTTTTTCATAAGAAATTTTTATCCAGAACATACTTTTTTCTTTTGTCTCTTCTGACAAAGTCTTTAAAATAATTACCTGTAGCTCTATTGGAATACATTGAAAGATTTGCTTTACCAAGCTTGGCAACAAGGAAGCACTTAACAATGATCCAACAGATTTCCATTCTTAGAAAAGATTTGTGATACACATGGCAGGAGAAGAATAAACCTGTTCTGCTGCATTTGGATAAAAGTAGGTAAGAGAAGAAATAAATGCTGGGAACACCTGGTCTTGTCAGTTAAAATTTACTTGTTTTCCATTCAGTCTTGTTTTGCCTGTTGTACCAAGTCTTAGATTTCAGTGAAGCTGATTTCTATTAATAAAGCATACCATATTGCTGCTGGAAGTCTTTGTTGCCACACTATATGAAAGATGCATATCATGATCCAGTACCTGGATCTTCATTCAGAAACCCTGCTGCAGTATATTGAAGTTATGGTTTTGAAGGCTAGGTTCAGAAGTACCCACATCTGCTTATGTATTCCAGTGAAAGTCCACAAGACTTTCATGTACTCTTCTGCCTGTTGGGCTTTCTGCTCCTACAATCAAATTGGAAAGGGGAGGGGGAAAGTAATCCTGCATGGCTGATTATTACCATAGGTATAATCTACTGCAGTTCCTAACAGTCTTCAATGAAAAGAACTGAGTTAGTACTTATGCAGTGCTTGACAAATTTAACCCTATTTTTTCCCCTGGAGGACTTTCTGTGCGAGATATTTCTTTTTAAAAATATATAATGTCAAAGTGAAACATTGAATATTAGAGATGAGGAATTTGCAAAAATGTAGAAGCCTGGGGCCTACATACCAGCTGGTCTTGATGCTTTTAGTAAAAAACTACAGATTGATACATCCTTCCCATGTATTTTGTCTTTTATTTATTGGAAATGTTGTCTCTTTGCTAAAAACAAAAATTAAAGTAGATACATGTCTGAATAATTTAGAAACGGATCCCCCCAATCATCATTTTTTCAGAACTTATGCAACTGTATATCCATCTTGTCTGATAAATGTATTGATGTTGACAGCTTTCTTAAAAAATTGAAAGGCAAAACCCAACCCATGGTATGTTGAAGTTCAGAGCATGAGATGTCTGACAATTAAATATTCCAAATATTTTTTTGCATGCATTAGACCCAGATGGTTTAAGCTGAATGAAAATGAAGCAGACTACTTTGCCTTATTGCTTAGGTCCAAATTTTATAGAATATTCTGTGTTATGCCTGACTTTACTTAGTAGCCTGACTTTCACTTCATTTTTTAATTCCGACTGTAGTTTTGAGAAACTATCAAGACAGAAGTAACTTTATTTGATTATTTAGTATTTCAGCATGGCATTTTGAAATTTAGCCATCTGACTTTCTGTTTCTTCTTTCTTCAGAGTCTGGCAATATTTTTTTTAAGGAGAGGAAAAATACCTAAGGGCTAACTTCCCAGCAGGTGCTGCATCAAGCAAGTCTTGTGTTTTGCTCCTTTGAGAAGCCTACATGGATCACAGGATCCCTGTCCTTTGGATGACCTGTAGTTAAATTGTGAAAGGTAGGCTCAATTTCTTTCCATAGATAAACAAAGATCATATGACATATGTGTAAGTATGAATAAGGAATGATTTATTTGTGTTGGTTCTCCTTTTGACTCTAGTAAGTGCAGTTTGCCTATGGAGCTGATTGAGAATATGCAATACATTTTTGCCAAAGAGAATTATAAAAGCATTTTTATTTAAATATCAAATGTCAATAACTTCACTTCACCCTGACAGAATAAGTTGATCTGGTGGACAGAGATAAAAAAATGGGAGTGAATATCACAGAATGATTTACTTGATTGGACTTTATATGTTATCTGTTGCATATAATAATTCTAGCTGATTCAAAATAAAATCAATAAAATAACAATGTAAAAACTCTTCAGGGCACATGATAATCCTACTTTATGCTCATTTGCTCATCCCATTCTAGCCCAATATTCAAAGGAAGAGGTAGGTCTTCAACTCCTTCTGTATGAAATAATTTCATGTGGAAGGCTATTGCATAGAAATGGAGTAGCATGAGAAGGCACACTTCTGAGATCCCACCAGATGGCAGAATTTGAAGGAAAGGACTTGGAAACAATCTGTACCATGAAGGGCTTTAGTGATTAAAATAACCACCTTCAATTGCAATTGGAAAGAAACTGAAAATCAGTGCTATTTGCACAACAGAAAGACAACATGGAAAATATGGGGCATCTGAAATTGCATGTGGTTTCACATTCTGGACCAGTTGTAGCTGTAGTTTTGGGGTAGTCTTCAATTCAGTCTCATTTAAAGCAGATTGCAGTAGTCCAGATGGATTGTTTTTATTTATTTATTTTATTTGGTTTGTCAATTGCTTACAAGATAATAGGTATAAGTAAAAACATAGTTATGAATACATGCACATATAAGAAAAATAAAAGAAACAATAGGACAGGGACGGTAGGCACGTTGGTACACTTATGCACGCACCCTGCAGACCTCTTAGGAAAGGGGTGAGGTCAATAGTAGAAAGTCTAAGGTTAAAGTTTTGGGGGAAGAACCACAGAGTCAGGTAGAGTATTCCAGACATAGATCACTCTGTTGCTAAAGTTGTATTTCCTGCAATCAAGTTTGGTGCGATTAACCTTTAGTTTGTATCTATTGTTTGCTCTTGTATTGTTATGGTTGAAGTTGAAATATTCATTGACAGGGAGGACATTGCAATGTATGATTTTATATACTATACTTAGATCGGACCGAAGGCGGCATAGTTCTAGGTTTTCTAGGTCTAGAATTTCAAGTCTGGTGGCATAGGGTATTCTGCAACGAGTAGAGGAGTAGAGAAATCTTCTTGTGAAATATTTCTGGACTTTGTCAACTGTATTAATATCAGATACATAATGTGGGTTCCAGACCGATGAGCTGTATTTGAGTATTGGTCTAGCAAATGTTTTGTATGCTCTAGTTATTAGTGTAATATTACCAGAGAAAAAGCTATGTAAGATTAGGTTAACAACTCTTAACTTCCTTGTGGCTATGTAGTTACAGTGGGCTCTAGCACTTAGATCATTAGAGATGAGTACTCCAAGATCCTTGACAGAGTTTGACTAATCAACAAGGTCTTGACTATTCAGCCTTTATTTTATTTTCTGGTGTGTGTGTTGTTGTTTTTTGCCAATATGTAAGACAGAGCATTTATTTGTTGAGATTTGAAGCGTAGCAGTATTGTCTGTGGTGTTGAATAGCTTTACATTGTCAGCGAAGAGAACGCAGTTGCTCTTAATATGATCACAGAGGTCATTTATGTAGAGTATGAAGAGAGTTGGTCCTAGAACACTACCTTGGGGGACACCACTGTTGACAGGTACAGAATTTGATAGGATTGAGACTAGATTGAAACATGAACAAATATGTACAAGGCCTCCACCTTGAAATGGCACAACTGATGCCCAAAATAAATTTATGTAGAAGTGTCCCTGGACACAGCTACCACCTGTTCCTCAAGCAGAAGTTTCAAGATTTAGAAGGGCCTACAAATTGTGTTCAGGAAAATGACACTCCATGGAGCATAGAACTCTGGACCCTAAGAGGCTATAAACACAGAGCTACACTATCTTTTTAGAATTGAGCTTGTCCTTATCCAGGCCCATGCAGTGGAAAAGCAAATGAACCACATTTTATGCCAGCGTGGGACTGAGTTTATAAGTGAACAACATCAGCATATTGATGAGACTTTACCTCATGCCACCAAATGACCTCACCAGCAGCTTCATATAGAAGTTAAATAGAAAAGATAAGATATCCAGACTTAGAGCACATATATAAAGGTCCACTACTTGAGGATGTCTTTGGAATGATACCATGGCCAATACTGTTGAATGCCGCTATAGAGAGTAAGGAAGATTACAGTGATGAGGATATGCAGGAACTACTGCGAGGAAAGGGCAAAGGAAGCATTTTTTAAAGTCCAAAATGAGGTAATGCTTGGAAGCAGCTTAGGCAGGTACCTCCTCACTCCCTAAACTATAAGGAGAAAGAGGAACAGTACATATTTGCAAAGATTCTTTCATAACCAATCTCAGTAAAAGTAGATTTAGATTTAGAAGTAGATTCTTCTAGAGTTGATTTCTAAGTCGGCTCTATTTAGTGGGTCTGACAACTTCTGAAAGATCTGGGAAGGTAAGGATGGACACACCACCCCAATTTCAAGCTTTTCAGAGGTCATCCACAGGTACAAACAATGCTGTCTTGATATTGTTCATAGAGAAGGAAGAGAAAGAGAATAAAATTAATATAGATCTTAGTTAAATCCAAAATAGTGGACTAATAGTTCAAACTAATAGTTCAAAGAAGTTGAACATTAAAAACAAGCCTATGCAAGATTGAAATGATGACCAATTAGGCTATTTTCCTAATAATAATTGCATAAGAGATTTAGAAGTTAAATCCATGAGGAGCAATCATTATGAAAACAAAAAATCTGTTGGGATTATCAATTGCAATGTTACAATTAACATTTATATTAGATGTTACAATTGCACACATCCTTTGAAAGATGTATTTGTCATTCAAAGCAGCACATACAAAATACTCTCTTTGAATTTTGAAGTATCAATATATTTTTGCAGGATGATATTTCTGCTTCATAACTTGCTCTTAGAAGTCTCTCATGCACAGAACTTTACTTCTCACATGATGCAGTGCATTTCTTCCAAAGAATTTGCACAGATCTTTCAATTCTTTAATCGAAATCATGTTGCAAAAGTAGTTCATTTATTCTGTCTTTTGTAGATTTCCTTTAATATGACACAAATGCAGATTTTAGGTAATCCTTTTATTAAGAATGAATTTCCTTGCTGCTTATTAAGCCACTAGTAAGTATGTTTTGGATAAAAGCCTAAAAAGCAAAATATTTGTCTGGAAATTTTTAATCCAAATCTAGTATTTTTAAATTACATGATGACAAAGTGAGATAGTTTCACTTCAGATTATTCCAGACACAAATTATTTGCATCTGGTATTCTGGATCATTTTTAGAAACCTTCATCTATTCCTAATAAATTTGAATTGATACATTCAGATTTTGAAAACACATTGCCAGTATCAGTTATTACCTTGAAAATAATACTTGGCACAAAGTGGAGGTTGAGACAGAATTTGCTTTTAGGGGTGGATTCAAGTTTTTACCACCTAAGTAGACTTAGGGACAGTAAGGTAAGTCCTTCCCCTGGGAGTGGGTGAATGAGTGATCAACAAAAAACAATGTGATAAAAAATGTTACAAGTCCTGCCTCCTCCTGCACAAGAAGACACAATCTTGGCAGGAATAATGTTATATCTTGTCTAGAACAGTGTACAACAATATATGTATAACATACTATATTTTTCGCTCCATAAGACACACTTTTTCCCCAAAAAGTGGGTGGAAATATCTGTGCCTCTTATGGGGTGAATATGGTGAATAGCAGCCAGGCCATGGCAGTTGGGTCCTTTTACAATGCTGAACCCCACCTCTTCTGTCTCTTTTCTCAGTGCAGAAGTCAACAGGCGGAGCTGGCACATGAGAGGACACCTGTCTATGGTCCTCTCAGGATCTGCCTCCTTCCTTCACTAACTGCTGCTCCATATTTGGCACTCCATATAAACAGTGAGACAGCGCTCCATGTTCATATTTTTTTGTCTTTTCTTCCTTGAAACCTAGGTGTGTCTTAAGGTCAGGTGCATCTTATGGAGAGAAAAATACAGTAGATTATTTGTGAAAGATATGTGTGCCAAAGGTACAATCCTCAGACCTATCAGACACTCTTTCCCAACCACTAGAATTTCTTGGAGTTGGAGGTTTTAAAGAAAAACTCTGTAGATGACATTAATTTTTGTCCTATAAAAACCTCTACCTGCCCCAAACTAGAATCACTTTGAATCTGCTGCCAATCATTTTTGATGGGCAATCATTGATATGGCATACGAAGCCTGGGCTACTACCCTAAAGTCAAAGGAACCTCTACATTGTGATATAAGAAAGTATAAGAAATGAAGGCTTTGTGCAACATTCCTCATCAGAAGTGGCTGGCTGTCATAAGCAACATAAAAGTTTTCTGGAGAGCACAAAGTTTTCATTCATGTTAAGGTGGTCTTTCCTATATTGTAAGAGGTTCTTTTAAAAAAAAAACTTGTTACAAATATAATTACCTTTTTAAAAGGCAGAAATAGTGCCATCAATTGTTAGTAATTGTATAAGCAGTGGATTCCAGTAAAATATGATAAATGTGTTTGATAACTACATGAAGCTGTAGATTCTCAGGTTGTCCATACCTGTTCTTTACTGTGACTATCTCGCTTTTGGGGGACTAAATGGAAATGCAGACAAGCAAAGCATATTTGAACTTGTAGTTTCTTCATCTGACCTAGACCATCTTGTTCCTTTCCTCAACTACAGATTCCTTCAGCTTTTCTGAGGATTAAACAAAGTAATCATAATTGAGGAGTGGCACTGAGTGTTAAGTACAACATAATTTCACAGATGTTTCCAGACAGGTTTAGGGCAGGGCAGAAAATAAAACCAGCCTGGTATTGTCATTCATACTAGGTACAAACTAATTTCTAGTTTAAGAACCTGTACAAGGAACACAAAGAAGTCAATAGACATCAGATTGTATTCTGTTTCTGCTAATATGAATTCTGCAGTTACCAGTTTTGATGTGTCCAAATCAATAATTATGAGGTTCATTTTCAGAATTGGCCTTACATCCTTATACAAACAGCTCTGTTATAAACTATGCTATTTTCATTACATTATTCACTGCAAAGAATTGTGTGATATGTGTGTGTGTGTGTACCCTTTTCTGCTTTGAACACAGATTCTAATTTATATTCTCTCTTAAGCCTATATAAGATAGCTTGAATTTGTCTCAACAAGCTCTTTCAAGTTTTCATGTCAAGATGAGGAGGCAGCAAGATTTTCTTCAAGAGGACATTTTGCATTACACGATCAATGTACAAAAGTATGTTTTGGCTATCAGAACTGCTAGACAAGACTTTGGAATAGCTCAAGTCAAAGCACCATGGCCAGTTCACTCCAGGTCAGGCGGCTTCAGAGAGGAGTTTCAAAGGGCTGTTTTGCACAACTTTTGTCAAAGTGAAGCACCCTTTGAAGTCTACATAGCTCTACTCTGCAAGAGCTTGTTCTTTATAATTTTGAAATGCTACTTCTGAGCATTCATTAAGCATCCCTGTTTTTCTGTTTTTTCTTAATTAATGTGTGTCTCAGTGCACAGGGGTGTGGGAGAGAAAGAGGAAGTACCATTATGTTAAAAATGTAGATCTACTAATTAAATTTATTTGGTGACATTTGGGCACATAGAAAAAAACAACCACTCCGCCTGAAACTGAAAACAAACTTTCAAAAATGAAGAGGAATGCTAATTAAAAGACCTGACCTCAGCCAGAAAGATTTAGTGATCATTGTCTTTCATCAAAGAATCCTGGAAGGGCTAACTGTGTAAGACTAAAATTTCCTTATAATTATTATAAATAACTGAAGTTACAAAGATTCTTTGGAGATATATAGTATGGAATTTACATAGTAAGCTAAATATGCCCTTTTTGTAAGGTATCTTAGCAGTTAGGTGGTGTCCTAGCTTGATGTCAAAAAGCCCTTCAACATTTCACAATATTTATAAGTCTAAGCAAGAATACCTAGAAACTACACATATCTACATATGTATTTAGATAGTTTATTTATTTATTTATTTATTTATTTATTTATTTATATTTGTCAATTACTTACAAGGTAATAGGTATAAGTAAAAACATGGTTATGAATACATGGATACATATAGGAAAAAAACATAAAAGAAACAATAGGACAGGGATGGTAGGCACGTTGCTGCACTTATGCACAGCCCCTACAGACCTCTTAGGAAAGGGGTGAGGTCAATAGTAGACAGTCTAAGGTTAAAGTTTTTGGGGTTTGGGGAAAAAAACCACAGAGTCAGATTATTCCAGACATTGACCACTCTATTGCTGAAGTCATGTTTCCTGCAATCAAGTTTGGTGCGATTAACCTGGAGTTTGTATCTATTGTTTGCTCTAGTGTTGTTATGGTTGAAGTTGAAGTATTCATTGACAGGTAGGACATTGCAATGTATGATTTTATATACTATACTTAGATCGGACCGAAGGCGATGTAGTTCTAGGTTTTCTAGGTCTAGAATTTCAAGTTTGGTGGCATAAGGTATTCTGCAATGAGTAGAGGAATGGAGAAATCTTCTTGTGAAATATTTCTGGACTTTCTCAACTGTGTTAATATCAGATACGTAATGTGGGTTCCAGACTGATGAGCTGTATTTGAGTATTGGTCTAGCAAATGTTTTGTATGCTCTAGTTATTAGTGTAATATTACCAGAGAAAAAGCTACGTAAGATTAGGTTAACAAGTCTTAATGTCTTTTTGGCTATGTAGTTATAGTGGGCTCTAACACTTAGGTCATTTGAGATGAGTACTCCAAGATCCTTGACAGAGTTTGGATCATCAAGAAGGTCTTGACTATTCAGCCTGTATTTTATTTTCTGATTTTTTTGCCATTATGTAAGACAGAGCATTTATTTGTTGAGATTTGAAGTTGCCATTTGTTTGCCCAGTCTGATACACAGTCAAAGTCTTTTTGAAGGGTGGCAGTATTGTCTGTGGTGTTGAATAGTTTTACATCATCAGCAAAGAGAACGCAGTTGCTCTTAATATGACCACAGAGGTTGTTTAAGTAGAGTTGGTCCAAGTGTTTTGCCTTAGGGTGACATCTCTGTCTAAAATGCATATTAATCATTTAGGAGTGGTAAACATAACACTATAAATATAAAGAAAAGCTGCTATTCTTGTTCCTTAGGTGCAAAGTCATTTAAAGATGATCACTTCATCTTAAAATCTTCAGACGTATTGAAGGTTTTGTTTATGAAAAGAGTTCATGTCACTGTTTTATTTGTTAAAGTACAATCTATCAGTGCTGATTTTTTGAAAGATGTGATACTTGTACTGCAAGATGAGTTAAGTCATTTTTAAGCAATTCAAGGGAGATGTCCATATTTTTGCAAATAATATGCTAGATCATAATTTGAACACTGTTTCTTTATGCAGAAAAGTCAATCAATGTTCAGATTATTTTATGGACATATCCTCAGTGTTCTTGGGAACAGTATGGAAACTGTGAAAATGTTTTATTATTGCTGTCATTTAAAAAAAAAATCTTCCAAACTGGTTTACAACCTGATTTGTCTTAGTAGTCTTCCATCCAAATATTAACCACTAGATTCCAGTCATTTTCACTTTATCTTTTTTATATCTACTAGTTTAACCTATGTAATATTTTCTTAGTAAGCAGAGCAGGTTCCTAAGAAAACAGAGCTTTGCTAAAACTGTCCTAAGCTATATGTCATTTCTCTGAGTTCACAACAGATATATGATTCATAATAAAACTGTCATTTCATTAGAGATCCATATAATCCTTCTGTCTAATAATTCATTTTCAGTAAAAAGTTTTCACATTAAGCCAAGCAATCCACAGGAAATTAGAACAGCAAGTGCTTTTTACATTAGCTATTCAGAACAAGTAGGAAGTATAGAAGAGCATATCACTTTGTATTAGATAGGTCATATGGGAGACCAACTGTTCTAATATGGAGTCTAATAATAGCAAATCTTTTAGTTACTTCTAGGGTATCATTATTAAAATGTCAACAATTTTAATCATGGCAAATACCATAAATATTAAATTATGTGATTAATACATCAGAGTTTATTACCTTATGTCAGATGGAGTAGGTGTGTAATAAATCAATCCTTACTGTTGGAAATAGTTGGAAGTAAATGTCATTCCAAACCACTGTATTTATTCTTTTGAATATATTTTTTAAAAGCAATATGATCCTCAGAATTTCACCATACTATTGTATTATGTGCTAATAAAAGGTGTCTTAACTGAAAATTAGATATTGTGGTAATAATACAATAAATACTTGAGGGAATATCCACATGGCACTTGGTATTAATAACAGATTTCAGAAGCAGTCCAACCAATATGTTCACTAGGAACAGAGGTATCTATATATGGAAAAGGCAAAAGGTTATAGAATGACATATACACACAGAAGCACAAACACACGAGTTTCAACTTTTCCCTAATATAACAATGTTACATATCAAGGAATGGAATGAGACTGAAGCAGAATATCACATCTTGCCTCCATATTTAGGTCAATCTACAGCATCAGCTAGAGGGGTAGTGATCCAAAAGGTGTTGTGCTTTTATTTGTGGGTTCTTCTTCTGAAACTGATCCAAACTCAGTTGAGACAATAAGACAATTGTGAATAGAGAATCAATATTACCTCTTGAATATATTTGGGAGGCTTCTTTTGATTCCTTTGTAAGGGAAATACCTGGAAAAGTGGACAGGGAAAGTCCAAGAAAAAGTTATGTAAAATTTAATGGGAATTCCAGAAGATCAGGAATTGAGGAGGGGGGCTTTTCTGAGAGATAGGCTACACTTTTAACCACGCTATCCTCCTACAGTCAGTGTTTCAGAGTGATTAAATAATGTTTCTATTATTTACATTTTTAAAAAAATAAAGGATAACCATAAGTTCAATTAAGCCAGGACAAAAACTGGAACAATAGAAGAGGGAGAAAAAAGACAAACTATAGAGATTCATTTTAAAAAGTTTAATTTTACCAACCAAAACCTCTTGAAAACCAATTAAAGTAATGGGATTAATTTCCCATTCACAAAGGAAAAAAGGATGGATACCATAGAATAGAGTGGACGATGGAATCATGAATCATGATTATTCAAAAATTAGATTGGATGTTTCAATCACAAAATTTGCAGTTTTCTAATCAATATTCGAGTGGAAATTATAGATTGAACACATTAGAGGGCAGGTTCCTATTTCAAAATCGTAATAATAATTAATATCATCGAACGATAGCTTTTGTTCTTTTTCCTGAGACCAATATTCCTAGGAATGCTTATTCCTACAGTCATTAAAATACCTGTGCACTTTTTTAAACCAATTTTCATTCAATATATTGAAAAAAAATATATCTTTCATATAAGATGATAACTGTAAAACTAATATGGTGTGATTTCTTTTTATCAAGTATTTTCTTCCCTTATAAACAGATTCCACAGGGAAATAAAGCATTTTAGAAATTACAAGGCGATCCATGTACAACATGCCTTTTTATGTCTTTCTAGATATCTCCCCAGTTAAGGAAAGAGTGTTCCTAGGAGCATCACTGCACCTGCTGGAGTGATCTATATTTCTTTGTTTAAGAGGCCCCTGGAAAAACAGAGAAACACATTACTTCTGTGGTCAAAGAGCCCCTTTTTCAAGCATATCTGCCAAGAGGAAGTAGAAGGTTGACTCAAGGAACTCTCTCATGAATTAACTCGGGGGGGGGGCGGGAATCTGGAAGATACAGAACAAACAAGGCTTTTCATTTTGCAAGCACACTTTACATATACTGTAGTTCTGCTCCAGTAATATTGTTGTAGCAGATCCTGCTTCCAATTCAGGACACAAGACCATGAAGGGTTGTAGAACACAGGTTTATTTGCGCAAAATGGTTCAGAGCATTAGCATGACAAATTCTGAACCCCGGGCTACTCCCGAGGTGAATGAAGAATGAAGAAGTTGCTTCTTCTTTAATTTTTCCTTTTAGGGAGAAATGAGTCCTAGACTTTCTGACATGGAAAAGATAATATTGCAAAAACTACCAAAATGTGTGTCTTCTTTTTTGCAGCTAATGATAGTGTTGGTCTACAAAAAAGCAAAAAGTAATTTTAACAGTGTTGGTCTATAAAACAAAAATCTAAACTGTTAGTTGAAGGCACTATCTGAACATTGATTTTCTAGACAGGATTCAGTGAAGAAAGAAAAAAATAAATGGAAGTCTCAAATGAAAAAGGGTAAGAGAAATAACGTGAAGAGCAGGAGTTACATATGGGAATATCACAATCATAGAGTAAAAAAGACAAGAAAGAACTATGATAATTGAGTACATGAGCATTTGACCACAAGCCTAACCACTTCTCAATGTTGATTGTTTTCTCTCTCAATTTTAGGCAATATTACCTATTTTCTAAAAGACTGTTCATATGATTTTAAGCAAAAACTGCATTGCAAAACATGCTAGGCTTATTATCACTATCATATATATTATTCTGGTTTACTTTGTTTATTTGTTTGTATACTATACTCTTTAAAGATAGCCCGTCTCGTTTTGTAACAATTCTATGTAGCATGCAAACCTTCAGTATCCAAATCAAGCATGTTGGACAAAAACAACCAATAACTAATTTAGAGCAACAAATCTCCTCTGTTGCACCTCTGATTATCTCAGCATTGAAATAAACCTGCACTGAATAAAAATGTGGCTGTACTATATAGCTGGATAGTGGCACAATATCAGTTCTAGGTTTTTACTATTAAAATAGTTTGCAAAATATTTTTCAGGGCTAATTTTATTCTTTGTTTCTGTATAGGAAATCAAATTAAGTCCTGCCATCCCAATTTCACTGATTCCTAATGTAAGTCTTATAAAAAGTATCTAGTTCTAAAATGTTAACAAGCACATTTATGGCCTAAATTATTTAACTACATATAATAACTCCATACTGTGTTTTTTACTAGGGCTGTCTCAGAATCCTTACTATTTATCATATGTTATCTGTCTTTTTTTTCTACTCAGAAACACAGCATGAAAAAACTTCATTTCACATTGAAACATCACAATGTGAAATAGTGTGATGAAATGAGTCACAGAAGGAGAGTTTGTGTTATACTCTGGTAAACAGTTGGTCTCCAAGAATAATAGTATTTTGTGCTGTGACTGATATATTAGTTGCAAATCCTAATATATGAATAATCCAAAGGCAGGAATTTCACTTAGGCTGGACTATATATACATTAAAAAATTACAAGTGGTGTGGCAAATGCTGATAAGGAGATATAACCCAGGGTGGATTTATGAATTCAGGCACTGTCACAGTGGGTTTTTGAAAAATTGTATGCCAATGTTGATTTAAAAAGAAAACTTGAGGTACTCCTAACATCAAGCCGTGGTGTCACTGTGGTTATAATGCAGTATTGCAGGCTACCTCTGCTGACTGCCAGGTGACTGCAATTTGGCAATTTGAATCTCACCAGGCTCAAGGTTGACTCAGCCTTTTATCCTTCAGAGGTTGGTAAAATGAGGGCCCAGATTGTTGGGGGCAATTTTCTGACTCTGTAAACTGCTTAGAGAGGGCTGTAAAGCAGTGGTTGCCAACCAGTGGGCCAAGGACCACTGGTGGTCTGTGAGAAAATTTTGGTGGTCCCTCCCAATGTCCCCCCCAAAGCAATTAATCCAGGCTGTGCAGGAACATAAGGCTGCGCCATCCACATGGCCCGTGGGAACACAAGGCTTGAGTCGCTTGTATTGTGAACAACAAGAGGTAGTGAGGAGAGGGGAAAAGGGCGGAAGGGGGGAATGTACCACCAATGCATCCCAGAGGGTTCTTCAGGCTGCAGAGGTCCCTCTCCAGCCAACTGAAGAGGGAGGAATTCCGGAAAATGATGACCAGTCACGGGATCCTTACAACAGTTAGGGATGCTGAGCAGGGCCACTTTGTAAGAGGTAAGATCTTGGCAAATACATCCTGGGATGGTCTAAACTATTCATACTATATGCCAGTAATGCAAAAGTATGTGGAGTTATAGTATGAAAAAAAACAAAGGAAATGTTCCTCCATATTGCATAAAACGATCTATAATAGAAAACTGCATTTTTATACAATATTTCCCAGTAGTGGTAGCCTAAGGCACATGCAGGGCTCAGATTAATTTGATATAGTTCTCAACATTGTTTCAAAAGCCCTCTGTAAGAGTTCATTCAGGCCTTTGGTAAGAACTATTTGTCCTTCTTTCCAGGTTGCAGTTTGGGAGGAAGCAAGAGATGAGAGAGACATGAAATAAGAGGGTTTCAGAAATGGGGGGGGGGGGGGAGAGAAGCCAATGAGTAGATGTCTCCTCTGGTTCTTGACCCACCCATTACCTGGGTCTCTTTGGAATGCAATCTTTGACAGAAAAAAAACCCTCTGTTAAAATATTAATACATTCAAATCCAGAAATTCTTGTCCTTAGGATTGACAGGTAGTCCATTTGAAACTACAGTATCTCTTTATTTAGTCAGCCAGGCATTTGCATAAATAGATTTCGTTGTTTCTTTTTTTGTTCATGCCTTCAAGTCTGTGATGATTCTTTGAGCACATTTGAGAGGAGTGTGGACTAGGCCATGCAGCTTTTTTGACAAGGTGTTTCAGAAGTGGTTTTCTGTTGCCTCCTTCTTAGGGCTGAGAGGCACTGGCCCAAGATCATCCAGCTGATTTCATGCCTAAAAGTAAACTAAAATTTTCAGCCTATTAGATTCTAGCCTTAATCCTACACCAAGTTGGCTCTTACATAGATTATATTATATGCTCAGAACTGATTTCTGTATCACATTACCTGCTGAGGAAGCTTGCAGATGTTTTACATAGATACTTAATGAGCATCTAAGTCATAAAGGAATTTATTTATTTATTCATTTATATTTCATATTTCTAAACCATCCATCTGCCTTAACCATGCAAGTAAACCTGCACTGTTCTTAATGTTATCCAGTGTACAATGTACACTGGATAACATAAAAAACAGTATAGACTTACTTGCAAGTAGTTCTTTGTCCATACAGAATTGAGAATAAATGCAATTTATTTGAAAATAATGAGCAAGAAGGACATTTCTCAAGTTCTTTACTGTTACAATCCTACAATATGTAATATTCCCTATGTTCACACAGTGAGAAACATTTGTTGCTGAGCATCAGCTGTGAAGCATTTCAGAAGAAAATAATGCCAAATAAAATGGGCATTTTCTGAACCACCTGCTGCCAGCTGTGACCACCTTGCTAAAAGCTCACATCAGAAATAAGATCCTAACTTGAAAAGTTAGGCCTGAAAAGTTTCTATGCTCTATTGTAGAGAAAGGAGGACTGAGAAAGATGTACAATAAGTATTTTCTGCTCAACCTCCCTATATTATAATTATATAGAATTAATATGTAGGTTTTTTTTTAATAAACATCCCCATAAAATTGTTTTAATTTCTGGATTTTCAGGGAATGAAATGAATTGAACCAAAAGCTTCAGTCAGCTTATGACAGGAACACATTTTATCCAAATATTAAATTTTTACATTGCTTATAAAATAGCATATGAACATAGACCATGTATTCCCTACATAATTGCAGAACTATAGAATATGTCCTCTTTTTCAATAATCTAGCTGTTTACAGTACATTTTTAAGGCTACTATCTTTTAATAAAACAATCCTAAAGCATTACTTTCTTTCTTTCTTTTAACCATGTGGTCCTTTTATAATGAAGCATGTGGTGGACTGGCAATTGAAAAATGATGGGAGACGCAGGGAAGACGTCTGAGCAACTGCCAGCCCCGAGAGCCCTCGGGTAGCAGTATTTATTAAGAAAATGCAAATACAAAATCAAAACAATGACTTCAACATTAGCTCAGCAACATTATCTAGCTAGGCCTCAGCGAAGGTGATAAAGTTCCCGTGAGAAAGCAGGGCACCAAAGGTCTCATGGGAATGGCTCGGATAGGTACTGTGAACTCCCACACAGATTCCTGGTCTCTGAGCTTTAGCAGATCATAACAGGATCAAACTCTCATCATAAAGACACTACTGCCCTCATGAGGAGCGTTTGTGATACCCCCAGATCTTACAAAGCTGTACAAGAACTTGCAGAATATGATGGATATATTACCACATTCCCTCCTTTTTATTTATTCAAAGATAGGGGGTGTTTCAGTGGCAAAATACACAGTTCCCTCGCAACTTGGTTTCGTACACTTAAGGCTGAGGCACACATTTGAAATAGATTAGGAATACATTGAATACAGCAACATAACATAATAAGTGTAATAACAATTATTACAACTAATTGAAGCAATAAACGTAACCATGAGCTGTCAGGAAGCCAATCCCATAGCAAAGCCCAAAGTGACTTATTGAAGCCATCTTTTCCTGCTTCGTGTTCAGCTATGCGGTCTTCCATATCATGAACAGTTCTTGTAATGTTAGGCTCATAATTATGTATAAAAACACAACAATGTAAATGAATTAAAGCACAAACTCCTAACATTATATCTAAAGCATAAAGTAACTTGGCAATTTCAGACACTTCTTCATTTAACATCTTAATATTCTCAACAGTATCATAAAACATAGCAACAGTAAAATTATTTAAAATATGAATATCTCTATAGTTCATAGCTATTCCAAAAGGTGGGTACATGCATACAAAGCTAACAATTAGTTACATTTAAACTCTTTGCTGCAATCCGAACGTCCTTGATGTAGGAATTTTCCTTCCATAAATTATCACCAAGGTCTCTAGTTTCTGAGATAATGGCAGCTCTCCGCCTCCGCATTAGAGTCCGTGGAGGCATAAGACGAATGGAAAAAGAAGTTGTGTAAAGTAACTTAGGCAACTCCAATTGACACCAATATTGTCCATAGTCTGAAACAGAAACATTAAACAGAATCAGAGTTGTAGCACAGGCTGAAGATATAATATCCTTATCAGGTCCCGAGTAAAGAATGTCTTGACCCTTATGCCAGGACCAATATGCTGGAAAAATCAAAAGATGCCGCTGTTTGCAGATTAATTTAGTCCGATTCCCCAAAGGAACCTGCTGCATACAAGTTGATAACCTCGGATAAGCAGTCATCTTTTCCCAGCTTTCACAGCGCCACGCCTGGACTGCCGGCATCAAGAGAATCAGGAACCACGGAAACACCATCCTGAGAATCAGGAACATCCCTCACTGGCACCTGCGAAGGCGCTTGTGAATGATCAGGCCGGATACATCGACCAGGAACCCAACGAATTTGACCAAGATGTTCTACTGCTGCATAACCACGTCCCCACGTAATCAGCTCAGCGGGAACCCATGCCGGATCCGGAAGGAATCGCACCAACACTCGAGGCCTCACTGCATCTGTAGAAGGGAAGAAAAATGCCTGCTGGCCGCGCCGCAGGGGGTTACCAGACAAATTTAAAAATTTAAAGTATACAAAACAAGATTTAAATGATCTTGAATTGCCGGAAGCCCCAGGAGCTTCCCTCCTTTTTATTTATTTTAGCTAACATGTTCTTGAGCGTGCCATTATAACGCTCCACAATAGCTTGTCCTGTGGAATTGTATGGAATTCCAAATTTATGTTCCACGGACCACTGTTTGCAAAACTGATCAAAGACTGTGCTCCGATAAGCCGCACCATTGTCTGTTTTTAAAGTTTGAGGCGTACCAGCAACTGAAAATGTCTTAATGCAATGATTGATGACATGTTTAACCGCTTCACCTCTTTGAGGAGTAGCCATTAGAAATCCTGAATAAGTATCCACAGTCACATGTATATATTTTCCAAGGTGCAAATGATGGATACTGAGTAACATCCATTTGCCAAATCATTGAAGGTTTCAACCCCTGGGGTTGACTCCCATAGGAATAGCTGTGCCTTGCTTTGAACATGTTGGACATTGTTGAATTATGGCAGCAGCTTCTGCAGCAGTAAGCTTGAATTGATGTGCCAACGCTTTAGCATTTTGATGAAAATAACTATGGCTGTCCCATGGCTGGACAGTGAGAACTGAAGTTACAGCACTGTCAGCTTTGGCATTGCCTTGTGATAAAATTCCAGGTAAATTACTATGACTACGGATATGAGCAATAAAACACACATTCATACGCTGCTCCAAACATTCTTGCAACAACAAAAGCAAACGTAGAATATTAGGTGATATTCCAGGAGACAAATAAGAACCTGCTACAAAGGGTAACAAATTATATACATACAAAGAATCCACTATTAGATTAAAATCCTGATTTTGAAAATTTTGAAAAGCCAAAACCACAGCAGCAAGTTCTGCCTGTTGGGCAGACTTCTGCTCTGATGTCACTTTTGTATGCCAAATTCCAAATTTATCTTTCCAAACACAAGCACACAAAAAAAAATTTCTCCATCAGTAAAAACTGTAGGAGCATCTGATATACTGATTACTGATTTAGGTCACACCCTGTCCCATTGATCTCTCATTTTGCTGACTTTGACCCCCAGGAGCCCGACATTGCGCTTTAAAATGTCCAGGCTTCCCACAATTAAAAAGTTTTTTTTTAGCATTTCCTGCCTGGAGAGCCAGAACTAAAGTCTCCATGTTAAAAGTCTGACTCCCCACCTTTCTACATGCGTTTATCAAATCAGCGATCTCTCGCTTTCCACACGTAATAAGTGGATTCAGGATCTTTTACAATCTGCATTTGCCTGTTCTACTGCTAACTTCAAAAGCAATTCATTCCGGGCAAATTGATTGTCAATTTGCCTTTCAATAGCCACTTTCAATCTGCTAATGAAATTTTCATAGGGTTCATTGTTTCCTTGTTTGATGTTAGTAAAGGTCTTCTCACCACCTTCGCCGTCAGGGAGAGTCCGTACGGCTTGGAAAATTAACTGTGGGAGAAGAACGACCCCTCCTCAGGCATTCCATCTCTCTGTTGATTTAAAGCAACGTCCACACCAATTTCTACTGGATTAAGTTGAATCTCCACTCCAAAATCTACCAAATCATCTCCTGATAATTCCCCTCTATTTGTTGCTTCTTGAATAGCTGCAGTAACTGCATCTACTTGAACTCTTAAAGGCAAACTCTTCTCTTCTGACAAAGTATTTTCAGTGCCTGACAGCCCTCTGGATTTATCTGGAGGTGCTGTCGGTGGCAATATACGTACCGCATTGTAAGGCGGCAAACCTTCTTCGGGGTGCTAGGAGCGGTTGTTCATGCGTAGCTAATGCATCCATAACCACCCTCCAGGTTAACAAAATTGAAGAAGGGGCACGAGGCTCCTCGTGCAAAAATTTCCCTATCTTTCTCCAGCGCTCTACTTTAATACTACCTCCCTCTGGATAACACGGAATATGTTTCCAAACATACTGTAATAAGTCCTCTATTTCTTTCTTTCCTACTTCATGTCCTCTACTATGAACTCCAAACTTAAAACTATTCCCAGCGATCTCTCTCATTTCCCTAAGGTGCTTTGTCTGAGCTTTCGAGAGACCTTCCCCATACTCACGAAAAGAATCTGTCTCCGTCCAGCGAAGAAGATGAGGGCCCAGTCGACGTCCGCGACGATGAGTATAGGATGCGGGAAACGTATAGCTTTCAAGCTATCACGCCAAAACGTATAGCCTTCCAAACTATCACGTCGGGGTCACCACTTGTGGTGGACTGGCAATGAAAAATGATGGGAGACGCAGGGAAGACATCTGAGCAACTGCCAGCCCCGAGAGCCCTCGGGTAGCAGTATTTATTAAGAAAATGCAAATACAAAATCAAAACAATGACTTCAACATTAGCTCAGCAACATTATCTAGCTAGGCCTCAGCGAAGGTGATAAAGTTCCGTGAGAAAGCAGGGCACCAAAGGTCTCATGGGAATGGCTCGGATAGGTACTGTGAACTCCCACACAGATTCCTGGTCTCTGAGCTTTAGCAGATCATAACAGGATCAAACTCTCATCATAAAGACACTACTGCCCTCATGAGGAGCGTTTGTGATACCCCCAGATCTTACAAAGCTGTACAAGAACTTGCAGAATATGATGGATATATTACCACAGAAGCAAAAACAAATAAACAAACAAAATAGCAAAAACAAAGAAATAAGAAATATATACAAAAAGTAAGCCTCATACTTGTGTGAAGGCTGAAGTGCAAATATAATTATAAAAAAAAGTTTATTAAAAAAAAGCCAAGGCATTATAGGAAAAATGATTTTTGTATCTCTTGTTTTTTCTCTCCATATTTTCTCTGGTTAATATTACTGCTTAAATATTTTAGACATTATTGTTCATTTTTATTTGAATCATGTGAATTATTTTTTTAATGTTCCTCTTTTCAGAAACCATATTATAAGTGCCTTAACTTTCTACACAATATGTTGTATACAAGACAACCATTCCTGCTTGACTTTGACATAAGTACACATTTTGTAAATTACCATATTTAATAGATGATGATAATAGATGAATTGTACCTAGAAAAAAACAGACACAAGTGCAACTTGCACAACAAAAGTGTTACATGGACAACCCTAGGGCCCCATTAGTCTGCATGCTGCTGCATTCTGGACCAGTTGAAGTTTCTGGATGATTTTCAAGGGCAGCCCCATATAGACCCCATTGTGGTAATCCAAATGGAGGTTATGAAAGGATGAGGGACTATAAGCAAGGCCATCCAATCTAGAAAAGGGAACAATTGGTATACTAGATGAATCTATGAAAAGGACTCCATTAGCTGCTGTTGCTACTTGCTCCTCAAGTAGGAGCCATGAATCCAGAAAGACTCCCAAATTGCATGATACTCCATCGAGACTCAAAGATAAAATGTCATCTGGGCCTGGGAAGCTAAAATCACAGCCATTCTGTCTTGGTAGGGTTAAGTTGAAATTGGTTTGTCCCCATACAGACCCTTGCAGCCTCCAGATACTTAGCTTGCTCTCCATAGCACCACCTGTCTGGCTAGGGGTGATTAAGATATCAAAAAGATCTGGGTATAAGGCAACCTTGCCAAGAAATTCATTGGGCCTTTGGATCAGTCCCTATTTCCAAATCCTGTCAATATTGTGAGACTTTTCATTCTTTTTGGGAAAAATTGGAACAGGAAGTTTTATGCTCCAATTAGAGGGATTGGTTTTTATTATTAATCATAATATTGAATCACAGAACAACAGAATTGGAAGGGACCTTGGAAGTCTTCTAGTCTAAGCCTCTGCTCAAGCAGGAAATGCATTTCAGACAAATGGCTGTCCAATCTCTTCTTAAGAACTTCCAGTGTTGGAGCACCCACAACTGTAGTAGTGATTCTGTAGTCAGAGCTAAATGTAACTGACATAAATGAACCAGGAAATCTTTCTTAATTGTTATGCTTAATATTATGAGACAGGGTAGACAAAGCCAATCTAGAACCTTGAGCATTTCATACATGAGCACTTCATACATATGGAAAGATAAAAATTATTGGTTTGAGTTCTGGTAACCTATGACACATAGCAAATGCATCAACTTAGTGTTCTTAAGCCCACAGATCTTATTTTTAAATCCAGCACAACCAAAAAGAAACTCTCCTAAGTGAAACATGTTCTCCAAAAGTTAAAAGTAAAACTTCAAACAGCAAAACTTGCATACATATTTAAATGGTAATTCAGTATTTCCTTCCTCAGGCATACTCACCATGTGTGAAATGTATTCCATCACAATAATATTTTCAATAAAATTTCAAAAAAACGAGATGATAACAAGACCATGATATTTTAAATTGAATGAATTTCAAGATAGTTAAGAATTAGGCCTCCAGAGGAATGCTTTATGTCACAAGCTATGAACACTACCATTTAATGTACACTCATCCTCCATCTGCTTCCATTTCCATTATTCGAATTTCCTAACCAGTTTCTCATGCACACTTTTCAGCTCCATGCTGTGTTTTCTATTTATTGAATACATTTCTCACTTCAGCATTTTTCCACCTGAGCTGGCAGTTGTGGTTTTTATGGCTATACACACGCAGGTCTCCATAGATTATGAACTTCATATTTTTTCATTTGCCTCATGCTTCAGTTCTCTAGCTTAGTAGGCCCTAAAATGTGCAAATTGAGAGGTGTTTTGAAGTAACCATTGCTATTCTAGGCCATTGACTTGTCATCAATTAGATTAAAACATTGGTTTACAAAAATAATGTTTTCTCTTTACTTCATAAAAAATAAAACACTTGGAAAAGGAAACCCAGCTGTGCTAAAAGGTAAATTACTTTATGTGAGTAAGCAAACATTTTCTGGTCAAGGCTACAGTGTATTATTTAGGTCCATTCTTTTACATCAGTATTAAATTCCAAAGGTTGTTACAGAGTGCAACCAGTAAACCAGGTGTGGAGTAGAAAGTCAAGTTGTTTTTCAAATTACATCCTCTTAAAACAGATTCCTCATAGCAAAACATCATTATTAAAGGCAATAAGACATCATAAATAGGCACTAACTTCATAATTTTGCAGAATACAGCAGTCATGTGTGAATTTGAACAGTTTTACAAGATATATAAAATGTTTGTCCTGCATCTTTAGTCCAATTTAATGGTACATCTTTTTTTATAAATAGAAGACTTGCTCCATAGTTGCATCATACAATATCTTTGAAAGCACTCTCACTTTCAGAAGTGTGGGTGGGTAGGGGGAATGATACGCATAATCACATTTTTGGGAGGTACACATAAATTCAATAGTTGTCTGGTTCTTTGAATTCCTATTCATGTGAATATTTGGGTACAGATTTAGTTAAAAATCTTTGAGATATAAATATAAGAATAAATGCTATGGAGTTGGGGGATCAAAAGTAGAGAAAGTAGTGTCAACAGAGTGGAGTTTCTCTGTTGTGCTTGAATTTTTAAAAAGAAAGTAATTAGAAGGTTGGGTTGCAATTAAATTGTCTGTTTAGTTGAAATGAAATTTTGGTGGAGACAAAGATCTAGTTCAAATTTGGAGAGAATGATATAAGTCAAAGACTATACACACTAAAGTAGACAAAGCCAGATTAAAGAAATACAAATAAGGTCATTTGATTCTATTTTGTTATACTAAAATGTAATTGAAATTTAACTTAATATTGTTTATGCTATTGCCCCCCAAGTATATGTCATATTAAACATTAAAGTTTTCCAACAACTTTGTTGTTGCTAAAGCCATAGCCAAGATTTTCATGACCCTCACATTGTATGCCTCTGCTTGTATGCCTCTGCTCTATTCTATTTTAAAAATATATCAGTGATATCTTAAATAATCATAGAAAGTAAAAGTTGCTAGAACCCATTCTGTATGTTAGTTTATGACTGTAATAAATATTTTGCTTTATAGTCCTATCTTTGGTATACATTTTGGTCTGGACAAAGATAATTTGGATTGGCAGAAAACTAGAAAACATAGTAGACATCAGTGTCTGCAAGTACTATGACTGGCCACACTAGCATAGAAAATTCTTGGAAATAGCAACTTTCTGTTAAAGTACTGTATTCACATTCTGCTCTCAAATATTCAGATGTGCCTTTCAGTACAAAAACATTATCTACCTCTCCAGAGTTTGTGCATGTGTTTGTGTTCTAATCTATTGAAAGAAAGAAGACAAAAGGAAATTTGGGACAATTTATAAACATTTGTATTCTGCTTTTCTAAATTTGTAGTATTAAATTATATTCTTTGTCATTGATGTCCAGATAATATTAGGAAATTTATATCTTAGTTATTTATAGGTACACTTTGTTTTTCTCATTTCAACACTAATAATGTGTTGAATTACACACTCCTACCGGTGTAGCCAAAATTTTGAGGTACAAATCACTGATCTATCACTATCATTTTGCCAATTGGAGCCCAAGGAAATACTTGTAATTAATCAAATTTTAACAAAACAGAATATTGTGCTTCTGTGAATTGTAGCTTTTGTAAAGGGTGCAAAATATTTCTCAGATATTTTGTATCAGCCACAAACCTACCTCAGCAATACAACAATCAGAATCTACCCTCTATGTCCATCTTCAGAAAGAGAAAAGGAATTCAGTACATAATCAAAATAAATTTGCAGCAGTAATCATTTTCATCAGTTTCAGAAACTGACCCCTACTCAACAAAAGCCAGATTTCCAATGTCATCCGACCTGGAAAGACATGCCATTGAACCAGTGGGATGTGCTTATAACATAGACAGAATCAAATTGCAAAACTGAGGCACAGGCAGACTTACCTTGCTGTAAGCCCACTGAAAAATGTACTTCAGCTAAATGTAGGTAGTATTGGTTTGCATACAGGTTCCCTTTTCTAAACTGTCCTGATGGATTTGTGGCCATCAGACCATCAAGGCTGAAAAAAAAAGATAGAAAAAGCAGGCAATTTAAATGGTATAATTCAAAAAATATTGAATGATTTTTTTTCTAATTTAGCTGTCAGCTTAGTCACAATTTTAAAAGATCCTGGTTTATAGTCACAAATCTTAAGAATTTTCAGGGGAGAGAAGGGGAAGAGAAAGAGCAAAATCAGAAATTACAAAGCTGCTATGTTGACCCAAGTGCAGCATTTACTATTCCTGCTGGCAGATGCATTTGTCAAGAAGTGTCTAATGTAATAAAATTAGACAATTTAACCAGCATGACCATTTTGTATGTCAAGCATCAATACCAGCACTTAACTTCAGAATAAAGAGACACATGACTTAATTTTAT
Organism: Pseudonaja textilis; assembly: GCF_049901715.1. NCBI lineage: Eukaryota > Metazoa > Chordata > Lepidosauria > Squamata > Elapidae > Pseudonaja > Pseudonaja textilis. Next base: position 66,250,143 of record NC_141993.1, read on the forward strand.
ATGCATTTTTATTTGACAAATTCAGATTTGCCAAGCCAAAATTATGTACATGTGTTCTTTCTCTTTTATATACATGCATAAATACATAGAAACCCATATAAAGGCACACATTTTATATTTTGGAGTATAAGTAATACACTTACAATGGTTTTGGTGGTGACTGAAATGCAAGTCAAATTTCTTTTGATTTTATCACTAAACCATTGTGTAACAAAAAGTAATTCTCAGATATAGAATGATCATCCAAATGCTGTCTAACCCTATCAAATACAGGTCAATGGCATCAGAACTGCCACCTGAAATTTCCTCTATTGGAGCTGGCAAATGCTGTGGATCTACAGAAAGCTTAGAATTGCGACAGAATTACACAAGCACTGTGTAAATAATCAAACTGTGACCTGTGGGGTTAAAACCTATAATTGGAGTGATACTTCAAAGAGATGACTACTTTCTCTGTGCTATTTTGTGCAGCCAGATAGGAAGATGACTTCTTGGGATTTTTTATTGGCCAGAACCATGACTGCAAAAGTAATATTTCCAACAGCTGCTGGGACGTTTGTATCCTGACAAATTAGAGGCCACAGTGAAGCATTAAAGGACATCAAAGGCCTTATTTTAATGTAAAAACAACCAGGCCTTCCAACAGGGTATATTTAACAGTGAATTAAAAATGCAGATTAATACATCTAGATTCCAAGCCTCTGTCACAGATATGAAGATTTACAATAGTTTTTCCTCCCTTTATGATGTCTAATTATTTCAATAGAAATGGCATACATAGTGCAACAGCCAATACTTTTGTAACATTTGGAAACAGTTCATTTGATCTATGACTTTTTTCTGCTTTTGATTTCACCAATAGCTGTCTCATCTTTGATTCTATTTGTATAGTTTTGATCTATATTTGTGAGTGCTAATTTACTGCACAAAAATACCTGTGTTTGCACATATATCTTTGCAACATTTTTTGGACTTTTTTCCTAATCAGAAATCTGGCCAGCTGCACTTCTAGGGAAGTTAAGGTTGCTTTTAAATTGGGCATTTTATATTTTTGTTTCCTTATTTGCTTACTTATATTGGAGGCACAGACAGACAAATGAGTAATATCTTTTCCAGTAAAAGAGAGAGAGAAAGAGAGAGGGGGAGGGAGGGAGGGAGCTCAAAACAGTGAAACTTAGCCTACAGTTAGAATAATAAAACTACATTTAAAACCTCAATATTCATTTAAAGTCTAAGTGCTATTGCTATTTATTAAAAATAATGTTATGCAAAATACTTAACTCTAAACAAATAATTTGAAATCAGATTTGCAATTCCTAAGAAACTTTTAAGAATCAATATTAACTGTATAGGAGAGTAGAAATTCTCTCATTTCAGAAATAAAAAATACATTTTTAGCTTAGTTTTATGCATACTATTATTTATTAGTAAATCCTGATAAATTCAGTGATTTGCTGGAAAATTAAAAACAGAAAAATTTCTGAACAGACTTAATTATTTTGACAAATATATCATTGCTCATGGAATATCAGCATTTCTTTGGCTTACACTCTAATCTTTGATCAGATAGGCCTCTAAATCGTACAACAACTTGAAAAATCTTGTAAGTGTTCATAAGAAATTACCATTATTTGGAAGAAGCTTCATTTAGCTACTCAGAATGAGTAATCTACATATGATTTTATGCAACCCTTAATTATTGTCTTCATATAAACAACTCTAAGCTCTTCTCCATTCAGATTAATATAAAACTCCATTATTTCTTCCTTTTTGTCTTTGAGAAAATAAAGATTAGTAAGAACCATATCAATAGGACTATTAGTTTCCAGAGCTGAAGACAGAAGGAAGCAGTTTCCTGACATGAAATCTAGGTACAATCTGGTCCAAAGAATGAATTTGCATTCAGCCCATAAATTCCTTCTTAGAGCTGACATTGAGTTCCTGGCTTAGAACATCTGTCCTAATTTGGGGATTTCTTCATTCCTCTTCTGCTCCTACTTTTCTTATATCATCATGGTTAACTGGAAAGTTTGAAAGCTTGTGCATCCTTTAATGCCATTTGATTATCCCTAATCAAGATTTCATTAAATTATGTATTTAATATCTTCACACTGTGATTATCTTCACAGATAATTTAGCTGTATGTTTTTTATTATGATCAATGCTCTTATGCTTTCAAACTATATACGAGGAGAAAATATAGTTTTCAGATATGAACACACAAAGGACTGCAATCTTAATATTTCCCAAATTTAGTTGTGAAATATTTGACATCAGAGACAAATATCTGAAATAGGACTGTTTTTAAGAGCAGTTAGAATATAAATTGTATACATTTCATATACATTTGTATTTTAGCCTAATTTACAAAACAAATTACAGACTGCCTTCTGCAAAATAGGAAAGAAGGTGATTTTTAGGTGATTTGGGGTTCTTTTTTCCATCTGGTTTTTTCTTCTCCCATTCATTATTATAATTTCCTGGAGCACTTTTCTGGCAAACTCTAGCTAATGATAATTATTTTACTATGCATTATTCTAAAATACATACCACTGAAAGTTATATTTGAGTGGAACACTCTGTAACAATGGTGGGATTCAAATTTTTTTACTACCGCTTCTGTGGGCATGGCTTGATGGGCATGGCAGGATACTGTAAAATCTCCAGACAGAGGTGGCATTTGCTGGTTCTCTGAACTACTCAAAATTTCTGCTACAGGTTCTCCTGAACTGATCAGAACCTGATGAATAGCACCTCTGCTCTATAATGCATTTAGCATTAAGTTAATATATAATAAAGAGTTAAACTATGTTTGCACAACTAGCATCATATCTCTATGAGATTCTGCATTCATATAATATTTAACCTACAAATTCTGCAAACCCAGGTTTTGACTTCCCATTGGCACATACAGAAGATGTGGATAATTCCATATTAAATTTAAATGAATAGAAAAACCATAGGCAGTGGTGGTGACACACACAAAAAATGCTTTCAAAATGTTCCATTTCTTGTGGACTGGAAAACATTTGACTAGAAAAATGGGTCCCTTCCAGTTGTCTGTGAGGGTTCCATTTGAAGGGATAAAATGTGCAGAACGTTTTGTGCAGAGATCAGAAAGGCTTATTTCAAGGGTAGGTCATTCCTAACAGAGAGGCAGGTGATGAAGGAACAATAGAACAGTTGGTCTCTGTACTTACATAGGCATTGACGTGCAAGGCCCCTGGAAGATATAAAGAATCCTTATATCTTTAAAGGCAAAACTGAGCAGCTGATAATATGTTTGGTAATAGATGCACTTGAATTGGTTTTTGTTCTGTAAAAAAGATTAGCTTTCACATGACAAAAATATTCTAAAACTAGCTAACTAGCCTACTGAAGACTGCCTACACCTATCTACTTAACCTATGGATAAGCTCAATGATCTAGGAATAACAGAATGACAGAGTTGGAAGGGACATTGGAGATCTTCTAGTCCAACCTCACAGCCAGGATATTTCTCCTTAGTTCTAGTTGACTTCTTTTCTTGATTAGCTTCCATCTATTGTTTCTTGTCCTGCCTTTAGGTGCTTTGGAGAATAAGTTGACCCCCTCTTCTTTATGGCAGCCACTCAAATGTTGGAACACTGCTGTCATGTCACCCCTACTCCTTCTTTTCATGAAACTACATATTTCCAATTCCTGCAACTGTTCTTCATATGTTTTAGTCCCCAGTCCCTAATCATTTTTGTTGCAGTTCTCTATATTAATGATGCAAGCTTTATGAGGATCATATCAAAACTGTGGGCAGGATTAGAACTTTCTATATTTTCCTGGGTTGATAGAATTTATGAGGGTTTTTTTCCTTTTTTAAAAACCCATATTTATTTTATGACAATCATATTTCATACCTGGAAATAGCAGGAAATAATGGACACACTTTAGTCTTTAGGAAAGGAGTCACCCAGAGATTTCATGTGTGAACATATCTCACTGAACTTGAAATCTAGTTTTTTCCTTCTTTTGAAGAAGAAGATTTGTTTGGCCTAAACAAAATTGTTGTCCTCTATATTACCTTCTAATATTGATGCTTCCTGATCACTAGAAAAGAAAAAAAAAATACACAGAAAAATATAACAAAATTCTTTGCATCTGTCAAAGAGAATTATTTTTCATAGCTGAAAAGAAATGTACTATACTTGTATATTAAAGAGCAAAGTTTTTATGCTTTTGAAATGATTTAAAAATGATAAAATGGCACAATATGTTTATATGGGGTTTAAATTAACATGTCAAGAGATTGAATTAGTTTGACTAGCTTGATGTGGTGTTAAAGTGCTAGATTAGAGGCAAACTCTATGAGTTCTCGTTCTCTCTTTGGCCTCAAAGTTGGGGGCTGATTTTAGACCAATCCTCTCTATTTTCTCTATTCTCCCAGATTTATGTTCTGGATTTGGGAGAGTCAATTTATTCCCCACCCCCTTCCAAACAACACAGTGTGATTTGGACTATTCCCAGAAACAACAGTCTGGTCAAAAATAGGTCAGGTGATAATTTCCCTATCATAGTCATTCTTTCTTTCTATTATATTTCTTTCTCTTTATTCCAAAACAACACATCACTTAACTTTTCTCTCTCTCTAAGAGATTGGGTTCCCAAGAACGAATAGGAATCAGTTGTTTGGAGAAGCAGATTCTAGTAGGGGGTGGGAGTTCTGCCTTTAGTCATCATCTCTATGTAACATGTTTGAAAAATAAAATTTTTGAATGTTTAAGACTTTCATTTCTGATGCAACAATATCCTAATTCGCCTTGGCATTTCTTGTTAAATGTTACCTAATTTATAATAATATATGAAAATATATAGAAATAATATACTATTTTTGAGCATATAATTGTTAACTACTTTCCTTCATTTGGCTGAGCACAAGACATAACATTGCCAATACTGATATCAGATTTCAAATGCTTATTAAGACTGCCAACTTATCTTCATCTATCTATCTATCTATCTATCTATCTATCTATCTATCCAGTAGTGGGAGTCAAAAAAATTTATTAATGGTTCTGTAGTCGTAGCTTGTTGGTCGTGGCTTGGTGGTCATGGTTTGGTGGTCATGGCTTGGTGGTCATGGCAGGTGAAGATTACTGCAAAATCCCATTCCTTCCCCACCCCACTAACCTGCTTTCCAGCTCCGTTCTCCTGTGCAGAGTAACAAAAGAAGACCCAGCCAATCAGCTGGGACTCAGAGGCAGAGAATAGATGGGGGTGGGGCCAGTCAGAGGTGGCATTTGCCAGTTCTCTGAACTACTCAAAATTTCTGTTACTGGTTCTCCAGAACTGGTCAGAACCTGGTGAATACCACTTCTGTCTCTATCTCTATCTGTTGTAGAGGCATCATCAGTAATGGGAGACAACCCTTTTAGAACGATTTGAACATTTATTGTAACATTAACTGATTACCCGCAGCTGCCACAAGCTAGAAAGTTTGTGCACACTGGCGGGCAACAGCTGACTCTCCTGACAGCTCCTTTTATATTGCAGCTGTCAGCCTGGCCAGCCAATGAACAGCGGCTACAACTCCCGCAAGAATTGTGGACTAGAACGAGGACCACATCGGTACATAACACCCCTTTCCCCCAGTTACAGGCATGCATACTCTCGCAAGTAGGTGGGGCGTCACCTGACTCAGCCCAACCTATGTGGTTCAATTGGAATATCCAATGGTGAGGGGTCAGGTGTGCGACCAGCTGTCTCCTGTGGTAGCGACTCAGGGCATGTGGACTCAGGAGGTTCTTATTGACTTGGAGAAATGTCAAAAGGTAAGTCTTGCTTGAGGCTCAGCAATAGTCATCTGTGGTTCGGGATCATTGGTTTTGTTGTTTGTCAGTCGGTTGCCATCTTGTCGGTCACCGTTGGGCCAGTGGTCCTTGGATGCATTCCACCAACCTCGCAATTGATTGATGTGCCGCTGCCAAATCTGGCCATCAGGTAGTCTAACTCTATAGGATTTTGGGCCAGTGACAGCAATTATCTCCCTGGGTACCCTTAAAGGATCTCCTGCAAAATTTCTCGCATAAACTGGGTCATATAGTTTAAAAATCCTGGACTTTCTGAAAGAATCTAAGGGACAGGAAGAGGAGAAATTTGGATGCAACCTGTCAAGGCTTATCCACAATCGCTGACCCATCAGGAGCTCCGCCAGGGAGCGGTTAGTGGCTGCGCTTGGTGTCGCATGTTGGATTAAAAGGTACTTGGCTAATTTTTCATGCCAATCCTCCCCTCCTATCCTTCCTAAGGTCTCTTTGGCAGACCTTATTACTCTCTCAGCCTGGCCATTTGACACCGGGTGGTAGGGCACAACCAAAACATGTTGGATACCCCTCTTTGCTAAGAATATTTCAAATGTGTTGGATTTTTACTGGGGCCCATTATCAGACACCAACACATCGGGTAACCCATGAGTTGCAAATAATCTGGTTAATGCCTTAAGTACAGCTTCTGATGTTACCAAGTGCATAAGCGTGAGCTCTACCCATTCAGAATATGAATCTACAAGTATTAGAAACATTCGGTCCTTAAAGGGGCCCGCTAAGTCGATATGCCTTTTTGACCAGGGGGCGCTAGCTGATTCCCATTCAAAAGGTGTGGCCATGGGTGGTGCAGGCCTTGACAACTGACAAGCCTGGCAGGCCCCAACTGCTTCAGTAATATCCATGTCCAACCCAGGCCACTATACATAGCTTCTAGCTATAGCTTTCATCCTGGCCACTCTAGAATGCCCTTCATGTAGATTTTCCAAAATCCAGGGCCGTAATTTACTGGGCACTACTACCCTAGACCCCCATAGCAGACATCCCATTTGGGTGGACAACTCATATTGTTTAGCTTTGTATGGAGTGAATGTAGACGCCAACATCTCTTTTGGCCACCCCCTCCTCACCCAGTCCAATACTCTAGAGATTACCTCATCCTTAAAGGAGAACTGAGCTGTCACGTGCTGTAATGAGCAATTGATTGACTGTCAATGTAGTAGTGGGGTCTTCAACTCGTACTGGCAGGGGGCAGCAGCTCAAAGCGTCAGCATTACTAATCAATTTGTTGGCACAATAAGTTAGTGTGTAGGAATATGCTGATAAGAATAAGGACCATTGGGTCATGCAAGGTGAAAGGATGTTAGGGGTTTTCTGGTTACCTGAAAAAAGTCCTAATAAAGGTTTATGATCAGTTATTATTTCAAAATAATGTCCAAACAAAAACTCATGGAATTTTTTTAAATGGCAGCGACCACAGTGAGGGCTTCTCTGTCCAACTGGCTGTAATTTCTCTCTGTGCTCGACAAGGTTCTTGAGAAATACGCAATAGGTGCCTCATGTCCATTTGGAGCTTTGTGGCTAAGGACTGCCCCAATGCCAACCGGAGAAGCGTCACACACCAGAATAATTGTCACAGTCAAACTGAATCAAAATACTTTCAGAGGATAGTAATGCCTTGACAGCTTTGAAAGAGGTAGCTTCCTTTTGGCCCCAAACCCAAGGCATCTTAGCATCTAGCAGTCTATGAAGGGGCCCAGCCACTGATGCTTTGTGCGGCAGGAAGGAATTATAGAAATTTAGCAGACCTAAGAAAGCTTGCTCAGCCTTGCATGTGGGGGTTGGGGCCTCTTTGACTACTTTAACCTTTGATTCAATAGGGTGGAGTCTAATAGCATCAATTCAGCACCCTAAGAAATCCACCTGAGGGACAGCAAATTTGCATTTGTTTTTCTTAAGTTTTAAACCAGCTTTTTGGAAATGGAACAGGACATCCATGAGATGTGAAATAATTTTGCTTAGATTGTTTGCAGAGATAAGGATGTCATCAAAATAGGGAATGACACCCTCCATGCCTTCAAGAAGATGCTCAATAATGCTTTGAAAAATGCCTGGTGCAGTGCTTATGCTGAATTGCAGCTGGGTGCATTTAAAGGCTCCGGGGTGAGTAACAATAGTTTGTGCTTCAGCTGCATTATTGCCAACGGGGAGCTGCTGATACGTCTGGGCCATATCCAGCTTTGTGAAAATGCACCCTTTTCCCAAGGAGTGTAACAGGTGTTGGTAATGGGCACCGGGTGTGCGTTTGGATGTAAAGCCTTGTTCAATGTGCTTCAGTAGTCCACACACAGGCGAATAGACCCATCCTTCTTTAACAGGGTAACAATGAGGTTTCCCATTTTGCGAAATCGACAGGCTGTAATATTCCCTGTGAAATTGATTATCTAACTCTGCATCCACTTTCGCCTGCATGGTGAAAGGAACTCTTTGCAGCTTAAGGCGAATGGGCACCACTAAGCGGTCCAAACTGAAAGAGATTGGGATACCTTTGTATTTGCCCAATTCCTCACTAAATACGTCAGCAAATTCATTTAAAATGTTTTCTATGTTCTAGCTTTGTAAGGAATGAATGCCAATTACTTTCAAACACAATACAGAGAACCAATCTAATCCTAGAAGCTGGGCAGGGTGCCTTCCACAATTAAAAGGGAAAGGCGACCTGTAAAGTTCTTGAATTTGACAGAAAACCTGCCAGACCCTATGACCGGAATGGAATTACCTTGATATACCTTGAGTGATAAATGGAAAGGTTTCAATTGTGTCTTAACGATAGTAGGAACCAGGCATTTTATGGTGCCCCATGAGACAATGGAGAGGGATGATCCTGTGTTCACCTCCATGGAACAAGGTTTTCCTTCTAAAAACACAGTAACATAAATTTTGTTAGAATATAGTTTGCAAGAGTGACAGGGAAACAATTTAGAAGTGTGGAAAGCTCTGGTGAGAGTAAAACATTCTTCAGATTGGGTATTTACTCGCTGCTGCGCTTGGTAAGGAATAGGTTGATTCAGGTTTCTTCCACTTTTGCAAACCCTTGCTAAATGTCCCTTGTGTTGACACTTTAGACAAATAACATGTCAAAAATGGCAATTTGCCCTTAAATGGTTACCACCACAGCTTAAACAGGACAGCTGTGGTTGTATTAGTTTGCTGATGGAACCCCCATTTCTTCTTGGATGTAACTGCTGGCCCTTGAGCCTATGAATTTCTTCTTCTTTAGTTGAGGCACCCTCAGGGATCAAGTCTTCAGAATGGACAGATGCTTTGGTAGCAGCAGGGTTGATAGAATGTGGATTAGAACTTTGAATCTCGGCTGCAGAGAGTGTGGGTTTCTCAGCAGCTATTGACTCTTCAATGGCTACTTTTAATGTGAGATCGGACCTAGATAGAAGACAATGTTGAAAACGAAGGTCCCGTATGCCATAAATTAACTGATCAAGTAACATATCATCCAGTTCACTGAAACTGCAATGTAAAGCAGTGGTTCATAAGGCAGCCATGTAAGCACTAATGGTCTCCCCCTCAGCTTGAGCACTCCTTCTGAAAGCCAGGCGTCTCACTATTCATGATGGCTTCGGGGAGAAATGATTGCTCAAAACTTCTTGTAGAGCTTCCCAAGAAACAGCCTTTACAGTTTGATGGGCCAACAGAGCAGTTGCGATGTCAAAAACTGTTGCGCCACAAAAACTCAAGAAATAACCTTTTTTCCTTTGGCTGGGAATTCCTGACAAGTCAGCAGCATCTAAGAAACAGTCAAACCTGTTAATGTAAGATTCCCAGATTTCAGAAGTCAGATGGAAACGCAGAAAAAATGGCACAGCTGTCATCATAAGGCATTTGTGAGGAGAAACATTTCTTCAAGCAATCCACAGTATTCGTTGGGAGTGTGCTCTAATGTGACCCTCATCGCCAGTGTTATAGCGGGGCATCAGTAATGGGAGACAACCCTTTTAGAACAATTTGAACATTTATTGTAACATTAACTGATTACCCGCGGCTGCCACAAGCTAGCAAGTTCATGCACAGTGGTGGGCAACAGCTGACTCACCTGTCAGCTCCTTTTATATTGCAACTGTCAGCCCGGCCAGCCTATGAACAGCAGCTACAACTCCCGCCAGAACTGTGGACTAGAATGAGGACCACTATCTCTATCTTTATCTCTCTATATCTATATCTATCTATCTATCTATCTATCTATCTATCTATCTATCTATCTATCTATCTATCTATCTATCTATCTATCTATCTATCTAATTTTGTTTATCTGTTGCCATGTATTTAGAGAGTCAAGAGTTCTATAAAGATGTCTGGCTTTTAACTGTCATTAACTGCCAGTTCATCAATGTAGTCTGGCTACCAATTGTTGCTAGTTGTTTGGTTCACACTACTGTGCTATCCAGGGTGAACCACGAGGAGGCAAACTAGTATCACACCCCATAGATGACCCTAGACAAAAGGTGCCAAGTTTTGACCTTCCTCACCAGCATTGGTCAAATCTGAACAGGATCCGTACCGAACATGGTGTCTGCCAGGACTCATTGTTTAAGTGTCTCTATCCTTAGTGTGATTGTAGTGCTCCTTGACAAAATATCAATAATATTGTGTCCAAATGTCCATCAAGAGCTTACACCGGCCCAATGTCTGGTTTTTTCAACATAGACCTCCCTGTTCTTGAATGGCTGGGTGGACTGTGCATTAACATTTGAACCACTATAAGTCCATGTATTTGTTATATGCTAAATAAATAAATAAAACTGTATTTGCTGACTGAGCAAAGAGCATTAGTGAAACACAGAATATTTAAATAGTTAAAATCAATTTAAAAAGTGACCTGGTATTACAATAACAGCAAAAAACACACAAAATGTTAAACATTACAAAAAAAAAGCATACTTATAATTTCTTCCTGATGAAATGTAAATAGGGCCCAGCTTTACTTAACAATACAACTTATCAGAATTACACATATATATTTAAAATAGAAAATTCACTTCAAATGATTATATGAACAGTTTTTCCAGCTCCAATATTTTGCATTTCCTCCCACAATATATCATAATAAGCATCCTCTGTCATTAATTCTTCTGAAATCTCCAGATGGGAAGCAAAATATTAATTTTGTTCAGCCTTAGGCATTGTTTATGGTTAAGGTACTCACTAAATCACTGTTCTTCTTGCATTATTATATTAGATTCATATTACCAAAAAAAAAAAGTCAGGACCCATGGGTATAAGGTTCATTTTGTCATAAATATATAATGAATTGTTTTTCGACATGATTAATTTGTCAAAAAAAATGGCATCTGTGGGTGGTGTCTGTCTTTCTGTCTGTCTGTCTCTCTCTCTCTCTCTCTCTCTCTCTGTGTGTGTGTGTGTGTGTGTGTGCATTTGTATATGGCAGGCAAGATTCCTGACCAACTAACTTACCTTGTAGTCATGGTAATACTCATGGAATTATGCAAATTAATTGAATCTTTCAATGTTGCATAAAATGCTACTCCTGGTACAAGGCATGGAACATTAAGCTGTTCATCTACCAAAAGAGTTGCATTTTAAAAGCAGGCATCTGCAAGAGAGAGGCCTCATGACAGAGGGACTTTCCTGAAGACTACCAACCATTTCACAAAGAAGAAGTTGTGTTTTAAAAAATGTAAAAGGTATTTTTTTAAAGTAACTATCACAAGGTAGTACTGGATTCTTTCCTCTGTCTCAGATAAACAAAAAGAAAACTTTTGCTTTAAGAGAAAATGATACTATCCCAATATAGTTATTTTATTGAAAATGATGCTATTTTCAAACCTTCCAGTTAATAATGTCAAATACGAAATATTGTAATTTAACTAGCAGCCCCATGCATGAGGAATGTAAAGAGATTTACTGCAGAAGAAGCATGCATAAAATCATGGTGTTACAGCTGCTTTATTTTCAAATGGGACTAAATATATACTATCAGTTGGTTTATGCATCTCCAAGCAGTGTACGGTATTAAAATACATTATATACCATTTATAAACTAAAAACAAAGCAGTGTGTGCTTTATCTTCCTAGTTGGTGTCAAATGAATAACCATAGGATAGGGCACAACCAGGAATCCTTCCATTGTTGATCTCAATGTGTCAGGTTGTCTAGGGCCTCATAAGTACATATTAAAACTTTAAACTTGGCCCAATTGCAAACTGGAAGAGGTATAGCTCTCTCAACTCCAACACGACAAGGTAATAACTAGACCTACTATACAACATCATTGCTATATTTTGCATTATCAGCTTCTGTACCATGTATAAGGGCCTCCCATTGAAAGGGCCTTTATGGATATGAGTTGTAGACGTACCCACTGGAGTTGCATTCCTTTCATATGTCACAGTAAATTTATTTTATATACTCAGACTAAGACTAGATTCATTCTATACCTATTTACTTGGCTTATCCCCAAGGAAATCTACATGGGACTGCATGGAGCGCATTAGATTCAAAGAGCATACCAAATTTGACACTGTATCTTATTGAATACAGTGGGTTTTCTTCTGAATAGACATACATAAAATCAGGGCATATCATGGACTCAGAGAAACCCAGGCAACTTTAATCTTTTAATCTCCTGTCTGCCATTATCTATTAACTTATTAATTTATTTATGATGTATTTATTTTACAGCTTTTCTAACCCTCTACATTCCCAATAGACTCTGGACAGAGAACAGTACAATAAAGACAGTACATCACTTAATGCAATTAAATATATATATTGGAGGAGATAGTTTTGCTTGTTTTTGCCTACTGTAGCAGTATGAAAATGATGTATACATGGAGTGATATAAGTGAACATTTTATTCTAGTTAGTTATGTTTGGTGTGTGAGAGAGCCTTCAGTTATTTCTGTTGCAACATAGACCATGAAATAAATGGAAGGATCCAGAAAGAAAGATAATTTTTGAATGTTTTAAAAATGTAAAATGTAAAAATACATGAGAAGTGTATGTCTAAATTTTAGGCTTTTCATGAACTTGTAACCTAATCCAAATGGTGGCTGGCCTTCCTTCTAATTGACCCACAAAATTGCCCTAGATTTTTCTATGAAAAATAATCACAATCCTGAGTTTCCTTCCATTTCTCTTCACAGCCATAGGAAATACAACTCTATGAACTTAAAACCACAATACTTATGTAGATCACACATGTAATTAAATTCAAGAAGAGGAATGTAAAAGGAACATAGGAGTAATATCCACATAGAGAAATCTATTTCTAATTAAAATGGTATTTTGTGGGTTTTGCTTTGCTTTTATAATATAATCACCTATTAACAAAAGAAATCACCAAACTGTAAATATACATGGCATAATTTCATGACTATTTCTACTAAGAGAAGGATGGAAGGAAATACAATTTCTGGATATGTTATTGGTTCATTTGAAATTAGTTATTTTATCTCAGTCATGAAATTAGTTCTTATTTGTTTCATCCAAGATAAATTTCATTTGATCTTTGCTCAAGTTAGTATTTCTTATCTTATTCCTGGCTAATAATCATATAAATGTATATACTATAATAATATAAAAGTGCTGTTATCCAAAATAATTGCTAAAATATTTACTAGCCTAAATATTGTCATTCCAGAGATGATGTATCTATCCTCCATCTATTCACATGATTTATATATGAAATTAGAACAATTGTTAGATTTAGCTGGAATTACCTGATACGCCCATTCTCTATGAGCTATGAAGAGCATCCAGACATGGGAGGTGCTTCCTCTTCTCTCGTCCAATAGGCTGAGCTGATTTCTGAGGACACTCCTCCTTGAGGTTCCTCTTTAGTGTCCCCAGTTTTGGTGATGTTGAAGTGATAAGTTCATCATCATTCTCCTTCACCTTTGCTCTGTAGACTTGGCCAGAATTGGACCCACACCAGACAGAATTTAGGTGGGGCTGGATGCTCTTCACAGCTCACAGAGAATGGGCGTATCAGGTAAGCACCAATGCCCATTCTCCAGATGAGCTGTTCAGAACATCCAGACATGGGACATACCAAAGCTTGGCGTGTCCTATGGGAGGGTCTCAGTCTGGTTTGGAGTCCCCTCGTGTTATGTATGGACCCATTGTAATACCTGTCTGAAGACTGCTTCAGCGGAAGCAAAAATGTCCAGTTTATAGTGCCTTATGAAAGGTGATTGTGAAACCCATGTTGCTGCCCTACATATCTCTTTGATCGATGCTTGAGTAGCCCAAGCAGCCAATGTTGCAGTACTCCTAGTTGAATGTGCTGTAATACCTATAGGTACAGGCAATGACTGAGTCTCATAAGTCTTTGCAATCATGGCTCATAGCCACCTGCCAACTGTCGATGATGTGACCTTCCAGTAGCTGGTTGAAAAGACACAAAGAACACGTTCATCTTCCTAAAAGCTGCAGTTCTGTCTATATAGATTCGGAGTGCACATCTCACATCTAATAGATGCCATTGTCGCTCTAGACCACGACATGGCCTAGGACAGAAGTTGATGAGTATCAACTCCTGAGCTCTGTGGAAGGTCGAATTAATTTTGAGAATGAAGATTGGATCTAGATGAAGGACAACTCTGTCAGAATGGAAAATGCAGAGATCTTGTCTCACTGGCAGGGCAGTTGGCTCAGAAATTCATCTTGCAAATGTTATCACTACTAAGAATACCACCTTGTACGTAAGTAGATGGAGACTCGTGGTTCTCAAAGGCTCAAAGGGTTGTTTTGTGAATGCTGTGAAAACCTTGTTTTAATCCCAGGTGGGGTATCTATGAACTACTGGAGGTCTTAAATTAGTGGCCCCATGGTGGAAACTGCATATTCTTGGGTCATGAGCAATGGATCTTAGGTGACCACAGGTAATGACTGAGGCTAGAGCCACTACCTGTCTATGCAAAGTGTTTGGTGAGAGTCCTTTGTCCAAACCTTCCTGAAGAAACTCCAGTATTTGTGCCACCAATGGAGAGGTGAAGTCTATTTTCACCTTGTTGTACCACCTGCAGAAGATGTTCCATGTGGCATTGTATATACGGTTCGTTGACAGACATCTGGCTGCTTGGATCATAAAGATGACTTTATTGGACAGTCTCTTGCCTTTCAGACATCTCTGCTCAAGCCCCATACAGCTAGGTGCAGCCATTGTGTGAGCGAGACTCTTTCCGGTAGAATTCTCCATGGGTCTGTTATTGATAGATCCCTGAAATCTGCGAACCATAGATGTCTTGGCCAGTAAGGTACCACCACGAACACTTCCACTTTCTCCTCTAGAAGCTTGTGTAGTACCTTGGAAATCAGTGAGAGAGGAGGGAAGGCATAGAGGAGACCTCAAGGCCAGTGACAGCATAGAGTGTTAACTCCCTCTGCTCCTTGTGTTGGAAATCTTGACATGAACCTCAGGAACTGTACATTGATAGGCGAGGCAAAGAAGTCTATGATTGTTTGGCTGAACAGATATGACATCTCCTGGAACAGTCTTGGGTGCAGGTGCCACTCAGAATGGTCAACAGTGACCCTGTTCAACCAGTCTGTCTGGATGTTGGATTGTCCTGAGATGTGTTCCACTTTGATGGAAATCAAGTTCCTCTCTTCCCAGCAGCACAACTTATCTGTCTCCTTCATTAGTTATTTTGAATCACTGCCTGTTTATATGGCCCTTTGTAGCCACATTGTCGGTCAGCATTAGGACATGTTGACCCTGGATCAGTGGTAAAAATTGTCAGAGGGCCAGATGGACTGCCCTCATTTCCAGCCAGTTTATGCTGCAAGCCTGTTCTGTCATGGACCAATGATCCTGAGCTGTAAGGGACTGACAGTGCACCCCCCACCCAATCCAAACAGACTTGCGTCTGTTGTGATAGTCTGTCGGTGACAGTCCTTGAAAAGACAGCCCTTGTTGATGTTTACTGTACTCCACCAATGTAGCAGTAAAGCACCTTTGATTGAACGGTAACCTTGGACATGCAATTGCTCCTTTCTGACCACTGATAGTGGAGCAGAAGCCATTGAAAGGTTCTGGAGTGGAGCTGGGCCAGGGAACAACAGAAATGCAGGAGATCATTTTTCCTAGCAGTTTGAATAATTGGTCCAAGGATACTGTTTTGGTAGTCCTAATTTCTTTTGACAACTGCTTAATGCTATTCTGCCTATCTGGTGATAGGGATACCTTCCCAGCCACTGTATCAATGATGGCTCCTAGATGCAGGAACTGAGTCAAAAGTGTTAAATGACTCTTGGCCCAATTTATTGAAAATCCGTACTCTTGAAGAAGTTTTAGAGTAACCTGAGTATCTAGTTCAGCTTGCGGGCTGGACAACGACAAAATTAATATGTCCTCGAGATAGCATTGTAACCTAACAGGCTTATTCCTAAGATGGGCTGCTAATGCCGCCAGAACCTTTGTAAAGGTTCTGGGGGCAGAAGCCAGACCAAATGGAAGAGCCATATACTTGAAATGGTGGTTGTTAGAACAGAATCTCAGGAATCTACTGTGCGTGGGTCTTATAGGAATATGTAAATATTAAGTCTATTGACGTTAAGACGTCTCCTTGTCTGATACTGAGGAATATTGATTGCAAGGAGCTCATCTTAAATATTCTGTAAACCAGGAAGTAATTCAGGTGTTTTAAGTCTAGAATGGCTCTCCATCCCCACCCCCTGAACCTTTTGGGACCACAAATAGATGTGAATAAAAACCTTGCCCTTGTTGATCTGAATGCATGGTTTGGATTGCATAGATCTCCAGCAAATTCTGGATTGTAGTCTCCCTAAGAGTTCTTTTTGTAGGATCCCTTGAAATAGGGCACATCATGAAAAAGTTCGGGGGTGTGGAGAGAAACTCTAGAGAGATACCTGATCTTATGGTCTCTCTAGCCCAAGCATCTGATGTTATAGATTCCCATTGCTCTGCAAATTAACTGTCCTCCTATGGGAGAATCAGGAATGATTTTACTTGGGACGATGAAAGGACTTGTTGCCTGTCCCACAAATGTCTATTGTTAAATTGATATAAATCTACTCTGCCTCCCTATTACTTGGCACAACGATAGCTGGATAACTCTTGAATATTTTTTAAATTGCTGATGTGAAAATGACCTAAGACACCCTCTTAATTATCCTAAGACTGTGGCTATATGTTTGTAACTCATAACTAGGCTATAGCTCTTTTGAGCTAGCAACTAGAGGTGTGCAAAGCTTCAAAGGGATTATTCATTAATGCTTTGAATGAAACAGGAGTTTTAAGAGCTCTGAATTTTGCACAAATGTTGTTTCTAAAGACTTGTAGAACCCCAAATACATGTGAGTCTTCCTCACAATTCTTTGAAATGTACATTATTAATCTAAGTTAATTAGGAAGGGGAAAAGTCTGTTCAGTTCATTTTCATCTAATCTCTAACTTTAGATTTCCTGATGAAAATATCTCTATAGGGAATTCTTCTTCTGATATTTTTACAAAGTTTTATAAGGAAAAAAAATGAAGGCAAAAGTGCTTTGACAACTTCCACCAGGCCATGGATTAAACAAAACATTCCCTGTAAATTGTGAGCATATGTTTTCAATTGTTTATATGTTTATTATTGGTTTATTAGACCTGTCCTTGTAGGATAGCTCCAGCCAGGCAACATACATGGAAACTACCATCTCCAAATCTTTCCTCCTAAGTGTGAGTTGGGCAAAGAAAAAACATTAGTGGCCCAAAATCATCCAGGTTCTGCAGTGGAAATGGATCTAGGTCTCCTCAGTCCTAGTCCAAGCTTTAATCACTACAAACACTGGTTGTTTATGGGAATGTTAATCATTTATAATCTGCAATCATATACCTATGCTTACTTAAATATAAAAATTATATGACAGCAGCAGCTGTACACTGTCTGTTGTCCTGTGATCCCCTGGATATACACTCTATTGATATTCTGATACACTATCTGGAAAAAACTGAGAGGTTCTTTTTATGGCATAATTATCCTGAGAAGAAGCTGACTGATGAGAAGGAGACAGAGAAAAAAAGAAGAGGTGGCTGATGAACCATGTTATACTAGGCAGCCTTGGAACTGCTGAAAATTTGCTTTTCTAGAACAAGCCCAGTGAACATTGCTGAAGCATCTGGAATGACCTAACGACTACTGGGAGAGAGTGTTGATTATCAGAATACGATCCTATTCAGAAGAAAAAGATCACCTGTTGTGGATCAAATTCTGAAGAAAGATGGAGGAAGACAACAGTCTGCCAGGTTGAGAAATTTCCAACCGTGTGTAAATAATACCCTTACTTAACTCTGAAAGGGGACTTACTGCATAGTAAGCCTTGAACATCAGAAAATGAGACTATGGTGATTTGTTATTACTAAGAACAGGGGAAATAGATTCATAAATGGTTTCATGTGCAGAAATTGGAACATTTCCCAATATCCCAAACCCTTTCAGAGAGATTTTCTTTCAGAACAATCATGAAAAAAAATCTATACCTATGCCAGTGTACAACGCCATGAATAAAATACCAGTCCTTTACCCAAAAAGTTCAATTACATGTTTGCTTATCGAGCTGTGCCCAGTAGTGAATTTAGCTTCCTCCCTTTTCCAACCTGCAGCCCTATACCCTAAGAAAAACTAAATACTTAGGTCAGCCTCTTAAAATTGCAATAGAAGTATTTGGTTTTTTATTTGGTTTTTTATTTTATTTTTATTTGGAAAATTTATATTGCCACCTATTTGCTCACAGTGACTCAAGCTAACAGGAAATAAAAAAAAAACAATATAAAATAAATAAAAATAATTAAAAATTAAAATAATAAACTCCTATCCCCAACTCCTGCCCAACCCTGGCAACAACATACACTCATACCAGCCATTTAATGGACTCTATCCCACACTGGGTTCCCCAGGCCCACTGGCAGAACCACATCTTTAAGGCTTTCCAAAAGGGTGTGAGGTTGGGGATCAGTCTAATTTTCAGAGCGATGATGTTAGAGAGGGAAGGACTACCACAGAGAAGGCCCTTCTTCTGGATCCCACCAGATGTATCTCCTTATGGGATAGACTCACAACATTCATTGCCTTCCAGCTCTAGTGGGTCGAGTAAATTTGACTTCTAAGAGATGGTCCCTCAGATAACCTGGTCCTAAGCTATGAAGTGCTTTAAAGGTGACAAATACCACCTTGAATTGCAGCTGGAAGAAAATCATCAACCAATCTCCCACAGGAGAGGTGCTATATGTGTACATTAAGGGCCACACAAAACCATGTGGGTTGCTGCAACTTACACTCATTGGATTTCCAGATGCTTTTCAAGGGCAGCACCATGTAGAACTTGTTGCAATAGCCAAGACAGGAGGTGACTAGGGCATGAATGACTGTGAGTAGGGATTATTGGTCCAGGACAAGGCATAACTGACACACAACCCACAGTTGTGCAAAGGCCCTCCTGACCATGACTGCCACCTTCAGGAGTTGCGAATCCAGAAGAACCCACAAATTACGCAGTACTGGCTGTGTTTGGAGCTATGTCACTCCATTCAAGAACAAAAATTCTTCATGGACCAAAGAACCACAAATCCAGAGCCACCTGGTCTTGCCAGGGTTCAATTTTAACCTGTTTTGGGGCAATATAAACTCTCCTTTTGGTACATGTTACGTATATATTTGTAGTGTTTATTCTCACAACTGCCTTGCAATTATTACTTCAAATTTATAGATGTGGGAAATAAGATCAGTATAGGCCAGTTATTTCCATCCATCTGCCCTATCTGTGACAGAATTAATATTCATGCCCCAGAATTCCTAGCTTTTGGCCATGTATGTTTGGGAAGACTAAATGAGTTCTAATCAATTGCAGACTAAAGCTACATTATGTTTATTTAGGTTCAGAATATCTTGATTAAGCTATATGCAAATTGCAGTAGAAATTCTCATTTAGATGTTAAATAAAAATTTTTGAAGCAAGCTGGACTTCAAAAAACTGTGTTTTCAACACAAAGTTCATTATTCAGCTAGGTAGGACGATGATGGGTAATGAAACATTTGTAAACAAACAGTCAAGAAGAGATAGCCAAGAACTCTACAGTTAATCTCTGACCTACTTATATTCTCTTCTATATCAAGAAATGGGCTTTCATCTCTTTCCATTTATCCTGTAAAATTATTCTTTTCTAAATTAGATATCACTTACTATAGTAGAATCAGAAATATCAGCTGCTATATTTTAGATTACTTATGTCATTCCATTACAGGTTTACAATTTAAAATAAAACAAATAAGAATATAAAAGTCAATTGATCTTTAGTTTCCAAGATTTTCAATATTTCAATGACAAATACAAGCTTAATATCTAACTCTGTAGGGCAAGAGCAGGTAGAGGCAGGGGAGAAGGAGCAAAATGTATCATCAGTTTAGAATCCCTATGTTGCCACAAAAGATCCAAGTCCAGCCCTCCCTTGAATTCCATTGACCCTTACCTAAACAACTTTAGTGTTCTTATTTAACTAGATTCTTATGTATAGGCTTCAATTAATCTTTGATATATAATTACTCATGTATAAAAACAGAACTTTTAGAAGGAAGATTAAAGGAATAAAAAATCAATTATTTCAAATACATGATTTAGGAACAATTGTTCTCTCAATCCTTTACACATTCTTTCAAGCACCTTAAAGGAAACAAATGTGAAAATGTTATGCACCCATAAAATATCTGCCACACCTTGATGGTAGTATCTGCCTTCCATTATTAATTTGATATTTTAATATCTCTTGAAATAGATGGTTACACTTCATATTAAATTATGTACAAGCATGGCAATTAGAGTGGAATTTCATCTTTATCTAAAACAACAATTTATGTAGTTATCAGTTCCTGTATGAGCCTGTATGTCTGATACATTTTCTACTGCTGATGAATTCATAGAGGGAAAATAGATTAATGGAAGAGCAGGTGTTTCCATATAGAAGAACTGAGTTTGGGGTACTGGCATATCCATGTTAAAGTAAAAAGCATCTTCCTAGTGAATTTGATAAATTGACTAGGAAGAAAGAAATTCTACTCTTCCTAATGTTGCTGAACGACAACTCCCAACATCCTAGCCAACCTGGTCAATTGTAAAAGATACCAGGAAGGATATGTTAGTTGGTCCTAAATATTTACTTTCAAGTTAGATCAAGTGAGTCTCATTTTCAAAACCCTGGAATACTGTGGTTAGTCAGTATAGACAACCCTAAACTAGGTAGACTAATTGCTTGACTTGGGTTAAAGTGATTTTTTTTTTACTTGTGTGGGAAAATATATTTGTAATATTCAAGACCTTCGTGGATGACTTCCTAACTGTTATTTTAAAACAATTGTGATGCTGCAATAAGTAGTAAAGGAAATGGATTGTTAGACTGTTTATTATGAAATAGAAAAATTATTATTGGACTGCATATTTTGAAGTCTCACAATGCTCATCCTTATTGAATGTTCCTGACTATTTCATGTTTTTTGACACTGCAGACAAACTACTACCGATATGTGTGTACAACCATGTTAATATCTTCATAAGTATCATGAAATGGAGGATGTATTGTGATTAAGGTGAGAAATTGAAATTTTTAAGTTGCTTTCTGAGGCCAAAGTGTTTCCACATGCTTTAGCGTCTGTATACTGGCAGTTAAAGTGGCCACTGCAATCTGCAGCTTCTTTGTGTGAATTGAACCTCTGTCTCATACTTATGAAGCATAAAGCCTCAGGGTGGCATAACAATATATTCTGCATGTCTTCCCTCTGATGCCCACCAGGCCACCTATGAAAATAAAATGCATTTCCATGGGTTTGCCTTGCAAAACATTTACATGAAATATTGCTCATTTACAAGCTTGTATGATCATTCTTGTTCATCATGCAATAAAATATTCATAAAATGCAAAAGCATAGCAGATATTATAGCATCTTAATTTTAAAAGAGAAAACAATGCATTGTGGCTTCCAGATGCCATAAATTCAGTGGGTGGGTGGAAATGAATACTAGCAGAAGTAAAATTATATGTGCAATCTGCTTCAAGAATTACGTCATATTTTTAACATTCTAGCCATTTGCTTGTTTTCTAAAATAAAAATGATATTTATGAAGGAAAGCAGAAATTACTCTAGAAAAGCAGTAAACATGCAAAATCCCCACAAATTCTTTTGAGACAGTCTATACTTGAACTCTCACATTCATTGTAAAAAAGCAACAGAATTAACATGTTACTATATAAAAATCACATTTGAATGATTAAAATAGCCAAGCTCGAAGGCAAGTAAAGGTCAGTTTGTTTCACTACGAAGCTAAAAGCTCTCTGTCTCTTTACTCCAGGTTCATCCAGGCTATAATGTGCTGGAGTCATTCGTTGATTATAAACGCAAAGGTTTGGGACTTATTCTTGATGGAAAAGGGAGGAAAAGAAGAGAACAGGGCTATCCAAAACAATGTATTGTGAGATGAAATTCAAAATGGCTCCTCTTCATGCTCAGAATTTATCTGAGTTAGCAATTTAACTTGATTCAGTATTAGTAGTAAAAAGATCCCTATCTCCACTGTACCTGAGACAGCAAATAGAAATTGGGAGTGCTAGATCTTATGTAGCAATAGTACCCAGAATATATACCACTCTCCTACAGCAGATTGAAAGGCTTCAGAAGGAACAGACAGGAGGCTACCATAGCTTCATCTGCTGCCTAATGAGATTTCTTCCTTTTTAATCTGAGGGATTAAAAAAATAGTAAAGGTTCTATCTGCGATGCTTACAAAATGAAATGAAAAAAATCTTTTAAATGAGATAATCATATTCTATGCATTTTTATCAGGCTTATCATATATAAATAATACAAGATTATTTATCTGATTTTTCTAGTGTTTCAAACATGGTGGATTTTTTTGTCAAAAATAATTCCTCTTAATTAGCAAATATTTACAGTTGGTAACCTAGCTTAAAAGAGAATTTATGACCACATGAGACTCCAAATCTATTTGCAAGCCTTAGTCAATATGTGTAGTCTTGAAAAGAACATTAAGACGAGGAATAAAAAAGAATTATAAAGTATGTATGGGAGGTGGAGGAACTATGTGATGTGTCTTTTCATACAGTTGATGGGAACAATCTAAAGGAGACTCGGAATTTGCAGGTGTTCTGACCATATCAATATTTTTACTAGCCCCACCCACTCATGATAGATTTGGCCCCAGCATGTTCCATTGTAAAATATACTGTTTTCATAATATAAACCAGCAATGTACATAATGAATTAAAATTAATGGATCATTGAGTAAATTAATATACAGATTTTAATGAATGTTCATGAATTAGATAGTTGAATTTTTTATTGGTTTTTGAAATAATGATGTACTTTCAAATTGGAATGGGAGACAGATTCATTTTTCAGATCCCAATCCATTTTTTGTATAAATTTTAGCGTTTTTTTCTGAACCACACAATATTTAGACTTAAATTGTAATTATCCAAATACTTTTTTAAAAAAGTTAATAACAGCAGCAACATCTATTGTAATACAATACTAAGAGCTATAGTAAAGAGGTTCTGCCAAGAATATATCAGTTTTTACTGATTAATTTAGTTTTGTTACCTTCAACCTTCTATTTGGCTACTTTACCCTCAGCACATAATGGATTAAAACAAGAGGGGGAGCTCTCACTGCATCAGCAAAGATGGACAGGAGAGGGAAGGGGGAAGGGTGGCTTTTCTTGTGCTTTAAACATCAATAAATCGTAGTTTCCTTCAGACAAGTCCAAAACCTTTCCCTTGACCCTTGCTTAGCATCAATCCGATTTAAATTCAAGATGCTGGCATATTATAATTACAATATGTGGCACATTAGATATGTCTCCATAATGAAGAATTTGGTTTTATCAAAAATGTCTGCACTTTTGCCGGAGAGCATGATATGGCCTATGATTCTGTGAAATCTTTCATGCAGTTTTTTTCATGCAATATATATAGAGAGTAAGATAGATAGATAGATGAGGGAGGGAGGGAGAGAGAGAGAGAGATATATTTTCTAATGCATTGGTATTGTATTAGAATGAGGGTATCAGAGAATATCCATTATCTATCATCTATCTACCTGTCATCTATCTATCTCACCTTATTTTTATAGTCATATTCATCACAATACAATACAATATGCAAACAAGGCAGCTTATCCAACTAATAAAAGATTAATTTTACCTTGTCTAGCTGATCCAAAAAAGCAAAATTGCACTTGATTATTATTCTATTCTATCCTTTTCTATCCTAGCCTAATAAGGATAAGGAAAGGAAATTCACTAGGTTGAGCCTACTAGACCAAGAAACTGATATATCTAATCTTAACTTATGTCACTAATATTAAGGTACTAACTTTAAGGCTGTAATACATATCCTATGCCTAAATTTAACAATCCCAAATATATTTCTCATTTGTAAATAGAAGCGAGTTCCATTTGCTGAGATATTTTATTGTATTCCATTTCCCCTTAAGCACTATCTCGGTATTCTGTCCCTTTATCTTTTAAAAATTTCACTAGATATCATCGAAGTAGAAAGGTGAGATTCATCTGCTTCTTTAAATGAGCAGTAGAACATATTTTCTATCTGTGCACAAAAGCTTCAGATGAAAGGATCAGATACCAGTAGTAGGTAATGAGAATATTTTCTGCCTGAGATCTGAAGAGTTATTACCTTCTATAAAAAAATCCTAAATTAAATGGGCTTAAACTCTCTTTGCCTTGAATGAAAACTGGGTTTTTCTTCAAATAATTCACCTCTAAAACGGGATTGTTGTCTTGGGGTCACTAATAATTTAGTAATGGAAATAAGTAAGGCTTTTTTCTGTCTAATATTTTGGATTATAGGGAAGAATAGTCACTGCCTTAGATAAAATTTTATCTTTCTTTCAAGAAATATATTTTTATGATCCAAAATAAGGCAAAGGCACATACATTGACCTATCTACTTCTTCTGCTGTGGGAAAAAACAAAATGTGCATTTTGTTATTTCTCACTAGGTACTAAAATGAAACAAAAAATGTTCAATATAATATACATATATATGACTTGAGGATTTTCCACTAGTCTTTTCAGTCTTGATGAAAACAGTCTACTTGAAGAGGTCAGCTCAATAACACTAGGACTATATTTCAAAAATGCAGAAAAGCATACCACCAATTCCTAGACAAAGGAGATAATCTTTAATTTGTCAAAGCAACTTACTCTCTATGAGGTAACAAATCCATAATCTACACAAGGACTTCTGTTTAATCCAATGAATAACTTTGCCTAGACTTTTCCTATTGTCTCTTGAATATAGCCCGTTAGAAAAAGATAATATGGATGAGGAATGATTATCACCTACATTCAGACCACTACTGACAATCCTGCAACCCATCAGCTAGGGTTAGGGTTAAGGTAAGCTAAATAGGGGTCTCCTGTTTAGAAGTAACTTTATAGTAAAATTCTTGACCTTTTTTATCTATCAATCTATCCATGGCCATTTCTACATTTTTAAATTTATGTGTTAATGTTTTCTTTACATGGCAGTTGAAAAACAGTATCAATGAGGTCATAGAGTTTAAATTTAATAAATGAAATTAAATGAAATTTACATTTAATTTAATTTTTCAGACCATTCTTATTCCACAGTTTACAATATTGTACAGCTCAAATCTTGCACTTCTTCAAACGTTGATGATCTGTTTAGCAAGTCCTGGGTCAAGATCACTTGTTTGTCTTTTTTATGATTGTCTTTTGTATTTTTTCCCTCCCCAATATTGGTGCTTGGTAATATTTTGCTATAAGATATTATTCTTATATTATTTTTTCTAAATTCCTGGAGTTTATGGCAGTCTATATATTTTATTGATTAATTACCTTAAGTTAATTGATTAATAATGAAACGTCATGTCAGGACAGCTTATCCAGTTTCATGAAGCCCATATTGCAGCTTTCCTTGTAAAAACAAGATATAGAAAGACATCAGACTGGCACACACACAATGTACCAGTGGTGCAACATATTTTCATTTCACTGAGTTAAGTTAATTTATATTTAAATAATCTTATCTGTGTAAAACATTGAGAATCAACGTGGTATAGCTGTTAAAGGCACCAACTAAAGAAGAAGAGGCACAGCATAGATATGGAGACAAGGGAGGATTCAGGAAAGAATCATTCTATGTCCACAAATGCTCCAAATCCATCCCCACTTGGACTCCATTGACTCGTATCTAGCACCCATTAGTGTTGACAATGAGTTGGGTAGATTGTTATATGTAGGTTTGAGCAAAAAATCTTCTTAACTGGAAGTTAAAGTATGGTCCTGATTCATTGTGCCTGACATCAGGCTAGAAACTGGGAGACTCTGAATTGTAGTCCTGCTTTGGGCAGCTAGAGGACTTTGGTATAGTCACTCTTTCTCAGCTTAGAAAGGAAGTACTGACAAACCATTTCTGAAAATGTTGCCAGAAAAACTGCATGGACTTGTCTAAGCTATTGTCAGGAGTCAATACTGACTTGCAGGCATTTTTAAAAAAGTAAAAGTTTAGAAACAAACTATTAAATCGATAAAATACAATCTTGCAATGAAACAGTGTTATTGTCTTTTCACACAGAAATTGCTCCTATGGTTGTCCCTTTCTTCCCCATCTTTCCATACCTAAGTGGAATGTTATTGTGATCATGTCTTTTCTGCCATTAAAATGAATGTTGATTCAATCATCATCATTTCTCTGTGTCCCAATATAATTTATATATTAAGCAATGTATCTGCTTCTATACTACAATCCAAGATCATTAGTAAATCAGAGGTTGAATGAAGATTAAAGCTCACATCTTCTGTAACTCACAGAAGTAACTCACTGTCAATTTAGGCAAATTTACCATAGTGTGGGTATATGTATGTGCATGTTCACATGTTGAGAAAATAAGCTACTAAAATCAGGGGTTTCTTCATGTGTTGAATGATCGAATAACATTACTTAATGCATTCAGAATAAAGGGAGATAATCTCATTCTCTGACCCCAGAAAGCCTAATCGGAATGACATAGTCTTATTTTAAAAATGTAGACAATGCTTATTAGAGAATAAAAAAGTACAATTGTGTGTATTCTGTCACATCAATGAAAAAGTACAGGTTAAGCAAATTACAAAGGCAACCTGTTACTAATTATGCCAATCATGCAAGTGCTCAAACAAGTTCTAGTTGCCTTTCTTTTTAAATAACTTATTTAGCAACCTAAAGGAAGTTGCTACATCAATAGCTTCTTTTATGGACTGTTGAATCTCAGCTTGAGCACTCTAAACTTTTGGGCCTTTCAAAATGTTTAAAGCCAATCATACATTTTTTTTAAAGAAAGCTGCATTTCATGGCAGGCTAACCCTACTTTATCTCCAAACAATGTTTCAAGCATTCTGATATACATGTGTCACCACTCAGTGACAAATAGCTTGTATTAATTAGGTCCTAGACTTGGTGAGATTGCTGTTATTAACTGAGAAAAGATAGCTTGAATTTAATTGTGTGTGACATCAAAGTCAAGTGACTGATATTTCAAGCATCATTTAAAATGTTTGATATTGAAGTCATTGTTTTCACATAAAGACTGTCTAAAAATATAAATGAGATGGATGAAAAAGAGATTGGAAGTCATTCATACAATTCATACAATCTGTTTTTTGAAGTAAATTTGATGTAATTTCATAGATAATGTTGACCGTGCATCAGAAATATTTATCTAATTACCTGCCTTTTTAGAAAGTACAACTTTATTGCGTGTGTGTGTGCATAGCTAATGAAAACCTGTATCACTGTAATACAGTGGCTTCCAAATTAATTTTTGAATAAAAAAGCTATATGTAGATGAGAAATTAATATTCCACCATTGCTCCTTATATAAATTAAGAGAAAGAAATAAGAAATTAAGTCCAGAAGAAACCATGTAAGAGAGAAAGAGCAGAAGAATATAGCTAGAATTTATCATAAAAACATTAATATTTGAAATTCAATTTATATTTGAATCATAATTAATGGAAGTCAAGTTATAAAAACATATAAGAGGCAGACGCTTAATAAAAATTACAAATATTTCAAACTAATATTTAACTTATCATTTATATACAATTGAATTCTGACATATTACTGTGCAGGATTATAGAATGAAAAAGAAAACATTTTTGTCCAAACTTATAGTTTACAATCATGATTAAGGGCTGTAGTAATTTAATTTAAAAATGTCTCATTTGATGATGAATGTATTTAAAAGTAATCAATTAATTTAACAGATACCTACTTTATACAAAATACAAAAAGCAATGCTAAATCTGGATAGCAAATCTGGATAGCAAATCTGGATAAATCTGGATAGCAAAAATATAAATGGTATTAGATGGTAGCAAAGAGATGTATCAATTCTAGTCATTATCATTTAGTGATCTAAATTTTTGCAGCCAAGATTATGTATCTGTATAAACAAAATTTCTTCTGATATACAACAGGTAAGATTGTTTACATAGTCTTGCTGTTCATGTTCCTTTTAGTCAGAGAAGTCAGGGATTGAACTGGGAACTTCACTATTCCACAAGTATTTTTGTTTCAGAATATTGATTTCCCAACTTTACTCCAACTATCATTAATTGGGACTACCATGTAATGTAATATACTCTAAGCAATTAAATTTTGAAATAATAAGAATTTTAAAATGTTGGAAAATTGTCAGTTGGGTTTTTAATGGTATAGCAGCTTTGTTTCCAAAGTTTGGGTCCAAAAGTGGTAAAATATTCTTAGAGATCTTTAGATGGTGGTGACCATATAGTATATTCAGAAATCACTGCAGAAGTGACTAGTGCACTCCTTTTAAACTTACTCAGAAATTGCAACTTGTTTAAATTAGGGTGACCTGTTTGTTAACAAGTAAGTTCTAGAATATTTTAGCAAAATAATAGCTATTTTGCAGATTTTGAATGATCGACTAATAGATTTATAAGTACAATTCAAATTGCTAATGATGACCTTCAAACCTATATGGATGTAAATTTGGAGACCATCTATAGTCTGCGTGTACTCTATGAATATTTTAAGAATAGTATAGATAACAGTCTAATACAGGGGTGTCAAACTCAATTTCATTGAGGGCCACATCAGGATTGTGTTTGACTTTGGGGGGCTGGGGTGGGCATGGCCAGGGTTGACCAGCTTGCCGTCACTTGTGTTGGGGGAGCCCGTGGAGGCCCAAATGCCCTGCCACTGAAAACCAGCTCCTGAACTCTGGTTTTGGCCGCAACGGCCTCCTGCAACCCTCTGCCAGTGAAAACAGAGTTTGGAAGAGCTGCACACAGCTCTGTTTTCACTGGCAGAGGTACTGGTCCTTCACTGTTTCCAGAGCAGCTCCGTGGGCCAGATCTAAACACCCCACAGCTGGATCCAGCCCAGGGCCTTGAGTTTGACACCTCTGGTCTAATGCAGAGGTGGGCTGCTGGATGGTCATCAAGGTTTGGGTGAATCCCTAGCTGTGATTTCTGGCTAGGCTTGCTGACCTGCCCTTATGCCATGCTTTCCCTAAGTAACTAACTTTTCCCCTGCCCAGGCTGCCCAGGTGAGTTCCACGCTGCCCTACTATACTTACCGGAGCTGCCTGAGTCAATTAGCTGCCTGTTTGAAGCTGAGTTTCAGCCCCAAAGCACATGCTCATGACCAGCGAACCCCTTGTCAATGAAAGTGCAGTCCACCTCTGGTCTAATGTATAGCAATATAACGGAATACAACTCTTTCCTTCTAGGTGTGAGAAACAAGAGCCAAATTTCTGTTAGCTCCTCCAATCCTTTGACTCTGTGGTCCCACATAAAAACAAATGTGAATGGGGGGAAAATAATTTCCTTTTTTTATTAATATTATTATTAATATTTACCAAACGGAGAAAAGGAGGGACTAGTTAGTGCAACTTTGGAGGGGGGAAAAATGCTTTCTTTCCAGCTTTAGAAAGGGGGAAATATTTTTTGCCTAGGACAACAACAAAAACAAACCCTGAGTTGCCTTTTCCTTTTCTAGTGACAGATAAAAGGACAAAGATCTCTTATTCTCTGCCAGATTGGAGTATTTTTCCCTGCTGAATTATTGAGAAGGGATGGGTATCTTTGGTGACCAGTTCAAGATACATTTACAAAGAAACAGATTTTTTCACTTACAAATCTTGTTTGGCATGCTAATAAACTGAACCAGTGGTTCCCAAACTTTTTCAGTCTACCGCCCCTTTAGTGCTACAAACTCATCCTCAGTGCCCCCCACACCACCTCCTATAAATAGTATTATTCAGAATAGCGGTTTGTACGACCACTAAGGAAGATAGTAACAGTAAAATTCAAAACTGTAACAATATATTGCACATTTATTCAAAATCCAATTTAAAAATCTTTGAAAATCCAATTTTAAAATTGGGTTCTGTGGATATGGCCTAATTTGTGGGTGTGGCTTGGTGGCATGTGACTGATAAACCAAATACAAGTGGTCCTCACTTAATGGCTGGTTGCTTAGAAAGTGTTCTAATTTATGACTTACCTCCCCAGAGCTACTTGACCTGTTTTGGAGTTTTGATAGCCATGCACACATACACATGCACACGCACATACAAGCACAAAGACTGACTAGCACACAGGAGTTATTTCAGAAAGGTTATAAAGTCCTACCAATAGCTGTTTAACACAAATAAAAAGGGAAAGGATTGGATTCAAATATTTGAAATATTTCAAAATAAATGGATTATAATCTACTATGGTATGACAGAAAAGAATACAGAAGAAACAAAGCACATATTAAAGATCTGTTTCACCAAGAAAATGTCCTTGTAAGATATAGTGGATTTCCTCTCCCCCTTAATTGTTTATGCCTATATATCAGAAATGTAGTGAAATCTCTGAATAATCACCATACATTAAAATATCACTGTTCTGTTTCTCTGTTGATAAACTACATGTGGCTGTGAATATCTATGGTCACATGTGAATACACAAATACACATAAAAACGCACGCTTTTATCAGGATAACACTTCATCCATCTAATGAAATGGAGTGCAATCCAGAAGGCTTTTAGCCTTTACACGTTGTTGTTGTTGTTGTTGCTGTTGCTGTTGTTGTTATTGTTGTTGTCTTTACTGCATTTCAAAGGCTACTGATAAGTATTTGCTAAAATGGAATTACTTAACTATTACATTCATTGCAGTGGATGCCTTGAAATGTATTTTTAACCAGTTTGGTCCATATTCCATACATTATTAAATAGACAGTGCAACTAAACTAAAAAATATATATAACAAATTTACTCTTATTTGTTCTCATATATTACTAATGTACAATAGAAAAGAAAAATATATGTTTAAAAGCATTAGATTAACATTAACTCCCTCAAAAAAAAAAAAAAAAAGCCATGAACTAGGGGAATGCTTTAAAAAAAATGAGGTTTCTTTTTTATTCAAAAGCTCTCTCTAAATCTGGCTGAGTATATATATAAAACTTTCATGACCAATCTTGCGTTTTTTTTTTTAAATGTTTCCAGTGCATTCCAATAAGAAAGTCTTCCTCAACTGTTCTTCATACGAGATATATGGATTTAAACTTCTGGAATTCATCAGTGTAGTGCTGACTGGAAAAATGTGGAAACTGCTGAAGCCTACAGTTGGACTCAAACCAGTGAATTGCGCTAAACTTATGTTCATTGGAAGTTGCTGAAAGAGGAATTTCTGCTATAGCTCCTTTTTAACCCAAAATGCCACCCATTATTTGTTTGTTTGTTTGTATCCCACCTTTATTATTTTTAAAAACAACTCAAGTGGCAAACATAACTGACCAATCTTTCTTCACATTTTGCCCACAAAAATAACCCTGTGAAATGAGTTGGACTGAGGGAAAGTGACTGGCCCAATGTCTTCCAGTTGGCTTTCATGGCTAGTGGGGGCTGTAGAACTTTTGGTCTCTGGTTTTCTAGCCTGGTGTCTTAACC
The DNA here is from genome assembly GCF_049901715.1 of Pseudonaja textilis. Taxonomy (NCBI): domain Eukaryota; kingdom Metazoa; phylum Chordata; class Lepidosauria; order Squamata; family Elapidae; genus Pseudonaja; species Pseudonaja textilis. Next base: position 66,281,978 of record NC_141993.1, read on the forward strand.
ACTGGAACAAAGTGGCTCCCTAATGCTAACACAAGATGTCATCCACATTACCTTATAAATTCAACTTGCCGTTACCAATTAGATCAAAACATTCATTAAAGTCACTAGAGAACTGTAAAATAAAACTAATAGTGAGGCAGGGTTTGCAAGGACATGACTGAATGCCACATATAGAAATGAAGGATAAAGTCACAGTGAAGCAGAAGACTGAAAGAATTGCCTTTTTTAATTCTCAGACTATGATACTGAGGGATCTTAATCAACTCAAAAGTAATTTCTGTCCTCACATTCACTCTCCTTATACAACCCAGACACATATACTTCCTTTGTGACTTATTGCAGAAAATAAAAGCATAACTTTTGAACCAGCAGAGGCAATGAGTTTTAGCTGTCTGCAAACTAAGATTACATACCAAACTTTAAGGCAGATAATAGCTGCAAATAAAGGCTCCTTGCAAGCTAGGAAACAACTCAAAGCAGAAAAAAGAAGCAGATCTGTGATACAGAAAGCATATCAGGTTCATCAATCGGAAGATTCTGAAGATTCATAGTTTAACATTATGTCAATGTGAATTCCATTAGTTCCATGTGATCATTATAAACAGGTTACTATTATTAAACAAAATCAGGATTAACAGAGATATTAAGAGTGATAGTAGGACTAGTGGTAGCTCCTGAACACAATCCACTGTAATGGTATAAAACAAAGTTTACTAATAACATTAGCAAGCCTTGTGATAATAGCTAATGACCAGCTTTTGTTTTCTTGAAGGATAATGAAGGATTTAAAATCCTGACATTGTTGCATTATACTTTATATATCAGAATATTATGTAACTTTCTATTGTGGAATATTCTGTGGAGTTTTAAGGAAAAACAGAAAAACTATCCAATGCCTTAATAATTTAATTGTTTAAAAATATGACTTGAAACGAAGATGACTCTTGGACTCATGGAAGCTGTATCCTTCAGGGTGGGCTTTGCCAAACGGAACTCTATGCATTAGTTGCATTGATCTAAGCCAGGTTTTGCACATCAGAAAGAACTTCACAGGACTTGACTAAAAGGTTAAACGGGAAGGGTATCCTCTTCCCAGCAGTGACAACTGAATTTCGCATAGTAAGGAACTCACATATGGGAACAATATGACAACTAGGCTCTTAAATGTATACTTTTGCTTTACAGGGCAATTGATATGTTGTGTAAGAAATATTACAGGGCAGGTGGCTGCTGTGAAATGACCTCATGGCTGAAGGTAAGTAGTGAGGCAGGAGGCCAAAGTTCAAGGGTGACTTTGTTAGTACCAAAGAAATACAGTTATTTTACAATAGCAATGCACCCTGGAGCGTCTTACTTCCTCTATGAGCCTGAAAGGATTTTATTGTTAGGAAGGTATGCTGCATAATAGCTATATCATTTAAAAGAAAACAAGCAGATGAAGAAGCCATGTGAAATACAAATTTAGAGATTAAAAGAAAACAGCACATACATTATAGTAATACTATCTCCATCTATTTAACATGTTGAAATGTATTTATAGAATTTATGCAACTCAGCATTGGGTCTAGATTCATAAGAAAAAAAGGCAAAACAACAAAATTTCATGGAAAATGTAAAATAAATACATTTTACTTATATTAAGTTATATAGCCACAGCTCTTTTTAGCCTGATGCATAACAAAATAATAATTGCATTAAAGTTATTTCTCATAAAACGTTACTACACTCTTGAATCAGGCCAACATTTTGGTTCATTTGGAAGGTCACAGACACAGACAAAAAGACAATAGTTCCCTTCATGGGGGAGTTGCTTTTGTCACAAATTCTACAATATTCTTTTTTTGCAGAGTGCCAATCAGAATAGCCTCTAGTGTTTCTGCCGTGGATTTATCTAAGAGCATTATTGTCTTGGCAATTTTATTTTCACTTCTCTTCCTAATTATTTCAAACCTAGCATTTGCCTTTTCTTTGCAGCAAATTGTCATTTTCATTCAGCTATCCACCAAAATCCATTCCTTCTGGCTTTCCTCAGTGGCGGCATTTAGCCACTTCAGACCAATTAGTTGGTCTGCATTGATCAGACATTGTATTTTCAAGTAGCACGAAGTCAAACCAATTCCCAGTGTTATTTAGCAAGGTGCTAATTTCAGCCATTAAAATGTGCCAGAAGCATCTTAGCAAATTCCTGATTTGACATTGTGTGTAAAAATACATGTAATTTGGAATTGGTTGAATAATGGGGAAATATCAGTGCTCCAAAAACCTAAGCAAAGTGTCCATAGTACAGATTTATTCATAATGTGATTTTAACAGAGCGTGTTTTTTTAATACATTACTATTTTCTCATACATTTAAGATTATTTGGTCTATATTGGAAAGAGCCTGTGGTTAATTTTAAACATTTATATAACTAACTGGCCTCGTAAGGGAAAGTCAACATACTTAGAAAAATATTTTGTCTTCTAACAGTTATCTAGGATTGCCATTCTTGGGCCTTCCAGACAATAAGGGAAATCTAAGCACTGCACTATCATGTAGTTAGATCCATGAAGCACAATATATTAAAATTATGTTGCACTCATTGTAACTATTACTTACATAATTTGCATGTGAGTCATTGAAAAGTGCATAAATATAATCAAAACTTGCAAGTTGTCCTAGCCACATTGAATAAACTCAAACATTGGATTTGATTTAGCAAGGATTTATTAAACAAGTCAAGCAAATCAAGGTTTACAAATAGTGGCTGGACTAATGTAAGACGGTAAGCTAATATCAAACTAAGCACTTAAGGACAATGTTTAAACCACCCTAGGTTAGCAATTTAAACAAATGATTATCTTAGTATTCGCTTCTACTTCGTTCATTCACACATTCATGTTTTATTCTTAGTGGGTTTTTAAAAATTTCTAGCATAATGTACTGGTTGGGCAGTATTCCATATTGCCAGTATCAAAAGTAGATCGTATTTTTAAAAATCTGTTCAAAAAGTCTCATTCAGGATATTACTAAACCTGCCTTCCTGCTTCTGGTATGTTGGAGATATCCTACACGATCCTATTTCTTACTTCTTGTGATATTTTAGACTTTAGGTTTGTTATTATTTGCAGATTTTAAATACTATGTCCAGCCAGAATTTTAAACAAATTCAAAATATTTGGATGGCTTGCTTATTATGAAATAATCCGGAATAGTCTCAGTCTCTGATTCTCACATCCTCCATTTGTCTTTTTTCCATGGATACTATCCTGCTCCCTATATTTTTCCCCACTGGATTAGCTCTCTACTTCATCCACACATGTAAGTTCCATAGGGAAAAGGTAAGGTATAAATGAAAATATATTTATACAAATAAATTATGTATGCAATATTCTATATGGTGCATTAGATAAACAATGTCCTCTACCAAATGACCTTTTTTAAAAAAATGTGATTAATCTGCATTCAGTGTTAATGCTATTAAGCTTTCAAACTTATCTTTTATTAGCTTCTTTACTTTGGTATACTCAATCCTTAAACAGTATCCAACAGTGATATTCAATATCTAGATATAACACTTTGAACCAGTGAAGGGATTCATATTTTTTTACTACCAGTTATGTGGGCGTGAGTGTGGCAGGGGAAGGATACTGTAAAAATCTCCAGTCAGAGGTGGTATTTGCCGGTTTTCCAAACTACTCAAAATTTCCGCTACCGGTTCTCCAGAATTGGTCAGAACCTGCTGAATACCACCTCTGCACCCCTGATGTTTACTATAATGATAGAGCAATCGTCAGGCCCATTGGGACGGATTGAGGAGACACAACCAGAGAATTGCTACAGGCATTACACAAACAGTGTGTACTTCAAAACTAATTAAAATACTACAGTGCAAAAACAAGGTGCAGCCAGAAGGAAAAGCTGCCTCAAACTTAACCTTAAGAATTTTGAAAAGAAAAAAAATAGCTAAAAATTGTGTAACTGGTCAAGCCATGATGTAAAATGTCAAATAGTTTTCAGTAGTCTACATTTTTGATAGACCTGCACTGCATTATTTAATCAGAAGTATTTGCAGATGTATTTATGAAATTTTATTTCTATTTTATCCTTCAGAAATATTTTAAACAAGGTAACAACGGTATTAAAGTAAGTAATGATAATATATTCAAAATCATTGCCATGAACAGTTATCAACAAAAACAAACCACTAGCAACAGACTGAAGGTTCGTAATGTAATACACTAAATATTCATAAATACAAGTATAAACAAATACTAACTGGGCACCAAACATCAATAAATATAGCAGTTCCTACATATCTAAAGGAGCTATTTCCAAAACTGGAATCCTCAGAACAAGGCATCCTTGGAAAGCTGACAACCTGAGTTTGAGACCTGAGTGCTGCATGACAGGGTGAACTCCCATTACCTGCCCCAGCTATTGCCCACCTAGCAGTTTGAAATCATGCCAATGCAAGTAGATAAATAGATACAACATCGGTAGGAAAGTAACAGCATTCTGTGCACCTCAGCATATAGTCATGCTCACCACAAGACCATGGAAGTGTATTTGGACAATGCTGGCTTCCTTGGCTAATAAACAGAAATGTGATGACCCAGGGCATGGCACAAAAATAACAAAGTAACTAAAGTAGATAAATTCCCTTTAATGCCTCCAACTTGGCCCCCAATGTCCAATTATTCTCAGCTGTAGATTCGAATTCTTCCAAAAAGCAGTCTACGAAGGGAAGAAATGCAGTCCAAACTCAAAGTAAAGATAAGTAGAAATAAAAAAAACCAACGCAAACCACGCTGAAGTAATTAACAAAACAGGCCAGGATGATAAAGTGCAGACTTCCAAAAGATAACGCAGCACCCACAGTTGGGAGAACCCCAAAATCTAGATGCCTCGACAAAGATAATGCATGCTTTGCTTCCAGCAACTTTGCCATGCAGTTTGCCCTTTTAAACAGTCTTCCCAGCTGCAGCCCATGAAGGGGATCAGGGCCCTTTCCTATCCCATAAGCCACATTGCTCCCTTCTCTGTTCCTCCCTGCATGCCCTAGAATTAAGAGGGGATGGCCCTGGGTCTTCCTCTGAATGCCCAGCCAGACTGTGTCCTTCCCCCACTTCTTCATCAACCACCAGATCCACACTTCTACTTCCTGTCAGCTGCTCAATCTCCCCCTCAGAATCAGACTCCAACAAGGGCATGACAGGAGATGAGCACCATCCCCTAGTATAGTGATGGCTAATCTTTTCAGCATTGAGTGCCCAAAGCATGTGTAAACCCCCAAAGTGCAATGTGTGCACATTCCTCATACATGCACCCACCTCCATACATGAGCATGCATTTCCCATGCATGCGACCTGCCCCCATGCCTACCGCACATATGCCCCTTGCCATTTGCACCCTCCCCCCACATTCACAACAGAGACCCAAAGACCAGCTGGCTGGCAGAAGGTGTGCATGCATGCATGCATGGGAGAGCTGAGCCAGGCCAATGGTTCGCGTGCCCACAGAAAGGGCCCTGCATGCCACCTCTGGCACGTGTGCCATAGGTTTGCCATCATGGCCCTAGAATCTGGCACAAGTGGACAAGGAAACCTGTCCTTTAGAGTCTATAGAGATTCTTAGTTATCTGGGTCATGGTTGTCCCAAAGGTTCTTTTTCAAGAGGCAACTGAACTTTCTGGGTTTTTCTTTTAAAGATAGTTCGCTTTTCATCCAAGGAGCTTCTTCAGAGCTGAAGAAGCTTCTTGGATGAGAAGCAAAATGTCTTCAAAGAGAAACCAGCAAATCCAATTGCCTCTTGAAAAAGAAGACTGTTTTGGACTGTTTTTTTATATAAAAGTGAAGAATTACATTCTGATTTGTTTTTGTTTTTTAATGCCTTAGAATACATGAGGATACAACCATATATCTTTTGTCTAAAACTTTTGAACACAGCTGCTTCCAGAGGTGTTTGAAAGAATCACAAATGCTGTAGTGATGAAAGCTCTGTCCCTTTTGTGCATGTGTCACAACATCACTCATATGTATAAAAGGGGTGGAGTTGCATTCTGAGAATGTCACTTTGTTTTCATCTTTTTCTCCAAGCCATAGCCTGTATGTAGCTGCCGCATAATACCAGGAGACTGTTTCAGAGAGTTATGATTGTGCTCATAAGTGTTCCAATGAAACTTTTGCCTTGAATTTAAAGAAGTACACAGCATTAAATGAAATTATTTTATATTTTATTAATACATTAAATTAAATTATTATTTACATAATTAATCATAGTATAGGAGTGGTAATGTATACTGAGTGCTTCAATACTGGAGGCAAATTCCTTGAGTGTCTAATCGCACTTAGCCAAATAAAATATCCAATTCAATTCAATTCAATAAACATAGTCTAAATGACTTCTCTTGGACAGAAACTTTTCTTGGACAGAAACTGTTTAAGCTCACAAAGAAAATCCAATTGATTGCTTCACTTGAAGTTTACTACAGAACTGAATCCTTAAGAAGTCTGTATCAGGCTACAGGACTATTTTGCAATGCATGTTTTTCCACTGCTGCAGAAAAACAGTCCTCATTGAATCAGAATCACAATGCAACTTTCTCCAATTTCTCATGAGTTAATTGGTTTCTCCACTTTCTGAATACCCACTTTGTATGCTAATTTTATCAGCATGTTACATTAAACTAATGAATCTTGGATAATTGTAAGATCTTCAGATTAAATCTACTCTGCTGTAGAATGCAACTCCATCTATCACAGCAATGAATCACAGACAAGGAAAGTCCCAACCACCTAAATTGAATCTTCCCCATGTGTAATCTCTGTTGCTGCAAATACACATGCTAAATTCGAAGATATTGAAGTGCAAGCAAATTCATGTATTACAATCCAGTTGGTCCTATGTGCATCATTACTGCAATTTGTATGACCTGAAGCTTTCCCAGATGTATAGTTCCCTTGTGCATGGAATGCACAGTCATTATTGACTCAGATGCTCCAGGAGTTGAGATTGAAACACCTATCCTAGTTAGGATTTAAACTGAAAAAAAGGATCTGCATTACAATTGTTTGTTCCAGGTAGATAGACATAACCTTTCTACTTATGTTAAATGAACTGAGTATGAGAAGCAGCTGTCAGTCATGATAAAATAGATTTAAAAACTTCCTAATCATGTGCCCTTTTTAAAAAAATCTCCCAGTGCCTGCCTACACCAATTTAGATCACTCCAGAAGTAATGTCTGAGTCCTTAACAAGAAACCTTTTATTTAGCATCCTCTGCCTGCCCCCTCTGCATTCATTTGAGGATATAACTTCTTTCTCTTTAAAAGACATCTAATTGAAGAAGGTTCCTGTATAATTGAGGGATATGGTACCTAAGATCTTAGCAGGTGAGAAATTCGCAAGTAGTAAATCAGAATAAAACTACCAATTGAAGAGTCCATTATGCTTGCATGCTAACCAAGTTTTAACATCCTACTTGATCATTGCCTGCAAATATATTTACACTGTTGATTTAAAAAAAAAAACAGGATGACAAAAGAAGCTATTTTAAATATATATACATTTTTTAAAAGAAAGTTGTTAGTGTGAACTGGTCAATTTTGACATGGTTGCTCCAAAAAAAATTAACTGTACACAATTATGATAGGTAACAAATTCAGCATTGTTTTATTTAACTTATAAAGGGTATAAATAAAACTATGAATTCATAAACGTGTTGATTTGGGATGTCAAAGTAATAAGCTTCAGAGGGGGGTATCTTCTACATTTTACATAAATAACCCAAAGCTTTTTATCTACAATTTAAAAGTCTGAAATAGAAAGACTTGATGTCATATATAAACCTTCACCTATATTGTCACAAAATTTTATTTACGCTTACACAAAAAGAAATTGTTTCTATCATCAAATAATGTAATGACAGTAGTAGAAGCATCATGTAGTAAGTAACTAACTCAGTTACAATTTAGTACAATATGTGACACCACATAAAATTGTTTCAGTCAACTGATATCACCAATAAAGCTACCTAAACAATTCCTTTAGTTTTAGATTTTGAACTAAAATTCTGCATCAAGCTTTCTGTCTTGATAACATATCGAAGTATCCAGATCTCAAGAGCATTAAGAGATTGGCACCTGTATTAGAATAGTTATGGAATTATATTGCTGAATATATTAAATTGTCTATTCTTCTCATTTCTTCCATCCAAAGATAGATGTTTTACACTTAAACAGAATTTTAAAATAGCAGTTTAAAAAAGAATAAATTGGGTTATCTCACAATCTCTGCTAATTCTGGAGAAACTTTGTTGGTCAGTTTCTGTCTGGCCATCACTTTCTTTTGTAATGTTCTTCTTTAATGAATGTCTATTTGCCACAAATCCTCATCAAAAGCTACTCACGGGCAGAGTGCAGGAACTGTCAAACAGCTGGAAGTTCAGAGATTTCAACCAAAGTTAAGGATATAATGTAGCCTATATGAGCATAAGGTTTGCTGATCCTAATTTTTAAGCATTTTTTTCTTACCTGCTTTTCAAATATTAAGAACGTTTGGACCATCTCATTTTTATAGAACCTGGTGAATTTCCTTCCTTCAATCCTTAGCAAAAGAAATTTTAGATACAAGCTTACAGACTTAATTTTAAAAAAAACAAAAAACAAAAGGGTGATTAGAACTTTGATTTTGCAAACTTACAAACGGACTCAAGAACCAGATGGATCTGAAATAAAATTCTGAAATTATAAGAATTCTTCCTGTGATAAAATGCTGTTGATTTAAATTTGTAGCAAAAAAAAAATAATCTATGATGCAATAGGACTTTGAAGATTGAATACTAGTGGAAATCAGGAAGAACTTAAGATTACAATTAAAACAGTACACTTAAATTTGACTTACTAATACATAATGGAGCAAACACTTTGATATTGGATGTATTGAAGGATATTTTTGAATAAACTTCACAGGAGTTAATTTTTAAAATGTCTGCTCTTATAGATGGACTGTCTTTAAAAGATATTATGAAATAAGAACATGTTTTAATGAACAAAACTTAAGACTGATTTGAAGTAGATTTAAAATAATAGACTATAAGAATGATATGGAAAAAATGCTTCCCTGGAAATACAAAACAAACGAGATGATGTCTTAATAATTAAAAGGGATATACAAATAACTAACCAAAAGAGGATTTCTTTGCTCTGTATTGTTCTTTCCGCTGGAGAAAATTATAGAATCATAAGAAACAGGCTTCTATAGTTTGTCAACATATGTTCTAAGTGTTTAGATTACACCAATAAATTTTTTCCCTCCCAATTAGTTTGGCATCAGCATAATGTATTTATCCAAAGAATGAAACTTTTTTAAATCAGGTTTTTAAAGCCAGGTTTAAGGCTATATATCCAGTTGGGGTGGCTGAAAGGTGGTGTATAATGATTTGACATTGACAGTCAAATTTAACTGCATTTTATAATGATGGAGATTGCTGTATGCTGCTGATCACAGTGGGATCATTCTGTGATGAAGGATAGAAGTTAAAAAATTGTACAAATAATTAAATAAAATACTGCGCTGGCAAGATAATAGCTTTTATAATTTGTACTGTCAAAGTAATGCAAAGTAGATGCAATGAACATATTGAGTAAATTATTCTGTGCATGCCCCAAATAAGTTTATTTCCTGCTGCTGAAAAGTCATGGCTACTGGTCATATTTAAAATAACAACAAACAATAGCTACTACTGCAGAAAAATAGTAATAAACAAATGACTAAACTTGATCTTGAGTCCTTTCCAAAAAGTGTTTTGAATCGTTATTTAAATTGTCTAAATCAGGTGTTCCCATTTTGATGCCATGTTTTTCTTCCCCACTTTTTAATGGCATATAGATTAATCAAATTTTAATTATTTGCAACAGAGAACAATAGAAGGAAAATAAGAAATCAACAGTGGACTGGCCTAATCCTCAGACGAGCTGGGCACCCGCAACTCCCACTGAATAACGAGTATTTGTGGGTACTCAGCACTTCTTAGAATCAGAAATATTAGCATTTCCTGGAAAAGAAGAAAAAGAAGTGGTAACCAAAGTGAAGCAAATGTTGAATGTTTTACATAAAGACTAACAATGCACAATTAAAATAAGGAATATCATTTGTTATCACCACAGAATTTTTGTAGACTCTCCCTCCAGTAAGCCAGTGAATACCGTGTTCATCTCCCACGAGACTCATTAGTGAAACACTTGTAAATGAAATGACTCACCCATTCCTCCACCCATATAGATCTGTTAAAATATGATACAATATAGTATCACATAACCCACATATCTTCATTATTACTATATATAATTTATTCGCATGTGCTGAATAATCTCTAAATTGAGAGACAGACTGAATAACCATGTACAAACATATAAGTTGGTTAATAGTCATTAACCATTAATTATAATTATTATAGTTAGGTAATGGTTTGTTCAGCACCCCATCAATTGATGTTTTTATGCTGATATATAAAAAGCATAAGAGTATTATAATAAATGCATAAGAGTAGCTTGTGTAATTTTGACTAATTGCTATAGTGAGAATTTTGGTGTAAAATGTCTCTTCAGTTTAGGCAGTGGTCTCAGAAGGGTATTCCAGTTTCTCCAGTAGCATCTCCTGCCTGACTTGATTGAAGCTACACAATAAAATGTAGCCCTGTCTTTTCAACTGAATATCAAAACAACAAGTTTTGATATTGGGATTTCTCTGAATTGGAATTCACAAACGTTATTCTCTACACATGGAGTAGAGAAAATTGAACAAACCTGATGGTTCACCAAAGAGAGCCAACAGGTTTTTAAATTTTCTCTATTCCATATATATGTGAAAGGTTGGAGTGTTATATACACTATTCTTTATTCTTCTGGAATATATATCAAATAAATTAAATAAATTTAAAAATCTAAGTAACTTAAAAACTAAAATAAAAGGTAGCCCATTATAACCATTAGTACCAAAATGCTTTTAATGCCTTTACAAAAAGTCATTAGCTTGCTGAACAAACAAACACCAGAAGATAAGCTATTCCATAATGTTGAAATCACCACTAAGAGGAACTATCTTCAGTGAAGTTGCCCCCTAACCTTCAGTTGGAATGCAGAATTATCTCATTCATGACAAATGCACCAGGAATGATTAGTTTCTAGTCAGCAAAGACAATCCTAATAGTGTGTAAAATCTACGTAATTAGGCTGTACAGGTTAAAATAAGCAATTAGAATGGGATCCAGAAACCTATTTGAGTAATTAGTGCAGCAGTTGAAATATTTGTTCTTTTTTGTTAAAGCAATTCACCTTTTCAAGATGATGACTTGCTGCATTTTGAACAAACTGAATTTCTGCAAAAAAAAATTCTTGATTTTTAAATTAATTTTTAGAGTTCTTTGCCAATCTAATCACCTACAAGAGCAATCAAGACAATCTTGGTTCTATACCAGGTCTGAACTCTCAATAGAATTATTTTTGCCACACAGAAATAATTTGGTTATGTTCTATTGTGGCATTTCTTCCTCAAATTTATGATTCAAGACATAATCATTTTCCTTTCAACTCACAAAATTGTCATGCATTTTAAAAATTATAAGGTATCTGCCATTTTTGCCATATATGCCGTTTTTCTAGGCTTTTGCTAAATGTAAGTTGTCCCTTCTTAAGACCTGGATCTATATACAGATCATACATGGTATAAAGTATAGAACATCTGAAAAAGATTGACAATACAAGTATGGTTTTGATAAGCAATAGCCTTGGGTCAGTGGATATTAGGACAAAAGCCTGAATCTTTAGGAGTAAATAGGAAATACTTGTTACAATTATGGCATATTTCACATTCATGAGGGAAAATGTCCCCCCCCCCACACCCATCAGCTGAAGATAAAGAAATTTATCTTGTATATTATCTAATAGGCCTTCCAGAATGAAAGACCACAGGAGGTAAGGCTAACAAAATTAATATGCAAAGAATTTCAACACTAGGGGCCTATAATTTTCTTGTAAATGGTTTCACTTTAAGGATGAAACAACACAGGACAATACCAATTTCTTTCTGGCTTTTTTTGTTTTTTAGGGGGGAGGACAGTAGATAGATGGAGCTTTAAAAAAATTAGCACATGACAGCAGGTGGGACGAACCTAGACAAGTGGATATTCAAAGTAGGAAGACTGAAAATTTGATTTGCTTAGCATTTTGTTAACTGATTTGAATTCATTGATATGTTAAAAACAACGTGGGTAGGTATATTTAATTAAAACAAGATTGGCTATCATTCAGACTAGAAGTAAACATTTAGTCTACTTAAAAATAATTAAAATGCATGGGGTGAAGATTTCAGAATGTAAGCATGCCAACAATATTTCTGAAGACAGACGTCGAACATAAATATATCAACAATAATTTGAGGGTTTTAATGTTATAGATCATAAATTATGTTGCAGTTTATTATTATGTTACCTCTCCTTCCTAACACTTAAACCAAATCCATTACCGACTGTTAGTTATTACCTTCAATTTGTGTCAACTTCCTGCCTACCTCTATTTCAAAAAAAGGGACAAAGGGAGGGATGGGCTTATAATTCAAGATATAATAGACTTCTAAAAGAAACAACATTTAAATCATATGTAATGGAAGTTAAGTTCACCCTTGCCTAGCTTTATCTAATAGTTTTTGGTATCTTTTGAATCATTCTTCATCACTATTTTGCAATCAGTCAAGAAGAGATACATGTTGTTTGTCTTGAAGTAAAGAACTCAATATGATTAGATTTCAAAAATATATTCCGGCACCCCAGGAAGTAGTTCAATGCAATGTTAGTCCTATCAATTTTAAAAAAGGTTACTGTCAGACAGCCTTTGAGATGAACAGATCAGTTCAGTATAATTTGAAATTTTAAAATCAAGACTTTGAAATGTAGGAGAGAAACTATTAGGTGGCAGGTCTTGGTCAAATTTTCTTGTAATTTGACATTTGGATGTGTTCTGAGTTGATCTACTTTGGCAAGAAGACAAATGAGATAAAACACTTTTGTTGTTTAGGGGGAGTTTTTATGCTACATTATTAACAATTACTTGGAGTTAAAAGTCACAGGAAAAGTTGGGTGAAAAACTATACTTCTAAAAAGGCTCTTTCAGAGATTCTTTTGCTAAAGAAGGGTTTTCTTTCTTTGTTACTCTGGGATCCACTCCCTGACAGAGAATTCAATTAGTTACCATTTTGGAAAATAGTGATAAAAATGTTTTTATTCTTTCTAGTATATTACTGTATAATAAACACTCACACATTAAAACATGTAAAGAAACAGTACACTGTGACAGTTAAGGTACTGTATTAGGATCCTGGATATAAGTACTGGCCAAAATTTACAGTAAGTACAAAAACTGGCTGGCTCCGAGTCAGTTATTTACTCCTAGGCCCTAGACTGGAAAATAATATCTTTAGCAAGCTGCAGTAAATCAGTTTGGTAAGCGAAGAATCTTTGTCCTAGAGTGGATTGATTCAGATTGATAATATTAAATTGATTTGAGCAGCTAAAAAAAGAGAAATAAATAAAAGAGAAAAGCTACAAGAGAAGACCAAGATACGCAATATTTATACATGGTTAAAACTCATAAAGAAGTCAATCTTCAAATAATTATTCTACATTGTACATAGTTCCATGTATATGGAAAAATTGCATTTGACTTATTTATTTATTTATTTATTTATTTATTTATTGAATATGAATCACTCACTTGAATGTGCTTCTGAGCAGTGTACATAATTGCTGAAGTGTTACTTGATTGAATTTAAAGATTTTATTATGTTTAAACATTTCATTTTAAAAAATATATCATATTTAAGGTATTTTATCCTTTTGTTAGCCAACATGTAGAGAGGGAAAGAGCTGCACTGATCTTGAATGAATGAATGAATGAATGAATGAATGAATGCATGCATGAATGAATGAATGAATGAATTTTTTATTGGCCAAGTGTGATTAAACACACAAGAAATTTGTCTTGGTGCATATGTTCTCAGTGTACATAAAAGAAAAGATACATTTGTCAAGAATCATAAGGTACAACACTTAATATAGTCATAGAGTACAAATAGGCAATCGGATCATACTGGGAAACAGTCAATATAAATTGTAAGGTTCAAGCAGGGAATTATTTGTTTAGCAGAGTTATGGCATTTAGGGAAAAACTGTCCTTGTGTCTAGTTGTTCTGATGTGCGGTGTTCTATAGCGTTTTTTTGAGGGTAGGAGTTGAAACAGCTTATGTCCAGGTTGTGAGGTGTCTGTGAATATTTTCACAGCCCTTTCTTTTTGACTCATGTAGTATATAGGTCCTTGATTGAAGGCAGGTTGGTATTTTTTCTGCAGTCCTAATTATCCTCTGAAATATGTTCTGTCTTGTTGGGTTGCAGAGCCAAACCGAACAGTTATAGAGGTGTAGATGACAGGCTCAATAATTCCTCTGTTAGAACTGTATCAGCAGCTTCTGGGGCAGTTTGAGCATTCTGAGTTGGCACAAAAAGAACATTCTTCGTTGTGCTTTTTTGATGATATTTTTTATGTTAGGTGTCCGTTTTAGGTCTTGAAATGTGATGGAACCTAGAAATTTGAAGGTCTCTACTGCTGATATTGTGTTTTCTAGTATTGTAAGAGGCAGTAATATGGGAAGGTTTCTCCTAAAGTCTACGACCATTTCTATGGTTTTGAGTGTGTTCAGTTCCAGATTGTTCCGGTCGCACCATGAGGCTAGTTGTTCAACCTCTAATCTATGTGATTCATCATTGTCTCAAATGAGACCAATCACTGTTGTATCATCTGCAAACTTCAGAAGTTTAATAGATGGATCAGTTAAGATGCAGTCATTGATGTATAGGGAGAAGAGAAGTGGAGAGAGCACACAGCCTTGTGTATGTGTGGGGGAGTGCTCTGCTAATTGTACAGGTATCAGTGTGATTCTGCCTAGCTTTACCTGCTGCTTCTTGTCTGTTAGGAAGCTTATGATCCACTTACAAGTGTGTTCAGGTATCGCTAGCTGGTTTAGTTTAGTTAGAAGAATATCTGAAATGATGGTATCTTCCATTGCTTGATGTCATGTATATTATAATCAAGTAAATGTATTTGTAGCAAAGGCCTTTGCTGATGAGAATATCTATTAAGGCTTTCAAACAAACTTGAATTCTTAGTACCACATGTTTCTGACTTGTGGTGAAGCTTCCTCTGTAAAGTATGCAAAAGGACTATTTCTTACTCAAATGGCATGACTGAGGGAAAAGCTAAATCATGTAATTTATGTACTGGCTTAATTTGTCTGAAAAGGACTTTGCTGTTTTAAAACTGGTCCAAATCAAGAAAAAAAAAATGGAACTGCATGCAATTGATATTATCATCAAATTCTGAAATTTATAAAAATCATTTTGTTGGTTCTACAGTTTATGGTAAAATTTGCAGAATTGTAAATTGCAGCATTTTTGCATTTGAGGGTAGCAAGTGATCAAATTCTACAAATAAGTTGATGTGCTGGCCCATTAAATGTTCTGTTTACAAAATGTATCTGTCTACCACTCACAAAAAGGCAGTATCAATAAACTCTGAGGAAAAAACTTACTCCATTACTGACACAATCATTTGAATGGATTAGCAAGTAATCTAATGAATCATTCAGATGTGAAAGATTCCTCAAAGAGTCTTTGCTTTCATGACAATTCAAATAAAGTACTCTTCAAGATGTTTTGTTAAAGCATTTTGTACATAACATCTAGCTAGCAAATATTCTGCATGATTTGGCAGGCAGAAGCCTTTTACATCAAACAACAGGTTGACCATGTCTCTGTGGAGGTGTCCATTAAGTACTTTGTTCTATCACCCCAGAATGACATATCTCTCCAAGGTGATGCACTTCATCAAGACAGATCAACCATAACCTGCAGAGCCCTACTAAATAACATAATGACATTTCTTCAATTTAGAAAAGCTATATAAATGCATATGAACTATGTAAATTCTCATTTATGTACAGGCTCTCTGATGTAAATGGTTTTGCAATATGCATATTTCTAACATAAAGCCAAGATAGTCAAAGGACCAATTATAATTTCTTTGAATTTCTCTTCTGCTCATTTTTTATTATAACAACTTGAGGTAGTCAGAGTGGGCTCTGATCCAATTCAAGAAAGTGATTCAATTTGGACTGTGGATTTTGAATCAATTCATCAAAGCAAGTTCATTTGATTTTGCAAATCAATTTGAAAAGAGAGCTTTCACACATTTTTATCTTCAGAACCATTAAAACAGTTCAAAGTGATCTCAAAGGTGCTTTTTTCAAAAGGCAAATGGACTTTCTTTGTTTTTGATGACATTTTGCTACTCATTCCAGAAGCCTTTTCAGTCCTGAAGACAGAAGCTTCTTGGATGAGAAGCAAAACATCTACAAGAAAAAACAAAGAAAGTCCAGTTGCCTTTTTAAAAAAAAACACCTTTGGTATAACCATGACCTGGATGACTGAGAATTTCCATAGATAATTCAAAGTGATGTTTAAAAAAATGACACCATGGCATCCTTATTTGATGCATATTTGTTATCCCCAGCTGTTTTAAAAGTGAGACATTTTCCTTCTGCAATGAAGATATTTTTAGATGAAGACTACCACTGACCATTCAGAGGACTAAGAAGTTAAAAGTACTTCTCCAATCTAGAACCTCTCCCGTTTTATTTATTGGATTTGCTACATTGCTCCATAATCTCAAGACGGTTCCTTTGGGATCTCACTTTGAGGTAGAAAATGCTGAGAAAAAGTGATTAGTCAGAAGTGTCCAAGTGAGCCTACATTGCAAAAATGTTTCTTCCATCATTGCAAGAATTATATAGGTAATCATAAGTTTTTGAAAGTAAAAAATCAACTTTTGATTTTGAGCTAATATTGTTGGCACATATTTATGATCATAGGTATTAATCATGACAATGACAAAATGTGCTTTGTGATATGATGCAAACCTAGCCTTCAGTACATGCACCTGTGAATGCAATGGCAATTTAATAAGTATTTCTCATTGAAAGAAAAGTCATTAATAGTTTGTTTAAAAGAAAATGGGCAATCATAATTCTTATACCTAATCACAAATGTACATAAAGATCAAATAATTTTCAAAATAAAATGTGTCCTCAAGAACTGCAAATTTAAATAGTAAAGAATAAGATGTGAGAGAGCAGGTGTTTAATATCTTCCATTCTGGCCATTTATCCAGAATAGTAATATCAAGAAGTATTTTCCCCATGGAGAAGCCCAGATTTAGAAGGCTGTTTTTTTTTTAAAAAATAGAAAAATAGACAGCAAGGAGAAAAGATTAATAAAATCCCATTCTATTCTCTTCCACTGAGAAATGTAGCTTCCTGATTCCCCTTTTCATGTTAATTATTATTTAAACCCTGCATATCAGAACTTTGCTAATCATATCTGTATGGAAGACGTAATTAGCATTCCTCCATTATTAAAACTGGGTTGATTGATTAGTCAAGAATCTTATTAAAAATATAATTAAAAAGATAAAAACTAATGCAGACTAAAAAGAAAAAATAGAAAGTGCAGAAGAAGAAAAACAAAAACAAAACAGAGAATAAAAGAAAGAATATAGTAAAGAAAAAGAAAAGAAATATCTAATAAACTTCCTGTTTGTTTCAACAAGTATAAACAATTTCATACTTGTAACTTATTTTAGTAACTTAAACTACAACAAACCTTTTTCCCATATTCCATCTCTTATGTATAAACTATCCTTAAAATCCTTGAGGATTCACGCCTGATCAGCTTGTCCACTGAGGTTTACTAAAAACAATAATATATCTATTTTAACATTCATCAAATAAGACAACTTTACATTCATTCCTTTTCTTTTTATTATTACATCTTCCTCCACTATTGTCAACTAATAAGAACCTTCCATTCCACAAGAAAACCATGGGGTTTATACCCTTTTAAAATGGCAAATATCTGAATCCATGCTAGACTTGAGGGCCAATGAGTTCTACAGTGAGAAGCAGCCTCTAAGAAAGCCATATTATGAGTCCCTGCCTTCCTCATCTCCTAAGGCAAACTGACAGCCTGTGGGCCAGATGAGTCACATGCTGGCTCCCGCCCAGTTTAGCAAAGAGGAAAAAAAGGCCCAATACATCATGTGACAATGCCGTGACAACGCACGTTCTAAGGTATGGGTATCTGCTATGTCCCTCAAAGCTAGACCACAGATTCCATCTAAACTAGATGATCCCAAAGTTAAAGAGAGCAAAGTAAAAACAAAACAAAACACATTGGTAGGTGATCACAGGCACCTTGAATTGGGTCTAAAAGCCAATTGGGCACCAGTGCAGGTCTTGGAAGATAGCATTATTGAGTTACAACTAATTCATAAACATAAACTGTTAATAGTTAGTAGCAGTAAATAGGCAGTCATAGCAGTTGTAGTCTAGTTCAATGGTTTAAACATGGGCACCACTCAAATTTAATGGTCTGCAACCAAATTTCAATGGCAAATTTCAACCAAAATGGCAGGCAGGCAGGTAGATATAAAAGTGGTATCTAGTTATACACTGTATTCTACAATATCTATGCATTTTACCTGCTTCTTCAGCCCTGCAGCATTCAAGCAGTCCACCTACTAACCAGTAATAAATTTTAGTAACATCAAAGCATTGGTTTCACTTTGTAACATTTTAACATACTGCACCTCTGTATGGTTTACCAATTGCACAGTGGCAGATAGGAAATGTCATTGCCCAGAAGATCATTGGTTGCCCTCTCTCCTCTTTGGAAGAGCTTTATAGCTCCCGCTGCCTTAAGAAAGTTCAAAACATTCTCAAAGATCCATCTCATCCTGGGAACCCTTTTTTTGAACTATTACCATCTGGCAGACGGTACAGAATAATAAAAACAAGGACAAATAGGCTGAAAAACATCTTCTATGCCAGGGCAGTAGCTCTTTTGTATTCTGCTGTATAGTGCAGTGTTGGTGTGGTGTCGGGGTTTCCGGTTCAATGTGTGAAGGGTGAAGGATGTGTGTTTGTGTTTATTTTCATGGTCATGGTCATGATGTGCACTGAAGATGGTGTTTGATTTCGTTGTACGAGGTGCAATGACAATAAAGTAAACAAACAAATAATGAATATGCTTTAATTAAAAAAAGACTGCTTATTCAGTCAAAGCTTTCCTTATTTTATGTCAATATCATTTTTACAAAGTCAAGAACAATTAAATAATACATCATTTTAAAAACTTGCCTAGAGATACTTTCAAACAATAGACAACCTCTACTTCCAAGTTACTGTGAAAGCATTAAAGACCAAGTGATAGTGAAAGAATGACAGCTGCCATAGATTAGAGCAGTGGTGGCTAACCTTTTTGGGTTCCTGTGCCAAAAATTGTGTGCGTGCTTGCGTTCGCTTGCCATCACTCAGAAGGCAATGCATGCGCTCCCCCACATCTCCTGTGCATGCGCACACAATCCCCCTATCCCCCTTACCTGCACTGTGCCTCCCAGCTGATTTTCCATCCATTTGAGGGCTTTTCCGGCCTCCCAGAGGCTTGAGGAAAACTTCTGCAACCTCTGCAGGCTGAAAAATGGGCCCGTTTCATCAATTCCGGTATTTCCAGAAATACAGGAAGTGACAAAACAGGGCTTTTTTTTGGCCTGCAAAGGCTTTTCTTTCAGCTTTTTCTGGGAGGCCGAAAAAGGCCTCAAACAGGCCAAAAATCAGCTGTGAGGTGTGTGCATGCACAGTGAGATAAGTTTGCCTGAAGCTTGCATGCTGGCACAAATGACTCTGTGTGCTACCTGTGGCATGTGTGCCATAGGTTTGCCATCACGAGATTAGAGTATTTTCTAGATAATTTTCTAGAGAAATAAGAATATGGCACATAAAAATATTGCTTTCTTTGCTGAAAAGTTATGTTTGGAGATGTTGAATATTAATGAATAGCTGTAGGATATCTCACCACAGAATATCTTTCTAAAAGGGCGTTTTAAATGTGTGGTATAAAACTATTTTTCTCAGTTCAACACATTCCTATATTAAATCATAGTTAGTATAGTGCACTTTTGGGGGAAAGGGGAAGTAATGTTACAAACATATACTATGCTATTGATTTTATTTGTCAAATTATAAGCCAAATTGTTCTATGAGTTTGCTGAACATAGAGTGCTAACAATGAAAAATGTGCATAGTTTAATACCAACTTTGTAAATTGCCCTTAATAGCCTGTGCAGTGTAATAGTATTTTCAACCAGTACTTTTAATTTCTAGCTCATAAAGTCTTATCATTGAACCCCAAGGGTGTAGCTATAAAAGTAAGATTTAATTTTATATATAATGTGGCCTAAATTAGCTTTAAAGCAATCGGAGAAACATCCCGCTCCAAGAGATAAGACTGAAATTATTATAACTTGATGAAATTTCCTATAGTAAAATTAATCATTATTTCTGCTTTAACATAATTTGACATAAAAATGTGACTAATGTAGATTTAATCAGAGCATATAGTTTAAATGACTTTTTATCAAATTATAACTATGAGTGAGAACTAAGCTATGCAAATATTTTGAATGCACTTTGAAATCTAGTTTCCGAATTGTATTTCCTGTACACTGTGAATTTGTAACAGGATCTTATTCACTCAAAAATTCCTTTTCATTTACACACATCTCTCTCTGAACTGAGCAGTGATCAATTTTACAAGCATGACTTGTTAAAATGAATAATGTTGCAGAGCAACACAAGGCTAGCAAATTTTCAAAGAAAAACTTCTAATCTTCCAATTCAATACTGTAAGTGATGTGAACAACATTCCTTAACTATAAAGATATGGCTTAGGGCAAAATTAAATCAGACAGGCATTCATATTTTTATTCTTGCAGACTTTTTTTTTAAAACAATACAGAGTCAAAGCTGGACATCAGTATTAAAGGAATGTTTGCTACAAAATAAAATCTACTCATGTTCAAGGGTTTTTTTATGTATAGAACTAGCCAATAACCTGGCATTGCCCGGGTATTTATTTATGCCAATCCTATATTAGACAGGAAAATCCTGTAGTTGGGACTCACACTGTTGTACTGTCTCTCGCACAGCATCACAAGTCTTCTATTCCTCTGTTAGGGAGTTTCTTGTCTACGCTGGTGTTTCTTTTTCTTTTTTAATTACACTTGGCCAATCACCTGACATTTCCTTGGAAGGCTGAGAGGAAGCGCCCTTGTGGAGTACTGTGAAGCAGTTGCCATGGCAAGTCCAATGTGCTGTACAGTAGAAGCCATTTTAAGGGGTATTAGGGGTGTCTTACCCCCACAGTGTTTGTTTCCAGAGGGTAAGTCATCTGTCTACCAAGTTTGGTTGAAATTGCTTGAAGTGTTCCAGATTACGGTGTGGGGCGGGGGTGCGTGCGTGTGTGCGTGCGTGTATATGTATATGCATATGTACATTCATCATCTTCAGGCTTCTGTCTTCAGCTCTTGCTTCTCAGAGTGATGTGAGATTGCAGCTGCTTCTTCCTTTTAACTGCTAGTGGGGGTGGGACTTGATTGGATGGGGCTTGGCTGTGTTCTGATTGGGTGGGGTGTGTTCTCATTGGTAGGGGTTTGGCTGTGTTCTGATTGGTTGGGGGTTGGCCATGTTCTGATTGGTTGGAGGCGTGTTCTGTTCAGGTGGGGGCTTGGTTGTGCTCAGGTTAGTCTTAGTTGCTGGGGGATTTGAGTTGGTGAGCTGTGATCTTGCTGTTTGGCTTGAGTTCGTGGTCGTGCTGCATCTTCATAGTGGGTGTCGGTTTGCTTCATGTATGGCTCGGAGGGGTTTGAAGTGGGTAGTGATGCAGCTGCAGTGCAGCTTCTGGTCCGTGGTCGTGTCTCATCTTCTGAGTGGGTGTGAGTCTTTTTTCTACATGGAAGTGTGGTGGTGGCATCTTGTGTGGCTCTCATGGGTGTGGGTCTGGTGTCCTTCTTCATGTTAGGTACTTGTCTGTTCATGAGGGCGGGTTTCCAAATGGCTGGAAGGCGGGAGGTGTCATCTCGTTTGTTTCATGCTGTGTGGGCGTTTTTCTATTTCTATGGCTTCTCTGATTATTCTGCTGTTGAAGTGTTCGGTTTTGGCGATAGTTCTGGTATTTTTAAAATCAATTTCATGTCCTGTGGCTTTGAGGTGTTGGACCAGGGAAGAGGTCGTTTCTTCTTTTTGATTGAGTTCTTATGTTCTTCAATGCGTGCACTTATTCTTCTGTTAGTTTGTCCAATGTATGTGGTAGGGCAGGCAGTGCAGGGATTTCGTATACTCCTTGGTTTTCTAATTCGATTTTGTCTTTGGGGTTTCTTAGGATGGTGGATATTTTTCTGTTTGTGCAGAATGCTGTTTTGATGTTGTGTTTTTGGAGGATCTTGCTGGTTTTGTCTGTAGTGTCTTTTATATATGGGAGGAGGGCTTTGCCGTTTTCTTGTTCTCTGTCTTGGATTTTGGTTGGGGTTTCTTTTTGGATTAGGTGGGTAATCTTCTTTCTTTGGAATCCATTGGCTGTAAGTACGTTGGTGAGAGTGTGTAGTTCGGTTTTTTGGTGTTGTTCATCGGCTAAGCATTTTGTTCTGGAGATGAGTGTCTTGGCTATGGAATTGATCTGTGCTGGGTGGTGGTGTGAGAGTGCATGTAGATAGCGGTTTGTGTGTGTTTTCTTCTGGTAGATGGTGTGTCCTAGGGAGCCATTGGATCTTTTGTATACCAAGACATCTAGGAAGGGAAGTTGATTGTTGGCTTCTGTTTCCATGGTGAATTGTATTTTGGGGCGTAGGCTGTTGAGGTGTGTGAGGAAGTTGTTCAGTTTTTCTTTCCCATGTGGCCAGATTATGAAGGTGTCATCTACGTATCTGAGCCAGAATTTGGGTTTGTGGTCATATTTTTCTAGAGCTTGTGTTTCAAAGTGTTCCATGTAGAGGTTTGCGATGACAGGTGAGAGGGGTGATCCCATGGGTGCTCCTTCTATTTGTTTGTATTTTTGTCCATTGTAGGTGAAGTATGTATTGGATAGGCAGTGGTTGGTCAGATCTAGGATGTGCTTGGGGGGTTGTATTTGTTTTGGATGGCTGTCAAGGCTTCTTTTATTGGCACTTGGGTGAAGAGGGATATGACATCGAAGCTTACTAGTAGGTCGCTAGGTTGTAAGTTTTGTTTCTTTATGATCTCGATGAACTGGAATGAGTTTCTTACGTGTGAGTTGATGGATTCTGCATAGGGTTGTAGTTGTTTGGCAAGAAATTTGGCCAGGTTTTGTAGAGGTGAGCCTATGGAGCTGACTATTGGTCTGAGTGGGGTTCCTTCTTTGTGTATCTTGGGGAGACCATAAAGCTTAGGGCATCTGGATGATTTCTCTCTGGGTATGATTCTTTGCTGGATTTCTTCACTGATGGGGGAGGCTTTTATTTTGGATTTGGTAGTTTTTTCTAGGTAGGTGGTGGGGTCTGTCTTTAGGGGTTTGTATGTGGGGTCTTGGAGTAGGTTGGTTAACTTGGTTTGGTAGTCAGATGTGTTCATAACCACTGTCGCGTTGCCCTTGTCTGCTGGTAGGATTATTATGCTGGTGTCTTCTTTCAGGTTAAGTAGTGCAGTTTGTTCTTCTTTGGATAAGTTGCTTTTGGGTGGTTTGCTAGTGCAGAGGATGTTGGTGATTTCGAGAGATTTTGTTTGGCTAGCACCAAATTTAAAACAGAAATGGCTGTGAAAGCCTGACTCACAGACAAACACAATACAGAAGCCTGATGATGGCAGATGAGATTCTACCAAAACATTGCTACAACTTTAAAAGCACTATAATGACGTGGGAAAATACCCGAACAAAGCCGAATACCATACATATATTCATACATACATACATACATACATACATACATACATACAAACATACATACATATATTTGTTTTCTTGACTACAGATGAACACAATACACAAGCCTGATGATGGCAGATGAGATTCTGCCGAAACGTCGCTACAACTTTAAAAGCACAACTATAATGACGTGGGAAAATACCCAAACAGAGCTGAATACCATACATATAAATACTCGCAAAAACTTAAGAAAACAAATATCAGATCTCTGTGGGGAGGAAATAAACAGCCAGACCAAAACCTACGAGAAGCTGGAAGATAAAAAAGCAGGAATACTATGTGACCTCAAATTCCTATGCAGCTGCAGAGACAACACTGCAACACCAACCTGCTTCAAACTAACATTTCATCACAGCACAGCTGCGAACAAATGTATCCTGAAAAGAACTGAAATGGCTCTACTCAAGAATGAGCTCCACAGAAAGAGATTCCAATTTGACTACTTAAACAAAGACCTCCTAACCCTACACATGGAATTGAGCAACAAAATCCACCCTCTATTTTGGGATAAGATAAAACAACTTACAACTTGGAGGGCTGAAACTGAAACCACTTACAAAAATGTCAAACTCCTGAAGAAACTAAAGAAATTAGAACATGACAAGAAAACCCCCAACAACTCACAACACCTGAAACAATTAGTATACAATGTTTCCAATAGAGAACTCACCAAAACAGAAACAGATGTCCTACCCAAAGGATTCAATTATGCTATAGCACCCAAAAAAATCCCCACAGAATCCCTCATATGTGGAGTGGAATCCAGCCTAACTAAATTAAATACAGATGAAGCTAATAGAACAAGACACCAAGTCACTAATATCCTATGCACAAGCAAACTGCCCAAAAGCAACTTACACAAAGAGGAACTAAAAGCCCTGCAAGCCCTAAGGAACAACAGCAGTATAATCATACTTCCAGCAGATAAAGGTAATGCCACAGTAGCAATGGATAGAAAAGACTACGAAACAAAATTGACAGACTTACTCCAAGAATCCACATACAAACCCATAAACACGGACCCAACCACATATCTGGAAAAAATAACCAAGGAGAAAATCATAACCAGCAACATGTGCAAAGAGATCCAGCAGACGATCATCCCAAGAGAAAAATCTTCCAGATGCCCCAAACTATATGGCCTCCCCAAAATACAGAAAGAAGGCATACCTCTCAGACCCATAGTCAGCTCCAGAGGAGCACCACTACAAAACCTAGCCAAATACTTAGCAAAGCAGCTACAGCCCCATGCTGAAGTAGCAACGTCACATGTACAAAACTCATACCACTTCTTAGAAATGTTCAAAAATCTACAGGTGGAACAAAAAGATCTGCTTTAAGTTTCGATGTGGTTTCACTATTCACTGAAGTCCTGATAAAAGAAACCCTATAAATCATCAAAAATAAATACCAACCACCCAAACACCTCATGGAACTAGCAGAACACTGCTTAACCAACACATATTTCATATGCAAAGGACAAAGATACAAGCAAATTGAAGGAGTCCCTATGGGATTACCACTGTCACCCGTCATTGCAACCTGTTCATGGAAGAATTCAAATCCAGAGCCCTAGCCAATGCCACCCACAAACCCAAACTATGGTTCAGATACATCGATGACACATTTGTTATTTGGCCCCATGGAAAAGAAAACCTAAACAATTTCCTAACACACCTAAACAGCACATACCCCAAAATCAAATTCACCATGGAAATGGAAACAAACAAACAACTACCATTCCTAGATGTACTAATCTACAAAAAAACAGATGGCACACTAGGACACACCATATATCAGAAGAAAACACACACCAACCACTACCTCAACGCCCAATCCCAACACCACCCAGCACAGATAAACTCTGTGGCCAAAACACTAATTGCCAGAACCAAACGCCTAGCAGACAAGACACACATAAAGACTGAACTATGCACCCTGACTAAAATACTGACAGCCAACGGCTTCCACAAAAGCAAAATCATTGGCCTGATCCACAAAAATACACTGAGACATAATGGAGACCTATAAGATGAACAGACCTATGGAACAGCTGTCCTGCCCTACATAAGAGGTACTACAGACAAAATCAGTAAGACGCTATACAGGCATCACTGCAAGACTGCCTTCAAAACAGACAGAAAAATAGCAGCCATCCTAAGAAACCCCAAAGATAAAATTGACCTGGAAAACCAAGGCATATATGAAATCCCTGTGCATCATGTCTTGCCACATACACTGGACAGACCAATAGAAGAATAAGTACCCACCTGGATGAACCCAAAAATGCAGTAAAAAAGCTGGAACACACTTCCTCACTAGTCCAACACATGAAAGCCACAGGTCATAGCCACTATAGAAAACCCCATCCACAGAATTATCAGACAAGCCATAGAGATTGAAAAAAGACCTGAAAGCATGACTAGAAGAGATGATTCCACCAAACTGTCAATTATTTGGAAGCCTGCACTCATAAACAAAAAAATCTCCACACCACAAGCCACCTGGGCACAAACAGACCCCTCCTGATACCTCCAACTCAAACACACCCCAACCAGGCACCCAGATGAAACCTAGCTTCCTAATAAATGATAGCCATCCATTTACTCGGAGCCAAGCTGCACTAAAAGCCTCCAATACAGGAAACACAATGTTATCAGCCAATCAAAACAAAAAAAAGCTACAAAACAGACAGAAGATATTAGAAACACCAATCAAGCAGAACACAACAAACTCCAAGACCAATAAACACAGACCAAGACTCCCAACCAATCAGGATGAAGAAAAAACCATTCTGGTACAGCAGTAGGCTAGCACCAAATTTAAAACAGAAATGGCTGTGAAAGCCTGACTCACAGACAAACACAATACAGAAGCCTGATGATGGCATATGAGATTCTGCCGAAACCTTGTTACAACTTTAAAGGCACAACTACAATGACGTGGGAAAATACCCGAACAAAGCTGAATACCATACATATAAATACCCACGAAAACTTAAGACACACACACATACATACACACATGTTTATATATATATACCTCAAATTTATTCCCTATTTGTGCCACTCTTTGGCAGCTACAACAGGTGTTATCATCTCAACCTAGATCATAACGTATTCTTCTTAACATCCTGAAATAATTTTATCTCTTTTAGCTCCTTTCCTATTATTTTTTTCATTTTAAGTATTCTTTTAATTTTGAAAATGGTCCTTGAAGTTCTGGTCCTTGAAGTTTTCTAAATGATTGCATATAAGTGTCTTTCTAAAATTAATTAATAAGCAACTTGACATCAGTTTGGGCATACAAAAATCAAATCACCAAATTCTTTTATGCAGTTAGGTTGCCTTTTAAATGATTACAAGAATTATCAAAATATTCATTTCGTAATACTGAGTTTCGCTACAAATTGTTTGCGATGAAATGGATATAGTTGAGTAAAACACCAATTCATAGAGTCAAACCCAAATCTAAGTTAACCAATGTAAAGATATTATGCCACCATCCAGATTTTTAAAAACCAAACATATTAATTCAAGTAAAATGAACTTATAAACGTACAAGCCTTTTGTCAGATGGACCGTAATAGCAATACATTTTGCTGTTCCACCATTTTGAAAGAGTTTGAAACAAAGAAACAAAATGGTAGCTAGAAACATTCAGCTTAATGAAGCCACATGAATCCCCTGCTGCTGATTATGATCGTTGTCAGTCTTTACCAAAATATTATTTCTAGAGTTCCTGTATTGTTAACTCAGTCAGATTCCAAACATGTAGTTCTTTCTTTATAAGTTTTGCAAGCTACCTACTGAAATCTTAAGGAATAGTGTGCAAAATAATATGCTAAAAGAAACATATTGTTTTCTATCCATTAATCAGGATTTTAAAAATAAAGGTAATGGAAAGTTGTTTGTAAACAATGAGCACCAATTAATATATTTAGTTGCAGGATTCTAAAGACTATTGAGCTCTTTTCAAAGGGTTAAAAGCTCTTTTCACCTAGGTTAAAAGCTCCCTTCTAAGTTAAAGAAGGAGAAATGTTTCTGGAAAGTTTAAATTGTTTAATTTCTAAAAAAATTAAAACTTCCGTTTTGATCTTTTTTCAGCATGCATCAGAGGTGGTATTCAGCAGGTTCTGACCAGTTCTGGAGAACTGGTAGTGGAAATTTTGAGTAGTTTGGAGAACCGCCAAATACCACCTCTGACTAGAGATTTTACAGTATCCTTCCCCTGCCCCACCCACCAAGCCATACCCACAGAACCAGTAGTAAAAAAAAATCTGAATCCCACCACTGGAATGCATACTTATTCTTTATCTCATTCAAGTACATAGAATATTATAATATTTACAACTCACTTAATTGCCACAAAATTTATGATTTGAATATGTTCTATTATATAATTATATCATCACATGTTATATAATGACATTTTAGAATAGAATAACAGTTGGAAGAGACCTTGGAGGTCTTCAAGTCCAACCCACTGATTAGTATTAGTTTACGTTTTTATAAGATTATTTTTCCGAGAACATGTTTCTGGTTTGTTTTCTAATATGCCATGTGTAAATATGTATTTATTTATTTCTCACATTTTTGATCTACCCATCTCCATCATTTAACACCATATGGCAAATACTCATGTTTTAATCATAATTAGCATTCACCATTTTGCACAAGAATGTATTGTTGTCCCCAATTCGGGTCTGAGCCTGGTGCCAAAGCCAAACACCAGACATGAGGTGCAGGTTTTGTTTCCTTTTATTGAAGCACTTCAGCAAAAGGGGTCTCAACCAGCAAAATGCCAGGACCCAGATTCAACAATGCCAGGATTCAACAAGCTTTTATACAGTTTTTGAAGGCGGGATAAGGAAATATTGTCTAATAGGCATTCTGAAAGTTATCTAAAGGGTCCTCTATCAGCTCCATGCCATCTCTATTTCCACATCTTAACTAATAAATGCTAATAAATCCAACAAGTATTCTATTGGCTCTATTTCAACTATATTCCTAAAAGTTAACTAATAGGCATCCTAGAAGACTTTTAGCAAGTCTTCTATTGGCTCTGCCTTAGCCCTATTTCTTAACTTAGCAATATGTCTTATATCAGGGATGTCAAACTCACAACATGTTGTTATCACATGACATATTGCAACTTTTTCCTCTTCATTAAACTGGGGTGGGTGTGGCCAGCACGTGACACATCCAACCCACAGGCCACAAGTTTGACACCTGTGTCTTAAATGATGTGCCTGACAGTCAGCTTGTTTTCTACATTGTCCCTACTCCCGTTATCTTTGTAATGCAAGTCTTGCAAATACACATCTCCTCTCTTCCTTCTCATTTTATGCCATAACCTTGCATTTTTAGAGCAAATAATCCTACAGCAAATGGCCCATCAGTATCACCACTTCACAGCCGTATTAAGTTCCTGCCCATAATTTGGTTACTATTATTACTAGTTGCATAATGCTATTTAGAAGACAAAGCCCATAAAATAATAATGTGAATAATTTCCCCCAACACTTTTGGAGACTAATTACTATTTTCTGCAACTATGCAATTAAAATTACATACATTCTTAAACCAGCTTGAATTAGGTAAAGTTTTATTTCTGGAACAAAAATGAACATTAATTAAGTTATATAGGTTATACTCTTCTAATGTGCTACTCTGCATATTATGAATTATATTTGGAAGAGAAAGAGAGTATTATTTTCCTTGTCAAGTACTGTCCAGAGACCAAGCTTAATTACATGATGACAAAGGTTGCAACAAAAGGTTGCACACCTCCTGTTCCTTTCTACTTCTTCACATATCACAAATCTACTCTAGAGACCTGAGAATCATCCAAAACAGATATGGACCATGCTTAGCATACTAGCAAAATAGCACAAAGTCCACAACCATCTGGGTTTTGTTTTACTTTGTTTCAAGGCTTCTCCAACATATTGAAAAAAGAAGACCAGGCATCTGAATGCCAAACACCTTTTTCAGCTTTTCCAAGGGCTGGGAGAAGCTATGTGTAGAATGCCGGTCATACGAAGTGCTTTGTCAAGGCAAATCTTTGATGGTTACATACCAAAGATAGACAGAAATTTTATTTTGATCACTGACCAACAAAAAATACATTCAATAAACAAACTTAACCCTTAACAAAAGGCAACTGGCAACTATTTGTAGACAAAGCTTACACATAATGTAGCAAAAAAAAACCACCAATTTTGGGGGAAAGAGATTTATTCTGGTTATCTAGTAAATAATACAAATAAAAGTTATCAATGCCCCAGGAGGGTTAGATTTTAAAAAGAGACATCAGCTGGTGGTGAATGTCCCTATAGAACTGGCAGTTCAAAATAACATGAATTAGGGTTTTTATAGCACTATATCACAGGGGTAGTGGCAAGTTTCATAAGGGGTTTTCCTATATTTCCCTTCCAATACAGTTGTACAGAGAGCATTACATCTGACCAAAAGTAAAAACTCTCCTGAATTGGGTAACTGTGCTGTGATATAAATATGAAGCTGATATAGGAGCCAGAATTTGGTTATTAACAAATATGTTGTAAGAAAAAGCAGCAATTTCTGTTTGGTCTTCTATGTCTAAGATTTAATGTTGATCTAGCCCTTCATTGGCATAGTGGTTCTTTTAGGTAGCTATTTCCCAAGACAATTTATATTTGTCTGCAAATATTAGATGGGACAGTCCACAAGGCCTGTGATATGGTTTTAGCCAGAAGGTAAAGATATTTACCCAGAGATTGGATTCAGGTTTATTGACTCCTTCTTCCTGTCAAAGTACTGCATTTGGGACTGTCTCATCCCATTGGGATTGGTCCATCCCACTCTTGCTGGAAGAGGAGGCATACTGCTGGTTCCATCAGTCCAATTATTCTGACTGGTACAGGAGGATGGTCTTCTCTGCTGTTGCACTTGTCCTCTGGAACATCTTGCTTCCTGATGTGAAGTTGGCCCCAACCCTCCTATCCTTTTATAAGGTCCTAAAGATGTGGCTCTGCCAGTTGGCTTGGTGTCCCAATGGGGGAACAGCACAGTGGAGGTGGCTGATCGAGTAACAACAGATCCCCCCACCCCACTTTGCTTCATCTTCCCCATGTGTCCTTAGATTTGTATGTTTGGTTTTAATTTATTTATGTTTTAATGTATATGTAAAGATACATTTTTATGACTGTAAGCTGCCTATGGTAAGATGGGTAGCCAATAAATGTTATAAACAAACAAAAACAAACAAACCAGCAAATAAATAAATTTGGGACACAGCAAGTATGAAAAATTATTCCTAAATATTTAGGGTCCTTAATGTGCTCAACAGACTTACCCGCCCAAAGTTTCAGCTTCTCTATTTTGGACATTTGGAGAAAGTGAGAATCTTGGTCAATGTAAATCTTCTAGAAATTGTAGCTGTGTGACAAAAACTAGAGATGGATTTTTAAAACCTCCATCAAGCTATACTTTCCAGAAATTTTTTGATCCTTAAAACTGCTATAAACTGCTCTTAGAAGAGTTAGATCCTAGATTCAAGCAATATATATGTTCATGCAAACGTAATTGAGAATGACGTCAAATTAGTGGTTCAGAGAAAAATCCCAGTGTGATGGAAAAGTCAGCA